>NC_140580.1:562388033-563015533 GCF_964204655.1 Triturus cristatus | reverse complement strand
CCTAGCTGTTGAAGGATGACAGCACAACATGTGATACAATATTGCATGCTGCTGACCAATCCAGAAGGCCTGAGGAGGCAGACTTTCTAATACTGATAGTAAAGTGGATTCAGTACAGTGCAGTGGACAGAAGCCTGACTGTGCAGTGTCCAGTAGAGTGTTACTTACATGGTCGTGAGTAAGTTGAAGATTGGTTGCCTTTTCCAGAATTTGTGATGCAAAGTGGAGAAGAGAAATGTTCTAATTGAAACAGACACACCAGCTTTGGAATGTTGGAGCAGAAGGTCTATTCAAAGCCATTATTTTTTCGCTTCAAAGCCATTGCCTTCAATGGCTATCTCAAAATTCCAATTTTCTAATAGTTTATATAACTACATACATTTTGTGTTCTGATGCAAATATTTAATCAACAGTCAGTTTGAAATAAGTGGACATTTTAACATAAGCAGAGTCCAGCTGGATAACTCACTAGTGTAAAAATCTTATCGATCTCTGGTTTGCACATTGATTTCAGTCAATTACTCTTTTACCATTCTGAGTTCAATATAATGTGTGAGTTTATTAGCATACACCAGATTTGTATGTAAATGTAGGAGTATAAATATAGTAAACAAAGTGCTCTGGAAATATTGAGTAACTGTTAGAATACAAATATGTTACATGTTGTGATTGGTCTAGGAAACTGGCTAGCTAAGTAAGGGCAGGTAGTCCAGTTCACAGCTAAACGGTTCGCTTGTGAGTTACTTGGCTTACCCAGAAAAACATGTATGAGGCGTTTTGTTGCAGAACAAACCATCAAAGTTAAGGAAATAAAAACAGACTTGGTATATTATAGAAAAATCAAACTAAACAAAAATAAAGGAGTTTGATCATGGGTTTTTATCAAAAGAAAATCAGTCGGGAGACAGAGTGGGACTAACGTTTCTAATGCTACTCAAAAGGACAAGACAGAAAATGTCCACAAATAGTACAGTCCCATAGGGAAATCATAGGCAGGTAAAGAGGCTCTAGTTAAGCCACTGAGTAATGGCCTGAGATCGTTAGGGGTGATAGAGGGTTAATTTCCTAATTTGTAAGAATTCTCAGTTTTACCCAGTTACAATAAATGGAGGGAAAAACCTTCTAGCTCTGGAGTAGATTATTTCTGGGCATATGTGTGGCTTGAAGTTGATGGAACCCACACTTAAAAACAGATCAGTCTTCTAGTCTGGAAAAGGGGTCAGTGGAGGTTGAGTTTAAATCTGCTGTTGTGATGGAATAACTTACAAAACTTTGCAGATTCTTTGGGCTTCAAGATCTCAAGTTTTCTCCGGAAAGGCATTAATGCATCCATTAATGCCAAAGTAGATACAGGTCACAATAAGACGTGATGCCCCCCAAATTAGCAACAAGGTTTTGGGTGCTGATCAGGTGGGAAACTCAATGCATGCAGAGTAGCCTCCTGAATCTGTAGCTGAAAGTGGACTTGGTCGCTGGTGTTTCAAGTTAGTCTCTGGCTGGATGTTGACGTTTTGCAGGTGCGAAGATTTGATGAAGATAAATGTGATTTTACAAAAACTAATCAGATGTTTCTCGGGGCTAGTTATAGTGAAACAGTCGGCAGTTTGGTTCAATGACCACATCAAAACATCAGCTCTCAGGCTTTTAGAAGTAAGGACCATCTAGCCTTCCAGTAGACACATGTCTACTTGTATTTTTGTATAAACCACATTAGAAAACTGGTTGCCCCAGTTCTGCAATCCGGTCCTCACAGCAGAGAGAAGAATTTGGTTGGAGAGATGAATAGCTCTTGCATTATTATTTTTGCCAGGTAGCAAAAATTCTTCTTGTAGTAGATCAGGAGTTCTCTGTAGTCATCTGGATCAAATTTTCCCTTTAGAGTGGAATGGTGAGAAATGTTATTGGTAGATGATCTTATTCCAATATCTAGAGATCCTTCACTTGATGTTTGTACATCACAATACTGTAATGTGGCGCTTGTTCTAAGAGTGTAACTAGTGGTATCAAAGTTCTATCCGAACCCCCCAGCAAAGCAAAATCCAACATGGCTGAGAACTGCCTGGAACCAAGTGCTATACCTTCCCCTCTATCCACTCGTAGCTAATGCAACTCATCCCACTTCAACAGCAATCCAGTCAGTCCCATCTTCTTTGCACTATCCTGAGATGGCCTTTTAGATCCTCGGTTTTTTAGCTTCCCAACATTAGTTCTATTAACCATTACCTCAGCAAAAGTCACACAAAATAATTACTTTCTATATTAAATTGTGACTTATCACCATGTCACATGGCAAAAGGGGGAAAGTAATAAAACATTGAGCATTCATTCTATTTCAGTGTAATGCAATTACAGTGAATTGTGATTTAAATAATTTATTTTAATTTGATTTTTATCGCATCAGATTATACAGCCAAATCTCCAGTCCCACCCACCCATTCAACAATTATCCACATCAATTGTAAGATTAAGTACAAGGTCATGTGCACCAGTTAAAATTACTCCCGCACAGTATTCTTTCCCAGTGTTCTTGTATTCATTCCACAAATAGTAAAGAAGGCAAGGACCTAATTAGGCATGGCTTCCCAATGGCTGAAGTTGTTCTACATTTAGTTCAGCACAAGTGATCTCACTTTAATATTGAAATAGTCATGGCACAGTTGCCCAAGAATGTGTTTTAAATTAATGCAATAACATAATTATCATTGGTTAGCATAAGGGTGGGCGTTACGTTACGTTTATAGTCAACGCACTGGTTGCCCTTATGTCCGTTTACCCATTTATTTCTTAATCTGTAAATGCAGCAAGTACCTCACTTAGTGGGTCTCTAAAATCAAGGGTACAATTCACACTGTTAGACATTTGTACTCCGCCTATTCTTACTTTGGCAATATCCTGCTAATACCCCAAGTATTTTAATCTAGCGAGCCTTTAAGACTGCTGATGCAATTGGGTACAATTCTTACCATTCGACACTTGCACTCTGCCTACTTTTACTTTTGTACTGAAACCCGCGAACACACTACGCACTTTCAACTAGAAAGCCTTTAAGAATGCTGTTGCAGCTGGGATTGATGACACCCCTTGAACATGCTCTGTATAACTTAGCGAGCCTATCTGACAACGGTCTTGTTACTTTTCGATCTTCCTTTCAACTGCATTCAGATCCTTAGCTCAGCATTTTAACACACTAGCTAATGCACAAAGCACTTTAACTTGTGAATCCTTAAGCCCACGATCAGATCGACCTCCCGATCGATCTTGCGTACACCTCTCTGTGCACTTAAAAGTATGAAAGTCACCACAGATGGGGACAGGATTACCTTTGGAGTGCACATAGTCCTTAAAGATAGAGAGCCTTTAAGATCTTGCCCACAACCTGAACTTATTATGCTTTCAATTGCATATCGCCCATCTTGGCTGACCATTTCCCAAATAGGCTACAGCACCAAACATTTTTAACCTGAAACATTGATGCAATATAAATAGGAAACATTTTATGACAACTGCTGTTGATGGTGATACAGACTCTGGGGCAGAAGAGTCAAAAACACATGGAAAGTTGGACTCTACTGTGGTTTTTAATCCACTCGATCCCCGATTTTTACTTGTTTTTAATTGTAAGCTTTAATTAACTGAACAATAAAGTTATTCATTCATTCATTGGTTAGCATTAGGGTCGGCATTATGTTAAGGGTATCGTTGTTTAAAAATAACTCAACATAGATTAAATACATTTTAAATTAAATAAAATACAGGATTGGTGTAACGGTCACAATAGGAAATATTGTTAAAGTTAAGGTAAGCTTGAATTGTCTTCAAAAATCAATGTAATTAAATTTAGTAAATCAACTTAATAATATGCATTGACTAGAATTAACGTTCGGGGTACATTATGAATAACAAACTTGTAAAATTTTATTTGAATGTATTTTTTTATATTTAAATGTTTATCAAGGACTGGAATTGAAATTCATGTAAGAGCTCCTTCATTTAATTAGTGAGTCAATTCCTATGAAAAAAATACATTTGTTTACTTGGTGAAGAAGAGTCTCTCAGAAAGCAAATCAGTGTTCATTTAAGTACATTAAAAGTATTTTAACAAAATCGAATATTGAGAGATGAAGTTGGGGTTAAAAATGGGGCTACGGTAAAGTTGTATATAATTATATTATTTTAAATACATTAAATATATGCTAAAATAAATCGATAATTTAAAAATTAAAACTATGGTTGGGCAAAAGCGGATAAAGTTCAAAACGTCGTAATGTTGATGTTAAAAAGAAGCTGATATGTAATTTCATGAGCTGTAGAGGGATGGAGCCTGAAAGGAGCTGGTGCTCGCAGGGTTAATAACCCACAAATGTCCAGGCTTTGAGCTCATGCCCCCTCCTCCCATCCTGAGTGTGTGCGTGCCTTCAGAGGTCTGGCAGCAGAGGGTTGAGGCAGCCAGTAAGAGGTGAGAAGTCCAGTCAGTCACAAAGGGTGAATTTTATTAATTGATTTAAGGTGGCTCGGATATACAGTGTTCCATGGCTCATAAGAAACCAAGCCAAACCAGGTAACTCAAATATTTTTACCAGTGTGATTGCTTCAGGCTGGATTTCTGTTCTTCTTTCAGTGTTGATTGAATGTACTTAAATTTTGACTCAAATCAAGGATTAGGTTTCATATAGCTGAATATGAGGTGGGTCTTTTTCTTGCAGCATTCCAGCCTCTACGCTGAGACTTGATTTGGAGGTTAGTTATCTTGCTTCTCAGGCTTCATAGGTGGCCCTCAGGCTACTGACGGGCTGTCCTTAACTACTAATGTGATCTTAAAAGGGCCAGTTACCCTATGGTGAGATTCTCATTGACCATGTATTGTCCTGACTTTGTCTTCACATACCTATAATGAAAGGGGCTGCGCTAAGAAGGCAAAGACATGAAGTTTAGTCAAGCACATGACTGAGGCCTGTTTATCAGCCAACAAGAAAGGTCAACAGTCCAGAGCTCCAGTTTTTTCTTTCTTTTTTTAAAGTTGTAGATGCTCAAAGAGTTATGTATTTACTTGCACACGACCAGAGCAGTTTTGATGCACCATGAGTGACCTGTTGAGTTAATGCTAGTTGGGACAGTGGATTGAGTGTCCGGAAGCGGAGATGCTACGTCCAATTCCTTTGGGAGTTCAGCTCCACTGGTCGTGCACTCCTCTTAATCAGTTTTGGCATTTGAAACACAGCTTTATGCACCACCCATATTTTAACATTAATTGAACATTACTCACATTTTCACACTTACGTACACATCAAGTACTTCAGTTATTTCTGTCGAGCCAACTTTAGTGCTCCATCACAACATAAAATGTTGCAGAGAGTGGGTTATACCATAGATACCAGATAGTAAGCAAGGAGCACAGCATTTGTAATATTTTTGGTTTTGGCCAATTACCTTCTAGGATACTTAATAAATGAATCATTTTTTTACTTTCTTATGCAAGATGAGAGGTATGGCACTTTAAAAGGTGTAATGATTCCTTTTATTTCAGACGTTTAATGGAATATTAAATTCCTTGCTTTACAAACGTTAGACTGCAAACCAAGACAAAGCACTTTCTGCTGGAGGAATAAGCATTAAAATATTAGAGTAAGCGGTATTTTAGGGAAAATAAAGTGACCTGTGTTTTCATCTCTATTTATACGTAATTATGTAACTTCAAGGTAGCCTGATTATGACCTCTAGAAATTCATGTCCTTGGTTTCACAAACCTTTCAATGAAAATGAAGCAAAGTGTCCATTGAGTTGAGTTTTCTTCCAATTGCCAAAATTGAGTTTATAGTAGGAAGGCAAAAAAAGCTGATGTGGATTCAACCAGTCATGTAGTAGAGCGAGTATGTGGGTCACTTGCACACCCACCAGTACTTAGTGTTCAGAATAAGGATTCCACACTGGATTTGGGCTCAGAGGGGCTGCATCCACATTTATTGAGTACCGATTAGGACATGGGCTAAGATGGCAAAGCTGAAAAACCTGATAAGCTAATTCTAATGCCCAGCTGGTACTGCCCATTACCAAGATGCCAGCTGCAAACCGATATTTGATGAGCACATCCCTCCTATCGGTGCGACCTAGTTTCGCTCCCTCAGCTGGCATATATACTAGAACTCCATTACCCCCTCCCCACCCACCCGGGAATCCTCTTGTATGGAAGGCTTAAGTGCTGATGAAGAAGCTGCAAACAATTAACTAGTCTGCTATTGCCCTTCTCTACCTGGTTGCCACAATATTGCCTCACTGGGACTGTGCTTAATTTGTAAAAGAATGAGTGCTGTTGCCCAATATTCTACTTAGAAGACTACAGCAGGGGCAATTGAATATTAGCGTGCCAAATACTAAGGCAACACAATCTTTAATCCACCTCATGCCTCTTTAATTAACTACCAGACACTTCCTTCCCGTTTATGTCGTCGCTCTTGCATGTTCCTGCTTTTTCCTTTGTGACGGTTTTTCTGTCTTTTGCTTCTTCCTTCTTTCCGCTTTCCTTTTTTTTCTTCTCTTGCTCTCGGTGAACTTCTGATACAAAAACAATAAGTGGCGGTGCCCAAAAATACGTGTCATTGACCCCCACCCGCAGCCACCAGCTCAAATTAAACACTGCTGTGGAATGGACATCCAGTCTGAAGGCGTGGGATTTGTAATGTCACATGTCTGACATTCCAGAACTAGATTTGCTGTGCTGCAGCATATATCGGATCACAAAATGTGTTGACATCAGCACCCAGATGTGGTGACATCAATGAACTGATGTGCTCACATATATTCTGAGTAAAGTGAGATCAGCGACTCAAATGCTACATTTTCCCAGTCTCCCCTACCCAAATACACACTTTTGCTGCACTCCAGGTGTGCCTTTAAAGTACAGAGTGGATACACTAATGAGAACTGCATGAGAATGGTACCAGTCCTTTGTCATATACACCTAACCAGATGAATGTACTTCTAATTATTACGTCTGCTGTGAATTCTTCAAGATAGCATGTCATTCCATTGTTTTTAAGTTGTTTGAGCCACAACAAAACGGGGTAAACCATATGCAAATCAGGCTGGCCACAACCCAAAAGGTTATTTCTGCCAGGAACATAGCCAAGTCCTTTCAGTCCTGTTGGACGTTCACTGTGAGGAGCAACTTGAGTCCAGTGGCGCAGTGGGTAGGTACCCATGTCTGGGCACAAGGGCATAGCTATCGATAGTGCCGCAGGTGCAGTGACACCAGGGCCCTAGTGTATGAGGAGCACTCTGCTTCCCAAATATGGATGTCTTTCGCAAACAAATCATTTGGCGTGGAACCGATTTAACTTGTTTGCATGATGGCCCATCTAAAGTAAGACGCTGCCTTCGGGCTCCTTTCTCTTTTTAGGTTTGTTTTGGGGACCACATGAATTGTATCCTAATGGTATTAATCTCTCAGGAACATCGATCACAAAAACACCAGTGATAATTCAACAATGTGTAATAAGAAAAGTAAAGTAAATTAAATACAAATTAAGTTCAAAAGGGGATGCTAAAATGAGTCAAAAGGTGAGGCGCAATTTTCAAGTGATCACCATGTGCAAAAGAGTGTAAGAAAAAAGTGATTGGGTGAGGACAATTCCGGGCCTGCAGGAAATTGAAAATTGAGTACTAGGTGGTTAGAAGCTAGTTACTTGCCTACTAGCTACCCCCTCTTAGGATTATTTTATATGCATGACAAGGCTGAATGGTTTGTTGACTTTTCATCTCTGCTTGTGTAAGCTATGTTTCATAATTGGATAGTTACATTAAAGGCGTAGCAACCCTATATATTACTTGGAAGCTGGGATGGTAAATCTAAAGGCCAACTGCAGAAATCTGTATTGAACAATTGATGAATTTTGGGGACAAAAACCAATGTATATTTCACGGTTCAAGTAGGTGAGAACATTTGCGAAGCAATGCTGCAAAATTAGACTATCTAATTAAAGCTGGGAGGTCATGCAATACATTGGATTAAGCCATGAATTAACCACCATGAAGTGGGGAGATGCAAACAAAGAAACCTTTGTGCATTAGGGCCCATGGCATGCTTGCTGCACCAGTGTCTAGGCTAGTTAACTTGACAAACACTGTTTTAGCCCCTTCATCCTCCGATCATGACAGACCGCTGTGATTCATGGATACAATGGATGCGAACACCCTTCAGTCTGTTCTTTACCTACTTTCTCATGTTGCCATCTCACAAGGAACAAATCAACAAGACATTCTGGACTGTGCAAGTTGCCTTTGTGGTTCAAAGACATTGGCCCTGTCCTCTTGATGTACATCTCTCCTAGAATACGCCATTTGCAATGCCCAGAACTGTCTTTGGTAAACCTTATACTGTGAAGCGATGGTTGGATGCAGGAATGCATCTTGTTAACATTCCCGACCCGTTTAATATGCTTATGATTTTTAGGATTGGTGCGTCCATCTTGTGTTTCGCTGGTATGCATTACAGTGGGATTCTGGCTTCCAAGTTGTGTAGTTTTGTGTAGCTACTTTATGTAAAACGTACCCTGTTGTGGAACGGACTTTGGCTGATGAGTCATCAAGACCCAGTGTACAAATAGCTTCATACACGTTGCTGTTGTCCTAGTGACTCCTCCTGGTGTAAGGCGCCTCCGTGCTGTTTCTTTCTGGCTTTTATCACTGGTATTAAATAAACTGTAGGGTTAATGGTTAGCAAGGAGTGCTGACAGAACTTATGGGCAGAGCTTTTCATTGCGGTACTACTAGAGTCGGCGGATATTATATGGCTGGTGATTTAGAACTTGCAATTAGTTTTTTCTGCTGGCAAAAACCATAAAAGAAAGGAAAATGTATCTTTATTACAGTGAAAAATATGATGCGTTTGCGCCCATAAACACTAATAAAGAGTGCACTTTAATCAGTAGGTTGCGTTTGCTCCCGCCTTTTTTTCTCGCCTCCTCCTTCCACTGCAGCCCGCCTCCCCTCTGCGACCCCCTGTTTTATCATCTCACTTAGCTGGAGAGTTACCACAGTGGAGCACAGATTTATCGCCCTGCCTCTTCACCATATTTTTAACCCTGGGCCGGATTGAGCTGTTCGACACTAAATTAGATTTTTGACAATTAGGGAGACGAATGTGGGCCAGTGGATCCCATGAGCAACATTTCACAGCATGGCCTTCCTTTAATAAACATAACTGGCTCAAGACATGAGAACTTTGCCGTGGCTCCCTTGCTTCCTCTTTGTCCCCCCCCCCCCCCCACCCTTCAGACTTAGCCTGGCCTTCATTATTCTCTTTCTATTGCCATGCAGCTAAGTAGGACATGGCTCCAGCCACAACCTTGCTTGTGGTAATAAGATTGCTTGAAGTGGCGGGGAAGGGAAGGTTTTACAACGCGCAGCTCACATTCACTCAGAAAGACTCATAGTTCTGTCAGTCTGATTGGTCCTGAGTGGAGACGGGAACGGCACCCGATGGACACTATGAGATTGGTTATAAAATTACAAGCATTTGTTCTGCTGTCAATATTTTTTTTGCTGCTTTTGCTCAAAGCTGTTTATCCTTTTTCCAGCGGGAAGGAAAAGTTGGTGCTGAGAATGGCCGCGCGCTCTGTCACTGCCACGCGCGTGGCAGCCGGTCTGAGGAGAATGCTGCCAGGACTCTATTGAGGTTCTTGCTGCACCTGAGGTCCACCAGCCCCTGCAGCCTGGCCGTGTTATTCCCAATTCTCCCTGGTTACTACATTTTAGCCTAAAGCTAAAATCTGTTAAAAAAAAAATCCAGGAAAGTCAATGGCGGGAAAGGTAGCAGTTTGCTCAAGCCAAGGAATTAACTTTAGGAGTATGGGTTTTAAAAAAAATGACTTTTTTGCAGTTTGTACCTGCCCATAAAAAAAGGGTTTATGAATGACTACGTCTCTCTACTGGTCCATTTAGAAATGTATTGACAGATTAAGTAACTCCATTATAGCTGTGTACGTGAAGTCATTGGAATCAACTACATGGAGTTGCATAACGCAGTTCCTCAGTCACTTCTAATTCGGAAAAGCAGGGATTCAGTAAGTTAAAATACAACTTTTTTTAAAAAAAAACACACTAACCATGCTGGTTTTTAGCAATACATTTCTTTTCCCAATAGTTTTTTTTTTTTTTTTTGTTTACCACATCACCGAGTAAGGGTGTGGTTTTGGTTTGAGTGTAGGTTTACATTTTATAAAATGACATAGGAAGAGGCATTTTTGTGATATGTTTTCAAAGGTAATTGAGCTGGGATGTGTCATAGAGGAATGGCTCACACGTTCCAATATATTTGCTTTCAAAGAAGGATAAGTGAATATGGGTTTGTGGCGGGAAGAATATAAGCAGAAGAATTCTTTGTTTTGCATCATCGAAGATGACTTCAATTGGGCCAACTGTTTTATCTGGAACCAGCGTTGTGCTTGCTTCAGCAAAGGGCATTGATTTCTTCTCTAAATAATTTGTGCTAGCTTTGTTGCTCTTTTGAAAAACATCGAGTATTTGTTTGCAGATGGTGTTATGTTTTCGCTTATGGATGCAATTATTTGTTTTTGCATTATTTAGATTAAATCTGAAATGACGTGTTTTATTTAGGTCTGACATGGAATCGCAACATTTGTTTTTAAGATGTATTCTAAGAATGGAAACAAATCAATGTTGGCCGTTGCATTAATTTGTTGCAATATGTTTCTTGTCAACTCTAGGCCTACTATGCATAGGGTACACCGCTTTGAAGAGAAACTGGCGTAACTTTCCAAAACATAAGGGTCCGGCACAGCGCCCAAGAGCTTTATTTATGTCTCTGCAGCAGTAAATAGACCTTAGAAAAAGTAACATGCCACTCCTTCTGAGCCGCTCTCCTGTCCAGGGTGGAAAGTAGGCACTGCCTCTACCTTTCTGGAGTATTTCTGTGTGCCCCCTAAGGCCACTCCAGCACTGGTTTTAGAGCAATGCCATGGGCTGGTCTAACTGTCAGACACTACACACTAGTCTGGCAGTATTAACACTGAAAGTACCTGCACATCTCATGTGCCACCACAATAACAAATGGACACTGGCAATCTCATCTTGAGTAGCAGGTGGATTCTAGTTTATTGAAGCTCCTGTTAGTCGTGTTCCTCAAGATATGTTTGGAGGTGTTGAGTCATTAATCTTTCCATTGCCTTTCATCAGGAAGGTGTAAGCTGACAACGTATTTAAAGTTGATTGCGCTTTGTGGTTTTCTGTTTATTTCTAGTTCAGTCTCCTGGGGAGCCTTTTAGTTTTTGCCTGTTTGGTTTACTTACATTCCAAGAAGGAAGCTTTCACCACACCTGGCAGTCCCAACTACTTGCATATCTCTCAAAACTCGCATGGTTCCGCTTTTGAAGCGGGGAGCCCAGCTTGCAAAATTCTGTTTGCCGCAGGGCAGGTGAGGAAAGCCAGGGGCCAATGATACCCCTGATCCATATCTCAACTTCTTTCCACTGCAGTGAAGGTTGGATGAGGGCCCGCACATCAGAGATCATTCCAAGCCCCAGAGCAATTTTTAAGACATTGCACGGAGCAAGGTCCCAGTCCACCCATCTGCATGCTGCCTATTCGGGAAATAAGACTACCCGAGGACTTGGGAGAAGCCAAGATCCAAGGTAGGCAGTACTAGTGAATCTCCTACATTAGCGCAGATTCTACCTCGCATTGCCAAAAGCCAGACTGGTACCTTGGTGGACTGGACATCGATACAACTGGTGGAATGACTGCCAAATTGCTATTTAGATGGACAGCTGATTTCTCCCCACTCGTTTGCGCCACTGTACGTGCTGTTGGTACATCTGGACTCCAGCCAGTTTAGATCATACAGACTCTAAAACTTTTCCAGTTGTCATGATTTCATGGGGAAGGCTCAACATTTTTCACCCATTGGGTCTGTGGGAAGGCCGACCTCTCTGGAAGGGAACCACAGACGGTACTGAGGTATTGGGTCTTGCCAGGAGCATTATAAGGAGCATTGTTTCCTTTTCAGACTGTTGCATTGCCTTTGGTCTTGGTCCCCACTTGGTGCTAGCCTCCTCCCTGCAGTCTTCATTCTAACTTGTCATTCCTAGTCAACCCATGCCTTCATTCTGGCCTCCCACTTAAAGGCCCAAACTATCATTTCTCACTTGGTTGGGATTCAGCCTGTCTTGCCATCACTTGCTATCGCTCCAGGGCATAAAGCCCAGCAGCTCCATTGAGCAGCCGGGATACTACATGCAGTGCAAAGCCGTCCAACTGTGTGTGAGCAGGCATATCCACTTGGGTATGTGGGCACTCCAGGGCAGAACGAAACTCATTAAGCATTGCTGTGGCATAGTTGTGTCTTTGTCTGCCCTACCTTTTCTGGTGATGCACATTGCTTGCGGTATATTTCTGTGAGTAACACCACCTACTTTGCATGTGTTTTTTGAGTTTTCTGCTTTTTGTTGACACTGGGATTCTTGATTTTAGCTTGGTGTTTGACTCTGTTATCACTGCAGACCAGCCTCCACGACCATGAGTTTTTCGAAAATAGTTGGCCTTCTGGCTTTCAGTACAGCTATTGCAACATGGGGCTTATAAGTTTTGATATGCCAAAAGCTCATAACTGACAAGTTAACCGTCAAAACATAAAATCAGTCTTCTGCAATGTTAGGCCACCCTCAACAAAATGATCACCGAGATATTCAACATTAAAATTATCTATTGTCATCCAACTCCTCCCTGATGACGTGACTTCCACTGGCAACTGCTGTCTTTATGCCATGTCCATTGAGTGGGCAATTCTCCTTTCCTAAGCTTTTGTGTGCTTGGTACGCCAAGGAAATGGAATGTGGACTCTCACGTAGGTACAAAAATACCACAGCTTCTGTTGTTTCCCAATTACATAGAACAGGATAATGAAGGGTGTTTTGTTTGCAGTTGCTTCTTGACTTAATCACTTAAACTTTACCAATACAGCTATGCTTGCTGGGATGGGAGGAGGTGCTTTTTTTTTTATTTCTACTGATACTATATTTGATTGGGTGCTCCTCTGGGTATGCAGGTTCTAGGTTGTTTAGATGGGTGAATCATTATTATGCTGGGTCCCATGGTCCTCCAGACCGAGCAGGTAGCATCTGTTTTTGTGTCTCTACATCTATTGTCTGGTACGTGCCTTATTTTCTCTTCTAGTTCATTGCTCGCCACTTGTAAATGCAGACATCAGACAGCATCTGACTGAGGGTTTATATGCATGTCTGTTTCTAGCATATCCCCACTTGGATTGCTTAATCTTCAGTAGCTTTAAATTTCAATAAAGAACATGTTCCTTCTGAAGTTACTTCAATATACCATGTTAACAAATAAAGAATTAAAGTTGATGCAATTGGAAGAGATTATAGAAAATGCTAAATATTGAAAGCTATAACTTGAAGAAAAAGTTCTTGCAACGCAAGACATTGTATGTACCTCTTGTCTAGGGTGATGAAGTCCATGTCTCCAAAGTGGCTGCCAAGAATTATGTTACAGGGAGCGTTTTAGGAGTCACCAGGCACCTTCACCGAATGATCGAGGGAGTGATTTAGGGGCAAAAGGGGCCCCTTAACTTGAGGCGGGGTGTGTAGGAACGCTCACACTAAAATGAAGGAAACGGATGTGTGAACCATGGAAACAAAGCCAAAAGGTTTAACAGATGTATTTAGAAGGTGCAACTTCAAGAAAAATGCATAAAAATACAAAATACAAATATAGTGATCTCGTATTCACAGAGAGTCATATGAATCAGAAGGCATTTCTACATGGAAGCTTTGAATTCGTTTGAAGAGAGACACTTCAGAAAACCTCACACATTTATAAATGCATTATGAAAAACATAATTTAAATCAAGGAAAATGTTCTCAGATTGCAAAACACATTTGATCTAAAATGCAGAGAATACTCACATTTAACCCTAAAAGAAAGCAGCCTTGCAAGTGTAATATAAGCATTAAATTCTCAATAAGAAAACACCATTTTTTATTTTTTTTAATTGTCCTCATTTCACCATATAGCTTCTGCAAATATAAGCAAGAATCCAACCTTCGATCCTTTGCGCCCCCAGTTTCCGCTATTACATTAGCTGTAGGTCTACCCAGGCCAGTTTCTTCATGTGAAACTTGGTGTAATCATTGGACAAGGGGTATTAGATCAATCTCATTTCTTTGCCCCATACTAAAAGCTGTGACCAAATATTACACCCATCATCATTCCAATGCCCCAAGTCCATACGGGCCGTACCCAAAGGGGCCCTCAGCCAGTTCTCATAAAGCGGAGGCAATGGATCCTTCCATAACCTACAGATCTCCCTCCGGGCGATAAGGATCAAATACATTAGCAAACCTTTTTGCGATGTTGACCAGCGGGTCGTCGGATTGTTATCGACACCGAATATTACCACAGATGAGTTCAGATTAACCTTGACCTTAAAAATAGCACCCAAAGCACATTCCACATTTTGCCAGAATCCTTTCAAGACACCACATTCGAAAAAAATATGTAGGTCATCTGCCAAAGTCGAGTCGCATCTAGGGCATTTTGGGGGGAAGAGGGGGGCAAACTTTGCTATCTTCTTGGGGGTATAATATAACCTATTAATTACATAGAAATGGTTCTTTTTCAGCGAGGCAGGTTTAACAGCCTTATATAACAACTGGAAAGAGGATTCAAACAATTCTGCAGCAGTGTTCTCTAAAGCTGACATATTCCAGACTGCATTTTAAAGGGGGGAGGGCTCTGTCTTCTGCTTCCTGCAGCTTCTTGTACCAGATCCCGACTTCCTGTTTTATAAGATGTATATTCTGACATTGAAGCTCTATTTCCCAGTTCCCACCTATAAGAGCTTTCTCTGCAGTACACCAGGAGGCAAATATTTAAATCTAGAGAAAGATTCTCCAATTTTCAACCTTAATACCTCCCAGGGATGAATCCCATCTGTGGAAACCAGATCAGACCAAACCCGAATACCGGCCTAATTAATGGGTAGTGCCAGGCTATCCTCTAAACAAACAGGTAATCCAGGTGAATCCCAAATGGGAGCAAAATCAGAGTAGTAGCCTATTCCCCATATTGTCCTGATCCTGTACCACAAGTTCAGAGCTGCTTTTAGAACTTTCAGGCGGACCTTTTTGAAAAATCTGGGTACTCCAAACTTATAAAGGAAGCCCTCCCCATCTCCCTCAAGAGCGACCATTTCATTTAAAATCTTCCCCCAATTTGAATCCCCCGGATTGCAAAGTAATGCCTGGATATTTTTAAACTGGAAAGCAAAAGAATACCAAAGTAAATCAGGAAGTGCCAGGCCCCCTTTCTGAAGCTTACGCCTTAATTTCTTCCAGGAAAGCAGGGCCGTTTTATTAGACCAAATAAAACTTCCAATTTTACTTTGTATTTTGTTTATATCTCCATGTGGAAACTCGAGGGGAATGGTGCTTAAAAGATAGGTCAATTTTGGCAAGATGACCATTTTTAGATAAAATGATCCAAAGGACAAAAACAGTTTATTGAAAAGTCCTTTGAATAAAATGGGGTCCCATTTTACACTTAAACACACTCGATACTCACCACACAGGTTGAGAGCAGCGGGATCTTATTTGTTTAGTTTCCCCTCTCATTCCAGCATTATTTTGCGTCTCCATCCCCGTGACATTTTTATCCTGATTCAAAGGACTTTTCAATAAACTGTTTTTGTCCTTTGGATCATTTTCTCTTTCACCCATCACCACTTCCCGACCCACACACCCTCATGCACAAATGCAGCAACTCCTAAAAGATCTCCACCAGAGAGCCCCTTAAAACGGGCCCGTGAGGGACTGCAGCGCCACCCCCACGAGGAGCACCTGCCCAATGATGATGCTATACACTCGCAAGGGTGTGTGAGGGCACCACAAGATTTATACAGGAGTACTCTTTCTCTCCTCTTGGCACACTCAAGTCTACTTGGAGACACCGTACACTGATTACAGCCTATTTGGCTGTCACATACCTTCCCCCTTTTCCTTAGGAACTGATACCACTTATATTGTTGTTGTAATTGAAGAGTTCACATAGTCTTAATACCAATTCATCCTGTAGAATTTAATACATTTCCCCGGGGAGGGCGTCAGTCCCAGTAGCCTTGTTAATCTTGATCTTTTTAATATGAGTGATTATTTCGCTCTCTGTAATATAGGCATCCAAAGCAGCTTGCTACCCTCAAAAAATAAATAAATAAGAAAACACCAATTTAGAGACAAAATAGCATACATAGCATATACAGCAAATATATTGGCAAGTTAAATTGTATCTTAAAAACAAGAGCCCTTGGGCAGCACCCACACCCGCCTTCCATCTACCAACAGACGGGTGGGGTAGTCCGACGAGAACCCCGCGGGCACCCTTTTTATACTTTTTAAGGCAGGAAGTGCCTACACGTCTTCTCACGCCAGTCCTACCGACGTCACTTATAGTATGGTTTGCACATTTATCAGACATTGTTGCGCTTATTCTTCTAAATGTGGAACATAGACTAGGTGAAAGGTTATATTCTCATGCCAAGCGCTCGTCGTAAATTGCATAGGGCAAGCAGTAAATATGTAATGCAAAGGAATAAATATATATATATATATATATATATATATATATATATATATATATATATATATATATATTCACTGAAAAAACCATAGGTTTCAGGCCTGATATAGTTAGGAATTAGCATTTAACCACTTCCCCGCTCATGACGGAACCGCTCCGTCATGAGCCACGGTTGCCGTGTGCTCATGACGGAGCGGTTCCGTCATGCCACGACCGTTGGCGGCCGCTCCGCCTACGCGGCGCTGTTTCCCCGCCTGTGCGGGGGGACAACGCAACTGGGCGGAGTCATGACGGAACCGCTCCGTCATGAGCACAGCTCAACCGTGGCTTATGACGGAACCGCTCCGTCATGAGCACAGCGCCACCGCGCTGCCCCCCCGCACCCCCCAGCGCTGCGGCGGAATTTCCGCCGCAGCGAAGGGGTTAAAAAACCTTAGAAATTCACTGAAAAAGCAATTGGTTTTAGGGGTGTGATAGTTAGCTGGACATTTCACTCGAACAAAACCATTGAAATTCCTCCGATATAGTTAGTTGTACTAACTACATCTTGCGCGCCCGCAATCTACTGCTGATGATGTCACATATTTCATCATTCATTTCATGGTCAGTGACATCACTGATGACATCATCCAGTGAATGTGGTTTGGTTCGTTATTTAAATATGTATTATATATATATATATAGCAATTTGCATTGAAGAATGAGTGGATATATAAATATAAATATCTGGATGGAGGATTTAGTAGCAGTGTGATTGACTGTTTACTTGACTAATTTATAGTGTCTCACTAAATATATTGGATAGTGACTAAACTGTGTGAATATCTGTATCACTTTGTCAGTTGTTTTGTAAACTGCTGCACCAGTTGGTTACTAGCTACGTGAAAGTCTATATTATTTATTGATTAGTTAACTGAGTATTGGTATGGGAGAGTGAATGTGTGTGTGGTTCGGTGTGGGGTGTGTGACTGCCCATAGATGTGTGAATAGTTGATTCAGTAAGTATATGAAGTTAAAACTACATGTTATAACAGTTGTTTGGGTGAGTGAATATCTTTATGGGTGTGGCGATGAGCCAATATATGTCTCAATGGTACATGTCCAACAAACTAGGAAAATAAAAGCCAGTGTATGTGTCAGTTGTTGTATATAAATAAGTATACATAAGAGTCAGTGATTGTATGAGTGACTGTATGGATAACTGTATACTTGTAATAGTGTTTTTATAACACACTAAGTATGAGTTATTATCTATATGAATAGATGAAGTGGTGTTTTTATAAGTGTATAGGTAAGTAAAAGTAAGTATGATCCATTGTTTGCATAAGTGAGTAGGATGACTTCATAAGTGATTAGGATGTGTGGTGGTGTGTAATGTCGATATAGGTGTACAAGTATATTTGATAGTGTTCTATTGATTATTGACAGCATGTATGAGTGAATCTATAGGTAAGTGATCAGATGTGTGTATAGATCTAGGAATCACGGAGTGGGTGTTTAGAAACTTGTATTGGTGTGTCAATGGTTTTAAATCTGGCACTCTGTATTTTACAGTGAGTGATGAAAGATTATACTAGTGTATGATGAGGTGTATCTGATTGTCACGTGGATGATGCCATCAGTGATGTCATCAGTGATGTCATTTGAGATGTCATCAGTGATGTCACTGACCATGTCATGAATGATGTAATATGTGACATCATCAGCAGTGGATTGCGGGCGCGCGAGATGTAGTTAGTACAACTAACTATATCGGAGGAATTTCAATGGTTTTGTTCGAGTGAAATGTCCAGCTAACTATAACACCCCTAAAACCTATTGCTTTTTCAGTGAATTTCTAAGGTTTATAAAATGCAAATTCCTAACTATATCCGGCCTGAAACCTATGGTTTTTTCAGTGAATTTCAAAGGTTTTTTAAATGCTAACTCCTAACTATATCAGGCCTGAAACCTATGTTTTTTTCAGTGAATTTCAAAGGTTTTGTAAATGACAATTTTTAATGTATTAATTGTTATACTGTTTTTTTTATACTGATTGACTAACATTTTTAAACTATTTATTGTTAGATATATTTTTGTTTTAATTACATTATAATTACATTATACATTACAATACAAAATATACTTTCTCAGAATGAATTACTTTAGTTTAAATACTTTGGAAATAGGCAATAGACTTTTAAGTACAGTAGTTACAGTTGTTGCAATGGGCAGCACAATTTCAAACACAATGCAACATTGAGCTCAATGTGAATTTCTAGTCAAATGCAATTAGTTACTTTATGGATTACTTTTCTAACCACAGGACTGGATCTTAGATTCAGTCCTTGGACATATCCTGTAAACAGTTGAGTAAAAGCGTTTTGGTTACAGTAGTTGAGGCATATTATTGTATTTTAAAAGTTGACACTTAGAAACTTTTTCACATAGAATCACCAATGTTATCCTATGGCAGAAAATTCACTTACAAGGTAAGTAGTGTTATCGTTACTTTTTCTCAGTGGTGGATCCTGGATCCAGCACTGGGCAATCTCCTGTAAACAGTTGAAAGAATGTGTTTAAGTCATACAGACGATTTTTTAGGAATATTTTTAGTTTGTGAAAATAGACACTTCGAAACTTTTCTGCTGAAAACCACACAATGGATTCCTATGGAAGGAAATACAAGTTACGGGTAAGTATGCTTAGAATTACTTTTCAGGGTCAGTGCTGGGCTCAAAGATGCAGCACTGGGTTCTCTCCTGATAACAGGTGAGTAAATTGGAATTCGTAGTTCGGCTGATTTTAGAGGAATATTTGTACGTTTCAAAAATGGATACTTAGAAACTTTTCTGGTGAAAACCACTCAATGGATTCCTATGGAAGGAAATACAAGTTACTGGTAAGTACGCTTAGAATTACTTTTCAGGGTCAGTGCTGGTCTAAAAGATGCAGCACTGGGTTCTCTCCTGATAACAGGTGAGTAAATTGGAATTCGTAGTTCGGCTGATTTTAGAGGAATATTTGTATGTTTCAAAAATGGACACTTAGAAACTTTTCTGCTGAAAACCACACAATGGATTCCTATGGAAGGAAATACAAGTTACGGGTAAGTACGCTTAGAATTACTTTTCAGGGTCAGTGCTGGGCTAAAAGGTGCAGCACTGGGTTCTCTCCTGATAACAGGTGAGTAAATCGGAATTTGTAGTTCGGCTGATTTTAGAGGAATATTTCTACAATGGTAAAGAAAGGGGGCGGGGCCTGAGGTGACGTGTGCAAACACGCCCCGTGGGGTGTTTTAAGTTGGGGGATTAAGTCCCCTTGAATCCTGAGGTCCCCTGGGGGCCAACTAGCCCACCAGGTACCTCCAGTAAGCGCTACGGACCAGCGTTGCAGAGAGGTGTAAAAAGGGGCGTGGCCTCATTACACCTCTCTGCAACTCAGCCCCCTGGTGCATACTGGAGGTTCCTGGTGGGCTAGTTGGCCCCCAGGGACCCCCAGTATTCAAGGGGAATTAGATCCCCCCTCTGCAAATGCGCCAGGGGGCGCGTTTGCAGAGTGGTGAAAGGAGGGGGCGTGGCCTCCGGTCTGATCCCTTCATTTTTTTTTCTTTCTTTCTTTAGAAGGGGGGCTGTGTAGCCCCCCTTCTTTTTCTAATTTATTGGCCCTGGGGACCCCATCCCCCAGGGCCTACCCCCAATTTCTTTTTTTTTTTTTTTTTTTTTTAAACAAAAATCGGGAAGGGGGCCCCCCTCCCGAGGCCTTAATTTGCCCCGGGGCAAATCTACCCCATCCCCCGGGGCATGGCCCTTTTTAAAAAAAAAATTATTTTTGGAGGGGGGCTGCCTTGCCCCCCTCCTGTGGCCCCTTTCGTTTTTTTTTGTTGTATTATTTTTTATTTTTAGGAGGGGGGCAGCGTGGCCCCCCTCCCGGGCCACTACTGGCCCCGGGGACCCCATCCTCCGGGGCCTGGCCACCTCGTTGGGGACCAAGGGGGGGTCCCCAATCCCCCCACGGTCCCAGCCGGCTCCCCGCTTCCTGCTAACATGCTGCTCCCCATGTGGAAAAGCAATCTGCTTTGCTTCATTGAAGCGAGAGCAGGTTTCCGTGCTCTCGCTTCATTGCAAACAGCAGTGTCCCGGGGGTGGGCACCCCGGGACAATGCAGGAGCCAGCCCTGGGGGGTGGTGGTCCCCAGGGCCATCATTGGCTCCAGGGGGGGGCGCGCGGCCCCCCTCCCACTTAATTTAAAGCCCCGGGGCTTGGGGGTCCGTAACGGAACCCCTATGTGAAATAATTAGTGCCCCAGGGAGGTGGCGGTCCCTGGGGTGTGTGGGGGGGGGCTCGAGACCCCCACACAGGGTTTTTTCGTTTTTTTAAAAAAACAAGCCCCGGGGGGTGGCGGTCCCTGGGGCTGCAGGGGGACCATGAGCCCCCCCACATACATTCACATAAGGCCCTGGGGGGTGGCGGTTCCCGGGGCTTGGGGGGGGGCCTTTGAGCCCCCCCACCCATCTATAATAAAGCCCCGGGGGTGGCGGTCCCCAGGGCTGGGGGGCCGCTCTGGGCCCCCCCATTATAATATACAAATTGCCCCCGGGACTTGGCCCCCCCGGGGGCTAAATAAAAACGAAGCGCAGGAGACCGAGCTTAGTTTTTTTTATCGGCAGCAGGATGCGCGGATCCTAAGCGCATCCCACGATTTTGAAAAAAAAATAAAAAAAAATTTTGGCCTTGTGGGACCCCCTGAGCAGGCCTAGGGGGTCGGGGTGTTTCTACCCTGCCCCCTCGTCGCGTTTTGCGCCTTTTTGGGGGGGTTTTCTTGTGCCTCGGTTCTACCGAGGCACAAGATGGCTGCCAACACTTCCTGATCTGGAGTGTTGATAGCCAATTAGAATACAGCTCGTGCACTGCTGGGTGCGGGGAGGGTGCGCGGATCCTCCGAGGCCATAGATATATCTATCTTTTTAACTCTAATTTTCTCAGGAACTACTGAACGGATTTACACAATTTAAGCAAAAGGCACGAGTCTGAACTGAGGACTACCTCTTTGCCAAATTTGGTGTAATTCCGTTCAGCAGTTTGGGCTGTAGCTGCGTCAACAGGTCCTATGGGAAAATGCATGGTGAAAACGTGTTTTGGGACCCCCCTTTTTTCTTGGCTCCCGCCTGACGAATCACCATGAAATTTTTAGGATAGGAGCGGACCGGAGCTGGCCAAAAGTTTGGAAAATTTTGCGAAGATTCGTCAATCGGTGTCAACGTTATTCCAAATAGAATGTTGCGGATTTCCTATGGAAAATAGGTCCTAACTATATCTATCTACTGGCGACCGCCAGTAGATAAAATATATATATATATATATATATATATATATATATATATATATATATATATATTGCCACATTCATTACCCCAGCTTGCTGCGGTGGGAACTTCTCTATTCTCATGTACAGACCCAGGATGTGATGTGCTATATGTCGACAGAATAGAGAGACAGTGAACTCTGCGCCAGTGAACTTTGCGCACACGGGTAGGGTGGGGGCTCTATGGTTTGGAGCAGGAGACCTTGCAGAGGGAAGCTGGCTGTGATTTTTAGTCAGACAGGTTTAGAGCCTTCTTTTCAGTAAAATGGGTGCAGAACTTTGGTCAATTAAACAAAAGGCCTACAAATTAGGCAGGCAGGGCCTATGTAAGGGGTTCATACTTCAGGTGTGGGCAGAACGTGCCTGGGGTACGCTATGATGAAAAATAGACCCTGCTTCATTTCCTTTTATCACCATGTGAAGAGTGATATTCCGCTATGAGGAAACGTGCATGTCCTGACAGTGTGAGCCTCTAGTCTGCAGCACTCTGATATGTCAGTTGTGTATAAATGACATGGCATATGGCCATGCAGTGATATAAAGTCAGTTACTGCCAACTTAAACTAATAGGAACAGCACATTTAGCCTGTGTAAATTGCACGGAATGGGGGTGCTTACACTATATTACTTTTAAAAACTGAGCCACCTAGTTGTGAACTAATTGAGGATTCCTAGTTTTCCAAATCCCCAAATTTAAAAGAAATGGACAAATCAAGTATCTTCAAACTCACAAAACACTCTAATTAATTGGCTGCTGCATGATAGATTTTCAGACGGCAGACAGAGTACACTGAGATTGCACACACGCACCAGAAACTCTCCTTTGAAGGGGCCCATCCAGTGAATGATGGCACAATAGGCCTTGAAACACACGTAAATCTCCTGTAACCAGGGCAGTTTCTAGAATACTTAATGTAGGTAGCCGCGGCAGGTAAGAGCGTGGGGCCAGTTGGGGGGGGGGGGGGTGGGGGGGGAAGGGGGGGCTCTCGACAGACGAGGGAAAATTTATTATTTTTTAAATGTTCCTTCATGGTCATCTGTCGAATACCCCCAACCCGGCCCCACTGCTCTTACCTGCATGGGCGGCGGCTAAATGTGGGTGGTTGTTAGTGATGCTGGGTTAAGGGGATATTATTTCACTGCATCATCGGCTGCCTCCTTTAAAAGGTTTTAGGTTGCATTGGTCCTGACTCAAACACGAATGGAGTTTAGGTTCCCGGATGCCAAAATCAAACCTCTAGGGCCCAATTACAGGTAGGGCACACTTTTCCGGTTTGCGCCATGGCACAAGTAGGTGTGCCGGGTGCAAACTGAGAAAGTGCACCCTATTATGTTGAATGCGCTGCCCATCCTTCTCTGAACCTCATAGAATACCACACACACAGGGTCCTTCAGGCAGGCATTTGGCAGAGGATGATGAACTCTTTAGTATTTAATGGTTAGTCTGAAATATCACGGTCTATTCTTGCCCTTCATGCCCTGATTTCACACATGAAAAACAAACCAGCCATCATGGACCTGTTTGGACCGACAGTGGTGGTGGTGGAGTGCATATTATTCTCAAGGATCAAAGATGAACACCGTAAACTGTCGCTCAATCAGAAATGTCCCGAAAAGGAACAATAAGCACCTTTTTCATTGCAGGTCAGAATGCTACTCCAAGTTTCTGGGTTGTTTAGTTGTCAATATACTTTTGTCAGGATAATATGCTGCTGGGCTGGAAATGCTGATGACTTTAACTTGTACAGCAGTCCTCATCCTAAGGGTGTGTGCTTAATCATAAATCTTGTGTCCTCCATCTGAAAACTAGATATTAGCATTCTTCTATTCCTTTGTCGTCTGCTACTGAGCCTAAATGAGACTAAAGGTGCCATTGAAGAAATGACTTCCTCCATTGCAGAGCATCCCTTTGGGGGTCTTCTGTATAAAACACTCACTCACTTATGCACTCTATCGCTCTCACACAAACTATCACACATATAATAAACGCACACAATTGAAAAAGATCCTACAAATTAAGTCATGCTGAGGTGGTGGTAGCTGCTGCTTCTGGGTCTTGTTCTAGTGCCCCAAATCTGACTAACTGTAGAAGATCCGAAGTTCCTGGAGAGCCATGCGTTTGAACCTTTAAATTATTTAGCTTAAGACTTCACAAGTCATGCCTCATATTAGATTCAATGCAGCATCCACAATTGTCAAGTTGTTCTTCCAATGTTAGCCACGAGACAGATTACCCAAATGATGTTAAAACACTCAAACCTGCATTCAGACTGCATGAGATCCTGTTACAAAGAGACACTCTGACACTGGTTTACTGCTATTGTGATCTCTCCATGCTAGGTCAGCTTTAATAGTTCTTCAGCCTCATGCTGCTTTGTTAATTGATTTCTTATTTATGATCTTTGACAAGTTTGGCTCAATTTTGCAGGGCGGGTGCACTGTTAAAGCAGTGTCCAATGTAAAATGTAGCATCGACCATGCGTGGATTAAACTAAATAAAAGGTTTTTCCAAATAAATGTTGATTTGATTTTCTTCATAGTGTTTCACCGTTGAAAGACTTGGAAGACGACCCCTCATGATTTGGGGATTTTCCTTCATGGGTCTGTGTTGTGCTGGAATCACCTTGGCGCTGGTGCTCCAGGTATGTACTTCCTCCTTCAGTTTGTGCATATGCTGTGTAATGTTTTCTGGGTTCTTTCAATTACGAACCGAACTCTGAGGTTTACTCTTCCGAAAATGCTAAGGGGGAGGAATGTCACCCCACTGCTCTCTGAGAAGTGTAAAAGAAAAAATAGAATGATAATAACAGGAGTTAGAATTTTATTTTTAGTATCCGTCAGGTTTGGGGGGTCCGGGCTCTTGTGACGAGGTAGGAGGAATGGTTGCTGCACTCTGAAGTGCGCATAACGGTTTGGCTGGCCCTCTTGTCCCGACCAAACCGTAATGGACACTTTGCATGTTCTTCACTCAGGCTGCATTAAAGCCTGGGTGGAGAACATGGCCAGGCTCCTATTTCCTAACTGAGCGCCGAACCACTATAGACGGATAGCATGTATTTAGCGTTCTTTATGATTGTTTGATTGTGAATATATTTCCTATCACATTGGACCAGATACATCAGTATACAATTGCATTTTAAGAAGACCCATGACACTAATTTGAAGGTCTCTCAACCCACTTGGGAGGGAATGATGTAATGTATGGCAAAAACAAGAGCACACGTAGCAGTGCAAGGATACTCGTACATTGTAGTAATTGTAATCCTTGGTGACATCAGCGCTAAAAATATGCTATATTTTTGCATACACAATCCGCTATCGGATGTGGAGGCATTGGAGATGGCTTGAGCAGCAGCGCGCACATCAGCGTAGCAATATGATTGAAAGATAGCGATCACGTGTCAGCAAATTACCAGTGTATAACATTTTCATGGAAGCCCGATCACAGAAAATAGATTTACGCTTGAAAATGTATTAATGCTTGTACATGAGTTGGTCAAAGCTGAAATGAGCGGAAAGCCTTTTCTTTGTGTCTATGATGATGATGTCACATGCCATCTATTAATGTGTATTCAATTGTCCCTCATAATCAGTGAACAAGGCTGTGAGGTAACCAAAACACATCTGGCTTTTTGGTAGCATGCAATATATATTTCAAATCTCACTAATAATGCATGACTGCTGTTTCTTGGCATAGCCCCTGCTTCCTTTCTGGAGTGGGGAAATGTGTTGCTAAAGAAGTTACGCGGAGTGTGCGGACTCCATCATGAGTCAATGCACCCTTTGGTTTGGTGCACAACAGAAGCTGGCAAGTTGTGAGGAAAAATAAGATATATACATATATATTCATTTCACTGACAAAACCAAAGGTTACAGGGACGTTGCATTTGGGTTGAGATTTTGTGCACACACACCCATAGAAATTCTTAAGTTACAGTTATCTCAAGTAACTAACTCCTGGCCTTAGGTAACTATTACACTCACTCACTCCATGAACAGTGCTATTATTAATAATGTCATTGAAGATGTCATGAGTGATGTAATATGTGGAGTAATTGGCAGTGCATGGCGAGGGCGCGAGTTATAGTTACCTTAGGGCGCAAGTTATAGTTACTTGAAATAACTCCAACTGCTGAATTTCTATGACTTTCTGTGTGTAAAATCTGAACCTAACTATAACGTCCGTGTAACCTTTAGTTTTTTCCAGTGAACCTCTAAGGTTTTTAAAATGTTATTTCCTAACTATAACATGCCTGTAACTTTAGTTTTTTTCAGTGAATTTCTACAGTTTTTTAATGCTATTTCCTAACTATAATGTCCTTGTATCCTCGGTGTGTGGGTGTGTAAGTGGCTGTGAGTTGTGGTGGGTGTGTCAGTGCATGTGTGAGTGGCTATGTGGATCTCTAAGTGGGTGTTTGAGTGGCTTTGTTGGGGTGTGAGTGACTGTATGGGTGTGTATGTGAATGTGTGAGTGGGTGTGCTAGTGCCTCTATGGGTGGTTGTGTGAGTGACTGTATGAGTATGTATGTGGGTGTGTGAGTGGTTTTCTGAGTCTCTGAGAGGTGATTGAGTGGCTGTGTGGATATATGAGTGATTTAGTTGGTCTGTGAGTGGCTGTATGTGTGTGGGGGTGTGTGTGCAGGTGTGAGTGGTTTTGTGAGTTTGAGTGCATGTGTGACTGGATGTGTGAGTCTGAGTAGGTGTGAAAGTGGTTTTGTGGCTCTGAGTGGTTGTGAGTGACTGTACAGGTGTGTGAGTGGGTGTGTGTGGTTCCATGAGAGTGCACATACATGTGTGAGTGGGTCTGTGAGTGTCTCTGTGAGTGAATATGTGTGTGGTTCTTTGGGTCTGTGAGTGGGTCTGTGAGTGGCGTTCTGGGTTTCTGAGTGGATGTGTGAGTGGACGTATGGATGTTTGAGTGGGTGTGTGAGCAGTTGTCTAAGTGGGTGTAATATTTTTTTCTAATTGGGATCTGGCCCTGTCACAGAATCAAACAGGTGTCACGCTGAGCACAGCAGTGGATCCATGGATTCTTGCGTGCTCCCCAAAAACACCTTTTTGGACAATTTCTTGCCCATGACGGGTCCCTCACATACCCCCACAACAGTCCCATGGGGTCAGGATACTTACATCCTGACCCCTTATATCCTATTTCCAAAATGGCGACTGCAACTTTCCTCTCAGGTTGCAGCCAGCCAATCATGCATTGCTGTTGGCGTGTGGATCTGCGGATCCCCCACGGTGGATCTGCGTCTCTATGTATACATACTTCTTTTTCTTTAAAAACTCAAACTACTGAACAGATTCAAGCCATATTACAAAAAGAACTCTTATTGGACCAAGATCTAGCTTTCTACCAAATTTGGTGTAATTCCGTTCAGCTGTTCGGGCTGCAGTTGTGTTTAAAATCCCCATGGGAAGTTGCATGGGGAAAATGTGTTTTGGACCCACCCCTTTTTCTCAGCCCCTGCTTGACGAATCACCTGGAAACTTTCCAGACAGCTGAAGTGACTGGCAAACTAGTTTTGAAGCTTTCATGAAGATTTGCTAAATGGCACAAAGTTATTAGCAAAATGAAAAAGCCACACCAGACAGCCTGGAAAGCAACTGGACTGTGGTAGGTGTATTTAAAACGTAGATATTCATACAAAAAGGCAGGGAAGCAGCCTGCCAGAGCCCTTGAGAGTGTCAATATATTGGAAGCTGTAACTTTAAAAACAATTTAGCAGTATGTCTACTTCACGAATGACAATATAATTTAGCATGGCTCTCCACACCATCGAAGCAGTTACCACGGTTGGGGGACAAGCTTGATGGACTATAAATCTGTACTGCTCCTGTTTTAAAGAACTATGTTTCCGTTCCGGCCAGAGACCTGTCAACCGTGCATCAATTGTGGCCATCTTTCTAACCTCACAGAGGGAAAATTGCTTGGAAATAAATTCACTTAGTTTGGAGGAAAAACAGCTTTTTACACGAATGCTTCCATTTTGTTATTAACGTGAATGCATTTTATTGGTTTTGAGGAACACAGGACATGTAAGTGATGTGTAGGAAATGCCATGCAAAGGAAGCAAACATTATTCCATCACTTCTTTTTCTAAAATTGATAATTGATTGTTTAATTTGAGCTCTTCCTAACCTGGCCATTTGATGTTAATAACTGTATCTATGGTAATCTATTAATGCAAATAAGGCAGTGATGCATAACACACTGCATGTACTGATTTGAAGCTTACCACACAAGACCCCAATCTAATCCAGGAGATGCTTTTACATGTTTGCTGGCGGCATTGCTGCTGTTCATAAATTCTGCACCCAATCTAGAGTGAATAAGCAGAAAACTCTGCTTCGGTCTTGTGCAGCAGTGAGAAGAAGGGGGCTTAAATGTGGGAGCACTGAGGGTTAACCACATTCACCAGCAGGGCTCACCATGAAGATTGTGCAGATTGCACAGCAAAACAGGGCCTCTATTCCACTTGGCGTGCACTGTCCCTGTTTGTGCTTCGGCACATCTTTAAATAGATGCACGGAACACAACCATGGACAGTGCGCCCTATTACAGACAATGTGCTGCCCCCCAGTGCAGGCACACACTCACTAGTACCCTGGGGACAGCACATTTGTGAAAAGCGGACAGGCTGTTTGAAGAATCTGCTCTGTCTTTCACAGTCCATGCGACACGTAGCCTGCTCGATTGTGGGGAAGGGAGGCAGATTTTCCCCTGCTGACAAGTGCAGTGAGTGACTGGACACTACTGCAGAGGATTTCTGGGGGTCCATGGGATTTCCTTCCCCTGCCCTTCAAAGGGTGCCCTCTTTGTGGTGCAAAGTCCGTGCACCCCGGTCTTTCGTGTCTTTGCTTCTGCACCCAAGTCTATAATACGACTAACCCTGGGCGTAGTTCGCGAAGTAGAGCTACGCAAAGTGCAGTTCGCACTACGCGAGCTACGCGTAGCACTTCGCGAACTGCGTAGTACCCTGTTCGCACTGTGCAAGATGCCGTTTTCAATGATTGCACAGTGCGGACAAGCACTGTGCAATCATTGAAAACGGCATCTTGCACAGTGCGAGCTGCAGTTTTCTGCCACTCGAGTAGATTTTTACTTGAGCAGCAGCTTTCTCAACGCGGACTGGTAGTTTCTCATCGCGAGCGGTCGCGAGCATACGCGACCACTCGCAATGAGAAACCTGACCTTCCCGCGTTGACAATCTCGCCGGGAGGTTTATTTTCCACGCTTGCGATCGCTGATGTTGCTGATCGCGAACGAGGAAAAAGTCTCACCGGGATGTCATTTTGCTTGCTCGCGGTCGCCAACTTGACGTTGAGGTCCGCGAGCAAGCAAAAAATGACCGCTGCACTACGCTACGCTACACGTGTTTGCACTGTGCTACGTGCAATTCGCGTAGTGCAAAGTAGCGCAAACTTCGCAAACTACGCGAGCGTAGCGTAGTGCTTTGCCCAGGCTTAGATACGACGCAGTGAGGTAAAACGTTTCCTTCATTGCATGGAACCACAACCCGTTGCAAATGAGAGAACACCCTGTTAGGATCACGCTGGTACTTTATGTGCACCAGGTGGATCTTTAGCACAGAAGGGACTGTGCAAGCATCTGTGATCCCTTCTATTATACAAAGCTGCCCTGGAGGGATCCTTTAGGTGCGGAAAGCAGACAAATTTTGTGTAAAACCACCCTTTGGTGTCCAGAATGAACGTTTTGTGGGATGAGGCGGAAGCGTTCTTCGCAAAGTTTTAAACATACAAAAAGATTAATTCAGGAACAAGTAAAGTGTCATTTGGCGTCGAGTCATATGGTCAAAATGGCAGCAGGGGCTGCATCATGCACATCATGCAGTAATGTAGCATTGCAGAAAAGGGCTAAAGACATGCTACTAACTTATGAACTATTTTCCAGCTGAGAATGAGAAGGCCAGAGGGAAATGTGTAGAGCTGGTGTAATGAATACTTCCGGATTCAGTTTGAAGTGCTATTGCCGCACCAAGCTCTTTTAAGGCAGGTGTACCAAGTTGTCATCTCAAGCTTTATGTGCAGCTTTGTATCTTTAGCATCTTTTGGACGATGAGATCGCTAGATGTGCACAATCTATCCTATAAGCTTCATTTAGACTTTCAAGATTGTTGAACAAGGGATGGATCTTTGCTGGAATTCACAAGTCACGGTGAACCATGTCAAGTGCCTCTGCCAACTCTTTGAAATGGAGACTTCAATACTGACCAATATGCATAAGGCATTGAATGGTACTGGTAAAGTAGTGTTTTCCACACTAAAGCCAGAATGGGAGCAAATTAACATTAACCCAGATGTGTGCATGAAAACATTTCATCAGTGGCTGAAACCACATAACTGTCAGTGAATCTAGAGCTGAATAGGAGGACGATGATTGGGTATTTTTTCTTAATACTGCTAACATTTGTGTCTGGTTTCTTTTTCAGCAGTGCAGTTTGTTCTGTTTTAAGCAGCCAGTGCATTCCCCCTTGTTGTTATTTTTATTTTTTTAAATGCTCATTTGTATCCATTGACAGCCCAGGCTTTGGATAGAATTTTTGGTGAGAGGCTGGGATAGGGTCTGCTGTGTAAGTGGAAATATTTTAGAGCAGAAATTCCCTTGTTAATGTCTTTGGCCGTGGTGGGAAAGACTTTGTTTCATCTCACTGTATGCTTGTCTACAGATGTATGCATTGTTTTCATTATTGAGTTCATTGTTGTAGATGCTGATACCTCCAACATAGTCCTATGAGTTTTTGGAAGGTATTCTGCAAATTCCAGGCCTTTTTCAGTTGAGAGGGGATATTTAATTGGTGGAATGATCTTCAATATGTGTTCATAGGTTTTTGTGGAAGCTCAGAAGAATTTTATTTAAGTTAATGTGGGGTTTGCCACCATTTTTCTCCTTTAGGTATCAGGGCTTCTCTTTCATGTTGAGGTCATATGAGAATGACTACACCAGTAGCTACACTTTTTTATGCTAGGTGTGTTACCTTTTCAATGATGTGAGACATAACTTGGTAGTGAGAGATAATGGAGTTCATATCCTTGTCTTTCTCCTCAGTAGACAAGTGAGATTGTATCAAGCTGCTGAAGCTGTTCATTGTGTTTATATCCCATGCCTGTTATATGTTTGAAATTGTTTTAAGTTTAAGTTCTGAGGAATGGATAACCAATGCTGGTCTGACCATTCTTCTTAAAGGTGTTGCTGAATTTTGCACAACATATCTTGTCATTTCCCTGCCCCTGTAGACTATATCAGACCTCAACTCCTTCTCTGCTAGGCCTCCCCTCCCATGCTAAGCCTTTTTGGGCTATTTGGGGCAGTTTGCGCTTAGGCCACCATAACTTTGTGTCCACATAAGCTAACCACTCTCAATCTGAGTCCTTTTTTTCCAACATCCTGGGGAGTCTACAGGTACCCAGGGTTTGTGGATTCCTCTCCACTGAGAAATTATCCAAAAGATAGCTGCATTTTGGGCTGGTTTGGAGACAGTGGGAAAATAGTGCTGCAGAAGAAAGCATCAGTTTTTTTCTGCAAATGGCATCAATGAAGGGTTTGCGGTGCTGAAATCACCACCTTCCCAGCTTTCAGGAACAAGTAGACTTGAATCAGAAAACCACATTTTTCAACACAGTTTTGGCATTTTACTAGGAGATGGCCCGTTTCCCCTATTTTCAGTGCTTTCAACCTCCTTCCAGGTAGTGGTAGAAACAGGTGGAAAACCCATGGTGGATCATGGAAAGCTATGCATTTCTGAAAAGTAGACACAATTATGAATTCTGATAAGGGTCCTTTGTGTAGATCCTTCAAGGTTTCCTATAAAAAGTACCAGTTGAAATAAAACAAAATGTTGAAAGTGAGATAAAAAAAAGCAGCCATTTGTCTGTTTTCAGCTTAACTTCTTAATATGGCAGGTTTTCGAAAGCAATATTCTGTTACGTCCGCGGATCCTTCTGGTTGGAGGGATGTATAGTGCTTGTAGGTTCTCCAAGAACCCAAGGTACCCAGAGCCAACAACCAAGCTGCACCTTAGATTGGTTTTCATTATGTACGAGCTTTAAACCAATTCATATGGCAAATTATAACAAATGGAAAAAGGGTATAAAGGAAAACTCTGTATTTCTGACATGTACACCAGATACTGAGTTTAGGAGCAGTGGTTGTTTGTACATCTCTGAAATTATGGATACCCTTACAGGCATGTGTTTCAGAGGGCACTTTGTAAAATGTCTGCTGTGTTACATACTTGCTTACATTTGAAAGGCACAAACGTAGAGGTATTCAATTGAAAATAAATGTACTGCTATTCTGTATTTTCACATGATTCCCAATAAAAATGATACCCCACTTGTGTGGCTGGCCCTTGCGCCTGCAACACAAAACACCCTAAAACGTGGTCTAGGAGACCTCATATTTCACCCAGCAGATGTGTTTTTTACAAGGTAGCTGGCTGTGGAATTTGGGCCACAACTCAGCTGGCACCTAGGAAAACCTACCAAACCAGCAAATTTTTTAAAACGAGACACCCGGGGGAGTCCATGGTGGGGTAACGTGCGTGGCCCTAACCAGGTGGTTTTCTTTATCCAACCCTCCCCCCTCCCTTTGCCTAAAAAAATCCTTGCATTTCTGTGAGGGAAAGTCCTGGAATTTGCAGGCAGCCACAGATGTCCCAGGACTCCCAAAAAAATGCTACCCCACTTGTGTGGGTGGGCCAATTGCCCGTGACACGAACGGGCACCAAACTCAATGTAGGCACATCATATTTTTCCCCTGTGTGGAAAACTTGTGAGACCACTGTGTTGCCACAATTTTCCTACTAGCCAGTGTTCCCCTCAGTCTCCCGGTAAAAATTATAAAATCATATAATAAAACTGAGGGGGAACCAAAATGTGTCTAAAAGGCAAATCGCTTTTTTGGCCCTTCCCTGTCGTGGGCACTTGTCCCACCCACACAAGTGAGGTATCATTTATATCTGGAGATGAAGGGGAACAATGGGTGATAGGAAATGTGTGCCGGCCCAGTGATTTCACAAGTTTCCCACACAGAAATGTGCAATTTCTTTTTTACTTTTTAGCTAAACTTATGATGTGCATGGGACTCTGGGTAAGAAAATGTTGGGGGGTCCATGCAAGCCACATCTCCTCCAGATGTCTAGTTTTCAGAAATGTCTGTTTGGTAGGTTTCCCTAGATGGCCTCCAAGCCTGGGACCAAAAACGCAGGTGCTCCCTTGCAAAAACAGCTCATTTTGTGATAGATAATTTTAATGTCTCTACAATACATTTTGGGCCCTTCCCTGTCTCGGGCACTTAGCCCACCAACACAAGTGAGGTAGCATTTTTATCGGGAGACCTGGGAAAATGCTGGGTAGTAGGAAATTTGTGGCTACCTGCAGATTCCAGGAGTTTTACTCAAATAAATGCAAGGAAATTTTGTTTTTTAGGTAAAGTTTGAGCTTTTCAGGGGATTCTGGGTAAACAAAAACCTGGTGAGAGCCATACAACTCGCCCCACCCTGTACTCCCCTGGATGTCTAGTTTTAAAAAATGTGCTGGTTTGGTAGGTTTCCCTAGGTGCTGCCAGAGCTGGGGCCAAGATTCACAGTTACCCACATTGTAAAAAACTAATCGTTTTTCAGTGGAAAAATACGTTGTGCCTATGTTGCGTTTGGCACCTGTTCGTGTCGCGGGCACTTGTCCCACCCACACAAGTGATCCCGCATTTTTTCAGGAGACCTGGAGGAACGCTGGGTGGTAGGAAATTTGTGCCGACCCAGTGATCCCCCAAGTTTCTCACATAGAAATGTGCGGAAAATGTGACTTTTTAGCTATATTTGAGGTTTGCAGGGGATTCTGGGTAAGAAAACACTAGGGGATCCATGCTAGCCACACCTCCCTGAACTCCCCCAGGTGTCTAGTTTCAGGAAATGTCTGGGTTAGGTAGGTTTCCCTAGTTGGCTGCCGATCCCTGTGCCAAAAATGCAGGTGCCCTCCTTGAAAAACCAGGTCTTTTTGTGATAGATAATTTTGATGTCTCCACAATACGTTTTGGGCCTTTACAGTCACAGGCACTTGGCCCCCCACGCAAGTGAAATAGAATTTTTATCCAAAGACCTGAGGGAATGCTGGGTGTTAGGAAATTTGTGGTTTCCTTCTGATTCTGGAAGAATATGGCATAGAAATACAAGGAGAATGTGTGATTTGTGTCGTATTTTGAGGTTCCCAGATCATTGTGGGTAAGAAAACTTGATGGGATCCACGAGAGGCACACCACCCTGTACTCCCTTGGGTGTTTAGTATACAACAATATCTAGGGTTGGTATATTTTCCCTGCAAACAATGTACACCCGGGCAGAGAAAGACAAAAAAGACAAATATTACTGCAAAACCATCTATTCCTCAACTACATACAAATACTGGTTGGATTTGGCACAAGGGTGAGTAAAAGGTTGAAAATGTAAATTTTATTAACGAGATATAGAGATAACACATGAATGTAATACACTGTTAATAATTGAAAGTAAAAAAAACCTGAACCAAAGACTCGCAGCTTGTGAGCTGTAAAGCTGCGACAAGGCACCAACCGCTTTACATGCCATTCACACACATTTCATGCGTAGCATACACAAAACCATTCACACCGCCAGGCTGCGGGCACAGCACATTACAACACTCACATCAACAGACTGCACCATTTAATGGCCCATCTCTTTTATATGCCCATGTGACTAACACAGCAATCACACAAGCTGGCGGTGAATATGGACTTGTTTTTGGCTGGCAATGTGTGTGTAGCGACATCAAGTCACTACACACACTGCCAGCCAAGCACCAGTCCACGCACACCGCCAGCCAAGTGTCGGTCCACGCACACCGCCAGCCAAGCGTCGGTCCACGCACACCGCCAGCTAAGCGCTGGTCCACGCACACCGCCAGCCAAGCGCCAGTCCGCGCACCCCGCCAGCCAAGCACCGGTCAACGCTCACCGCCAGCCAAGCGGCATCCAGGCACACCGTTAGCCAAGTGCCAGTCCACGCACATTGCCAACGCATATTTTTTTAACAAAAAAATCACACAAACCAATTTGAAGGAGATACAGAAACACAACTGTGACCTCAAACACAACAGGTATAACTAAATATTTCAAAGTACTGCTAACAGTGAAACTGAGCAAATAAAACCATACAGACCAGTCAGTTCAGTTTTATGCTCACAGTTGTTCCCAAAAAGTATTTTGTGTGTGGTACATTTCAAAGCATTCAGGCAAACATAGCCCACGCTTAGGATACCTTGGCAGTACATACGACTTTCCTTCCACACGCCTCTTCGGACACAGACTCTACATCTCCTACAGGCAAAGTCTTTTTTGGGGGATTGGGAGGAATGTAATCAGGAAAGTGGAGATCTTTCAATCTAGCCACATCCTCTACCACTCCAACTCTAGGAACACTTGCTAGCTCCACTACAACAAGGCACCCTATCCCAGCCTGTTGAAACTGAACAAAAATTATCTTTGAATCTTGAACAATCCTTGAATAAAGCAAAAGCATTGAAGGTTGCCAAATAAAACAGATGGATTGGTTGTTCCTGACAGCACGGCTGGGGCGAAGCTGCATCCTGCCCTGAATACACTTCAAAAGGCTCTGCCTGCAACACACACAAATGAGCCTAACACCAAGCCTGCACTTGCATTTGTCATCCTAGACAGTTCGAAGTTTGCACGAAGGGAAGTGGAAGAAAGAACCAGTTTTGGGGGTCGGTCAGGAAATTCCTCCACCCAAAGGCTGGCACCAGGTATAAAAGTGACATCTTTAGAACCTTTAATCAGAACACTCATGGACCTGTGGAAGATTCAGAAGAAGGACTGCCCTGCTGCCTGATGAAGAAAAATTGGGCCTCCTTGCCTTGCACCCAGGCTCTACAGAAGGGGCTCCAAGTGTCTGCTGGTGAACCTCCTGTTTAAGCTACAGGGACACAACAAGTTTCCAGAGGTCTCCCTGCACCTGCCCAGAGGACCAGCACCAACTGGACCTGCCTGAGTCCTCCTGCTGGCCTCAGGTGAAATGAATCTTGATCCCCAAAAGGTGACCACACGGGTCTTGGACCGTTGACTAGCATCAAATTGTACTCCTGCTGAGGAACAGGTGAAGATAGAGAAGTTTTGGGCTCCTCACGACTGTGAAGTGACCTCTTTGTGTCCAGAATCAATAGCCCGTAAAAGCCGCCAATGTGAAAATTGATCTGGGCCTGCTCCTCCCACAGACAGCAGCCATCCATATTGATCGCAAATGCGGAGCTCCAGGGAGCTCTGCTCTTTGCGCTGACAGCAACAGCCTGCATCGCTCACCAACGCGAATTTCCAGCAACAGCATACTCTTCGCACTACAGCTCGTGACCTAGGAAATGATCTTTTTGTATAATTATGTATGTATTTGTGCTTAAGTTGTACTGTGTTGTTGTTCTATGTTGATTTAATGAAGGACGAATTAAGAAAAATGAACAACCGATCTTAATCAGTAAACCAATTAAAAGAAATACAGATTGGTTACGATCAGGAGTAAGCATCGGTATGTGACTTTGTTGAAGTACATATTAATGAGATGGGACTAGGTGCCACTACATAGGAGTAATTGAATGTATCCTATGAATACTTCAGGTTTATTTGTTACTCCACATCACTGTTTATTGTGTTGACAATTGGATGCAGGGCCTGACGTCCGGCCAGGCCCTGTGGCCAACCCTATGCTGTGCACAGTCAAAGATTGTGTGGCATGTGGTTGGCTACCTGCGGAGATTGGTGTTAAATAGGGTAAAAAATGATTACTTTTTGTTAAAAAACTAGAACTTTACTGACAAAAAAGTAAAAATGTGGTTTTAGTTAGGAATGGTAATCTTATCTCACTTTGAATTAAAAACAAAACTCAGAAATTCATTGAAAAACACAAAAGTTAAAGTGTCATTATGATTAGGTGAAAATGGCAGTTTAAACGCAAAAAAATGCTGGGGTTCAACAGTTAGTTATTTCAAGTAACTACAACTCACGCCCTCGCCATGCACTGCTTATTGACCGCAAATATTACAACTCTCATGATATGTTCTGTGACGTTGCTGATATCAACTGAACTGACATCATTGACAATACTGTGCATGTTGCGGGCTAGAGGTACCTCAAAATAACTAGAACTGTTGAAAAGTGTGTGTGTGTGCATTCTTTCTGAAAAAAACATAGTTAAGGGTTAGTTACGAGTCAGAGATGCAAACAAGTGGTGCAGCAGAAGCAGGGGGGGGGGGTCCTACAATAAACCACACCAGCCTTTACAACACCTAAGGAAGCGTAAAATCTATAATGACGGGCCCATGAGTCATTATCATATCTGTTGGCAATATCAAAGGTCCTCCACTGGATTTTTGGTAGAGCTAAAGGGGACTAAGTAGAGAACTCCGAGAATCATTCCTTCATGAGGACCTGTAATGAAGAAAGTTATTCCATAAGAATACACCACAAAACATCAATAATATGACAAATGTTATCCTAAAAATAAGTCTTGACTCCGGAAATAACGACACACTATTCTTTCTTAATACTTTTGGTATTATTTCAGAAAATATGAATGGTCATATACAAATCATAAGAAAAACACTTTGTTCATAATATCACAGGCAAACATCACAGTTATCACAAACAGAGTAACTCAGAGATCATCAAATTCAGGTGAGAAAGAAGGGGGAGAGAAAAGAAAAACAAGGAACATCAAGATAATCACAGTTTAGTTACCTCTCGGCAAATTAGAGAAAACTAATGTACAGCTTGCAATTAGTCAAAAAAATCTATCTCCACGGCTGTAGGAGATTAGTGTTGCAGCACCATCAGCCGATGATGTTCAAAGTCTCTAGGGAAAGGTTCTTCGTAGTCAGGATTGCCAACCAGTATCAGGAATCAGCACAGCACAGCATACAGCATACCACGGATGCAGGACAGGTCACCAGAATGTGAACGAGCCGAAGATCATTTTCCCACCAACATCTTTAAACTGACTTCGCAACTTTGTTACACTAAGGGGCCGATTGTGATCTGGGTCGGAAGGGCACCGAACGCGATCCGGCCGGAAAAACTATGAGCCGTACGTGTGTTTTCCGCTCGACTCGTACAGCAGTACGAGCGAGCAAGTACGATGCGAGCTATGTGAAATTCATCTATCGAGTCGTTTCCGGGTCCGAACCGCTCTGTACGTCTCGGACGTAAGCTAACCGTGGCGTGCAATGGATGCAATTTACGACCAAGCCAGTACGATGCACGCGTCGGACAGCCTGTGCGAGCCGGAGTGTCCAGCTCGCAAAATGTCTGGGTGGTTGCCTTTGGGGGGTCTGCGTCGGACCCTCTGTCACCCGTAGCCCTACGACTCGGACACAGGGGGAGACCCAAGGGTCCCCCCAACACAGGCATGTACGGTGCGGATGGCACCAATGCGTACCCACTGTAGGGGTCGCCCTTGCGCAAGACGTACCCATTCAGTCAATGGGAGCCCATGTACGTGTCGTACGACCGGCTCCCAATGACTTCTATGGGAGTCCGACCAAACCGAGTCCGGCAGCATACGGCCGCATCGTACTCGCTCGGTCGGACTGCAGGACTCCGGCTCGGTCGGAAAACACTCCGGATCTGGCTCGGTCGGAGTGCTTTCCAACCCGGATCGGAGTGCTTTCCGACCCGGATCAGAATCGGCACCTAAGTTAGAAACTCTCCTAAACCCTACAAGTCCCTCTCATTGGTCAGAACTAGGGGGGGCAAACATCACCTAATGATGACTTTACAAATTTCACTAAACAGTCTTTGTCTAAAATTGTATAACTTCCTAGAGAGGAAGAAGAAAACTACAATTACATATTTGGTAACTACATAGCAACAGTTTCTTTCTAAATCCTCGCCTAGACTGGAAAGAGTTGTACTATTCTCCACTCTTTAAGGATGTAAATGTAATCCTTTACAAGGACATCAGGAAACGACATGAAGAAAACAAAGGAGCACGGAAGCACATCCTTTAACCATTACATCTGCTTAGGCCTACACATTTTAGCAAGGAAAGCAGAGAAGAAATAATTTCTACATTTCTAGGTCTACTCTACTTTCACGAAGAATAAAAGAGCTTTTTCGTGTTTGTGCTTGAATATTCCTGCAGTTCGGGAAACATAAGAACAGTAATAGTAGACACACAAATTAATTCATAACCCTATAAAGAAAACTTCCATTCTACATGTGTTATTCTAATTCTTAAAAATACGTGCAGCCTTGCACATTTTTCGGGCATACCTTCTAGGTCTTTACGTTTTAGTAATTTCAGTTTTCACACGTTGGTAATTATTAAAACACACACATGGGTTTATTTTCCCGAGCAGATTTTATTTGCAAAAATCATGCTCAATCACAAGCATGAAATTTGCCAGTTGTGGGGTACACGATGAACTCCATAACTTTGCTTTTTCATCCATTCACTGTCCCTATTCAAGTTAATTTCATCCTGCAGACTGTAAACAAGGCCGGACTGGCCATAGCGGACACCGGGCAATCCCCCGGTGCGCCCCACGGGTGGGGGGCCGGTTTTGGGCCCCTGGGGGCCGTTTTTGTTACAGGGCCGTTTTTGCAGCATAGCTGCAAAACTGGCCCCGTTACAAAATCGGCCGAAAACCGGCCCTGGCAAAGAGCTCGGCGGCACCCCGAAGCCTGGGGGGGCTGGCCGAGCACTTTGCCAGGGCCGGTTTTAGTTCCCAGTCCGGCCCTGACTGTAAACAACAAATTTCATTATGCACATTTTGAGTAAAATGAAACTCTATAAAGTGTCCTCAAAATGACTTATATAATTGGAAGCTTCTAATAGGACACTTACAAAAAGTTACTATAAATAATGTTTTGAAGTGTTGGCATCCCAGAAGAATGAGGCCGAGAAGGCCCTGTTTAAATATGAGTAGTTGACATGCTTGTTGAACTCCTATCTCAGAAGGCACTGTTTCACTCAATGAGGTGCCACCCTTCTCACTTCCTCCTCTTTCTGTTGGTATCAATGCATAGTCTTTTTTTTCCTGGAGGAGACTGTGATTAGCCGATCCTATTATTGACAGATGTACCTGAAATAGGGTTGCCACTTTTCATAGAGAAAATACTATCTACTCATGTTATGAGATCATTGATGGGTCAGGATCTGATATTTGAATAAGAATGTCTGTAAAATCCCCTTCAATTTTTTTTAACATGGCAATTCTGACTTGGTTTATTATTATCATTTAAGATTGGTTTACACAACTTTGAAGTACTTAAATGTGAAAATACTGGCTTTTATCAGGATTCCCAATGTTTCTAACAGGCCTTAACGTGAAAATACCATCCATCTCGGTAATGACCAGGTGGCAAACCCTAACCAGGTGGTAAAGACTGGATTCATTCCAGCTTAGAAGAATATTAATGGTATTCTACTGGGTGCCCCACCTTCCAATTGGTTATCACACAAACAGTTGCCTCCGACTGCTTTTGAGATGACCCCTAGACACACTCAGACCTGCAGATGCATGACTGCTCCTCCACCCGCAAGCCCATGGTCTTCTGGCTCCAGCACCGTCACTTGCACATTATTGCTTGAATTCATGCTCTTTGCCTGACTACTGACCAAGCACACAAAACCAGCTGCAGCCCCTGACCAAGAACACTTCACCTGCTCAGCCTTTTCCTTGACTATGTTGCCCCTGTCCTATCAGGATCTTGACCATGCCTGGACCCAGTACATGCTACCATCTCCAGGAGTAGGCATTGGACTGGTTTGCATCTACTCTGAGGGAGGAAGAAGACTATATTTATAAATGATTGCTGCAGCCTTATTTCAAAAGAAGCGCTTGTCCATCATTAGACCTGTTCACCCATAGCCCCAACGAAAACATGAGGGGAACTGTTAATGCCTTTATGAAGGAAAAGCAAAATGACCTACATTTCAACAGCACTCTCATACCCTTCACAAGCTAGCAATCACTCAACTATTGATGCAGCCCTCACATACTAGCAGCCTCGTTCTACCACAGCATTCAAACACCCATGAGACCGCAGTCGCGCCCTACCACAACCGCTCACACCCCCTACAGGCTAGTTCTCTATCCAGATCAAAAAGGCTTGGTAATAACTGCAAGCTAGCATGCTTGTTTTTTATATGATCTCCCAAGCATTTATCCATGCCAGTGAATTTCGGCAGATCATGTTCGCATTATCGCTGCTATGAAAAAATGGCTCTGAAACAGTCTGTAAAACGGGCATCATCATAATTTCCACTGCTGCACATCCAACACATATTATATTATATTTATAAATACGTGCGCGTTAAAGTTGCAGGGAGGATTTTGGAACGGGATGGTTGAGACTTTTGTTCAGTGGTATCTGATGCAAAGAGGTCCATCCAAAAATCAAAATCGTTGAAAACCTGTCCCCTCTTCTGTGCAAGCCACCTCAACATGAAGAAGGCATTGAGGCAGAATAAATGATTAGAGCAAAAATAAATCGCTGGGAGAAAGACAAAAAAGCATTTTTGGGGAAGAAAAAAGCCTTTGGCAAAATAAGTAAGGGAATGCAGTGTATAAAACAATGGTATGTTGGACCGAACAATAGAGAGCGAGGTGTAAAATCCAGAAATGTTTAACATATTAATGTCACTCATTTTCTGGGGGAGGCTTGGCGTGTGCTTATTTTCTCTAAATTAAACTAATTGTGTGCATCTTTCGGGCAGATGATCTGTTTCTTTTCATAGCTCGACACAGTGTGGTTGTCAGATGAATACGGTGCATTGTAGGTACACAGTGACCTTATGAACACACTTCTACTTGCTCCTCGCTTTTTACACTACAGGCAGGAAGTGACTTACAACTGTTAGTGACCATCGCATGTAGGAACTCTGAGGTTGATCTTGAGTTTTAGAGGGTTCTACAATGTTCACAAGATTGCACAGCATTTCTTCCAGTACCAAATCAGTCAATTGATACCTCTTTGTACATCTTTGAGTCTCTGTGAAATTAACTCAGTCTGTGATCATTTGTTTGTATATAATCATTCCTAGGCCAGTATATCTCAATGTGAGTTCAATCCAACAGGTCCTAGGATTGGTCGCTGAAGCCTCCTACTTCCATTTATTGAGTGGCATAAAATGCAGCTCCAAAACTAAAGAAAAGATTAAATCCTCTACGTCTTCTTTACAAGTATATTTTTGTAGGATGTAGCAGGCAAAAAGTAATTTCCATAATCTGTGCTTCCTTCTTTGGGCAGCAGTCCGTCGGCCAGGGATATTGCAACACTGACATTTAGAAACGCAGATATGTGCATAGGACATCTTCATTCCAAATTGAAAAATGGGTGTGTCCACGTTCACAGAGAAAATATGGCTTTATATGACTCATACAGATATTTATGCATTTTGTGTACATGGTACAATTAGAAATAATAGTCTAGTGCAAATATGAAATGTAGCCTTCTGGTTTTGCGGCAGATGGTACACGCAGGGGATCTGGTTTCCAAACCCAGATTCTCCAATTAACAACAACTGTGAGTCTGGGCAAAACCCTTTTTACCTAGGATTCAGTGAGTTCACAGTATGTACTAAAGAAAACTAATCGTTCCTACTACACAATAAGTCAATCGAGACGCTGTCAAATTGGCATGTTTGCAACATAATGACTTTGTAACAATTACTGGGATCGTTAGATCTTTGTAAAGATGAATTAAAATTACTGCACTGGTTAGACCTTTCGTATATAAGTGACTTGGAGGCTTTTGTGTGTTAGAATGGTAATCAGTTGTATGTTTTTTCTCCCTCAAGGACAAGGCTCCTTGGATGCGCTACGTCAGCGTAGCCTGTGTCATTGGAATAATTGCAGGCTTTTGCATTGGACCAGGTAACCATTCCATTTCGTTCATTTTTTGCTATCCTCTTCGTAGCATTCAATACTGAATTTAAAATGGTGGAGAGACACAGCCCATCCTGATAGAAGAGATGATTACTGACTGCATTGAGGGCCCCGCTCTTAAAACGTTCTTAAAAGCGCACCCTAAGGTTGAGGCCTATGAATGGGTGCAGATTTTAGATTTATCCTTGATGGCAATTATTGTCCAACCGTTTCCTGCTAGGTGCTGTACCTGGAAAAACGTTGTGAATTCTAATTAACTTACAACCATGATAGCATTTAATCAGAAATCCTATAAATCATTATCCACACACCTTTTTGTGCCACAGGTAAGGTAAGAACACTGAATGCAAGTATGGTCTTGTGGAGAGGAGTTTGGAATTAGGATGCCTCCTATAATTCAGCAAGAATGGGAATATCATTTGATTTTTTTTTTTATGTGCCATCTTCTTCAGTAAATATATACTGGGAATATTATTTATTTTCTTCACCTTCTCTTAGCTGCCAAGGTCTGGGTGTGAACAGTTCTCTGTGTGACTGATTCTGCTCCCCCCACAATTGGCGGCTCTTGACACCACTGCCAGCAATTCCCTAATAGATTGTATGTTTAATATACTTACATGGTAGAATACAAAACTTTGCTTCTTCCTAGCTTTCCTTTCTAGATCCTAGCCAAGAGGTCATGATGGGGGTGGGGGTGGGGGGGGGGGGGGGGGGCGGGTGATCTGCTGACCTCTAATGATACCCTAGCCTGCAGGGTTTCCAAGGATCATCCATCTTACAACAAACTCAAGATAGGTACTAGCTTTATTTGAAATCTTAAACCAAGAAAACAAATGTATAATGGCTCCCATTAGATAAACCTCCATATTCAGATGCTCTTTTGGTTAGCTCCTCCCGCCAATGTATATTAGTGGCCGCGGTCCTGACTTCATATAATCAATCTGCCCCCGCTTCGACCATCTTCTCACCACAGTTTGAAAGGTAACTTTCCTTTTATTTAATAAAATGATTGCTTTTAATTATTCCATCAAATAAAACATCAAACACACTTGTTAGTTTATTTTGTTATTATACAGAGTTTTGTATAGCGCTGTCATATCAGCTTGGTCATCAGAGCACTGACAAAAAGCGATGTTGAGAGTTAGTGTGATCTAATCTTCATATCTTTACCATTTGGATACTGCCCATTGCATTATATATTCATTTAGTCAAGTGCATGTTCTCTTCATTATAAATGCATAGTAGACGGTATGGGTTAATGATTTTCATCTGAGCATGTTAATACTGCTTGTAAGAATATATTGTTTAATGTTTGTATTAGTATAATTTAATATCTTGAGTTTTTCAGGTTTTTGTTTCTAACCGTAAATAAGGAAAATAAGTACGTGAAAGCATTGGGGCACCTATATTGATAGTTTAAATAACGTTCAACGAAGTCCACAAAGTCAACTAGATATATAAAAAGTCCGAAATCCAGCAGAGATTATAGTTGAAAGTCAGATGATCAAGTTTAGTTTTCAAGGGTGTTCCAAATTTATATTTCAATGTTCAAAGAATGCTGGATTGTGATCAGAGCCACTTTGTATCGCTGTTGCTGATTTGAAAAAAAATAAAATCTGATCTTGCGATATTCCTACTTCACAATCCCAGAAAATACGAGACCATGTTGATGGTTGGACAGGATCAGTTGACAGTTGTTCACTTGGGGTCTTGATGGTATGTTTGTACTTCTTGCACCCTTAGGCAGTCGGGCGATTGTTCCAGGAACTAAGAGGGGGTCGGTGGTTGGAATGCATATTTGAATAGATTTGGTTTCAGCTTACTCTTGAACAAAGTTAGTTTTGGGCAACTCCTGGGATGTGAAGGCAGTGAGTTCCAGAGATGGGTGCCCAACACGTCTGCTGTGCTTCTTGAATTTTTATCTTATGTATGCAATAAGGTTTGCCTCAATAGATCTTGGGACATGGCTCACTGAGGGAAAACACCTCTAAGTTTTTGCAAGCAAAGTGTGCACTGAAAGCAGTAGAAAGCAGTTTCAATGTTGCTCCCTATGCAACTGGGAGCCAGTGAAGTTCTTTGTAAGCCTGGAATTGTGGCCTGATTTCGTATTTGTAGTAGACTCTGTAATTGTGTCATTTCTTCATTCAGACCTTCAGTAGAGATGGTATTACAATAATCGATTCACAATAGCTCCCAAGCACTGTGATATAGTCGTTGTAGTAGTGGAAGAAGTTTTCCATGTATCATGAAGTAGAAGTTAGTATTTGTGACAGAAATTGGCATGTTTACATCTCTGATGGTGTTCTAGAGTTCATCTTTGGACTTCCGATGATTTTATGCCATGCTTTAGTCTCCTGAAGGACCATGATTGGATCAGTTGGGAATAAGCCCGCCACAGGTTCTTAGGTGGCATTAGTGAGCCAACGTTTGAAGGTAACCTAGACCTTTGCCCGAGTATACTTTGTGTAATGCAATATCCAGAGCATTTCACATTTTGTTCTGGATTCTACTGGGAGCCAGTAGAGTGCTCTCAAGGCTAGCTTAACATGGTTATGTATTTGTGAGCCTCTAATTCCGAAGAAACTGTCCGCTTAGGCAAAACGCAGTCGCCTGTCATCAGACATTGGAAGGACTTTGTGTGTCCTCTTAAGCATCCTACACCAGCGGCTACTCAAGAAAATTTGATTGTGTTTTCAGACAGTCTACAGATAGCTTGTCTGGGTATTCTGCAACCTACATTCCGCCAATCACATTCATTCTAGCCTCATGTCCCTTGAATATCTACAACACTGACCCAGTCTCTGCAAAACTAGATCTGTAATTCTATTTCCTCTGTACTCCCTGCTTCTGGTCCCCTAACTGTCAAGTTATCTTCCAGGACTGAGATAGCGTTCATAGAGGTTATAAATGTTGGACTGCAGGTACTCATCTGTCTTGACTTCTCTGCAGCCACTGATGCTATTAATGACTTTGGGATTGATTACAACAGTTAATCGTTGCCAAAGAAGTTACACCTGGCATGATGCCGTTAAATCTTCTTTTCTCTAGATGGATGCTGAACATTAAGCTTAGTTCCTTTCTGTTTAGTCTATGGACATTGAAGCATTGGTGTCACAAGGCTCCCTTTAATCCCCAAAACATTGTTTTAATGCTTATGTGGCCATTCCATATTCACTACTTCTAAATGTTTACTTCTTTGGCATTCAAATGCACTCCTACAATTATGGTCAATCTCCATTAATAAGAAATATGTGTGTCCCCTTGTTGCATATTTGATTAAAATGCATTCTATTGTGTTATATTTGAACACTTTTCAAACCAAATTCTTCCACTTTGGCCTAAAAGGTGTTTGGTTTTTAAAGGCCCTCCTTCTCCATTTCCAGACAATCTCAGACTTCTAAGGCAGTAAAAATATGAGTGCCTTGTCACATCCCTTATACTCTAAGAATGGTCAGTGTAGAAAAACTACTTCTTTCAGAGTTTTAAGCTAAGGCAAAAACATCCACTTTTCTCATCCACTAGCAAGGCATTGATTGTAGGCACTGACTTCTTTCCATTAATATATTTCAATTGTGATAAAATGCTTTGTAGGTGGATTACGATAAATCTCCTATTGTAGTGGCAAAGAACTAGCGGTGCAGCTGTGCTTTCAACTATGAATGTGGGAAACAATGGTTATAATTGCCTACAAAATTCAGTATTTTTGGGGAATAATTGACTACTCTATTAATGAAGAAAATTGAACTGTTTGAAATATTTTTCAATTTATTGTTATTTATTTAGTGATTTATAAAGCGCACAGCTACCCAACAGGATTTTCCAGCGCTAATTAACTACCCCACAGTCCATGCAATGCTCTCGGTTTTAAAAGTCATGTGTTTCAGGCTCAATGTCTTTGTGTCCAACATGGAAACCATCAGAGGTGATGTCTTAGTGAAGTTCACACACCCATGGATATTTCTTGGTAGCCCAGGCCCAATTTGCATATCATTGGTACCACCTGGATGCCTGTTTGCCCTATGCTAAACCTGAACATGACTTAGCAGACCCAACGCCTCTGGCAGCTTTGTTGCCTGAGGGTCTCAAATTGGACCCTTCTGACATCCAGACTTTATCTACAGTATGCTGGGCTTGGCGGAAGCTTGCTGTTGTCTTGGGGTGTGACTTTTATTCTCTCGAACTTCCCATTTCGTGCAACTCATGGCTGCCTCTGACACTAGAAAAACCTGTACATTAACAAAACATACTCTTCATACGATGGGTGATAAATTTCTTTACTCTTTCGGACCTGGGTTCGCTGATGCTCCATACATGAATCAGTTCGTATTCTGACGACTATATGATACACTAGGCTCCTGCATCCACTCGTATCATCTTGCCCCAATTATTTTTCTCTCCTTAAACAGTTAATTACAGACTCGGAGGGTACCCATAGGGTAACCAAGCTCTACCATGCCTACATGGTTCTTAGAAACGTGCCCATGATGGCAGGGTGTTGCAGCAGCGGGAGATGGATCTAGAACAGCCAATTGCTGACGGAGACTGGTTTACTGTTGTGAGCAGACTTCTTATTCAACTCCTGCTGGCTTAGCTAAACTCGACTCTTCAAGCTCATCCCCATGTCCTAACTGTAGATTCCCTATGACAGACTTGCTGCACCTGACCTGGACCTGTCCACCTATTGCTAATTTCTGGACTGATGTATTCAACATCCTCTCCCGCATGATTGTTTATTCTGGAGTCCTTTCCCCTACTGGCACTTCTAGATAGTGAGGCAGCAGTCCCTAAGAACTTCCACAGATTTACTGCCATTGCTTTGTCTATGATGGATGGTGTTGAGTAACTGGTCTTCTTGGACCGGTCATTTGACTTCAACACCATCAAATATGCCCTCTTCTTCGTACTTCTAAAATTAGAAGGCTTCAGAGGGATCTTAATAGAATAGTGTAAATTGTTTCTGGCCAATAGGACCCGAGGGGTGATGTAACCTCCACTGTAGTTCTAACCCAAACTAGAGTGTCTCCCAGAGATCCATCCCATTTCCCCTCTAGTTAACATCTGCGTGGAGCATTTGGTTTGTGCTAGGTTTTAGAAGTCTGTGGACGATCCTCAACTGGATTCACCCAGTTGAAGGGGCTGCTGCCTTGTTGAGTGGAGCCTTCAAAAGCACATTTCCTCTAATTAGTGTACCCTTGTCAAAGCCAGTTCAGCTTGCTTGTGACTCTAGCATGCAGAGCTATTGGCTTTGCCAATGCTTGGTTAGTTTTGCCTTTTTTTTTTTTTTGCAGAACACATGTAAAGAAGATGGCTTCCCCTGTGTGGGCAGAGAATGGGAAGCAAAAGCACTATCAACAGTAGTGTGGCTAAGACTAGCCAGAGGAAGAGAAAGAAGTTTCACTTACACTGCATAGATCTCAGAGAGCCAATCTCCTGTGGGCTGATCTAAGATGTGAGTGACCATGTCTCAAGCCAATGACTGAAAAAGAAAGAACACAAATAGCCAGTGGTTTGAATTGGGCTTACCCAAAGTCCACTCTTAGTATCTATTAAAAGTATAAAATACAATAGACTTGACGAAAGACAGCAAAAGTGGTCTGTAACTGAGAACTAAAAACCCATTTGGCTCAAGTTATTGTCCATAAACGAAATCACACGAACTCCTGCTTTTTCTTACTGATAGATAAACAAAGTAAAGCATGGCTCATCCTTTTGCATCCTCTCTTCAGGGACTTCTGGTGGTTCCTGCTTGTTTTTAATAATTAATAGGTTTAGGGGCTCTCCCCATGGCAGTTGCTAAAAGTTGGCAGTTTTCTGTTCAATTGAGGTTAGAAAATGTCTTGAAGCCTTACCAGCAGAACCTCAAAGCTTGACTGTCCCATCTTTATGCAGTCCAGGTACTAGTTTGTGCCCTTCTCTCAAAGTACCAGAAAGCTACGGCATTAGTTTGTGTTCTATTAATACCCAAACACACATACTGCATTCGGGCTGAAAACCCCATCGAGTTTGCACTGGTCTATTTAATATACATTCCTATGATAATTGCTAAGCATATTTTCTCCCATGACTATTGACTTCTCATTTGGTCAACTAGGCAGAAATGAATCATTTTCAGTTGTCCACCAGTGATGAGTGACATGTTGCGGTCTAGGGCACCGAGAACATGGGCACATTCCCAAAATTGCCTTCAAAAGCCCCCTAACACTCATGTTACCATCTGTTGTCTGCAGCGCTTGTTGCTAGCATCAAATGTGCCTTACTTGTAGGAAAGATGCCAAGGACGTGGCTTTACCCACTCACTCTCTTCCTAATAAAGCGTCTCGTCTTTCGTCCAAACCTTTGCCTAACCACTGTGCATAACATATGTTTCCATTACCCAGTTTAATGGTACTCTGTTTACTGTCCTTCGTAATGATGCGTCCTTTGTAAGGATGGAGTGCGGAGTCTACCTTGTTCGGATTGAACCTCATGACTTGTTGATCACTTTTTCCCAGCAGCCAACGCTTCAGCCCATCGCACTATCCCATTCTTGTTGAGGCCTGCATGGTCGAGTATCACTTTCTACCATATGGAATCACTGACTGTTCTACATGATTCTTTCATTAGCAGCTGATGGAGCAGAACAAATAAACTAAAGAAAAGCATTGTGAACAGTCCAGCTATCCTTCTACACTAGTTTTGCCCTGGTAGTGAAATTCTGTAATTTTTGATTAAATTAGTTTTAACTGAACAGAACTGAGGAAAGGTACTATGGTCTCACTGTAATAAATACATCCGTGGAAAGTAGAGCAATATAATAAGCTTTGCCAGCTCTATCTAAAAATGATGGATGAGGACTGGAGTGGTTTATCCAATTGATGTATTAGCAGTGCCTCCAACAAATCTATAATTCATTTTCTGTTGAGAATTTATTCAGTGTAATTACATCTTTAATTAGGATTTTTATGGCTCATTGTTCATAAACAATGATGAATATGACTTTTAAAACAACGAGGCTGAAAAAAACCCGGGTGAACTGTGAACACCATTTCAGATTTTGTTCTGCATGAATTTTTCTATATTAAGTGTCCTCTATCCAGCGTGATGTGGAAATAATGAACTGCCGCCTTAACTTCTCCTAAGCTCATTAAATTCATTACATTGAAACAAAAGGGAGCCAGAGTCCTTGTTTATTTCAACTTAATCTAGGGGATGGTGCTTATTGGAGCCCGCGGAGTGCCGGGTGCACTTATGCATTCATAAGTTCATTGCTGCAGCGTTTCCTCGTCTCTGGGTAAAGCCAATTGGTCTCGCTGGGTGACCGGGGAGCTCAAACCGCGGCTTTTTAGTGAAATGTAGCACTTAAACACTGAAAATGTAAGCACATGATTGATGTTTAACCCTTATACCTCTCCTTGGCAAATCTTGATGCGCCTAAATTACAGCAGAGTAACTGATGTACAGCAGTTTAATTACTCCAGCCCATACAGTGGGTCAGATTTGATGATTAGGGAATGATCTGACACTTTATCATCATAAATTAGTCATTGCAAGAATACAAATTTCCCTAGGCAGATCTAAAATTTCTCCATTAAATGATTACACTACAATTGTTCAGAGACTCCAGATACTTTAACATGGTAATAAAACCCCAAGGTTTTCTCAGACCCAAAATCCTTTTCCTTAAAATCACACTCCAGTCCTTTAAAAAATATCCAAGATCGTTTCCTTAAGTCTGACCACCATCCACAAACCTGAAAGGGTGATAAGTCTGGCATTTATTTTGCAAAAGTGCTTTCTTCCTAAAGATCGACCCTTTTTTCAGGGACTTTCTTCCTACTGCACAGATTTTAAAAATACCTCCCAAGTTTACCATATAAACATCTTTGCCTCATCTGACAACTATCACAGACACCCTTCTCCTGCCTTTACATAATTCACATTCCGATCTGCTTCCCTATCTTTACTCCACTCCCTCTTCTACCACCTGATCCTTTCTGTTTTACTGCGTTCACAGTACGTTGCGGTGCCTACGTTTGCAATGTGTGCTTCACTCTGTTCTCCTTCCACGTGTGTTGCTTCTATCAAGGAAAGAGCCCATGCTGTCTACCAATTAATTTTACTTATGTTCATGAAGATATATATATTCCAATCGTAGCCACTAGGGCATTGAGCTGCTTTATAGTGAAACACAACTAGCATTGAATGAGTTGTTGAGAACTAACGGTAGGGAGGGGATGCGAAAGACTGGTAAACCAGGTAGGTCTAGTCTCAAGATATGAGCTTCTAGATCTCTTCAGAATGCAAGTCCTCCTTTTGATGCTTGAATGGAGTTGCCTGGCTCATGCACTGGGCTCTTCCTGCCAAAGCACTAGGAATAGGCCTAGATGCCTCTAAAGCAGCCACCGTGTACCAAAGCAAATCCATTGTCCAATGGATAACTATTACTTCCTGCCAATACCAGAGACATCTGTGGTAAGATCAGTTATTTACATGTGCCTGCGTGACCAGGTTTTGTGGTGGGGTACTGAGTCTTGGAACATCCTGGACCTACAACGCAGAGCTGAACCAAACTCCTAAAGCCAGACTTCTCCAAAAATCATTTGTCTGAATCCTATCTCCATGGTCGTGCCCACCCTTTCCTACCATCCTGGACTCTTAACCAGCCGATAATTTCATGCTCTCCTGGTTTTTCTTGCTCCTTTTCCCCACAACTTTACTCTGCACTCACAAAATGACAACCGGCGCCTTACAAAGCACAAAACAAAATTACATCTTTTTTTTCTTTAGAATTTTTGTGAGGTTTCTAAATGTGTCCTCATTGAGGCAACGAGATAGCGCACACTCCCACGGCCCTCGAAGCTTAGTGTCTGTATACCCTGGTGCCATAGTAGGCAAATGCAGTTCAAAATGTCCTTTCAAGCTGATGTGCGCCATATTATGTTAGAGACAAATAAAGGAAGTCGCATATTTGGGGGTTCTTGGAACTGTAACTTCCGTTCTAAAAGTCTTTTTAGTAGAGGTTTACATTTGAAAGTGGCATACTACTCTGCAATATCTTGAAGCACTCTTTTTTCCAATTACATTTATATTGAGAATCCTAAAGGAAAAGTGAGTTTCACCCAGGACAAAATCACACTGGACCTCTTTCACAAAGACAGCAGTTGCTGCGTATACAATTTTGTGATGCTGGTTTACACCTTTACTTGGAGTACATTTCGATCCCACTAAGTGCATATACATATTTGTATTAATATCTGGGGGGTGATACCTGTAAGAACTATGAACACCCACAAACTTATGAGGTTGTGCTGTTTCACATACCTTTTTTCAGAGTGGCCCATACTGAAATGCCCATAATCCTGCCCTTCACTCTAAACTTATGAGTGCAACAATTTCGCCACCATGGTGATTTTCTGAAGTTGTAAGTAAACTTTCCAAATCTAGAACATCATGAATTAGATTGAGAAATCTGCATTAAGGGAATGCAGCTTTTGAGGGCTTAAGTTGCAGTTAGGTGAACAAACCTGTTTCAGAATTGTTCATTAATTGCACATAAGGATCACACTTCGGTTGTACGTGCTCAATATCAATGCGAGCAGAACACCCAACACTTTCTATCCCACTTGTGTAATACTTTAGCCTTGTTGTCTCATCCCTGCCAACAACTTGATTTTTTTGCTTGTGCTAAGCCATTTGCTGTGCAAATTGGCAGGTCTTGCAAATAAAAAAACACAATTCGCAATGTCTGTATGGGAACTCCTTACAATTCACAAGGCCTAAGAAACCCCCCCTTGCTACTTGCAAGGATATATGTTGAAGGGTTCATACTGCTCCTGTGGCAGTAGAGCATTGAAAGACTGCACCAGCCTTCGTCTGTCATAAACAGTTCACAAAGTGGATGCTGTCAGAGATGGAAAGCTTCCACTGTGTGAATGGCAGCTGCTGGCATTGGAACGAGCAGGCATCATTCTAATGGATCACCGCACGCATGCCCGATGTCTTTTCATGATGTGCCGCTTTGGTGGTATTGCACCTGAAGGGGCTGTGGTTGCAACAACAGCAAGTTGTGGGTGCAACACTAGTCTTGTGTTCCTTACAGTCTGCAGTCTTTGCAATCACAGGTATTAGCAAGAATTCACACAAGTTAGTGTTTCATGAATACTGATGAGGGGGGATTTCGGCAAGTCCTGGTGGATTGCCTCTTCGTGCCTTACTAGATGTTCTAATATAGCACCAAGTGTTGCCTCGGCTACGTTGCAGACCTTGTGTGAAGGCAGTACTTACTGTGCGCTACTGCAACCTGGCTAGTTGTACAGCTATCCCCTGATTTTCCTCCGGACTTTATCCTTCATATTGCTTGCCCAACACCACCACCCATTCCACGCTTTCTGCCCTTGCTGCATTAGGTTAGGAATGCAAATATCTTTTAGATTCCAGACATCCAACCATTCTTAGCAAGCACTTGGAGAGGCTAGTGCCTTGGTGGCGTCTGATCGATGTCAATCTCTCTCATGGTACACCAAACCACCCTTGTAAATTGATATTTGGGAAATACAGACAACCAGCTACCAAAAATACTTTGATCTAATTATATATTTGAAGTCTAAGAGTTTACTGTCAAAATAAAGACAGAAAAATGTAACACATAAGAGTAGGCAAACGAGCTGGAAATTAAGTTGACACAACAAAACGTCTTACCATCAAAAAAATAGCCTCAAACGCTTTCTAACTGGTTTACTGATTTAGTTCAGTCCTACAATAGGTGGAGAGGGAGTTATGCTGAATTTTGGACTTTCACAAGCCTACTTTTACATTTTTACTTATTGAGCAAAATTACATTATTAATCACCAATGTTTTATATTTGCTGTGTGCGAGTCCTTACTTATATATACTCATGTTTTACTGTTGCATAATGTGAAATCACTGTTTGGGGCTGGACATTCTGCAAGAATGAAAGGAAAGAATCCATTAAACGTTTTATGTTCTTCTTTTTGGACGGGGCTGCGTGACTAGTAACACTGCTATCTGCACTGTGGTCCCCAAGCTCACGGATGGCTACACAAATAACAGTTTTAAATGCCCTTGACCAGTAAACGGTTATGAGGAATTGGAGAAGTTCATAAAACCTATTCCCATTCAACAAAACTCGCCCTAAAAACTTTGACATCTTTTAGTAATTTGATTAATTTACATTCTAACATTTACTAAAGATAAATGGAAATAAGTGTAATGCCTCTTGGACTGCCCCTTTAAAATGAATTAAATATATTATTTAAGTGTATTTGTGCTTATTAGACTCTGCAGTTCATGTAAATGCTTAGAAACCGAAGTGATGCTCATGGGCAAACAATGGGCGACCATCCCCCCGGCGATCTGGCCAGACGTGTTCGGGGAAATCCCCTCCCCGAAACACGAAATCAAGACCCTCGGAGTCTGGCTAGAACCCGACCTCTCAATGAAGACCCAAGCGGCCAAAACGGCCGGGACCTGTCTTGGGCTTCTGCGGACTATCCGCAAAATCTTCCCCCTCCTACCGCCCGTGTCCAGGAAACTACTAGTTCAGGGCCTCATAATGTCGCGGTTAGACTACAGCAATATGGTCTACCTAGGTGCGCCGGAAGCTACCTTAGCGAGACTGCAAAGAGCCCAGAACGCAGCAGCTCGCCTAATCATGAGCGTACCTCCCAGAGTATCCGCCAAACCCGCTATTAAGGCTCTGCACTGGCTCCCAGTCCGCCAAAGGGTGGAATTTAAAGCCATGTGCACGGCCCATAAACTAATCAATGGATCGGGACCTGCGATTCTCAGCGGCTTGGTCACCCCCTACATAGCACCGAGAGCTCTACGGTCTGAGAACGAGCACCTGGCCAACATCCCCAAATTCAAGAGAACACGTACCGGAGGCCGACGTTTCTCTGTAAAAGCGTCCACTGGTTGGAACTCCCTCCCACGCTCCCTCAGACTGGAGCCCAACTACCTGACGTTCAGGAAAAAACTTAAAACCCTCCTGTTTCCTAAATAAACCCTTCGCCCTTATCCCCCTCAGCAGGTTTTAATCTTCACAGCGCGGGGATGCCCTCGGGTCACCAGGCGCTCTACAAGTTGCTAAAATAAATAAATAAATAAATATGAGCTGCCTCTAAAATTTATGGTAAAAAAACAAATTCATCAAAATTATTTACAGTTCAGCAACACTTTTTAAAATCGCCCTAATGCAATTGTTTAATAATTGAACAGAGGTATAAAGCCCATGTATGTTTTGCTTTTCGAATTGAGTTTGCATTAACAGAGACCACAGAAAACGTTTACACTATGTCAAATACTTTGAACGCAAAAATAATACATAACCTAATGAGGCAACTTCCATAATTTCAAAGTGGCACCTACTATATGAACGTATATTTGCCCATTTGACATGATAATGCAATAATGGAGATCTCAAAGGCATCCTAAGTAGTAACATTGGTACTCCGGATCAGGAACATAAAACAAGTATTAAAATGCACCTAAAGAGGTTTTATATTTTGGCCAGGATTTTAATCACTGTTTGCTTGCGGCCTAATTCAAGTTGCACTGATCTCTAAAAATAGATTGAATGCGTTCATCATTCACTTTGCATTATCAATCAATTTTCCAAATTCTTTGACCGTCAATTGGTCTTTTGGTGTCGCAACTCTACCACGTTTAGTCATTGTTCCACCCCATAATAAATTACATATATGAACCAATCATGAAAGCCAATTTTCTGCATACATGTAAATGATGCCAAAAGAATATTTGCATGGAAGTTATGTTGGAAAGAAAATTCCACACAAGATGAATGCTAAGATTGCATATGCTATAGTTGTAGATGAGCTATTTGATTAGCTATTTGCCAAATGACGTTCTCTCTTTTGCTGTGTTTTCTTTTTAAAGCTGGAATTCCTTTCATAATGACTGGTGAGCTTTTTAAGCAATCTCACCGGTCTGCCGCTTACATCGTGGGTGGATCCCTGAACTGGCTGTCGAACTTCACTGTTGGGTTTGTCTTCCCATTCCTCCAGGTAATATTGTTTTTCCATGTATTTAACACATAGCTTCTGAATGTAAATATTTTGGCAAATATAGCTGTCTATAGAACCTCATTTCTATGTGTTTTTTGTTGAGTGTTTTCAATGAGATGGAAAGCAATTTGCAGATGAGATTTTCTTTCTACTTACTTTGGTCTGCATTGTAGCCTAAAAGATGGAATGAGGATTACGTATATAAAATCCTGTTGGTTAGCTCTTACTCTTAATTTGCTATGAAAGTATACCACAAGTTTCAAGAAAAGCAAAGCATCCAAGCACCTTTCCAGGCCAAGGTGGGTACATTGGAAACATGTTTGCACTGTATTCTGGGACTACACACTTAAAGAATTGTTATACGTTTCTATGATTTAATTTTCGTCCATGCACATTTAAAAAAATACTTTCTTTTAAATTCCTTAGTGTGACCTAAAATTAGGACCCCTCCACATACTTTGCATGGGGGTGGGGGAACATAACATTTCGATGACTCAATTGCAGAGCCCAAGCATAAAAACCCAACTCAAAAACCTCAAGTTGGCATGTCCAGACAGGGACAAGGCCCTAAAAATGTTTTCTGCTGTGGCAGGCCTAGCTGTCCTAGGTAGAAAACCAGAGTGCAGAATGTAATACTAATACTGTATATCTGGAATGGGACCAGTTAGAAAAATAATTGAGTCGCTAATTTTATTAGGTACTAAAAACCCAAATCAATGGGGAAGTCTGATTTGTAATACATATTGAGGAAAAAAAACTTTTAGAAATGTACCCTTTACCTGACTGAACAGTTAGAAGGCTAATCTCTTAGCTGTCATCTCTTAGCCTGCGTTCCATCTTCAAAAGGTGTGAACGAGGTCTGTAATGCCTCCCAAGAGCAAGCACTAGGCTGTACTGAATGGCCAGAGCTGATTCTGCTGAGCTCAACAGAATGTTTAGAGTGGGGGCTGTAAGCATCTTGTGGCACCGCTCTTTCCAATCCTGTTTGGCATATCTGTTAAGCCAAATGTTAAACTTGGGGGCACACTTGAAAGGTAGAGAACAGGCTAGCAAGACAGTTCTTGTGGATCCTCTTTCTGAATGCTGAAGGACGCTGCTTTTGGTCTACCCAGACCTCTATCTCTTGGTTCGTTGTGGGTACAGTACCTGCTTCAAACTGGATTTGTATGTTGAATTTGGAAGGACACTGGTGATTTCCCTATGATACTACCACACACACACACCCAGCCCTCAAAACCCAAGTTTAGTTTGGCTGAAACGTTCACCATCTTGGAAATGCCCTGACACATGGGCATTTTCAGCCTGTTTGCAGTAAGGCAACTAGGAACGCCTGTAAAAGTGGGTAGGGTTGGCCCCGAGAACTTTTATCCCACTAGTAAGGGAGGGGTTGGGAGCCACCCCCACCAGCTAACTGGTGCCAGGCATTCATTTGGCACCTATGTTTCATGCTTCATAATAGTCTTCACCTGTATTTACAGTCCATACCAGGCAGTTATATCTTCACTTTTGGAGGGAGTACTTTGAATACCTTTTCTCTGATCTTAATAGCAGTTTAAAATGATTGATGGTGCACCTTTTTGTTTTTTCACGTTTTATTCTTAGGGCTTCTCTGAAAGGTTAAAACAAAGGAGGATGTCCTAGAGTATCAATTGCTCTGGCACCCATAGGCCAACGTTTTCAGCTGGTGATTTTATTGCCCTGAAAGTCCCGGCTTTCATTTGGACTGAAAAAACCCTGCTGGCATTCTCTCCATTTTATTATTAGACCCCTCTATTTTAACAGGGGTCATAAAAAAAATTTCCCTCGGTCAGTGAGGGATAGAAAAAAATTATCTAAATGGGATGGGTGTGCAACATCCCACCTCCAATAGCCCTTACTCAGTTAGGCCGTCATCGTGTCGACAGACCCAACGTGTGGGCTCTGTTGATGGCATACTGAAGGTCTGCCTGTCTCTAAATGAGGTGGGCAGGCTAAGGGTTTGGTGAGTGGGTACACCGGTGTGTTTGTGACAGAGTACTCTGTTTGCCAAACTCTAAATCAGGCCGGTAGTTGGTTGCTAGGATCTTCTCAAGTAATGCTTGAGTATGTCTGGGAACATAACTTAAGAAAAAAAATGGAATGAGTTGTACCATTAACTATCCATTGAATTTCTCTACAAAAAAGGTAAGAAAATCCCAGAATCCTTTTTAGCGGTGTGCAAAAGGTCAGGGCCAAAAGAGGTATTTTGTTTATCCTTGGAGTGTTAAACCTAGAGTGAAGCCTGCTTTTCTGAGTTAACCAGCTCCAGGAGCATGAAATTTCAAGACAGATTTAAGGTTGCGGTAATAGAAAAATGATATACATGTCTATTCTAATGACACTATCATGACCAAAGCCAATAATAGAAATTTCAATGCTTTTGAGGAGCTCTTCCACAACCATAAGAGGTCTAAAACAACCCTTGCAAAGAAAGTAGAACAAGGGTAGTGAATCCATTAACCATGAACCATGCAAGACAGACCATCTTCCCTCACAACCAGACCTACCAACAACAGTTAACCAAGGGGCACCAGACTGACCATCGCAAGAGCCTGATCAGTCCAAAAAACATAGACCATTCATTTATTACTGGCAATAATTCCCAGAGCATGCACCACTATTTACTGGATTCATGTAAGGGCATGAACGAACCAGAGTTCAAACATATTAAGTCATGCAGCACCATAAGCTATCAATGCTACCCTGAAAGTGTGCCTCATCCATACCAAGTTTCTAATGAACTGCTCAGACATTCAGCTGAGGTTCACAATCTTATCTGCACAAATTATCTACATATGTTCCCGATAACAATCTTGGATCATAGATGGTTCTGTCACAACCTTTGACAAATTGATGCCCCAAAACTACAACATGTTTCACAGAGACCGGGAAGCCCATCATAACACATAGCTTTCCTGCATGGAGATGCCAATTACACTGTATACCTCTTTTGAATGTGTAGCACCTCTATGTACTAACAACCCAAAGAGCTCATTAAAATTCCAGTGGTATATTCCACTGAGAAACCATACCTTTTTCGAAACCAACTCTGATAAATAGCCCTTTTTATCCAGTCTACAGCACAAAGTTCGAACAGCGGGAGATTTTAACCACTGAAGATAGACCTAACCCTAAACACAATCCAAACATCATGAGAAATACGCCAGCCTGGTGCTTTAGCCAAGTTGTAAATGGCCCAATCCACACATCATTACACATATTAAATGTAGAGACTTATTCAGAGTGCCATTGTAATTCTGATAGGGCCAACACTGGGACTTACCAGCCAATCAGGATTACGAGTTAGAGCATTTCACCCAGAGACCTGTTTGTCTCCAGGCCTAGAATCCAAACTAGAACTTTTCTACCTCCACGTTACCGATTCATTCAACAAGTGTGTCCACTCGGACATTTGAAATTGGGAGTAAACTAATCAACTGGTGAAACAAAATAGAATTAGCTGAACTATGTTCCCAATGTGAATGAAGATGGAGCAAGATGCTAGCGTCCAAGGAGAACATAAACTACACACTACAAAAGAGGGCTAGTATAAAGCCATAGAATGGGTGTTGAAGACAAACTTCATGAAACACATTGGCAAATCTTCCAAAAAATCTAGAAAGATCTGTAGTTTCCAATAACTGAAGAGTCCAGAAGTCTTGAGGAGGAAAAGAAATGTCCTTCCTGAGAATAGCGCAGTGAATTCATGTCTTTCAATCAAAAATCACAACTTCAAGAGAATATTAGGATTGGCACTGTCCCGTTCCTGTCCCATCTATTGCTTGGTCAACTCTATAAATGTTGTGCACAACCACAACACTGAGGTAGATCCTTGGAAGTGCTGTGGAATGCCCAACTTTAGGACTGAAGCAAACTATTTGTGCGTGAGCAAAGTCCTAAAAACGAAGCTATTCAGGATAGCCTTGGATTTTCTTGAGTGAGATATACTGGATGGGGTTATGCCCCATTACTGTTGGACCCCAGCTACACCACAAACCTGGACTTTCAAATAAATGCTAGTGTGAGTTTGAGGCAAGTTAAAAAGCCTTGCAATTAGTTCAGTGGACGCTGCTGTAAGGCCACATAGTGGAATTGTGTACATTTATTAGAGAAAGGGATGCTTGATTAATGCTTTGACTCTTTTCAGCAGTTTGCAACCGTCTCCAATTCACTGTCCTATTGATTCTAAGATTTCATTTTTAACTCGTTTTAGTATTTATTAAAAAACAGAGGTTTTTCTTTGGGTTTGATGGCTCCATCGTTTTTGCATTTGATCAAATGCTACAAATGGCTGAAGTGGATCACAGTGTATTAGTATTCAGTAAACATACTTGAAAATAGTTTGCATTACTTAGCTATTAAAGGCCCAGTACCCTCTTTACAATGGTGTTGTCTTAACACGTTAACTGTATTTCCATAAATATAAAAAAATTATGTCTTGGTGTTGCAGATGTCTGCTGGGGCTTTCTGCTACCTTGTTTTCTGTGGGATCTGTTTCCTGGTAGCACTTTATGTCTTCTTCATCATCCCGGAAACCAAGAATAAAACATTTATGGAGATTAGCCAAATGTTTGAACCTTCTGCATACACGCGGTTGTCTGCTGAGGAACTGAAAATGAGTAAGTACAATGGATATGGTGCCCTAGATAGCAACTCACTGGAGATCTCCAGATCCGGACCATGACCTATTACGACTTCCAGATTCATCATCGCTAGTCAACGTGGTGTGCCTGCTACACAGCATACCAAAGACTGTTCACAGAAGGCTATGGTGTTACAACAAACAAATGATGGACGGAATGCTGACAATGCATACATTCATGCAGAAGGCTATGGTGGCATATTGCTTTCACTTGTGTACTCAATGAAATGTGGCATTTTAATAGGCAGATATGCCAGTAACCAATCTGGGATCATGGAGTGAATTACAAAACGTTGTGTGCTGTAAGCTTTTAATTTGAACATTACATATCCAACCACTGCAATGTGAATAATTTGTTCTATAATGTACTGTTGAAATAAGAAGGCCAATTTATAATGAATGCCAAAGCCCTAAATATCCAGTGGATGATAACTTATGAAATGCTTTACCTCAAATAAATTTTTAGCAAAAACTTGTTTCCTTCTGGTTCACCTATCATATTTTCGGATGCATTATCAGGCTCACTGAGATTCTACAGATGGTGGTATTCGTGACCAGCTATTGGTACTCCTACAGAGCTGAGTACCTTATCTTACAATATAGCCCATCTTCTGTGTTGACCATAATCTGTTAGTCCTAATTTTTATTAATTTGCCTGTTGGAAATTTCTTGCTACCTTTTCATATTGATGGAATCAACTATTTTTTGCCAGGTAACAAGCTGTTTGCCTCCCAATGTTTAGTTAGAGATCACATAAGGCAACCCACCAGGTAATCCGGGTACCTGATCACTTAAGTAAGCACACAGGTTATTGAGGTACCTGATTGCGGAAGTAAACACACTAGGCATTCAAAGTACCTGCCCACTGAAGTGAACCAACCAAGCAATTCAATGACCTAATGACCCAAGGAAACCCACTAGGCTAGGCTGTTACTAGACCGGTTATTTTCCAAAGGAGTTGTGCCCGTCTCAAAATCCAGATTGAATGGTTGTATAAAGAAATTAAGAGAGGTGGCAACTAAATCAAACTCTATTTCATGAATATCATAATTCACCTCCCTTTACATAAAGTTGCTGATCAAATTTTTGTTCAGAAGATGATCATTGTGCATCACTGTTGGAACACACATCTGATAATACAGAAACAGCCACATCTCGTTTTCTGACCACTTCAAGTAACCCATTCCACTGTGCTGTTCTAAACAAAGTGAGAATGCTCTTTTCAGACAATGCAACAGGTAAGTATTTATGGGAAGTATTGATATCTATTAAATGTTTCCAGCAACAAATGCAGGAGACAGGTCTATACTTTGTTCCCATTATAATTAGCTGTCTATGGGTATGTTTTTTTTAAACCTAGCCTTTAAACTCGATTTCAGACCTGACCATTTATCCAGGTCATTGTCCTCCACATCTGCACTAGAGATCAAATGTGTAAACCCCGGTTGATGGTATTATTTTACTGTCTGTAAATGAACGAAAGTGTAAATAAATGACTGTACATTAAATAGTTTCGAGGCAATCTTTATTGAGGAGTAAAAAAGACTGGGTAAAGAGGGACTTTAATTTTTTTCTTTTTGAAGTCAAGCTGGTTGGTCTGGGAATGCATGATCACAGGGAGGACATTCGGTAACTTTTGCCCTTAGACTGAGGTGTAGCATCAGTGTGGTTGGAGAAGCTGTCATAGGAGTTAGTTGGAAAAGTGAAGGGGAACCCCTCCCAGATGTGCAAGTTCACACCCTCCTTCTCGGCCACACAGTGCACCCTCTCCCCTCCTCTTAAATCACATGGGGAACAGTTTATGGTGCATAATGGCCACAGTTTATTACACATTATATCAATACCTGGGTCATACATTTTGCAACTTACTGGTTGCTCATTCTCAATCCCCATGCTTACTTGTTAAACATCACATTTGTCAATATCAAAACATTGACTCCTCTTGTTGACCCTATCTCTGGTTGACAGCACTAACCCTGAGCGAAGGCCCCTTCGTAGGTATTTGTGGATTCTATGCTTCCCTTGCTGCCAGTCTGTGTGAGCGAGCGTCAGACCTGGCCCGGGCTGCAAGTGCAGTGTCCGCCTGCCCTGGACCCTTGCTGACCATTTGCCTACGACCTAGTGCCCTTGTCGGGTCTCATCCCAGGGACACTGTTTGAGCTGCTCTTCCTCCTAGGTTACTCTTTTCTCTGGGTATCTTTCTGTGCTGCCTCCGCCATGCCCTTCTCTTCAGGCCTTGAGGCTGCGACATCTGCAATTTTGGTGTGGGTGGAAGGGCTCAACAGCGAGGCTCAATTATGGTACGGGGTCTCGTGCCCTTCCTTTTGACCTCCTACTCCCCCCGCCCTTCTTCTATTGGGCGGTTAAAAACACGCGCGCCAATCACTGTGTGTAACTTTCGCTGGCTTTTGCCTCACGCTTCATGGTGTTCCTGCGGTAGGCGTTCCCTGCTGGCCCCAATCTGGTCAGGCTCTGCCTCCCCGGCCCACGTCTCTTCTCCAAGGGTACACTGAATCATTTTCTTACTAAGGTATGTGGATTCCGTTATGTGGATTCATTTGTGGGTGAAGTAAGGGGTCTTGTAGGTGACAGGAAGGCTATACAGATAACTGAGGGCTGTGGGGATTGAGTCTTATGGCTTCTGCTGGTTACTGAATTGGCATCATTGTTCTGAATTAAATTATGGGATCTTTTTTGCCAGACTAATGAGCTCATGTAGTGAAGATGGGAGTTATGGTGCTTCCTCTACCAATAGTCACTCCATGGATGAAAATGAAGATGGGGTGGAGTATACAGAGGTAATAGTGGAATGTATTGACAATGTAACCAAACTGAGTATTGAATGTCTCTTTGATTTGAGGCTGACTTTAACATTTTTGAGATAGGTGCTGTGGGGGGATTGGCTGACCTAGAATGAGAACTGACCTTTTGCACAGGAAAGGTTGGCATGCTGAGAAGGGTCTCAGTTAGAGGTGCAAAGATCGTGGTGGTGAAAAAATGCAAAATAAGTGATTAAGCAATGTAAAACATCTGCTACCTCAAAACGGGCTGAGAGTTTTTATTGGAGGCATGGATGTTAATGGCCACAATGGTTCTAATAGGACCAGATGGCATGTACCATCTTCATTAGGTGCTTCAATAGTGTTGCACATGATTTTGAGGAAGGTAGATTTTTTTTTTTACTATGGATGGAAGCCATAGAGAAGAGTATGAGCCAGGAATACCAGGGCATCTACTTTTGAAGTGATGGTGAGTTTATGGGCATTGAACTGAACACAATAATGTAACATCTCAACAACTTTCCCTTCCTTCAGGACGTTGGCATAGTCAGTCAGTGTAGATTTATTCAGAAGATGGAGGTTGAGCTGCTCATATTTTATAGCTTTTTGGTTTTGTTTATAGAACTGAACACTCCTTTTCACACCAACACTGAACCTGCTCCTAAGCATAAGACCTTTTTAGTCCACACCAGAGTTTGTACAGCATACCAAAGCACTTACTCTTAAGCTAAAACATCACAGGGTTTGCTTTGCTAAACAGGAGAGCATTTCCTACACATGTGAGCTTTACCTGCATATCAGTAATTTCACAAAAACACAAGTACTTGTTCACTGAATCTTAGCTTTCGCTACATCTCCAAGCCTGTTTATGCATCACTGATTTTTGCTACACATTTGCACGTTCATTAGAACTTTTGCTCCACCTTGAAGATTTTATTGAACATTGGAGCTTCAACTGCAAAAATGAGACTTTTCCAGACTTTAAAGGCTTGCTCTTGGCCTGACCTATTGATGCACTGAGTGCTGCACAGCGTTCATTTGCTGCTCAATGCATCAATTACTATACATCACCCGTAGCACAATAGAGGGGTTGCGACTCAGAGACCTTATTACACATTGCACTACGCAGCTTTTTGACACATGAAGTTTGCATTACTCTTCTGTTTGGTGCATCAGTTGTGGTCATTCATTTGATGGTAAAGCTGTTTCAGGGAAAAGTCCAGTCTCCACAAATATTCCACGCTGGAATTGTGTCGCAATCACTGGTCGGCTATGGACTGCCTCTGAGATCTCTGCTGGCCTGTCTCAACTCCTAAGCACCTGAGGAAGCAGTAAAAGCAGGTTTGCGTGCCAGGCGGTGATTAAAGAAATAAATATTTGTGTTCTCTTTGAGGGACATTGATAGAGCAGAAGTATTATCTCATCTATTTATGACAAAATTTGCATAAAATGGTTTGTGACACTATTTTACATGAAACGGCAAAATGTTGCACTAGTCTTCACGTTTTAAGAAACTCTTCAATGGAATTCTGATTTAGATACTGCATCGTAAAAGCATGCAGAAAGTTAGAAACTGTTTTGAATAACACAACCGTAAATGGGTAGATGTGAAGTCTTACATTTTTGTAGCATGTTTTTTTATGTTTAGACAAACATGATGAATAACTGGCAACTTAGAAACTTTCATGTAAAGATCAAATGTTCTAATATTAGAATGTATAATGTGAGCACTGACAATGACTAGGAAAAGTAAGTGTTACACATAGATGTGTGAGTACATATTGAAGTGGTATTAATATGCTAATTGAAGAAGTAATGTCTTATTTTATGTAATGTGAGATTCATATTTTAGCACAATTTAATCGTGAACAAGCTGTATTACCTGAAGGCTACACATTTTGCTCCCTTTCTTAGTATGAACTTATGAACTGAATAGTCTGAAGCCTATGGGAACTTTTCCTGAAGTTTCCACTTGTGTTCTAACTTTCAATTGCCTTCTTTTACCCTTGTAGCTTACTTGACTAGACTTGCAACAAAAGTGTTACTTCTGAGTACAAACGCTTGAGAATGGACAGACTAGATATGAGAGCATGAATTGCCTACTCTCTAAATGGATTATTTAAATCTTATGGATTTGTATACTTTTACTCACTACATCATCTCATCCTATCGAAAGTGACTGATGGGACAGAGTGGTCCGACAGATTTGCTGATGTCAAGGGGTGTAAACTGGAACCGATGGAGTATAGCTACCTAAATTATGAACTGATGATGCCTTTGTGCTCTTTCCCAGGCTCTTGTGCCTTTGCTCTCTCTCACACCCTTGCTCTCTTCCCATTTTCCATACTCTTGCTCTGTACTCACTCAATTGGGGCTTTCAGAAACCACGCGAACTGGGACGAAATGCTGTGTTCTGCTACCGGATGGTATGCTAGCGTGGTGGAACCTTTTCAGCTGAAAGGTTTTCACGTCAGGCAGCTGTGGCACTGACGCTACAGTGCGGACAGGGGCAGATGGTTCTGTCCATGAACTGGTCATTGGGGATGCACTGAACTTTTTAAAGGGTTGGTATGAGATGCAACTGATTATCTCTGCTAATCAATTTTCTTTAGATAAGTATTGCCCTCGGCTGAGGAAGATTGCTACCATATTTGAATCTCGCAGAGTTTGCAAATGTTATTAAACCTGAACTAATTTGACTTTAGGTTGTATGATATTTCATTTGAATCTTAAACTAAAATTACAAATTCAGATAAATTACTCTGCTGATTCTGACTCATTATTTGATTGTGGCTAAATTCTATCTGATTTGGTGGTTAATTGAACTAGTGGTGGGATATTTTAAAAGATTTCTAAAAATATAGTATGCAATTATCTTATTCCTGGTCCTTATTCGATAATTGCCCATTCCTTTAATATACCAGTCTCTTTCATCACAGAACAAGATCCATCGGAGGACCAAATTCTTGATTTGAAGATTAATGGTAATCTGGGTTAAAGAAAAAAAAAACTAATAAATTTGGTTTCCCAAATTTGTGGACCAACACGCTGACTCTACAACAGTTTTTCTGGCAGCGTGTTGGATGGTTTACTGTGTGACAAAACTTGGATATACAGGGGATGTGTAAGGAAATAGCTATAGGGTTCCCAAAACCCAAGTTCGGTGACATCTGACTAAGTGCCAGTTCTAAAGAAATGACGGGGAGACAAGTTGTGTGAGTATCAATAGGGTTGTGAAATATTGTTGCGTAATATGTTTCTAATGAGAATTGGTAGGGTGATGTTTTAGTGCTTAACATTTAAAAGGGTATTGTTGTGTTAAAGTTGTTATCTGGTTCGAAGTGGCCGAAGATCTCATGATATACACCTAAGGGTGGCCTCAGTGTGGCATATGTGGAGTAAGTTTGTCTGCTGTTTTGAAGGTGCTGTGCATCAGACATCATCAGAACTAACACCAAAAAAAGGGCACTTTGTGAGACTGTGGAAAATTTAAATTGTTAGGATTTTTCTCAAACGCGTGGAGATTAATCTTAAGGATTTGTTGGTGAAGTCGCGCCGGTCGGGATTTCGCTTAGGTTGAATGAATACATTTTGGTTGCATGGAGATCTAGAACTTCTTTTAGTGGAGCACACAAGAATTTAATTGTGTTTAACAGGTTGTTTTAAGATCCGAGTTTGGATGAGTTGGTTTGTAAAGGAGTCAGTTGCGAGGAGTTAGTTATGTCATAGTGTCGTGCTGCAATAGGACGGTCGGTGGGTAGCCACGCTGGGATAGGTTAAGAGTGTAAGAGAAAGTCGCACAGTGATTGGAAGCTAGAACGATAAGGAAGTGTATTTTTCAGGAAAATTAGTGAAATAACTTGTAAAGGACATTAAACATTTAATTCGGAAACATGAAAATTTTAAAGAGCATAAAAACATTGATACATGGAAATGTGCCTATACCTACTGAGACGGGGTACCAATACCACCTGAAGGCACGCCTACCATGTATATGACTTTAGAGAAAGGATATCATACATGTACATGGTTACAGAATTGGATGAAGTACACTGAGAAAGATTGTCCTTTAGCTTTCACACAATATGGTACCTTTAATGTACGAATTTTTGAAAATTTACGGAGCCAGATGAATGATATTAAGCCATTACCTGACCTATGCAATACGAAGCCCTTGAAGAATGGGAACATGTGGCCCATCAGAAAGAGAAGGAAAAATATCAGGGGGGATAAAAGAATACTTTAAATAAGTATGTAGAGGCTAAGTGGAATGCACAACAGAAAATGTGGACAAGGGGCGTTGCAGAAGGAACATGAATGTATTAGTTGCAGGAAAGAACGAGGGAGAAAAATGCAAAGAAAATAAAAAACATTAACTCTCAAGCGCCTACATTAACTGAGAAGAGTGGTGATGAGATCGGTGATTAATTCTTGAGCAAATTATTGATGAACCGACCAACACCACATAACGAAGGACAGCCACAGACGGGGACAAATCCATTTGTAGAAATTCAAACAGCTGCACCAGCATTACCAAATAGTTTAAATCCAATAAATCCTTTCTTAATTGAAGAGCAAAAACCTAAAGAAGCAGGGCTTACTAGCCCCATTATACCGAAGGCTCAAGATGCTCTTTCAGTTCCATTAACCATAGGACTTCTGATTCCTTTGTATCAGGTATGGGAGGACAGCAAATACATGCCTTAACTGTTCCCACTGGATTGGGGAGAGCAACTACTGTTTGACAGGAACTGAGTAGAGCTCAAATAAATTTCAATTTGACATTTCCGAATGCAGATACCTCGCAACAAGTGAATGAATCAGGAGTTAGTGCAGGGACTAGTCGAGCTACTCTATCACATAACCAAGTGAGACCAACCCCATTATCTAATACTTACAGAGAGCCCCGATAGAGGACTGCAAGCTAAGACAGGAATAGCTTTACAAATGGGGACTCGAAGTTCGGAAACATGTTTTACTCCTCGGGTGGAGGGAGCTAGTGGAGGATCGCAAGAGGGTGTGTTAAATCAACCGGTAGGGCCTACTCCATAGGAAATTGATGATTGGATTAAGGACAGAGCTCCATCTACCTTCGACAAGGGTACGGAAAATGAGGGAACTTTAGGAATGAGAAAACTAAATGAAAATTCACTTGATGTAGCAAGATTTAGGGTGGAATTGGAAGAAATTATTTTGGGAACCATTAGTCCTGGAAAGATTGTTAGCTATCAGGATGATGAGTTACTATTCGTATGGAAAGACCCCACTAGAGGAGCTAGAAACACTCTCAAAAAATTGGCTGAAGTTGCACAAACATATGGGGTGGATATACAGAAATCAAAAACATTGCAAAAGACTTATAGATTGGATTTTAGAGACAAGGATCTCGAGGGCCTAAACCCATCAGGAAAAAAGATTACAGAGTAAAGAATTACTGTCAATACTCCGGAAATGGGGCATTTTAGAAAGATGGGAAGGCAGATGAGCTAAAAAGAAGGAAACCAAGAAAGCAACTATGCCAATGTATTCAATGTCCGAAGGGGAAACTGAAAATACAGAAAAATATATTTTCAATGAGGGAAGTGCAAGGAGGAGGGTATGTTCACGTTCCATGGCCTAGACCTGATATATTGTCCTGATTTTCCAAAATTGAGAGAGAAAAAAATTGAATGGTGTAGACAAGTTGAGCAATTTGTGAACTTTCAAGTGTTTTGTTAAAGGATTTAGATACTTTGTTTCACATTGTGGTCCCACGTGATCTATGGACTGTATGTAAGATTGCTGTAAATTGGCCAGAGACAGAACCTGCAAGAGATTCAAAAACTGGTGCACACTCACCCGAAGTAATGAAAAAATGCAATCAGGTCATCAGTTATTTGAAAGGGAATATTTCTCCTAAGGAAACTGATTGGGTAAATAATGACCGAACAACACAAGAGTTTAAAGAGACAGTGCATGTGTATTATGAGAGACTTCTGCAGACATCCAAGCAATATAGTGGAATGGAAAATATGGTAGGGAAAGATATGGGACATTTTGAATATCGATTTGTGTATGGATTGAGACCTGAAATAAGTGGAGATTGAAGGAAAATTTGATGTTGGCTCAGTTGAAGGCAGCAAAGAAGGGTTACATGGGAGTTGGTGCTGACTGTACAGTTGTAGTGCAGGGAAATGGTCAACAGAATACTGGTATGCGAGGTGTAGCAGGAGCTCAACAACAGAATGCGACAACTCGAGGAAGAGGGGTTTCAATAGAGATGTTAAAAAAGACTGACCCATGCCACATTTGCGGCAAGTTTGGGCATTGGCAGGGCAAGTGTAGGTTTGATCCACTGAATCAGATGAATGGACAGGTATTGCAGGGTAAATCTATGCAGGTTCAAGCAGGTGATATGATGTAGAATCAGCAGACTCAAATGCAGAAAGATTTACATTTGATAATGCCACAAGCTCCTATGTCCCATATGAATGGTCAGGTTAAAAAATATATTGTAAATATGGGATTCCATACAACTGATCAGATTGACCCAGATCCAAAGATAACGCAATACTTAATACAGATTGATGACAGTGATTCTGATTTGTCTCAATAACGGTGCCTGAGAGGGAAGGAGGAATGTGTACTTGGCGCATCCTTAGAGGTAGACCACAGTGGTCCTTATGTGGATGGCAAGGTAAATAGAAACCCTATTTCATTTCTTGTCAACACTGGTGCTACCCACGCCATTGTGAGAACAGCTGAGGTTCCCAACCTATCTCTCTCTGGAGGAAGAATCAAAGTTGTAGGAGTTTCTAACCGACTAATGTCGACCCCAGTATCAGGACATGTCAAGGTACAGATTGGATCATTTGAAGATCTGCACAAATGTGTGACATGTGATTCCAGTCCAGAGCATCTTTTGGGTCGCGATCTGTTGTGCAAATTGAATTGTTCTAGCTATTGTACTCCGAAAGGAATAGATTTTCATACCAATGATGAAGATATCATATTCAAAATGGCAAAACAAAAGACTGAGATCGAAGAGTTATTTCCTTTATTGACAAGTGATGATTTACCCTTAGAGTTGAGAGACACTGTGTTACCTGAAGTTTGGGATTTCACAGGAAAAAATATTGGACTGATCAAGGGAGTGTCTCCAATATGATTTACCACCATATAATTTGAGACTCGAGACCATTACAGGTATAACCTCTTTTATTGAATCATTGATTGAATCATTGATTAAACAGGGGATTTTGAGTGAATTCATGGGGATCCCATGTAATTCACCTATCCTGGGAATTCAGAAACCAAACGGCAAATATCAGATCATGCACGATTTGCAGAAGGTTAATTAGATTGTGATACAATGTTGTCCAATTGTGCCAAATTCAGCATTGATATATCAGATCCCAGGTGAAGCTAAGTGGTTCTCTATTATTGATTTGTCCCAAGCCTGCTTCTCTATTCTCCTACACCCAGATAGCCAATTTTTATTTGCTTTCCGGTTCAGAAACCATATCTTGGCATGGTGCCAAGTTCCACAAGGTATACAGAGAGTCCTTCCATTTTCATTCAGACTATAAAGAAGAATTTAATATCATATTGGTAATGCCAAATCATTCCGTTCTGGTACAGTACTTTGACGATCTATTGGTAGCGCCAGGTACTCCGGAGGCTTGTTTATATAACACCATTGCATTACTGAATCATCTGGCAGTGAGTAGGCATAAAGTGTCTCTGACAAAGTTACAATTCTGCAGGAGAGAGATCCTTTATTTAGGACATCACATTGAAAAGGGAGCCAGAAAGGTTTTGCAGGATCGGATTACTGACCTTCTGCAGATGAATCCGCCAAGTACACAAACGGAAGTTCGCATGTTTCTGGGAATGGTTGGCTATTTTCATCAATGGATTCCAAATTTCTCATTGACAGCCAAACCATTTCAGAGACCTACACACAAGCATGTGTCAGATCCAGTCCCATGGACCTATGAATGCATGCGCTCTTTTAAAGAACTGCAAGAGAGTTTGTGTCGAGCTCCAGCATTGGGAATGCCCAACTTTAACAAAAGCTTTACTCTGTTCTGCAGTGAGTGCGAAGGCTACACATTGTCTGTTTTAACGCAGATGCATGGAACTGCGCGCAGACTTGTTGCATACTTCTCAGCTATATTAGATCCTGGTGCTGCAGCATTGCCTGGATGTCTAAAAGCAGTTGCTGCCACATGTGTGAGTTTGGAACAGTGTGAGAGCATTGTGATGGGTCATCCGCTGAAGGTGCATGTACCACATTCTGTCGAGCTTTTGCTTACTTGTACTCGAACGCAACATCTCACAAGTAGCACGTTAACTAAACATGAACAGATGATCTGGGTGCTTAGAAAGTGACATTGGTACGATGTACGAGTCTGAATCTGGCTACTTTGATGCCCTTACCTGGAAATTAAGTTGCAATTGAGGCAGATCACGATTGTTTGGATGTGACTGAATTGTGCACCAAGCCCTGACCAGACATTATGGATGTTCAGATAATTTGTTGTTCGTAGAGGGATCACGCTTGAGAGATGCAGGAAGAAATTTGAGAACTGCATATGCCATTTGTTCGGTTGTGGGAGTGGTGGAAGCTTCGTGGTTGCAAGGATGCATTCAGCCCAGGTTGCTGAATTAATAGCGCTCACAAGGGCTTGCAGCATTTCTGAACAGTTGTTACCTTTTCTACGGACACCCAATATGGCTTTGGGGTTGTCCATGATTTTGGGCAATTGTGGTCTCAGCGTGGGTTCATGACCTCCTTGGGTTCACCCCTCTGAAACGAGAAGAGTGTGAAATATCTGCTGCTGTCATTACAATTGCCAGCCCAAATTGTGGTGGTACAATGCCCAGCCCATCAACAAGGGAATTATTATGTGATGGTCGGTAACCGCTATGCGGATGGGGCCACGCGCTATTGCGCTCTAAATTTTTATATCTTTGATGGTGACCCATTAAAAGAACAAACTGTTGTCACAGAATGCAGGCTGATGTTTTCAGTTTTGGAAACATGGGAGAAAATAAAAGCTTTACAAGGCGAAGTGCCAGAAGCAGAAAGACAGGGATGGATCAAAGCGTGTTGCACACAAAGGCAGCAAGACGAGGTGTGGGTATACACACATGGAAGACCAGTCCTCCTTGATAGTTTATTGTCACCAATGGCAAGAAACTACCACGGTCCTGCACATTTTGGGAGGGATGCTATGATGAGTCTTTTTGGACAGACATGGTTTAATCCCCAATTTCGAGCTGTTGCAGAGGTGTTGTGCCAGAGGTGTGTACAATGTCAGCAACAAAATGTGGGAAAGAAAACTATAGTCACTAGGAGTCATGTAGGGAGATCTGGAGGACCCTTGAATAGGATGCAGCGCAATTTTTATTGAGATGCCCACTTTCAATGGATTGAATATGCTCTAGTGATTGTATGTCCGTTCTCTCATTGGGTGGGATCCTATCCAACTGGCGTAATGACAGTCTGTCTGTAGCTAAACTACTCCGTAGAGAGCTTATACCATAGTTTGGATTTCCAACCACTTTGGAATCAGAGGGGGACTCACTTTAACAATGAGGTGAGGTGAATGCTTTGTGCAGCATTACAAATTGAGCAAAAGTTACACTGTGCATAAAGACCCGAAGCGTTATGAGTGGTTCAACGGAACACTAAAGTCCCATCTGGCAAAGGTGTGTGGGTCCACATCTCTGAAATGGCATGATGTGTTGCCCTTGGCGTTGATGAGTTTGCGAAGTATCCCAGACAGAACTGGACTGTCCCCACATGAAATCATAATGGGGAGGGCTATGAGACAGCCAATCAATTAGAGAATATTACTGATGATTTGGTACTGGATTACTATAAAGGATTGGCTGATGTGGTCACTTCTGTGTCTCAGCAGGTTGGCGAAGCTTCCACCACACCACAACAGGAGCAGTGCCATGACCTGTGTCTCGCTGACTGGGTCCTAGTGAGGAAACACGTGCGCAAATCGTGTTTGGAGCCGCGTTGGGGTGGGCCATACCAACTGATTCTTGTTACCACAACTGCTGTCAAATGTGGTGGTCTGCCTAATTGGGTACACGCTGCCCACACTCATTGAGCCCCATGTCCCCTTGAAAATGTGGTACCTATAGTGGATGTGCCAGTGGTTACAGTGAGACATCCCACTCAGGTTAGTCACAAAGTAGGGGGGGTGCCAGCTACTGGGTCTCCAACCACTGGTTCAAATGAGTCTGAGAGAGTCAGTCGCTGTAGGTAACGAGTGTCATGGAGAGGGGCACCTGACTAGGCAAACTATTCATCCAGCTGTTGTGAACAGTGCATATGAAATGCGGGTGGTAATAGGAGACCGTTGGCCCAGAAGATCTACTAAAGTGAGGCAAATGTTGGCAGAAGCCAAAGCACCCCCAACTGTAATCTATGTCACAAGTCAATCCAAGCAGAGTGTAATGGATGATGATGGACCAACAGTGAGAAAATCAAAAAAAAAGCTAAAGTACCAAGTTGAAGATATGCTTCACCTGATTAGACTTATCTAGCAGCAGCTAATGACTGGGAGAAAGCATATCATGCTTTTTGCTTCAAGGTTCTAAACTTACAAAAACCACCTTGAGAACTATGTTACAAAGCAGAAAAACATAAGGAAAAGGGCTGAACAATGAAAGATACAAATTACACTGGATTATGCCAAAACCTGAAAACTGTAACAGTAAGAGAATCCAAAGAAAATTTTATTTAGAGCTCAATGAAAATATATGCTGCAAATCCCACGTTATAAACATTCACGAAATTTAACTGAAGACCCGAGTTTCCGTTCTAGAGAGGTGAGCGATCCAAACACGGTATTGTTAAAATGTAAACGCATATGTGCTTGCTTTTTAGCTGCTTTTCTATAATTATTGTGTTGTTACTCATTATTTTAAACCTTCCTCATCATATCTATGTAAAGCATGACCTTAATCCTACCCCTGTTACTAAACCGTTGGAAAAGAAGAATGATGGGATTGTAATTAACAACTTAACTTCTAAAACTTTACATCATGATCAATCTATTAATGATTTCTCTTTAAATGTCATCACTAACCTTCTCTACGAGTATGTGGACACGATGGATGCTAGAGATTGTGTGCATGCAACTATCTCCCTTGGTATTAGAAGTGGTGACTTACAATCACCTGCCCCTTACTTATGGCATTTTTTGTAGTGAATTGACTAGTCTATTCTATTTCAAAGGGCAATTTCAATATTTTTACTAAAATTAAGATTTGATTTTTTTTTCTGAAATGCTGAATAAGAAAAAATTGAATATTGTACCAGTAGGCCTGAGTGAGTAGAGCAAGGGCCTGAGTGAGTAGAGCAAGGGCCTGAGTGAGTAGAGGAAGGGCCTGAGTGAGTAGAGCAAGGGCCTGGGTGAGTAGAGCAAGGGCCTGAGTGAGTAGAGCAAGATAGTCAGCGTGAGTCCACGCCACTCAGCCGCTCTCGCCGGACAGATCGGTCATCGGCTGTGCGGACTGCTGCATGATGCGAAGGCAGAATCGGCCTGTATCTCCTCTCTTTCCAGTTCACTTGAGGCCAAGTCGGACGCTGTTGGTGAGCGCGGGGTGCTTGATTTCGTCGGAGTGCTCAGGAGGCTGATTGACTGCCAGCTGCTCGGGTGTGTTCTGGCCTCAACGGTCTCCTCATTCTCCTTTGACCTGGCAATACTGTGGGAGAGAAAAGGAAAGCTGCAGAGCAGAAACCGGACGAGGACAACTAGGGGCGCCAGAACCAGCAAAGGCAGCAAGCAAAATTGGCCCAAATTAGCTCTGCTTGAGGGGATGCCGGAATGATGGAAAACCTGCCCAAAGGTAAACGGGAGGTCAGTGCTCTCAGGAAGCCAATGGGGAGACTGGTAGGGGGGGGGGTTTGAAAGGCAATGCTGGACAACAGCCTTCTGTAGCAAAGCTCTTCTCTGGTGTTAAGGTGTCACCCGCTAACATACACCACGACTAATCCTACACCCCCACAGAGTGACCCAAAAAACTGCTGGCTGGACAAGGCGACCTAAATCTTCAGCAGTGGATAGATCGCTCGGGGGCAAATTGTAACACAGCCCAAACCACGGAAATGGCGACCCCTAGTGGCAAACTGGATAGCTCAGAAGAACAGTCGTTGGACACTAATCACAGAAAGTAATGGGGGTCTAGGGGGCTCAGGATACCTAACTTCCTCTGGCTGGTCTCACACCAGATTCAGCTTCGTTAGCATGAGCTCTAGAGGGTGGGCTCAAACCACCATTGGTCGGTATCGACAACTATATCCGCAATCTGGAAGCTAACACTGGCCCTCTAGCCCCATGGACCCCGGAACCAGGTGGCGAAAACTTTTACTCTGTGTCGGATGGCTCTGGGTTCACCACAGAGGAGGGTAGCTCTATCTACAGTGAAGATAGTGTTGAATCCCCTAAAGACACTGGGACAGTGCAGCATCGAAAGAAAACAAGAAGTAAAACAAAAAGGCGCAGCCAATTAAAGTGGGATTCACAGATGTCCTACCCCCTTGACAAGGATGCCACTCAGACTGCATCCTGGGAGAATTTAAAAGCTGCACCAGATGCCACGGCTATAGCCGAGCCTTCTCTAGCTTCTATCTTGGCCTCAATAAAGGAATTTCAGGAGGAGGTCCGTTCTGAAAACCGTTTGGCCAAAGGGACTGCCAAAAAACTACAAGGGGGCATGAGAAAATTAAATAAAATTTGCTCGGATATAAGTGATCATGTTACCATGGTGGAAGGCCGCACAGAGAGTCTGGAAACAGAAATCTCCGCTGTTAAAGAACAGGGCTCCTCTATCGCTGCATGTCTGACAGACTTAATCGCCAAGATGGAAGAGCAAGAAAACCGACAACGAAGAAATAACCTGCGTTTGCTTGGTATACCAGAAGGAGCAGAGGGTGACGACCGAAGACATTATATAGTGAAACTTCTGCAGGAGTCTTTTCCTGATCAATCGACTTGGAATTGGGACTGTGAAGTTCAGCAGTCACTTCGTTTCCCGTTTAACTTAAAACAGAGATGGGACGGCAGCAGCTTTTCCGGGGGAAAACCAAGGGCGTTCCTGGTGTTCTTTGGGAACTTTCTTCTAAGGCAGCTGGTCTACGACCAAGCTCGTCCGAACTCCCAGAAGGGCGCCAATGGAGTACTGTTTTTTGCAAAACCTGATTTTTGTCACTCTACAGTGGAACGGAGGTGGTGCATGTGCCAACTAATTCCCCCCTTCCAGCAGTTTGGACCTCAGGTGTATTTAATGAACCCTGCCAGACTAAAAGTAATCTTAAATGGGGCCTCCCATATCTTTTTGTCTGAAATCAAAGCAGGGGAATATTTAGGGGAAATCAAACTTAAAAAGAGCTAGAGGGGAAAAATGTGGTGCATTCTCCCTAGTTTATGAAAAGATCTTTAGAAGATATTGGTCAGCTTCTTATGATATTTTATCTTCCGTCATATGAGGGGTATCTAGAGAAGGCTAGCTTTGGAGCTGTTCCCCCTCTACACGGCTATACAATGCTCTACAATCTTTTTCTTCCTTTTTTTTTCTCTCGATGTTTTTTCTCAGATCTTCTCTTTCTTTTAAGAAAAGACATAGCCAAAATGTATATATATTTGCTCTAACAGCGAGACTCAGTGGATGGCACCCATTTCTGACCACCATCACTCAGGGTCTTCCTGATTGCTCTAAAATAGGGGGGGGGGTTGAAATTGCACTGAGACGGAGGGATTAAGGGCACTTGTCACTATCGTTCTACTGATTGTTAAAGTAAAATTACATCTAACACTAAATGTTATGAACAAGCTAGAAAATGGAAAAAAAAAGGAAAATAAGGACACAAAATGGGGCAGTTAGGGTGAGGGAATTCTTATGCTTGCTTTATAGGTTTAATGAAATTGAATTTATACTGTTGATCATGTGGGAAATTCTATTGGAATATTGTTTAAAACGGTCCTATTGTATAAAACAAATCTTAATGAATAATTTTAGCACACTTAGAATTGTCTCAGTCAACATCTGTGGGTTGAATGACGCCCTGAAGAGACAGAAAGTGGCTCTGGGTTTGCGCTCACTGGGACCTGACACCGTCAGCCTCCATGAGGCACACATCGAGGGATCATAAATACATCTATTGAACACATTAGGCTACAGAGTACTAGGGGGGACCACACAAGGTGCTAAAATAAAAGGTGTAGGGGTCAAGGTAGAAAATAGACATCCATTAAAACCTATCCGTGTGAAGTCTGATTCCTTAGGAAGGTGGGTAATAGCTGAATGTTGTTTATCTCCTAATTCCTCCTTTACTTTGTGCTCCATTTATGGGGGCAACACGGATGACCCAGAGATCTTTAATTGGATTTCAGGCGAACTTGCCCTGTGGCCCCTCCCAATCATTATTTGCGGCGACCTCAACATTAATTTACTCTGCAATTGGAAAGCTAGCAATCAATGGAAATATGTTGGCAGGAAGCTCCAAGTATAACAAGCAGTTTTAAACTTAATGCAAACCCATGGGCTAAGCCACGTGTGGGCTAATTTAAAATCTACATTGCCGGGATACACCTACTTTTCTGCCCGCATTGTTCCTTAGCTAGGTTAGATTACTTTCTGGTCTCATCCTCCCTACTTCGAGACTGCTCTATAGATATTGCCCCACGTTTCATGTCCGATCACAACCCGCTTATCCTGAATATCTGAGGACTCGAAAAATGGAGAGAAACCCCTGCATGGAGCTTTGAAAGAGCTTTATTATATGATGCTGGATATCAAATGCACATGCAGACATGGATTCATGAGTTTCTTGATTTGAATACAGGGTCAGCCTCAATTAGGATGGTGTGGGCCGCACTAAAGGCGGGTATATGTGGGGAGGCCCTTAAGTTTTCTATTCGGAAAAACAAAAAAGAAAAGACACGGATCTTAGAACTTCAAAAAAATCTTAAAGGCTGAAGAAAAACTGACTCATGCAGTTCAAATAGGGGCGGAGATAGAAACTGCCCAACTTGAAGTGACGGTCTCCAAGGCTGAAATCGGATCAACCTTTGCTGAGAAGGTAGCAGCTAAGTGGGCTTCAGCACAGGAGAGAAATTATGAGTGTTGCGAACTCATCGGCCATCAACTAGCTCTTAGAACCAGACAGCAGGCTTCGGCTAATGAAATACTTTCGATCCAACTCCCAACTGGTGAAGTCACTAATGACCCAACTAAAATCCAAGGGGCTTTTAGAGAGTTCTACCAGAATCTTCACACAGAGAAGGACAGCAGTTCAATAAATCAGAGAGAGAATGAAATTGCTAAATATCTTGAAAAAATCACTCTATCCCAACTTAGCGCTGAAGACCGTTATCAACTTGAGGAACCTCCAACCTGGGAAGATATTGCCACGGCGTTAGCTGGTTTACCAGATGGGAAGGCTGCTGGGGTCGACGGTATCCTGGTCGAGTTTTATAAGATCTTTGCTCCCCAAATATAGGATATCTTTATTTTATTGGTACCTTCTATATTTGATGGGGATCTCCCTCCCGCCCCCTGGTCTAATACTAAAATCATAATCTTCCCTAAAAAGGACAAGTCTCCACTCGAAATGGGCCCGTATAGACCAATCACTCTTATAAACTGTGATTCAAAGATGTTTTAAAAAATCTTTGCAATAAGACTTTCCTTGAGGATTGAACCCCTGGTGTCAATTTGGCAACATGGGTTCATTCCAAAGAAGGGTACCACTGAACACATACGAAGGGCCTGTTCGATGCGGATCAGACACTAGGAGACCTGATGTCGCTAATTTTTTTTAGATGCTGAAAAAGCATTCGACCGGGTCTCTCGGCAGTTTCTCTGGGGTATCATAAGAAAGATGTGCTTTGGGCCAAAGTCAATTCAAGCCATTCAATCTCTCTACACTAAACCTACAGCTAGTGTATCAATAAATGGAGAATTAACTGAACAGTTTAAAATCTCACGAGGCACTCGACAAAGGTGTCCTTGCTCTTCGCTCTCTATATAGATCCGCTGATTAAAACAAATGGAAAACAAACAAGCAATTAGGGCAGTGAGTAGATTTGGCTGGGACACTAAAATCATGGCTTATTTAACAACTCTGGATCCCGAGAGCGCTATAATAGCATTGGGACAGGAGGCTCAGGAGTTTGGAAAAATTTCGGGTTACGCTCTATATAAAAATAAAACCCAGATTATTTTAAACAATAAAATCAAGTGGGTGGATAGTCGGGTGGTCCCAAAAGCTAAATACTTGGGGGTGACTGTGGTTGCAAACACCGATATGATCGTGGCTGAAAACTTAATTCCATTGGCTGCTGATACTAAAAGGGTGCTCACATCATTAAGATGACTTATTTCCCGAAGTTACTTTACTTTTTTAGGGCCATCCCCTTGGAGTTCAATAAGACTATGTTTACAAGATTTGAACAACTTTTTTCGCAATTTATTTGGGCATACTCTCAGCCTAGACGAGCTTTTAAAACACTCTCCCTTCCCAGGGAGAAGGGTGGATGGGCACTCCCTAATGTAAGATTATAGTTCTGGGCTTCGGTCTTACAGTACAGCTTGGAATTATATGAACATTCTTACATTCCAAATACCGGGCTCTCGTCTCCCTTCCTACTGCTGCTTGGGGAGGAGGTTTGCGGTTGCCTTTTGGCGACAAGTGACCTTTGGCTATTACAAACGGGTCAGACTTAAGAACCTGGGGAGTGCATTTAAAGTATTTTCTAACATTCGTAAAATGTATGGACTAGGCTGTTTGAATTATTATCCTCCCATTAATATGAACCCCAACTTGCCAGATATTTTCTGAAGGTGTTCTCTTCAGGATTGGTACAATGCGGGAATCGAAAAATTTGGAGATTTAATCACCACCGATGGAATTAAGTAATTTACTGACCTAAAAACCCAATATGATTTACGGGACCAAGACACCTTCAAGTATATTGCTATAAGAGATTTCTTGGCCCGAAAGGCCAGTGGCTCTATAGGTTTTGCACAGATAGATCTCTTTGATAAACTAAAAGCCCCTGTCCTACACCGGATATGATCAATCTATTCCGCATTGAACAGTCAAATGCCTGACCATCTTCTCAAAATAGCTGGCAAGTGGCATTCTAAACTAGAGGTCCCCCATATCATCTTTTATAATGCCTTGAGATCTGCCCAAGAGGATCTGCTTTCAGCTAAAATACAGGCGCAATTTTTTTTAACTGCTTTCTTTTTGTACATTACATTTAGTAGGGTTGCAAAATGGGGAACTGGCAAAGGGACGTTGTGTCCTAGATGTTTCGAGTACAGTGCAGACTCAGTACACATGTTCGCTACATGCCCGAAGCTTATTCCTCTCCTTGCCAAAATACGGGACTTTTTGGGGTAAGTTCTTTCTATGGACATTGAATTAACCCAAACGACTATTTTGCTGGGGATCCAAGACAAGGTTAATAGGAAAAGTGGTGGAGCATTCATCTTTGTAGCCATGACAGTCTTAAGCATCTGTAAAGCCTTTGTATGGATAGATCTAAATCCCCCATTGTTTTCCTACTGGCTGGCACGATTGGTCATGACATGTCATCTTGAGAAAGCCATCTATGCAAAAAAAGGTATTCGGGGAAACAGGAAGGGTCTAATTATATGGGATCCATTAACTATGTGGCTAAATCAGACATAGCAGTAGGGTTTTTGAAAGTCACGTTCCTTCCCTTTTTTCTAATTTCTTTCTTTATTTTTCGACGGTGAAGAAATTCATTACTACCATTTCTGATTTACTTAATCTTTAGACCTTGGATTAGAAAACAGCAATATATATATATATTTTTTATCAAGTGCCTAACTCTTTGTATAACGTTGGGGTTGGGGGGTGGGGGGGGGGTGGGTCGACTTGATTTCATCGCTGTATTTCTTTTTGTTGGTGAAAAAAGAAAAGAATAAAAAAAGAATATTGTACCGGATACACACACTGCTGAAATAATGGGTACATTTTTCTAACCTACACAAAGTATAGACACAGTGTACGCACATAGACTTGAGATAACTTGCATTTTACATAACTTAGAAAAGACTTTATCAATTCAGTTGAAGATAGACATAGGGAAATAAATAAAAAGGCTGAAACACAATCGAAAATTCCACCTTGGGCACACTGGGAAGATGAAATTAAAAAAGGTTGATGCACACATGCTATTGTTCTGAATTGGCAACACAAAGGAAAGCTATGCATATTGAGACGTAGAACTGAATTTAATAATGCATTTGTTGGTTCCAGTGAAAATTGTGGGGGGATTGGGCTTAAATCTTGGAGGATCAAATCCAGTATTTCATGGAGTATATTATATCTGTGGGAAAAATGCCTTTTACAGGCTACCAAAACTTTGGTACAGATGCTGCTATATGGGAGTAGTATTTCCCAAAATTGATCATGTATGTTTAACTAGTGACACTAGCAAATTTAAACACACTCATTTGAGAAGAGGAATAAGTGCTAATGAAATAATTGGTGATATTTGTAGTGCAAAAATACCATCAGTTGGGGTGATTCTAAATTCTCACAAAATTTGAACAATTTCTACTGTGGTTGATCGTTTATCGACTGATACAGCAGAAGGTTCACTTGTCACAGATACTGAAATGGTTGCTATCAGACCCATGGTTTTGCAAAACAGACTGGCATTAGACATCCTACTCGCAAAAGAGGGCGGAGTCTGTTGCATGCTAGAAGTCCAACAGTGCTGTATTAAATCCCTGACAAAAGCAAAGATTTGCGGGGATATATCAGCAATATTAGTAATTTGGGAAATTATTTGACTGAATTAAAAGCAGATGGAGCTTGGGACGCTATTGGTAAAGGATTTACCTCTGTGGGAACATGGTTTCCGTAGGGAGGTAGTCTAGTGGGGAAAATATTAACACCCCTACTAACGATTGCAGTTGCCTACTAATAATAATAATAATGAATATCAGATATTATAAACGTATGAAAATTGAGAAAGAATCCAGGGGAACAAAGAGAAAGAGACTGGAAATAGAACTAGAAGAAAAACAATGTGGATACTATGATGAATTAAAAGCCTTAGAGCAATCTAGGCTAACGCGTATGAAGACATCCGACTTATAAAATGTGACATCAGCTAAAGATAAGAGTGCGATGGCTCTATTCGCCATCAAAGGGGGGATTGGTAGAGCAGAAGTGTTATCTTTCATCTATTCATGACAAAATTTGCATAAAATGGTTTGCGACACTATTTTACTTGAAACAACAATATTGTGTATTAGGCTCCACGTTTAAAAAAAACTCACAAATTGAGTTCTTATTTAGATACTGCATTGTAAAAGCATGCAGAAAGTTAGAAACTGTTTTAAATAACGCATAATCGTAAATGGGTAGATTTGAAGTCTGACATTTTAGTAGCATGTGTTTTTATGTTTAGACAAACATGATGAATAAACGACAACTTAGAAACGTTCATGTAAAGGTCAAATTTTATAATTTTAGAATGTATAACGTAAGTACTGACGATGACTAGGAAAAGTAGGTGTTAAACGTAGATGTGTTAAGATTTATTGAGAATAGCTTATTATTGCTGTGCCTTTTAACCTCGTATCGCTGAAATGACCTATAATGTGCAGAAGAGACTTACAAAATGATATCTGAAATGATGGTGACCTTAAAAATGTTTGAGTACCCTATACTTACACAAATTAATTGCAATATATTGAAGTGGTATTAATATTTGAATTGAAAACTAATGCCTTATTTTATGTCATGCAAGATTCATATTTTAGCACAATTTTATCGGGAACAAGCTGTATTTCATGAAGGCCTCAAAGTTTGCTTCCTTTCCTAGTACTGACTTACGAACTGAATAGTCTGAAGCCTATGGGAACTTTTCGTGAAGTTTCCACTTGTGTTCTAACTTTCAATTGCCTTCTTTCACGCTTGTAGCTTACTTGATTAGACTTGCAACAAAAGTGTTACTTCTGAGTGCAAACGCTTGAGAATGGACAGACCAGAGATAAGAGCATGAAATTGCCTACTCTCTAAATGCAACAAATGAGCATATGACTGGACTACATTGGCTTTAAGGAATTTGCGAGTAATGGATTACTTAATTCTTCCGGATTTATATACTTTTACTTACTACATCATCTCATCCTATCGAAAGTGACCAATGGGACAGAGTTGTCCGACAAATTTGCTGATGTCAAGGGGTGTTAACCTGATCCGATGGAGTATAATTACCTAAATTATGAACTGATGGCACGCTTGTGCTCTTGTGCTTTTGCGAAGGCTCTTGTGCTTTTGCTCTCACACTCTTGCCCTCATCCCATTTTCCACGCTCTTGCTCTGTCTCACTTTTTATCCATCTTGCGGTATAGAGACTGACAATTGGGACTTCCAGAAACAACGTGAACTGGGATTAAATACTACGTTCTGCTACTCGGTGGTATGCTAGCGTGGTGGAACCCTTTAGGCTGAAAGGTTTTCGAGTCAAGCAGCTGTGGCATTAACGCTACAGTCCAGACAGAGGCAGATGATTCTGTCCATGAACTGGAACTGGTCATTTTGGAATTCATTGAACTTTCTTAAAGGGTTGGTATGAGATGCAACTAATTATCTCTGCCAATCAACTTTCTTTGGATAAATATCTCCCTCGGGTGAGGAAGATTGCTTCGATATTTGAATCCCGCAGAGTTTGCAAATGTTATTAAACCTGAACTAAATTGACTTTAGGTTGTATGCTATTTCATTTGAATCTTAAACTAAAAGCAGGGTCTACTGCTCTGGGAGGACTCTTTGGGGAACCATTTATCAAGGAGTTAGGGAAATTTGTTAATACTTTCACCTCCTTGAATAAGGCTCAGACCTCCATTAGGAAGGTTTTTCCCTCCTGGGTTTTCCACGGGCCAGTCGAGGTAGGAGCCGTTCGACTGGCCGCCCCAATGCTCAGTAGCCTTCCAGAGGTTAATGCTCCCACCTAGGCCAATACCAATACCAGGACCAGGCCAGATTTGACAATTTCTAGCCCACCAGAGGGTGGCATGGCTGAGGCAGAAGGGCCAGAGGTACCGGGTCCTCCAACAACTGCGGTGAGTGCTCTCCCTACTTCCCTTCTAAAAGTAGGGTGTAGACTGGCAAATTGTTTCCCGGCTTGGACTTCCATCACAGGAGACGCCATGGTTCTGCAGACTGTACGGGGGTTTCAAATAGAGTTTTACAGTACCCCATGGCAGGCCGTGCCCCAGTGCTCTATCCACTTTTGGGGGCTGAAGCAGGGTTAGTTGACGGGGAGGTAGCCTCTCTCTTAGACAAGGGGGCAATTGCCCGTTCCGCTCCTCACCCCCGTGGCTTCATCAGCAATATTTTCCTGGTCGACAAGGCTGATGGAGGCTAGCATCCAGTTATCAACCTTTGCGAGTTCAACAAGTGGCTAGTCTACCGTCACTTGAAGAAGGAGGTGATTCATCTCCTATGAGATGTTTTGTGGCCTCAAGATTGGATGGTGTGCCTGGATCTCAAGGACGCCTACCTCTCGATCCCAATTTTTTCCCCTCACCGCTGGTTTCTGCAGTTTAGGTGGCAAAGCCAGACGTACGAATTCACCTATCTGCCATTCAGCCTCTCATCCGCCCCGTGATGTTTCTCGAAGGTCCTCCGTCGGTTCGTGGAACACCTGCGGGCACACGGAGTCCGGCTCATCATCTACCTCAGTGACATCCTGATTATGGTGCAAGGTCTGCCCAAGTGTTGCTGCAGTTACAGACCATGGTAGATCTTCTACAGAGCCTAGGTTTTCTGGTCAATGAGACCAAATCCCTCCTGGTCCCTTCTCAGAAGGTGATTTTCTGGGTGTCTTGATAGACGCTGATGCTACTCTCAGTCTCCCGTCTCGGAAGGCGGCAAAGATTCGGCACGAGCTATGGTGGACTTTTTCCAGACAGTGGGTCTCGCTGCGGCAGCTGTCCCACCTGGTGGGCCTTCTCTCGTCTTTTTTTCAGGCCATCTTTTCGGGCCTCTTTCATTATCAGGCCTTACAACAGCTGAAAGCTGCGCATCTGCGCAGGGATCTCTTACTTTCAGGTGGTGATGGTTAACCAACATGGAGGCCTGGAATGGAAGGGACATCTTCTGATCAGCCTGGACATCGTCATAATCAGATGCCAGCAGGTCAGGGTGGGGCGCCAGATGTGGCGAGTTTTCCACCTGAGGTTCCAGGTCTCCGCATGAACAACAGTTACATATAAACTGTCTGGAACTTCTGGCGGCCACCTTTGTCGTCCGATACTGGACCAAGGACTCAGTCCAAGCTTGTGTGCTTCTCAGGATGGACAACGTATCAGCAGTTCGATACATCAGTGACTTGGTGGGGGGGGGGGGAAACCCGGTCGAAAGCCCTCTCCAACCTGGCCATCAATTTCTGGCAATACTGCCTGGACCATCGGATTTCCGTCACGGAGGAGTATCTGCCAGGTCAGGCCAACCAGGTGGCGGATTTCCAGTCACGCAAATTCTGGGATGCGAGCGGTTTGCAACTCTAATTGACGGTTTTTCTCTTCTCTGCAGGAGAAATTTGGACCCTCCACCATGGACCTCTTTGCGTCCAGGCTGGACCATCAGATGCCCAGGTTTGAATTTTCCCTGTTCGCGATGATCATGAGAACCTCAGCAAAGGTCAGGCGCCAGAGGGCGGAGGTGGTGATGGTCACTCCGGTGTGAAAATCTCAAGTCTGGTTTCCGGTTCTTCTGAAACTTTCCTGGGATTTTCCAGTCCCTCTTCCCCTATTTCAGAGCTGCTTCTCAATCCTGATGGACTGCCCCACCCGTTGATCCTGGAGGGGGGGAGTTTGCTGCCACTCATGGCATGGAGGATTACAAGGGACGATGGTCGATCCCAGGCCTTTCCTCGCACAGCTGAGGGATTCTTGTCCAAGGCCTGGGCCGATAGCACAGTCAAATGATAAAGATCCTCCTGGACTCAATGGAACTGTTGGTGTTTGCGCTGGAGTGTCAATCCCGTGGTGGCGGATGTAATACATGTCCTTAATTGTTTGCCCTCTCAGGCAGAGGATGGTTTGGCCTACAGATCAGTTGCCTCCATTTGGTCTGCTATCTCTGTAGGACATCTCCCGGTGGATGGTTCCCCGATTAGGGAGCATACCTTTGTGTGTCAACTTTTGAGTGCCTAGGTATTTAGCGCTTTGGGACATCAACCTGGTTCTGAATCTTTTTCTGTCTTGGCAACCCAACTGGTTTTCATCCAGAAAGGAGCTTTCCACTAAGTTGCCCATGTTCCTTTGCCTAATTTCTTGTCACAGGTCTTGGATGTGCGTGCCCTGGATTTCTCATGTTGCTCATTCTTGCCTTTGGGAGTTACCTTTATGATCCGCAGGAAGAGGAAGTGTGGTACTAGGGTGTAAGGGAATGCAACCTCCCATTTTACGCCCGGCCCCATGTGCCTGGAGGGAGAAAACTATGTGGTTGCCATTGAGCTACTGTTGAAAATTTCTGTCATGCCCGACATGCTCCATTAACTGGCATAAACAGAACAGTCGAATCTTTTGCTCATCCTGCATTCTGTAAGATAGTCTCCAGATTGGTGAAAGATCTGGCCAATCTGGTATTCCCAAACCTGACAATGCTTGTCTCACTGCCAAGCTCCTTCTGGCCACACCCCCTTTAACAATCTCAACCTCACCTGTTTCTTCTTGGTGTGGAAATACAAGACTTTGATGTGGTGGCAGGGATTCTAGCGCTGTCTCTCACTCAATTCCTAAATTAAGGCTGTGGAATTGGTAAGTCCCATGCCTGACCATTTCCTGCTGTTATACTATCCATGGGATCCATTACTGAGTCATCCTCTCGCCTGTACTTCAAGCACCATAGTAGTGGCAGTGGCAGCTGGTGAATTTTAAAAGTGGTGTGGCGAAAGTTTTATTCTTGAGTATAACGCAAGCCTGAACTACAAAGGTGGGTACGTGGAGTCGTCCCTCCCACCCAACAAGAAAACAAATTGATTCAAATGGTGGATTTTACAGCATATGTTTGCTGCAAAGTTTTGAAAAAAGGGAATCCAAGTATGGCAGTTTATAGAACAAATGTAAAGAAAACATTAGAAGCAAGTAAAAAATGTCCTCACCCTAATATTGGTCTCATGCAAAATGCCCTTTGAGCGACCCCAACCCCTTCCAAGAACAGCCACCCACCAACGAAAATAGGCACTCCAATGTGCCCTACGTGTTGCACATCGCTGCCTCTCTTCTGTATTGGTCGATAAAGTCATCAAGGCCCAGACAAGTGGTAACATATTACATGTCAAACACAAAAAGAAATTGATGGTGAACGGCTTTGGCACTCTTGTTACACCACTGCTAATAATTATAAGGAGAGAATGAAGGGATGGATTTAGCCTGTGGGTGCCACAAGGAGCCTGGAGCCCCTTTGTTCAGTAGTGTCTAGAAATAAGGAGGAAACAGTATGGATATGCAACTGGTGCCAGAAGTGACCTTTGAGTGATGCTTCAGAAACAGTGTGACACGAGCTAGAAGTAATAAAACTGCAATCAAAACATTCTAGTGGCCTGCAGTTTGTGCAAAGCACTGCTTTGTTTTTGTCATTTTTTTTTTTTAGAGTGCGGTAAAATAATTAAGACTTGTGAATATGAAATGGCGGGAATTGGGGACTGTCCCCACGCAGGGCACCATCCATTGCAGTCTGCCTGAGCCCTCAGCACTGGTAAGTGGTGACCGATGAGAGAAATACCTGCATTCAATACCGGTTTTATTGCAGATGGCGCCAGGTACAACAATCTATAGTGGTGCCCCGACCCCCCAATGATCACCTTTTCCATGGGTTCCCTCACTATTAAGCTCCAACTGTGCCTTTAATCTCTCCATTCTCCTCTCTCATATGCATTTTATTTCTTTTATGGCGCTTCATCCCAAAGAAGGTTGTGAGAGCAATTTACAACACACAAATTATTGCGACAATAAATATTTTACGGTGCAAATAAATGCATAGGACATTTTGCGTAGGACCATGAAGACGACGAGGTGTAGAAGTCAATGGTCATCCATACCGGTGGGCATTGCATGTTAAGAGTGTGTGGCCTGGAGAAACACAAACATGGGATTTATTATGCAGCACAGTGGTTTCGGTTGTCTTTACTAATAACAATTTATTTCTGTCTAAAAGAAGGATTTTTTGCAACTTTAAATTGACTGATTGGGCTGAAAAACTAAAAGGTTCTAAACACAGGCCATGCTGTTTTCATGCAGCTGTTTGCTGTTAGTTTATAAGTCACTGTGCTATATTAGGATTGTAATTTATGAACTGCAAGTAACAAAAGGATCGCTGTGACAAAAGCAGTAACCCACTGAGCTATGTACGTAGTCTGATTAGCATGTTACACTTTGTGCTTTGCAGGAGGCACATTAGCCCTCTACACTAGTTCACCATGATTCATAACTGTCCCTAAACAAAACTCAGATCTCTCAGAGGGTACATTAAACACCAGCTTTACCTTGCCATTTCTGTTGGGGGCTCAGAATTGCTGGGAACACAAGGAGCTCTGCAGCAACAAATACCTTTAACCTATTAAGATTTTTCCCAATTGCAAACGCCCACCCCCCAGGCTTTGCGCCCTGTGTGGAAAGCTGGACAAAAGGGGGTGGTGATGGACGGAGCATCAGAACCAATCAAACACTCACACCCAGTCAACAGATCTGGGTTTGATCCATCACCGTTCTTTAGCCCACTCTGCCACCCCAGTTCAGACATGGCCATATGCAAATCAGTCTGACCCTGTGCCTCATGGGAACAGTCCAGCCCGAACTGCCAAGCCATGCCTTCCCTGGACCGGAAACAAGCTTCCTAGGACCGGTTTCTGGCATTTCAGCCGTCTTCAGCCAGGCTTGCTTCAATCCAGTGGCAAAGTGAGCAAGGGACTCACGTCTGAGCATACCCTGCCAACTTATGGCGAACAAAGCAGTACAAAAGGGGGTGGTGATGGACGGAGCATCAGAACCAATCAAACACTCGCACCCAGTCAACAGATCTGGGTTTGATCCATCACCGTTCTTTAGACCACTCTGCCACCCCAGTTCAGACATGGCCATATGCAAATCAGTCTGACCCTGTGCCTCATGGGAACAGTCCAGCCCGAACTGCCAAGCCATGCCTTCCCTGGACCGGAAACAAGCTTCCTAGGACCGGTTTCTGGCATTTCAGCCGTCTTCAGCCAGGCTTGCTTCAATCCAGTGGCAAAGTGAGCAAGGGACTCACGTCTGAGCATACCCTGCCAACTTATGGCGAACAAAGCAGTACAAAAGGGGGTGGTGATGGACGGAGCATCAGAACCAATCAAACACTCACACCCAGTCAACAGATCTGGGTTTGATCCATCACCGTTCTTTAGCCCACTCTGCCACCCCAGTTCAGACATGGCCATATGCAAATCAGTCTGACCCTGTGCCTCATGGGAACAGTCCAGCCCGAACTGCCAAGCCATGCCTTCCCTGGACCGGAAACAAGCTTCCTAGGACCGGTTTCTGGCATTTCAGCCGTCTTCAGCCAGGCTTGCTTGAATCCAGTGGCAAAGTGAGCAAGGGACTCACGTCTGAGCATACCCTGCCAACTTATGGCGAACAAAGCAGTACAAAAGGGAAGCTGGCACTGGTGGTTATACCCAGGGGTGGGCGGAATTTGCGAAAGCGACTTTCGCAAATTATCGCGAAATTGTTAAAAATCCCCGCAAACAAGCGGAAATATCGCGAAGATGCAGAAGTTTTTTTCCTGCCTGTTCGGGGTATTTTCTGCGTGGTCGCGGCTCGCCAATTTACCAATGCGGTTGCTCGCGGGCGCGGCCATCTTGTTTTCACTCTTCTCGCGGTGCATGATCGCGAAAAGAAAGACGTGATCGCGCGACCAATGACATTATTGCGGGCGCGAACTGTCGCGAGACAGCGCAAATGGCTTCCAGCAATCCAACATCTCGTTGAGAACGCGACCGGATCGGGAAAACTTGCGAACGCGGGGATTCAGGTAAGGCGATCGCCCGAGAATGTATTATTTTACAGCGCGAGCAAGAAACAAATTATCGCTAAGCTGCGGAACGCGAAAAAATTTCAAATTATCGCAATTTCCGCGAGCGGAACGGAAATTTAGCCCAGGCCTAGTTATACCAGAGTGACTTTATTGGTACACTTTTCAGGGCTTCTCAAATGGGAAACGTGTTTCTACGATTTTACACTGCACAATTATTTTAGGATTAAGAGATTACAAAATAACTACACCCTTAAAACAAAACATAGTGCAGTGCTTCTGATTAAGGCGCACAGGCCCCCCAAGCTCCTTCAGTGGGTAGGAGAAAGTGACGTGATTGTGAACAGGGTAGGGAGGGATATGTAGCAGCCCTCTTTCTAATGAAAACTGAGCACATGGCTTGGGGCTCAGGACAATATAAATAAGTATATTATTAAATGAATCCAACACACATCATTTAAAAATATGGATAATGTTGGCTGAAAACAGGGTGATGTAGCACTACGTTAATTTCAGTGGCGTAACTAGGGGTACTGCCCCTAAGTTTGCCTCCCGGGTGCAGGTGAGAGTGGGGGAGGTGGCAGGCAACGGGGGACATGTTGGGGGGGGGGAGGTGTCGGTCGGCCATCAGAAGACTTGTTTTCGGGGCCGTGGGGATGGTGATAGTCCACAGTTATGACTCCCGCCGCCCCCAAAAACAGTGCCGCCCCACCCCCAAGCTACACCACTGGCTAATTTAGGCAAAGCCCAAACAGGCTTGGGTTTCAGCACAGCATGGCAGGGGGGCTGGAGGGGAAATAATGTGTTCCTGAGAGACTTCTAAGACTTGGCGCCAAGCAAATTTCACACGTCAACTGCATTTAGTGTCCTGGATTCATTAACAACATAACTAAAGTACACTTTTTAGATCTGAGAGAATTAGTTTGTGGCTGGCTGTGAGGAGGGCGAGAAACTGGGTGCTGTTGGGAAAACAACAATTTGCGCACTGCGCTAAAAATCTGCCATAACCTAAAGGCAAGGTTGCTGGGCTCAGAGACCGTACAGAGCTAGAGCAGCTCATAAATCCCCTCACTTATCCGAGCACCATGCTTTCTGCACCCAGAAGTAAACACATGCGTTGCCCTCGCTATAATCTTGGGACTTAAATACATGGGCACATGCTCTGTGCATGGCTCTAGACGAGTGTGCAAAAGGGATCACTTTAGTTCTCAGCGAAACTGGCCACTTTAAAATCTGTGTCTGAAAACCTCAGAAGATACTTTTATTTTAATTTCGAGGTTATAGTTCATAAATCCTGTACCAGCTTCACCACCCTCTCCCCAGCACTCTGCAGCCTCTGGCTAGCATGAGCTAGAGTCGGGATAGGCCCCCTCTTAACTCGCTGTTGTAAAGACATGCCGAGTTAAAGAGATTTAAGTAGGAGAGACAGCAGAAGCCAGAAAATTCTTCAACACTCATACAGCGAATGAACTCATAAATGTGAAGAGAGAGAGAGCGGCACAGAGAAATTGAGGTGGATGACTGGATAAGAGAGAGCGAGAGGGACTTATGGATTCACAGCGCCCGGAGTCCACTAGAATGTGTATGTAGCTGGGAGCTCTCACAAATCTAGAGTACTTTTAAAAAACGCAGGTTTTCATAGACAAAAAGACTGCTCATGAAGACTTATTGAGTTATTCTCCCTGGTGGTGACTGGACTACACTGGCAAAAAGGAAACAATCTATACACCCATGCCATACCGCCTTTCTTAACCTCGAAGAAAGTCTCTGGCTGCCTCCCCTAGCCTATCAGGAAGATAATCAACATAAGTTGCTGGGTGGTAGTGAGGTCACAGACACACCCACTCCTACATTGTCCCAATTGGCCTTCCCCACCCCTGGGCATTAAAATTAATAGAAGTCTTCCGAACATGCCCATGGCCATGTAACTAAAACCCAAATTGAAAATCCATTCCTTGCAAAGAAACACACCACGCCCATCAGTATGATGTAATTGTCCTGGCTTGTGCCTCCAGGGTGAGGAAACCCTTGCCCAGCTAACACATGAACAGGGCCCAGTGGCCAACCACCCCCCCTTAACACACACAGATTTAGATTAATTTGTCACTGAGTAGCAAGCACAGTTTATTTACAGTTTTCAGTGTTCATTCTCCTCCTCTTGTTTCTCCCCTAAGGTTGGTAGGGCAATGCCCGTTTCGCCCATTAACACCAGCCGCCCCTGGGTAGTGGATGCCGTCCTATGAAACATTTGACTTTACAGGAGGCTGTGACGTCCAAGTTTTTGTCATTGTGTGATCCCCATCATCCTCTGTACCTAGACTCCCCCAAGGAAGTGGTTCAGTCACCAAACCCCTCAAAGGTAACGGTGGTGGGGGGGGGGGGGCTATTTCACAGGGGTTGACTGTGAACACCCCAGGTATATGGGCCTGTTGCAATGCTTCCACCCCCTCTTTAGGCCTTGACACTTTCTTGAGGCGGATGGGACAGAAAATCAATATTGGCCTGCCAGTACCCAGACTTCTGGAGAACATAATGAAAAGACTGCTAATCTAGAAACCAGCATAACAACTTAAAGTATTCTTCACAAAGTCTTCTGAAGTTTTAGGGGTTTTTATTATGAGAACATAAATTAGGAGTTTCAAGCTTTAACCCATACATTCCAAATACAGTAGTACATAGAATACAAGCACCAGTAAAAGCAGAGCATTCCACATATAACCTGTAAAGTAAGATCATGAAAATAATACATCAGCAAAATGAGAAAAACTAAACACCACATATCTCTCCCTTTTAGGAAGAAAAAGAATAAAGTTAATCATTAAGTTTACCTGGAACTCTCTTAACCCTTGAACTTCTTCTAACTATTAATGAATTTTGATCCTTCATTTGATCACAAAAGAAATCACCATTATTCTTTACTTTGGCCAAACGAGAAACATTCCACCATTGACCATTGTCGAGTTTCATGGCTTGACCTCTAATACCTACAATACATGCAGGATCTCTGAATTTTGATTTCCCTTTTTGCAGCAAAAAGGACTCCTTGACACGAACCCAATCCCCAATGGACAATGTAACTTCCCTTCTATTAATAGGTAATTTAGATCTTTCAAACCTGCGGTGACTGGCTTCATCACTTAAAAGCTTGGCTTTGATAGCTTCTTTCGCCACGCTGCACTCTTTTTCCAAAGTTTCTACTTTCAAAAAAGGAATGAGAGTGGACACAACCTTTCTTCCTCTCATTAATTCAAAAGGAACAGACACTGAAACAGAATGAGTGGTTCTGTATGCCCACACAACATCTCTGACTGCAGTCTCACAATCAGTTCTCGCCTTAATCACACTCTGTATACATTCAACCAAAACCCTGTTGAACCTCTCAATTTTTCCATCAGCTTGGGGATAATAAAGTGGAGTACATAAGTGTTTCACTTCCACTTTTGCTAAAAATTCTTGCATGCTAACTGAAGTAAATTGCAAGCCATTATCAGTTAAAAGTTCTTCAGGAACTCCTTCTCTACTAAAAACATCTTGTAGAAAACGAATAACAGATTTTGTATTGGGTTCTGAAACACCTCTGACCTCAACCCATCTAGAAAGATGATCGATGAGAACCACAAAATATCTCATGCAATTAGGAAGTACATGGAACAGTCCTATAAAATCCTGCTGGGACACAGAACGGGTTTAGAAGGTGGAGAACATGTAGATAAATGTTTATCACTGTACAAGCATTGCATGTATTCGTTCACTAGAGCCTCACCCTCACGATCAACACTAGGCCCCCACAAATCATTGCGAATTCTGCTTTTGGTTGCAGTCATACCTAAATGACCAGAGTGAGCGGTTTGTGATATTTTTTCTCCTGAAACAAGGAGGAATGAATTTTCCCTCTCTTACCAACAGATCATTTTCGATGGATAATTCATTAGCAATTTTGCAAAAAGGTTGTAAAACCGGATCAATGGATTTTTCTTTAGGCCAGCCGAGCACCACAAAATTCCTCACTTGTTTTAAAACAGTGTCTTTTTCTAAAGCTATGCACCACTCTTCCATATAGGAACACATCACAGTGTCATCAACCGTAGCAATGATGCATTCCTCAATATCCTCCTCATCCTTCATATTGTGGTTGACATCTTGAACAGGAAGTCTAGATAATAAATCAGCTTTGACATTTTTACCTCCTACAATATGTTGTACTGAAAAGTTGAATTCCAAAAATGTAGTAGCTAATCTGACTAGCCTGGCAGTAGCTTTCTTAATCGTATTATCTGACAGAATATCCACTAACGGTTTTTGGTCCGTGCTGAGCCAAAACTTTCTCCCCCATAAATAATATTTGAATTTCTCTACTCCTCACACACATGCCAGCATCTTTTTCAATAACCGAATACCCTAACTCGACATCTTTCATTCTCCGCTAAGCAAATCCAATGGTTACTTCCTTGTTATCTACAATCTGTGAAAGAACAGCGCCCATGCCATATGAACTGGCATCGACAGTAACATAAGTATCAAGACCTTCAACATATGATTGAAGAGCAGGAGCAGATAGTATACTTTCTTTGAGTTGAAAATGTTCTTGACACGTTGAAGTCCAGACAAAATCAGTACCTTTGTTTTAACAAGCTCCTAAAACATTCAGTGAGGCTGGCAAAACTTTTGATAAACTTTGAATAAAATTCACATAACCCAATGAAAGATCGTAGTTGATCCTCATCAAGAGGATGAGGAGCATTAATGATACCATCCACAATACTTGGTTTTGGTTTAACACCATCTTTGGAGAGAACATTACCCAAATATTTAATTTCATTAACAGCAAAAATGCATTTATCCTCCCTGACAGTAACTTGAATATTTAGAAAAATCGAAAGAACTTGTTCAATCACTACATTGTCTTCCTCCTCTGAAATAGTGTGAATTAAGATGTCATCTTGAAATACGACATTTGGCACTCCATGAAACATGTTCCTCATAACCTTTTGGAAAACAGAAGCAGGGGACGCCAGTCCAAATGGCATTCTCCAAAACTGAAACGTACCATCCGGTATAACAAACGCTGTTAAATGTCTAGAGATTCATTTGATTCCACCTGATGGTAAGCAGCACGTAAATCCAATTTAGAAAACCATTTAGACTGGCCCACAGCTGTTATAAGATCATCGATACGTGGTAGAGGAAAGTTTTCCACCCATATGGCATTATTGAGAGAGCGTAAATCCACACATAAGTGTAATTCACCACTCTTCTTCTCAGCAAGAACTATAGGAGAAAGCCACAATGTGTCATCCACTCTCTCTATAATGCCTTCTTCTTGCATGTTCTTCAACATCTTTCAGTTCTTACACTATGGGGGACATTACGCAGTTTGTGCGTTACAGGAGAAACACCTTCCCTAACCTTAATTGTGTGAGAAAAGTCTTTGATTAATCCAATTTTGTCACTAAAAACATCTCAAAATTTCTCCTTCCATAAGAGTATGATCAGAAACAGCGTTGGTGAGAGATACAGGATGTTTATAACCTGGTTTAATTATCATGCCAAATTCTGCTTGATGCCACAAACCCAATACATTAAACATGTAAGCTACATACATTTTTCCATGAATAGTTTTAGTTTCAGAAGTAATGTCACCAGAGAAATACCCTGCCAAATCAATTTTACTACCTTCAAATGCTGTGGTGATAACATCTGGAGGCAATACAACTTTGTGTACCCAAAATTGTTTGTATTTGTCAATGGAAATTATAGTGATTCTTGCTCCTGAATCAATGAGAAGAGGAATGTTAATACTGTCAATTTTTATCTGGACTAACGGATCGCTAATGTTATCTACATGGACATTGTTTATATCCACACAATCACAGCTAACATTAATGCTTCATGTTTCTTTTCAACTACATCATGTTCACTGTCTACAACCTGGTCTTGGACATAACGAATAGGGGTGTGTTTGCCCCCTCTATAGACATTACCAAAGTGCCCCATCTTTTTACATTTCCAACATTCTTGTGTTGCCGCAGGACAGTTCTTAAAGTTAGAAACATGCGAATTCGATCCACACCTCTAACATTGTACATTAAAACGACTAGAGAATGCACCCTAACCACCTCTGGTGCTGGTGGTATCCATGGTACCCTTTGCCTTTTTTGCAAAATTATCCGAACTATTAGATGTGTGAAAATCTTTAGAAGATGATTTTACAACATTGGTGGAAGAACATTCAGTCTCTAATTGTTTTGCATCTAACTGCGAACATTCAATGCTTTTTGCTAAGTCAATGGCCTCATCAAAAGATGGATTTTTGCAAGACAAAAGTTTTTGTTGAATTTTCTTAGAGTAGCATCTAGAAACTATTTTATCTCTAATAAGATGCAAAGTAAAATTCTCAAAATCACAATAACCAGCAAGAACCTTTAAAGCAGTGACATAGTTGTCAATAGACTCATTAGGGTCTTGAATGCAAGTAAAACATTTATGCCTATGCACCACCAAATTAAATTTTCCTTCAAAGTATATAGATAATTTTTGTACTGCCAATTGGAACTCATCAAGGTCACCACTACCGTGACCTGTATAAACAGGTAAGTGGTCAAATACATTCTGACCTTCCACACCCAAATAGTAGTATAAAAGACTGCATTTTCTATCAGGTTTAAATTTTAACCCATCAATGGCCCCTAGATAAGCGTTGAATGACCTATACCAGAGACGCCATTTAATAGGTGGTTCCCCAGGTTCTTGTAAAAAAGGATTTGGAGGTGTAACAGATTGCATGGTGACAGAATGAGTAAGAACGAAAGGAATTAAAAGAAGAGAAAAAGAAATTGAAAAAATAATAATGTAGCTGTAGAACAAGAAAAAGAGAATAATTAATGTAGTAAACACTAAATTGTTGGTAAAATTGTACAAAAAGTAAACTAAGCACATTTAACTAGTTCTTTGCCTTGAAATGAGTATGGAGTGTGTTAATCGCTGTTAACACAGCGACGACTTGAAAAGAAGAAACGTGTTAATAAATGGAATTGACACAAGCTTGAACTGTAGTACCGGAGAACACCTCAGGAGGCGCTGTGGATCCCCAAAGAAAGACGGAAATAAACTCTAATGCTGGAGGATGTCCTTCATGAAGAGAGGAAGCCACTTGTTGAAGACCTGTGTCGATGGATGAAGAAAAAGGAAGTCGCAGAAACAGAAAAAATCCAGTAAGTGAATCTAACGTGGGCACGAGGTATGCGCTTAAGGCCAAGTCGAGGAAATAATGAAGCGCTTGAGCAGTCTAGCGAGCGTGACAAGGAGCGTGAACTCTTGACGGAATTGTCGGCAAGCCAATGGCGAAATCCAGGAGAACGGAGCGCTCGAGGAGGAACTCAAATGAGGCAGACAGAGCGAGCACAGGCTCAAGCTCAAATGAAATGAACTGCAGAAAGTCAATATTAAAGTGCCCAAAAGCCGTAGGAAATAATAATGGTAAAAGATGCAGGCACACAGAATCCACATAGAAACGCTCCATAATAAATGTGGAGGTTTGTTTTTCTTAAAGTAGCTTAGTAATAAACAAAATGAGTATAGAGGCTTCCAATAAAGAAAACCTTGAACCCTTGAAGTAAAAGTAAAACAGACAAAGACAGTACCTTAATTGAAGCCAGGAAGAAAAAGAAATTCAGCATACAGGATGGCAGATAAGATGAATACATATTCCAAGCTTGTTGCTAAATTTGTAAAGTATTCTTCACGAAGTCTTCTGAAGTTTTAGGGGTTTTTGTTATAAAAACAGAAATTAAGATAAGTACATATATATTGAGGGCTCAAGGGAACTGCTACAACTGATATTGCAGAGTTCCAAGCTTTAACCCATACATTCCAAATACAGTAGTACATAGAATACAAGCACCAGTAAAAACAGAGCATTCTACATACAACCTGTAAAGTAAGATGATGAAAATAATACAGAAACAAAATGAGAAAACCTAAACACCACACAACTTATGGCTACTATCCTTTTGGTAAGAATGCCATGTTTAAGGAGCATTATTCATGACCACAAAAAATGCAGACTGAACAAGTAATAACAGAGAAGCTTGTGAGTCACTTTTTTCCCTAATTGTGGCGCAAATCATCTTATGAAGCTGAAATGTTTTGCTATTATACAAAATTGGATGTATCCCATCATTCCCATTCTGAGACCGTACCACTCCCCTGTGGGTACCCGAGGCATCCACCTGAAAACAGAACAGCAAGCTGAAATCATGGCAACAAAACACAGGTTTGCTGGAGAGAGAAAAAAAAATACGGATCAGGATCTGTCCGCACAGGAGCAGACTCCGCTGCAAAACACCAAATGCCCCGTTGGTTGAACCTTTGGTCACACTGAAGATGATATCCGCTGGACAATAGTGAGTGTGATAAAACTGCCCCCGAGAGGAGCTGACCTCTCTCAACTGCTCAACAAAGAGGAATTGAAATGGATTTTGAGGACTGGCAGCATCCATGCAGGTCTCAACCGACTTGAAGACTGGACAACACTGTTGTTACTTCGTCATGTCACCACCCTCATGCTTAACTGAAATTAACAAACACCATTTCACGTATAGGCACCAGACGCTTCTTCTAATTTCCTGCATAACCGTGCTTACAGCCAGTCACTATTCACGTGTAAATAGCACTTATACTAGCGATAATCCTACATTTCCTATTTCCAACAGTGTTTTAATGATGCCTTGAATGTATGCAGAACCCTGTCAACTCTCTGCGATTGAATACTCACATTTAGTCACTTAATATTTGCAACAGTAACGTCGCCGAATTTATCACATTAATCAGAGCACAGCGCCAATTGTTCAACAACCACTGTCATGTTTTACATCATCAGTCACATACTGTCACTTACTATGAAGACCCTGTCACTATACCTGCATAACCTTGTTGACAGCTAGTCATTAGTATAAATTGTAACGGTGCCCATGTCAATGACAAGCCCTCATTCGTAAACTGTGATTTACTGTATGAATACCAGCATTCCTTCGCGTGGGTAATCTCTTAATGTCATGTCACATGTGCAATTGGTATGTCACCCAACTCTATACACAAGTCACTAAATAGCGCTAATTCATCTTAATTCAATTTTTCTTCTCAAGCTTCACCGCCATGCAACTGGCTCTTGAATACAGCTTCCTCCCCGTTTCTCACTCTCCCCATTCCAAGATGGCCGCCACAAGCCTCTGGTCACCTGACCCGGCCTTGACATCGCGCGCGTCACTCCCCTTCTACCATGTGACCCATCACCCTAGTCACATGATACTTATATCCCCGCCTCACACAACTATCAGTCTCCTTGGATTGCACACACGCCTCGCTGAGACCGCAATTAAGGTAAGCGGCTGCCCTGCGTCCCGTTTCACCGCTCAGTAGGACCACGATAGCAACCCATTAATTATCCTCCCCTTTTCCCTGCATGCTAACTGGTCGCTGACGGTACTCCTCCCAACCCCCACAGCATCGCTCGCATACGGAGGTAAGACTCTCCGTGTTTAAACACCACACAGGCAGCACGCCCTCCTACCTGGTTTAATTACATCTCCCAACCCTCCCCTCTAGGCTGCCATATCCGCTTCATCATGCCACATGCTCCGCAGCCGGCCACCCCTGTTTTCAATCCCTAAAGACGCCGCATCGCGTCTTGGTAACTACACAGTTACCATATTCCGGTCTCGAACGGTAAGCTTGCTTTAGCCGTATTCATACTTATCTTCACGGTTTCTCATCACCACCCACCACCCAGCAACCGTTCCTTTTCCCTGCAGGTCAACATGCGTCAACTGGAAATCCTGCCACTTTAACGTCTGCCCTCCAGCACAGGGCCTCACTGCAGGTACTGATTTTAATGCGCTTTGCAATCGGTCTCTCTACGGCTGTTACCACTCATTCCTTCACTGGTATGCGCATTGTTCACACCACCAAATGGGTAAGATGTCTTGGGTTCTAGGATTGCTCACCCTTGGGTTCTAGGACTGTTCACCTTAGGCACCGAACTCTCCATATGCATGGAAATGGATAGCACCTCCATAGATATCGTGATTATTTGAATGGTTAGAAAAGTCATCTCCTATGCACAATCCTCTTCAGCTATTGACACTCAAGCATCATGCATTTTAAAGTGTGTAGATTGTTATACGTGCTTTCTGTATATAATACCCCTGATTCACCACCTTGTACATTTTCCCTTTTTTCCTTTTCTCTCCCCTTATGTTTATAATTAATGTACAGTAAATTGCAGGCAACTGTTTCAGGCACTTTATCCAATAGTCCTGATGATGATCCAATATTTTACAGATAAGGATCGAAACGCCGTCGACATAGTTGTCAACCTTATTTCACAGTGATTCCCCCATTTGATATTGTGTAAAGGTGACCTTGGTAATTGTTGTTTCACAATTCATATATTGCTTTATAGAAACAACCACAAACTGCCTGAGCCATTTTACTTTGTTTGTCTGTTTTTCATGTGGGCTAGAGATACAGGCTTGTATCCCACTGTCATTGGACTTGCAATTCTGTTCTATTTTTCTTAAACTATTTTGCATATTAAAACTGCCTTTATCGAGCTGGATACTGGCATAAATATAGCACTGACTGGATCTATATTCATTTTATACACATCCTTGATTTTCCCAGGGACCATTGTCTCTTATAAAAAGTTAGTTCCCAAGGTCCCTGACCGATCCTAATGGGTTCCCTTGTTTTTGTTTACACACACACACGGAGAGAAACTGAAAGCAAGAAAAACCTATTCTTGAGAGTCAACAATAGGCCTGCGTTGTAGGGAAAAGGGGTGTAAACCTGCAGTAATAACCCATGAAACCTAAATATTCTCTTATTTCATTTTTAAGTTGTGGGCCAGGATATGTTCAAAAGCATCCAGTTGTGGATTTACCATCCATTTTCGAAATATTACTTGGGTGACTGTCAAGATGCATTTGGCCAGATTGACCACCAGCATAGCATGATGTAAGGAGGTAAATCTGTGATTACGATATCTCAGGTGCCTGCTGTAACTAAACACTATAGTATCATCCAAATAACACTACTTGTGATGTGAAGTCAGGATTAGGTTCATCAAGTCATTGAAATGTTGCAGGGTCCCCAAAATGTCAGACTCTAAACTGAATTAAACCTTGGGGATTTGAGACGTTAGTTTTAAGTCAATACCGTGGGTGTAGTTGGTCATGACAGTACTCCTCGCTCAGATCTAAATTGCTGATGTAAAAAGCCATACAACACAAATTTGAAAATGACAGTGGAGCCTTCTAACTACCAGCACCTAATCAAAATATTACTCCCAAATTCATATCCCTTTTATACTTTTGAGGGTATGTGTGCACACCGATAGCACCCACCATTACAATGCTTGTTCCTACAGGAACTCTATAATTTTAGAACAAAAGCACAGGTGCACTATGTTATAACAAACAAGTTAATTGGAACAATTATAAAGTCCAAGTCCAGTCGACACAAGCGATGAGAGTTCTTTGATTTTATCTCTTTATTCCATATTCATATAGTGTTGACATAGAAACACAACACAGCCGACTCGTTTCGTCCTGATACAGGACTTCTTCAGGGCACTATATTTGGATAAAATGGGTTCATCAAGTCATTGAAAAGTTGCAGGGTCCCCAAAATGACAGACTCTAAACTGAATTAAACCTTGGGGATTTGAGACATTAGTTTTAATGTCAATACCGTGGGTGTAGTTGGTCATGCCAGTACTCCTCGCTCAGATCTAAATTGCTGATGTAAAAAGCCTTTCTTAGTCTTCCTCACTTCATCAAACCAGGGTATTGGATAAGCATCAAAGGAGGTGATGTCATTCAGTTGACGGAAGTGTATGAAAAAATATTATAGACCTGTTGTGCAACCACGGGGAGAATAGAAAAGAGCAGAACTGAACTTTATTTCTATTACATAGGTTCATTAGAGACCAAAACAAATATCAATAAGCCTTAGTACTTTTTGATCCTGGATCCTGTTCCTCTTTAGTTTTATGGTTATCGTTCTCTGAGGTTCTGGTACAAGTTCCTTCTAACCCGCTGTCATCTCACTTCTCTCTATGACTTTGTGAACGGACTGTTTGTGGAGGCTCTCACTTGGTGTTAGCCACGCTTCTCCAAGAGCATGGCAGGGGCAGATTACTTGTTCTGGGTTGAGTGGTACTCAGCAGGGCATGGTTGCTTTCCAACATGTCTTCTCAGCTTCTCTTCTGTCCTTTTTTTGCATCTCCTCTGGTTCCCGTTTCCTGCTCTGCAGTTGCTTTCTCTCTCCTTGTGACTCTTGTCATCTCTCTTTTCCTTTTTCTTTACTCGAACGCCCTCTCTTTCCCTTTGTTCTTCTGGATTCTCCCTATGCTCTCTGTGCAGTGTTTTTTTTCTACCTTTCTACTCCTGTTCCATTTTTGCTTTCTAACCTTTTGCTTTCTTTCCCCTTCTTTATAGCGTCCTTGCAGCACAGGACTCCATATGATAGTCAGTACATGTGCAACACCAAAGGCAAGTCTGCATTCTTTTTACATTTCACCCGCCTTAACTCCTTCCAATCGGTAAGAGCTAGCAAATACCTTGACAGGAAGACTGCATTATATTATTGTTTTCGTTTTCTGTGTCTCACCTTCAACTTATATGGTTGTAGGGACATGACCCACCTCCAGGTGCATGGGTTGTTCCCTTTATTAAAACTTCTCCAGGTAAGTGGGGCATGATCTGTATATAATATGAATGACTTAGGGCCAGATGTACGACCCTTCCAATTTGGGAGTCACAAATTGCGTCATTTTGCAACTTGCAATTTGCGACTCACAAATAGGAATGTGCAACAGTTTTTCAGACACTGTTTGTTATTCCTAACAGGGGCAAAATTGCCTGCCTCATTAATATTCATGAGGCAGGTGCAATTTGCGACCCCGTTAGGAATGGCTAGCACTACCAGGGATGGCGGCCTGCTGGGGTCAGTAGACTACCTTGTCTGTCACTGCTTTTTAAATAAAGCAGTTTCTTTTTTTTTTGTAAAATATTTTTATTGAATGAAGTGACATTTACACAAAAGAAAAAAACATTAGGCAGTAATCATCAGGTCATTCTTCTCATAACAGTTCTACACTGGTCATCATCATATATATATCAATCAGTTCTTTCTTGATCTGCATTTCTGCGCATCTCCAACTCCACCATGGGGGACACATATATTTCCGTGGTAGCTGTACCACTTGTACCACTTCTTGTCCCATTTTCGGTGGCATCCCCTGGCAACAAAGACCTCCGTCTCCGCCAGCATGCATCTGTCGAGTTCTTTCGCCCACACAGAAGTGGAGGGTGGAGTGGCCTCCCCCCCACCCTTTGCCAATTCCCGCTTAGCCAGTGTGTAGCCTAATGTCACCATCTGTTCCGTTTCAGTCAGGTCAGTTGCAGGCCAAATTTTAAATAACCCCAGCTGTGGTGTCAGGGTCATCTCCTTCCCCAATGCTGTCTGCATGTGACTTGTGCCTTCTTCCCAGAAGTGGTGTATGGCCGGGCAGCTCCAGACAGTGTGATAGAAGGTGGCCTGTTGTTGGCAGCCCCTCAAGCAAAGGTCGCAGGTCTGGTTCCTAGTTTTGCCATTAGTCTCCCTGTCATATATGATCTATCGAGAATCCTAAGCTGTATCAGCCTATATCTTTGTGTGATGGCTGCTTCCCTTGGGGACATAAGGGCCAGTTGCCAGTCTTTGTCATCAATCTGTCCCAGGTCACCCCGCCACTGCTCCATGAGTTTATTAAACGCATCTGGGAGGTTGTTACATAGTTTTTTATATGTCAAGGATATAGCTTTTTCGGGTAGTAACACATCTAACAGGCAGTCCTCTAGAGGCGTCGAGTCCGGTATTTCTTCTAAGTTTAGAAAGGCCGATTGTAATGCATGTCGTATTTGCAGATACCGGAAGATCTCACCCTGATTCAGCTGATAGTGTTTCTGGAGTTCCCCAAATGTGAGAATCGCGCCCTTTTTAACCAGATCCCCAACCACTGAAATACCTATTATGTCCCACTTGTCAAACACAGGTTGGAAACACAGCCTGCCTAGTTTCTGGGCATACCACAATGGCGTCGCCTTGGTGAGAGTGTCCGCCCAGCCCAGATGTGAGTTTGCTTTGTGCCATACGTCTAGTCTGCTCTCGTCTTTCCAGGCACGCCAAGGTTCTGCCCGCCCTATCACCCAGTTCATATAGTCTGTGTTGAGTACTTTGATATTTGGCCAGCATATGTTCCCTAGTCTTGATCCGGTACTCATCCTGCTTTAGGGTAAGTCTGTGGTGGGTGTCATCTGTGTGTTCCCATTCCAGCCCTTGGAGTTCCTCTTCTAACTGGACCAGGCGCAACAGTTTCTTTTTTTTTTTTTTCTTTTTTAAATGCATCCCGTTTTCCCTAAAGGAAAACGGGATGCATTTAAAAAACAGAAGAATTAAATGTTTCTGTTTCATTTTTTTTAGACCAGGCAGTGGTCCATGGGACCACTGCCTGCTCTTAAAAAATATTCTCAGTGCCAGTTGCAAAGGACACTTTACCGTTTGCTAGTGGCTTACCACCCATTTGAAATGGTTGGTAAACTGCAAGTGGTTAGTGGCCGCAATTGCATCCTCAAAACAATCTTAACATTGCAGATGCACTCGCTATTAGGAATGGACACCCTTGGCACGCCCAATCTTAATAGCGAGTCACAAACCCTATTTTGCTTGTCGGCAATAGGTTACCGACTCGCAAAATAGGGTTTGTACATGGGACAAACCTATTTTGCAGTCACTTACGGGATGATTTCCAGTTTGCAACCGCAAAACACGACCGTGCATCTGGTCCTTAGTCTTTACTTTCTTTTTTAGGTCTCGCTGAGCCAAAGGCTCGAAGAGACATTTTGTATGTGGGATTTTCGAAGTGCTACCCACAGTCTTTTGGCTGGCCTAAACCTTGAGTGCACGATCACATGCACGTGCACAGCTGCTCCCACTCCCCCCCCCTCCCTTCTCTATAGCTTTGGCTCCTTTGTTTTTTATTATACCCTCCCTTCTCTCCCCGCTGTTTTCACACTACCCCCTCCCTTCTAATCAGTTTCCTTTCTGCTCGCTTGATCGCGTCTCGGATCACTTTAACTACTTCAAATGCAGCGCGCACACCCCTGCGTTCACTTTTGCCGGTGCGCACACGCACCACTCAGCTATGCCAATGCTTGTTTCTTCTGTCACCATTCTTCTCTCTCGCCGTTCCTCATTCATTCTTTCCTTCTCTTATCCTGTCGATCACACCTCTCCCTCGTTTTGCAGCAGCAGCCTCTCTTTTTGCGTCTCCTCTCTCTCCGCCTCTATTCTTCCATCCTCTCCCAATCTTTACCACTCACCTCTTTCAGTAGCTCTCCTCCCTTCCTCCTTCCATTTTTGCCCTGAACTCCTTCGTCAGTGCGAGGGTTGGAGGACCGGCCGTCTCTACGGCCAGGAAAGAGACTCCCGGGCAGTCTTCCTCTGGAGACATCAGCGACAAGTGCCCGAGCTCGGCGGAGACAGGAGATGCTGCCCTGAACCCTCACTCGGATCCTGCTCGTCGGTGCTTCGGGAAGGGCTCCGCGTTCCCCGAAGTCTTTCCTGGACCCTGGACCTCGCGCCAGACTCTCACCCCAACTCCAGAGCCGTAAGTGGGATTTCTGTGTGAATGAGCACTGCGAGGCCAAGGGCTCTGCACTTCTATGAGCATGCCACACAGCAATGCACTTCTAAAAGCGTTCCACATAGTGCTGCGTTCCAGGAGTGTGCCACATAGGACTTCCGTCTGTGAGTGCCTAGCACAGCAATGCGCTTCAAAGAGCGTTCCACATAGCGCTGCCTTGTGTGAGTTTGCCACATAGGACTGTGCTTCGGTGGGGGTGCCACATTGCAATGCACTTCTGAAAGCGTTCCACATTGCGCTGCGTTCCAGGAGTGTGCTACATAGGACTTCCCTCTATTTTCACCTCACACAGCAATGCACTTCTGAGAGAGTTCCACATAGTGCCGTGTTGTAGGAGTGTGCCACATAGGATTGTGCTTCTATGAGCATGCCACATAGCAATGCGCTTCTGAGAGAGTTCCACGTAGCGCGGCATTGTGGGAGTGTGCCACATAAGACTTCCCTCTGTTAGCGCTGTTGTGTCCAAATAATTATTCCAAGGGCCACACTTACCACTGGCCCGCAATATTATGCAAAATAAGGAGCAGTTGGCAACGTGGAAGGTTCAAACGTTTATTAGCCACCACAGAACTCTATATAGAGGAGCCTCGTCGATCCTCACCCATCAGGTGCGCCGAGGAAGACTGCTGGCTCCTTGACAGTAACACACTTTTATACATTATCAGTACAGCATACAAAACCTTATATGTGGAAAAGTACCAGTTAGTCCTGGAGCCCCTAATGAGCTCATGCCTATTTCTAGTTTCGGTTACACATACAAAGGGTTACTATCTTTACAGAGAAGGTCGAAAGGGTGACTCCTTTCTCGTCCCAGGTCTAGAGGAATTTGCCTGATACTCCCTTTTAGCAGATGTGACCTTGCTTCTCAGCAACTCAGCCTGTCTCCTAATTAAATGCAAGGAAAGGGGGAAGCAGAGGGTGTGCGGAAAAGACCACGTGATTCCCAAGTGAGAGAGAGCCGCAATCCAAGATGGAGGCGGTTCGGTTTCTCGGCCCTTTTTGTCGTGCTAAACATAATCGGGGATTTCGAACCATTTAATACACCATAACTAGTCAAACTATCATTAGATATACTGCGCTAATCTTATCGTAGTGCCTTGAATACCTTAGAACGGCCCTTTTAGCGCAGCATAGCTAATAACGGGGTCAGTCTTCGAAAATACCCTCATCGATCTGCATTAAGTCATGCGTCTCCTTCTGAGCCCGCTGGGTATCTATTCTGGTTTGGACGGGCTTGGGCCTAGGGATGGATCGGCGAACTTGAGTAGCACAATATGCACAGCAAGCAGGCCCGCACTGTAGACAAAGACAGCAGGTGAAAATGAACCCCACTATTCCCAGAAGAATCATAAATAACTTCCATCCCCAGGTGGTCACCAAATCCCAAAACCACCCGGACAAAGACCAAGTACCAGTCTCGGTGTGAATTTCAGAGGCTAGCCGATGTAGTTTCTGAATGGCTAAATGGACAGAAGGGGCAGAGTCAGGTATATATACACAACAGGAACTGCCGATGACTCTACAAGCTCCTCCGCGATCAGCTAGGATAACGTCTAAAACAAGACGGTTTTGAAGGGTCACAAGCCGGGTCGCCTGGAGCTCCACTGTAATATTAGTTAATATTCCTGCAGTAGTATTAACCACCCCTTCCACCACTCTAGATAGTCTCCTAACTTCTTTACTATTGAGGATGGGTCCCCATATGGGCAACGCCCCTTTTATGATATCAACGAAATGTTGGGCTGGAGTGTCAGTCTGGTCAGTGGCATCATTACTGGCGGCTTCAGCCTTTAGGCTCCGCCGATTTAAGGAATGAGATTTGTGATAATCAGAAGGAGCTATGTAGACCGGTGGGTAAAGAAAGGATAAGTAACATCGACCTGCCCATCCTCTGGGTAACCAAGTGTATGCGTTTTCACCGCACACAAAATAAACATTGGGAGGGGTGAGTGTTGGGGGACTACTGAAAGTCTGCAGTTTATAAGTGTAATTACATCTACTATAACCGACGGATAAATGTCCAGTACCCTGCACGCAGAAGGAGGAGGACGTATTCAATACCGGGACCGGAATGATTTTCTCATCTGAGACATTTCGCTCCTGGAAATACTTGAAATACTCAGTAAAGTTAAAAGTCATGAAATCCAATACTTCATCCCTCAACCAGGTATAATTTTCGTGATCAGTGTATACGTTCATACAGGCGGAAGGATCAAGGGTACCATCCGTCCCCTCAGCATTAGGAGTAAAACCTTGGTGTTTCTCTATATAGGCTAGAATCAAAGCATAATCCTTCTCTGAGAATCGACGTTCATCTATAGTGTAGTGTTCATATAGCATGGATAACATTTTGAACCAGGCTTCGCAACTACCTAGATAAGACAAGGGCATTGATATGAACAAATCTTGCTTATGCATCACTGACGGGAGAAGACCACAGACCCAACAATCGGTAACATTTGTGGAACTATGAGTCTGATGTAGCATCTCAATGAAGGCATTATGTACATATGTCTGTCGGTGTCTTTCTTTATGAGGGGCAAAAGTCTGGAAATGATGTTCCTTAGGGGCAGGGGTAGACACTATCAAGGTGTGTACAGGATGGCGGAACTCTAGGTATATAAACAAACCTAAGCATAGTACAAATGATACAATCAATATAGAAATAAAAACAATTTTAACACGCAAGCTCCATGAGGAGAACATTGGCAAGTGCGGGGGAGTGGTACGGGGTACTATGGGGTGCCCTTCTTCAGGGACAAAACGACCAAAAGGGTACATTTTCTCACTAAAAGTCCAATATAATCTCGGGAGAAAAAGGCTACAAGCAGTCCGACCTGCCGGAGGGTGCTTCTTTCCTGTGTCCGTATAGAGCCTCACAGGCAGACTCCTATTGTTCAGAGAGACCAAAAAAAGGTAAAAGATAAAAACTTCTCGCATTGGGGTCGCACTTGACGCAACCCTTGTTGAAAGGAAACTCCACCTGGGCCCCCACCAACCGACCAATGTCTCTATCTTCGTTCTGAACAGAGCTTTACTGAAAGTTCCATGCTCTCAACGAGTTCAGTCCAGTGTTCTACCAATCCTCAGGTCTTTTTCCGAGGCCTCTGGCTTCACTCGCCAAGGCTAGACCTGGGATTCCCTATTTCCGGGGCCGCAGGTGATATCGATCCCGACCAGGGGTTTCAGGATTCACAAACAAAACGGGCACAGTGGGGTCAGACGAGGAGCTGGGCTCCCGACCAGATGCCTCACTTTTAGCAGTTGGGCGGCCACAAAAAGGTGTTTCCAGGCTCACAGCACTCTCGCCCGTCAACCTCTCTGCGGGTGTCCAGGGAAAGTGGTTCTCTAGTACTGGGCTCGCCTTGAGTTGGCAGGCCTTCCTCCTGGTCAAGCTGCTCCCTGGGCAACGGGAGGGGAACTCGCTTAAGATGGGAGATATGGATCCAGTGCTGCTTCCCCTCGACTTTCACCGCCGTTCGCGTAGCCAGGAGCACCTGGTACGGTCGGGACCAGCGCGGATCCAAACTCGATTTCCGTTGGTAGTTTCGAACCAAGACCCACTGTCCAGGTTCCACGCTGTGTCCAGGACCCTCCGGCAGAGGCTGCAGTACGGCAGATATCTGTTGATGAATGGAATGGAGATCTTTAGTCAAAGCATACAAATAATCAGTCAACATAGGATGGTCGATGTCCCTGAAGGATTTGGGCCGGGAGACTCCCCACACGTTGGCAGGTCTGCCAAAAATTACTTCATAAGGGGAGATACCGCTCCGGGAATGGGGAGTAGTTCTCGCGGACAACAGGGCCAGGGGCAGGAGATCAGGCCATTTTAATCCCGTCGTGTCCTGAAGTTTAGCCAGTTTCAATTTCAGAATCCCATTATATTTCTCAACCAGACCCGCTGACTGAGGATGTCGGGCTGCGTGAAACTTCTGCTGGATGGACAGACCCTTGCATACATACTTAACTAAGTCAGCATTAAAATGTGTCCCATTGTCACTCCAAATCACCCGTGGCAACCCATATCGAGGGAGAAACTCTTTTACCAGAGCTTTCGCGGTTGCCAGGGCAGTATTTTCCTTTGTGGGATACGCCTCCACCCATTTACTAAAAGTACAAATCACCACCAGCACGTATTTCAGATTGTTAACTCGCTCTAGCTGTATGTAATCCATTTGGAGTACTTCAAAAGGCAGGGTGGGAGGCGCAAAATTACCCGCCAAGACAGGAATGCTAACCCCCGGATTATGCTGGAGACAAATCATGCAATGCTGAACCAAGTTCCTAGCTGTCTTATGGATATTAACATTATACCAGACAGGATCCAATGTGGCACAGATGCCCTGAACCCCTACATGTGAAGGTCCGTGTGCCATAGTTACTACCGCATTTACAAATGCGTTCGGCAGTAACCATCTACACCTCTCTGACAAGTCAGTCCAACATCCATTCTCATCAAGCCTCCCCACCTGTTCTTGCCAGTATGTCAGTTCTTCCGGGGTCACTTCTTTTTGTAGCTCTCTCACACTGTCTATGGTGTTGTTAAAAACCCCTGCTTCTATCATTCTTGTCACTACAAACATGGAAGTGGTGTCAGACTGGGCTGTTTCTTTGGCGATTCTATCCGCAAAGAAATTTCCCCTCCCTACATCATCAACTATAACCTTGTGTGCACTGCATTTGACTATGGCCAAGGTTTTAGGCAATGTTAATGCAGCCAGTAGTCGGTCCACTAATGGTCCATTCTTTATCTTTTCGCCATGAGATGTCAAGAATCCTCTTTCCGCCCATAACCTCCCGAAGCTATGTGCTACACCGAACGCATACTGGCTATCGGTGTAGACATTTAGCCTTAAACCTTTCCCCAACTCGCAGGCCCTGAATAATGCAATCAATTCGGCCGCCTGGGCCGACCGGTATGGTATCTTTGCTGCCTCGACTACCGTTTGCAGGGTAGTGATCGCATAAGCCGCAGCTGTCGTGCCATCCGGTAATCTAAAACAAGACCCATCAACATACAATTCTCCTTGGGCATCAGATAGTGGGGTGTCAGTTAGATCTATCCGGCCCTTGGTCTCTTCTTCAGTTCGAAAGATACAATCATGCATGTCTTGTCCACCATCTCCCGAAGGGAGGGGTAACAACGTGGCAGGGTTCAAATTAACACATCGTTTGATCGTTATATGAGGTGCAAACAGGGTCAATTCGTACCCTGTAAGACGCGCACTAGTTAAGTGCTGCGTCTGCGTCCTGTTTAATAATACGTCCACAGCATGAGGCACCATCACTGTCAGATCCGTATTCAGGACTAGCCCTTCCGATTGTCTGATTGCTACAGCCACTGCCGCTGCAGCCCTCAGACAACTGGGAAGTGCTCTGGCGACATTGTCCAAAACCGCCGAGAAATATGCACAAGGCCTTTGCTTACCACCAAAGTCCTGTGTCAACACTGAAAGAGAACAACCGTCCACCTCATGCACGTAGAGCACAAAAGGTTTCCGGTAGTCAGGGGTGCCAAGCACAGGAGCAGAGCAAAGAGCAGTTTTCAGAGCGGAGAAGGCAGTCTGGCATTCATCAGTCCAAGGTAAAGGTTCATGCACATCCTTCGTAGTTAGATACAGGAAAGGTTTAGTCAAGAGAGAATAGTTAGCAATCCATTGGCGACAGTAGGAGGTTATACCAAGCAAAGCGCGGACATCACGTTGCGTGCGAGGAACAGGCATGTTAGTTATGGTTGCGATGCGCTCAGAAGTCAACCGTCTTCCCTCCTTCCATAGGAGATGACCGAGATAGGTCACCTCCGGTCGACAATATTGAAATTTAGAGAGCGACACCTTGTTACCATGAGTGGCCAAATGCTGTAGCAGGGTAACCGTGGCATCGCGGCAACCATGTTCTGTATCAGAGGCCACAAGGAGGTCGTCAACATACTGCAATAGGACATTACCTGGCGGCAATTGTAAAGAATCCAATACTCTTTTTAGGGCTTGGCTGTAGATACTAGGGCTTTCGGTATACCCCTGGGGGGCGCGACAGAATCTTAAGCTGCGGCCCCCCAATGAGAAACCGAACAAATATCTGCTATCTGGATGTATGGGAATACTAAAGAAGGCATTCTTCAAATCAATCACCGAGAAAAATGTTGCAGTGGGAGGAATCATGGTCAGAATGGAATTAATGTCTGGTAGCACCGGATATTGGGGTACCACGATCTTGTTAATCTCTCGCAAATCAATTACAAATCGGTAGGTATCAGCATAATCAGGGGACTGGGGTACGGGGGCTCGTTTAAGAATCGGAAGAATTGGGCTGTTGCAGATATTGGAAGTCGTTTCCTCCACCACCCCTGTTCTAATCAAATCAGAAATAATGGCCAGTAAAGCGCGCTCTCCCGCAGGGGCTATTTTGTACTGTGGGATCCTCGGCAATTTGGCATTCTGTTTCAGGGTGATGGACACCGGGGGAATTTGTAGGAACCCTACGTCAGTGTCCCCCAGGGCCCAAAGATCCCTCGGGAGTTTTGCAAGCTCAGGGGGTAGGGAGTCCGTTTTTGAAAAACATTGGATGGAGGGGATAGAGGTATTCCGAATGGTCAGAAAAACTCCATCGGGGGAGCAATAGATGCGGGCATGCAATCTTTTTAATATATCCATACCCAGGAGATTTTCCCCACACTGGGAGGTGAGGAGGAAAGGCGACTCTACCGTAACCGGTCCCAGAGTAAGGGAAAGTGGCTTAGAAATGGGGCTCACCACCGGAGTTCCAGAGAACCCCACGGACACATTAGTCTGGCCAGACAGAGCGGCCCCCGGGACCAGGGCACGTGAAACAGAACTGTTCATAGCCCCTGTGTCAACCAAAAACTTACCTGATGCATCCAACAATCATGCATGGACATAAGGTCCAGCTTGATCTATCGGGATTGACACATGCCCCTTACTCTGCCCTTGACTATCCTATGCTTGAGTATACCCGGTGTCTTCGTCCGTTACACGTCCGTCATTTTAGTACTGTCTACCTTGGCTTTGGTCGAAATAATTCTGACTGTTCTCACCTCGGGCTGCCTGTTCTTGTCTCGTGTATCCACCTCGATGCCCACTCATCCTTCCCCGTCCACGACCCCTTGAAGCAGTATTCTGTTCATACAGCAACGGGCACTGTGCTCTCCAATGCCCCTCCTCTTTACAAAAAGCACATTGATTTATGCCTAGATCTGTTCGCCCAGCTGTTTGCGTCGGTCCCGCCCCTCTCGGAGCGAAATTCTGCAACCCTCGTCCTCTTCCTCTACCCCTCTCCACTTGCTGCAGTAACACTCGTGTTTTCAACTCTTTCGACTTTCTTTCTGTCTTATCCTTGCTCTCATTCTCCCGATGCTCATAATACTGAGCCATGCTTAGTATCGTGGAGGGCGTGGTGGTCGTCCAGGTACTCTCAGCTGCCTGTAACCGGGCCGATACCTCAGGTAGCAAATTGGTTACAAATCTATTAACAAATAAACGTACACCCCCCTCCGTTGCCAAGTCCTGTCCGCTGAAGTCAATGAACACTCCCTCAAACCTCGTGAAAAAATCAGATACACTCTCGTCCTTCTTTTGCTTACAGGCCGTCAGCTTGTCCCAATCTACTTTCCTGGGTGGGATCAACGAATGCATATAAGTTATTATTTTCTCAGGCAAGGTCAGTATCTCAGGTCGGGGCTTGTTCCCTGGTTTACGATCTCTATCCCAGTTTCTCAGTTGATCCCATGTCCCACCAAATTCCGTAACATGGTCCTGGTCATGTACCTGGCGACAAATGTCCACCGGTACTAATAAGGCAAAGAATAATTCAATATCTGCCAACGTCATTACTGCTGACGAGGCGGCCTCGGTCAGTTCCTTGTAATATGCGGTGGGGTTTTTTCTAGGATCTGGCAACTGGCTTTTTAGGGATAGTACCTCACTCCGCTTCCAGGGGGTATAGACCCATTGTTCCTGGAACCGGGCGTCTATTCCCGGGCGGGTAACGACACCGTGGGCATCCACTACTGCGGCAACTTCTGGATGGAAGATAGGGTGCACTTCTCGCATAGGGAACTGGGAGAATCCGGCGGGAGTGGCAGACTGCAAACGAGTTCTATAAGAGACCAAAGTCTGCACCTTCCCATACACCTCTTCCGGTGTCAACTGAGATTTGTGGACCTGATCAAGAATATCATATAATATAGCCGGAGCCTTCCCTTCCTGGTGTACCTGTTCCCACACAGAAATAAGACGGTTGGCCATATGCTCCAGGGCATGCTGTTGCATCACCGGCTCATAGTCTCTCATGGTACTCCAAATATCAGCAAGAGTATAAATGGGATGTCGCATCCACTGGGATGCTTGTGTAGCAATAGTTTCCCTTTCTTCCGTTCCCAAGGCCGAACGAGTGAACAACTTCCTACCCTCTGTTAGACTGGCCGGACGTATTGGAGTAGTCACAGCTGTTACCGGCGTGGTACTGGCGGAGGAGGAGGGCAGAACAGAAGGGGAAGGCATTGACCCCGGCAACAGCTGAGGGGTCCCGGCTGCAGCTGCCGTCAATAAATTAGGCAGCATGGCCATAACTTCAGACACAGATGTCGGTAACCGGGAGAGGTTCGGCAGGGAGGGAGGGGTAGTAGTGGCCGGGGGAGCCGAAGCCGAGGCCCCCAGGGACATATTTGGGGCGGAGGCCCCTGATACCTCCGGATATATCCTCTGCGGTAAATAAGGGGGTGGTGGCCTGGTGTCCAATAAATCCTCAATTTCATCTTCTGCATTCGGGCGGGTCACATAGCTCTTATCAACCTTTAATCTAAATTCGCGATTCATGCAATCCAATCCCTTTTCTACTCTTTCTCGGTCATAGGCCATAGCTTTCTGAGTAACATTCTGTCCTGCCTTGGCTCTGGCTACTTTCTCTTCCCTTATTCGCCGTTGCTTGGCCTCCTTCTGCCATGCAATTAGAGCATCAAACATGGCCTGCCTACTTCGCCTAGAAAACAGCTGTTCCTGTAGGAACGCAATTTTCTTCTCATCAAACGAACCCGTTTTGGGCCATCGTAACTCCTCATTGCCCTTGGTATACTTATGCCACAGAGTGCAGAACAACAACGGAGAGATCCCATGTTTGACATACATAAAATGGCTAGGGCTGCCCTCCGGCGGGGCGGGTTGGCTCTCAGCTAGTCTGGAGTCACTTTTTCGACAGCAGCAGCCAAAACAATTCAATTTACTAAAACAGGACATTTTGGTTAGTTTTCAGACATGTATACACAAACAACAATCAACACGAATCATACACAACATACAATCAGTATCAGAGAACCAAGCCCGTCGACTCTGGTTCACAGTCCAAACACCAAACTGCACGCGGGATTCCGGCCACCCTCCTGGCTCACCACTAAGACCAGCCCCCAACGAGGACTTGCCCCGTCAGGAGTATGCCCTGTGGCTACCCAGTCTAGGTCGCGGGTCCTTCCACGTGCAATCCGTTTATAATCCTTCGGCGCGCCGTTTTTACTCAAATCAAATACAACCTGTACGTACTTCGAGTCAAACCACGGTAATGCTAACCCGATCAAGCAAGACACCACCCTCCGGTGCGTGCCCTCAAATCAATGCACCGCTGTCCAGCGCGAGCTTCAAACAAATGCAATCCGTGTTCAAAATCAAAAATGCATCGTTCTCAACGAATGCTCTCAAATCAATCAAATAGCACACCGTCTTCAACGCGTGCCTTAACCAATAATGCACCGTTTATAACGCGTGCGTCAAATCAAATCAATACTCACCGGGTGCACCCAGATACGAATGTTCATTCTCCGCTGCCAACTCCTCCCGACCAAATCAGTCCAGTTTCTGGGTTAAGCCCGTAGGACCCCGGCGAAGGGTAACTAGCAGCAGGGGACGTACCGAAAAGTCGCGCAGGGTGGGAGAAATCCTCAGGCTCCTCTCCCGCCAACCGGTCAGGACGCCCCCAATCCCACCACCCGAATACGGGGGGGAGACCCTTTCACGGGGTCCCTTCGTGGTCGCCAACTGTTGTGTCCAAATAATTATTCCAAGGGCCACACTTACCACTGGCCCGCAATATTATGCAAAATAAGGAGCAGTTGGCAACGTGGAAGGTTCAAACGTTTATTAGCCACCACAGAACTCTATATAGAGGAGCCTCGTCGATCCTCACCCATCAGGTGCGCCGAGGAAGACTGCTGGCTCCTTGACAGTAACACACTTTTATACATTATCAGTACAGCATACAAAACCTTATATGTGGAAAAGTACCAGTTAGTCCTGGCGCCCCTAATGAGCTCATGCCTATTTCTAGTTTCGGTTACACATACAAAGGGTTACTATCTTTACAGAGAAGGTCGAAAGGGTGACTCCCTTCTCGTCCCAGGTCTAGAGGAATTTGCCTGATACTCCTTTTTAGCAGATGTGACCTTGCTTCTCAGCAACTCAGCCTGTCTCCTAATTAAATGCAAGGAAAGGGGGAAGCAGAGGGTGTGCGGAAAAGACCACGTGATTCCCAAGTGAGAGAGAGCCGCAATCCAAGATGGAGGCGGTTCGGTTTCTCGGCCCTTTTTGTCGTGCTAAACATAATCGGGGATTTCGAACCATTTAATACACCATAACTAGTCAAACTATCATTAGATATACTGCGCTAATCATATCGTAGTGCCTTGAATACCTCAGCGCCGCACACAGCAATGCACTTATGAAAGCATTCCACATAGCGCCGCGTTGTGGGAGTTTGCCACATATAACTGTGCTTCTGTCGGAGTGCCAAAAAGCAATGCACTTCTGAAAGTGTTCCACATAGCGCTGCGTTCCAGGAGTGTGCCCCATAGGACTGCCCTTCTGTGTGCGTGTCACATAGCAATGCACTACTGAGAGCGTTCCACATAGTGCCGCGTTGTAGGATTTTGCCACATAGCGCTGCGTTCCTGCTGCAGGCAGAGATTACACAAATTATGGCGTTCTTGATTCAAGGTTATTTTAAATATGTATGTTTTTGAAGGGTCATGATTAACTAATAAGTATGCCATTTACCTATCTGTTTCTAGTGGATACAGTAATTGCTGTAAAACAATACCCTTTTTCACAGCTATATTTTCTTTTGCCCTTTATGGAAAAATGGGTTACTGCATTTTTTGACTACCCACAGGGTTTATGACGTTACTAGAAGTTGCAGGGTAATTTTCACTCCTTTACCCTTTATGTTCTACTGTGCATTCAACTTTAGTTTGTGGTGGTAGTATTCCATGCAGGTCAAATTTATAACTGGGATGCCATTAAGTTGCACTTTCACCTCGCACCATCACCTCAGTGCAGCACAGCACCACCTTACCACCAGTGCAACACGACCAGAAGCACAGCCCCACCTCAGCAGCAATTCATCACTAATGCAGCAGCACTTCAGCATCAGCACTAACTCAGCATTAATCAGTACCACTTGAGCACCAGTGCAGCACCACCGCCTCAGCATGACTCGGCACCACAGCATCACTCAGCTCCACCTAAGTATCATTAAGTAACACCTCCGCATCAGCACATTACCACCTCAGCACCACCTCAGTCTGCCCGGGATATGTGTAATCTGTTGATTCTCCCCTAATATCTGTCCGCTGCTCGTGTGGTAATTCAGGTACTATTTCCCAACTTCCACCATCCCATTGATTATGTCCTCATCCCCCCCCCCCACTTCCCCCACCCACCCATGACAAAAAAACAATAACAAACCAGCATTGCAACAGGCAGTAAGAAGTTGCCAGCATGAACAAGAAAACAAGAAGACTTTTTTTATTTTATTTTTATTTCTTTTTTAATAGGGTCGTTCAGTCGTACATAATGTCTTCTTGGTTATATGTTTATAAGGTAACACATGTTTATAACACTTTTTTATTATGCCTTTTCAACATGCTACACAGCAGCCACAATGCTCTACAACATAGCTTAAAGATATTGACAAAGGCAATTGCTCTGGCTAAACAATTATAAGGTCCCAAAGGCGAGACCTATTGGCTATGCCAATGCTTGTTTATTATTGAGTTTTTTGCTTCACTGGGGACAGTTTACTACTAATGAGGATAGGTTTTCTACTCTTGGCTTTTGTTTATTTGGAAAAGAACTGCTCCAATTTCAACATCTGAAGCATCTGTTTGTAGGATAAATAGGTCTTTGGTTTGTAAGAGAGGCTTCAATGAAGAAGCTGATTTTAAGAGTTTCAAATGTATGTAAAGCTATTTGATTTGCTCGTTGATAATCTCTATGGGTGGAAGGTTTTTTTTTGTTTAAAGAAATCTACTACAGTGACAGAAATATGTGAATATTCTTGAATGAATCTCCTATAGTACCCTAAAAAGGCTCTCGTAGCTCTTTTTATTGGCTGAAAAAAAAAATTGTTATTGATTTTACTTTCTTTTTTTTGGGTCAAAGTGTTCCATTCCCCAAAAGGTAACCTAAATATTTTTGTGTAATTTGCTACCTTGGTTTTCTTGGGATGTATGTGAAAGCCACCTGCTTGTAGAGCAGAAAATATTAATGTTCAGTGTCTATGGTGTTCCTTCCATGTTTTACTAAAAAGTACAATATCATCTAAATGAGCCGAGGAGAATGATTCATAGGGTACCTATTTCATGAGGCTTTGTAATGTTACGGAAGTCCCATATCAATGTGAAGGGTTTGCTTTAAAATGTAATAAACCTTAGGTTTTGGCAAATGCATTTTTCCTTGACTCCTAGCACTAATGGGATTTGGCAGTATCCTTTAGCTAAGCCATTAGTGTTAAGACATTTAGAGTCTCCTAAACGCTCAACTGAATCCATACAGGGCAGTGGGTAGCTGTCAAATTTCGAAATTTTATTGATGGCTATGAAATCAATACAGAATCCTATAGAACAATCTGGCTTGGGATCAAACACTATGGTGCCGATTCCGATCCTGTAAAACCCGGGTACGAACCGGCGTACAGAGTGTTTTCTCCGTCCGACTCGTACCCGGGAAAACCACCTTACAAACCCGCAAGTACGATTCGTACAGAAATACCATTTCCGTACGAATCGTAAAAAACACCGACCGACGAAAATATACCCAAAATTCCGATCCGGGACACCGCGTACGTGACGTCCGGACGAAGTCAGGCAGCGTTTTACGAACCAGCAAGTACGATTCGTGCCTACGTCACTCCGCACGGATAATATTTTACGGCAGCCATAAACTGCCCGGAAATTGAGGAGGACGCGAGGAAGGAGCACCTGTACGCGACGGACAGCCATGGACCCCATCCTACGTGTCATCCCGGCCCTCATAGCCTACGACCTGGTGCACAGGAACCGACGCAGACGCCGCTGAAGGTCAGAGCAACACCCAGGGGCAGGGGCAGGAAACATAAACCCCACCCAAGGCAAAATGTATACATGCCCTGTACATACTGTACCTCCAGGGTCTGGTCACTTGGGGGGGGTGTGTCCACCAAGGCCTGCGTCCCGCCACAACGGAAGTGGACGTGGACGCGTCCCATCACCACAACAATTGTGGTACGCACCGTATCCATGCCTTAAGAGCGTGGGTATGGGTCGTACCACGCCTACCCCTATGTCACCCCAACATTGGGGGTACGGCCCGTACCCAGGCCCGAAAAGCGTGGGTACGGGTCATACCACGCCTACCCCTACGTCACCCCAACAATGGTGGTACGGCCCGTACCCACGTTCTGTAGGCCTGGGTACGGGCCGTACCACCATTGTTGGGGTAACATAGGGGTACGCGTGGTGCGACCCGTACCCACGCTCTTCAGGCCTGGGTACGGGCTGTACCACCATTGTGGGGGTGACGTAGGGGTATGCGTGGTGCGACCCGTACCCACGATCTGAAGGCCTGGGTATGGGCCGTACCCCTACGTCACCCCAACAATGGTGGTATGGCCCGTACCCAGGCCTGAAGTGCGTGGGTACGGGCCGTACCACCATTGTTGGGGTAACATAGGGGTACGCATGGTGCGACCCGTACCCACGCTCTTCAGGCCTGGGTACGGGCTGTACCACCATTGTGGGGGTGACGTAGGGGTAGGCGCCTGAAGTGCGTGGGTACGGGTCACACCACCATTGTTGGGGTGACGTAGGGGTACGCGTGGTGCGACCCGTACCCACGCTCTGTAGGCCTGGGTATGGGCCGTACCACCATTGTGGGGGTGACGTAGGGGTACGCATGATGCGACCCGTACCCACGCTATGAAGGCCTGGGTACGGGCCGTACCACCATTGTTGGGGTGCCGTAGGGGTACGCGTGGTGCGACCCGTACCCACGCTCTTCAGGCCTGGGTACGGGCTGTACCACCATTGTGGGGGTGACGTAGGGGTACGCGTGGTGCGACCCATACCCACGCTCTGAAGGCCTGGGTACGGGCCGTACCCCTACGTCACCCCAACAATGGTGGTATGGCCTGTACCCAGGCCTGAAGTGCGTGGGTACGGGCCGTACCACCATTGTTGGGGTAACATAGGGGTACGCGTGGTGCGACCCGTACCCACGCTCTTCAGGCCTGGGTATGGGCTGTACCACCATTGTGGGGGTGACGTAGGGGTACGCGTGGTGCGACCCGTACCCACGCTCTGAAGGCCTGGGTACGGGCCGTACCCCTACGTCACCCCAACAATGGTGGTACGGCCCGTACCCAGGCCTGAAGTGCGTGGGTACGGGTCGCACCACCATTGTTGGGGTGACGTAGGGGCACGCGTGGTGCGACCCGTACCCACGCTCTGTAAGCCTGGGTATGGGCCGTACCACCATTGTGGGGGTGACGTAGGGGTACGCATGATGCGACCCGTACCCACGCTATGAAGGCCTGGGTACGGGCCGTACCACAATTGTTGGGGTGCCGTAGGGGTACGCGTGGTGCGACCCGTACCCACGCTCTGAAGGCCTGGGTACGGGCTGTACCACCATTGTTGGGGTGCCGAAGGGGTACGCGTGGTGCGACCCGTACCCACGCTCTGAAGGCCTGGGTACGGGCCGTACCCCTACGTCACCCCAACAATGGTGGTACGGCACGTACCCAGGCCTGAAGAGCGTGGGTACGGGTCGCACCACCATTGTTGGGGTGACGTAGGGGTACGCGTGGTGCGATCCGTACCCACGCTCTGAAGGCCTGGGTACGGGCCGTACCACCATTGTGGGGGTGACATAGGGGTACGCGTGGTGCGACCCGTACCCACGCTCTGAAGGCCTGGGAACGGTCCGTACCCCTACGGCACCCCAACATTTGGGGTGCGGCCCGTACCCAGGCCTTCAGAGCGTGTGGGTGGGTGTCGTGCTACGATCCACATCAGTGGACAGAGACTTAGGGGTGGGTGCCTATCACTCCCAGCATTGCCTAGACATATGAGGGGTGGGTGCCTATCACTCCCAGCAGTGCCCAGACATATGAGGGGTGGGTGCCTATCACTCCCAGCAGTGCCCAAACATATGAGGGGTGGGTGCAGAGGACCCCCAGCAGTGCCCAGACATATGAGGGGTGGGTGCAGAGGATCCCCAGCAGTGCCCAGACATATGAGGGGTGGGTGCCTATCACTCCCAGCAGTGCCCAGACATATGAGGGGTGGGTGCAGAGGACTCCCAGCAGTGCCCAGACATATGAGGGGTGGGTGCAGAGGACCCCCAGCAGTGCTCAGACATATGACGGGTGGGTGCAGAGGACTCCAAGCAGTGCCCAGACATATGAGGGGTGGGTGCCTATCACTCCCAGCAGTGCCCAGACATATGAGGGGTGGGTGCAGAGGACCCCCAGCAGTGCCCAGACATATGAGGGGTGGGTGCAGAGGACCCCCAGCAGTGGACAGAGACATGGGGGTGTGTACATCATCCTCCCATTAGCAAAACTCCATGGGTGCATGAAGGCATCCACAATGTGCGACTATGTTGAGAGTGCCATGACAACACATCACTGACTGCAGTGTCCCACTCCCATGAGGATGGATGTGCTTCCCCCACTGCATGACACACCACATGTGGGTGTGATGACAAATTACACATGCATACCCACCCCTGGTGGTGGCAGCACAATACACACACTGAGATCATGCAACAAGACTGTATCCTCATGTTAAACCCCACTCAACTAAGAGAGCCTAAGGGAACACACACGGTCACCCACATTCCAGGACTGATAGGAATGTACAGGTGCTGGGGCAGCCAACCAGTTGTTGCCTCCCATGGAGGGAAAAGGGTGGAGTACCCACAGATACAATGCCCACAATTGTCAGTCAGGTGCCCAAATACCCTGCAGAATAAGTAACACATGTGTGCTAGGCTGGGAGTACACACATGCATAGTGCGGAAAAGGGACCATGTCCAAAGAAAGCCATGGCAACATACTCCATACACAAGTACAGTGACTACCAAGGATGACACAGACGATGCAGGCACAGACATTGCTGAGCAGGCATGGGCAAAGTTGAAGGGATCCCTCACACAGCCAGGAAATATAGACACAGGTCAGCACAACAATTGGGAAACACCCTGCAGGGAAGAAGTCAGGTGCCACAGAGGAAGTAACACTCCTTGGGACAATGTCACCATACAGTAAGAGCTTACATGACCAAAGATTATTTGCAGAGACCTTGTGATGGCACGCAGATACCAGGGTCCTCCCCATGAGCAGCACACTACAACATTTCCCAGACACCTAACACATTATCACCACCCCAACTCAGGGTGCAGCAGCACCAACAGCAATACCAGAAAAGCATTTGTGTGCAAATGAAAAACAAAATGCTTTATTCAGCATAAAATATGATTGGATTTGAAATGTACACTATATACAAGGCCCATATGCCAATTCCTGGGGGGGGGACACATTGGGACGCGTCTCCCCTAGCTTGCCTGCACAGTTCAGAGTTCCTTTTCATCCACGGGGGGGGCATCATGTGGGGGGGAAGGACCAGGCACCGCAGGGACAGGAGGGGCAAGGGTAGGTGTTGTGGGTGCAGGGACGGACGACTCCACCACAGGGGGTGGGGCAGCGCCAAAGGTGGTGGTTAGGATGGCGCTGCACACGGTTGCAAGGTCTCCCAGTGTCTCCCAGTGTCTCCCCTGCACCCGAAGGAACCACAGGCCCCAAGGGGGGGTCGGAGGGATGGGTTGCAGCGCTATTGGGGGAGGGTGTGGACAGGGGGGGACTCAACTCCCCTGCCTGGGGACTTCCTCAACCGCTTGCGGGGTGGTGTCACACTGGGGTTGAGGGACTGACTGGCCATGAAGGACTCTCTGTCCGACTGTTGGGCAGGGGAGCTAAGGGGAGTTGTTTTGGAGGAAGTGGGTCGTGAGGACTGCAGACTCCCACTGTGGCTGTGTGGCTGCCGTTTGCCCCCCGACCCAGTGGGTGTGCCTACTTCCCCCTGTGTGTGCGCGTGACAGTAGGTGTGCGCTTGGCCTTCCCTGTTGGTGTGCTGCCTGTGTCTGGTGGGGTGCGTGCATGGGGATGTCTGGGTGTGCTTGGCATGGGAGTGGGAAGTGTGGATGGTGCAGGGGTAGGGGGGGACGGAGCGCTGCAGGAGACCCATTGCTGCCGTCAGTGACGAGTCCATGGACCTCAGCAACATCCGTTGGTCAGACATCGCTGCTGACATGCCCTCCATGTACGACACCATCTGTGTCATCAGTCTGGTGTGGCCATGGAGGACATTAAGCAGTGATGTCTGACCAACCTGCAACTGCCGCAGGATGTCCACAGACTCGGCATTGACGGCAGCAGGGGAGACAGGGGCAGGGGGTGCGGTGCCTGGCACGAAGGAGACATGTTGTCGCCTAGCATGGAAAGAATGAACCCGAGCAAGTGGGAGGGCGGTGATGGGAATGGAGGGGGCGGCGAGAGATGTACTGCTGCTTTCAGCTGTGGGAGCAGCCTCCGCCCCCTCTGGGAGCTCAACCTCGGACCCGTCAGTGTCATAGTCGGTGTTGGGACTGGACAGGTCCTCCGCCTGACTCCCCTCGCCCTCCGTGCCACTTGCTGCACCAGACTCCCCAGTACTGGTGGCACCGGTGCTGGATCCCTCCTCCACGTCCGTGCCGGTGTCTCCCTCGGTGTCCCCCGACGATGCTGTGGGCAAGGTGAAGAGACAGGAAATAATCAGACACCTGTATACATATGACATGAGTCCAAACTAGATAGGTCACAGTGCATAGCATGAAAAGCATCATGAGTAGCATCTACAATACTACACACATATGTAGTCCCTGCACTACACAGTTGGTTGACCCACCATGCCACTTTGAAACAATGGAGAGCATGACACAACAGCAAAGAACTTGATATCGAATTATACAGAGAAGCTAGTGTCTGTGGACAGTCGAGCACAGCATCTGGACCACACACCGTTGCCAGAAATGGATGAGCAGGAACCATGTCTTTTGACACATGCTGCAAAGCACAAACATCAAACCCTGCACAACATGACTGGGTCAATACTTGTTGAGTGTCTGTTCAGACTATCATCACACACAGGCCAGACCTGGCAAGGAGACATAAGGTTTGGACATGTAGGCCTTGCCCGCACAAACCCCCCCCTACCTGAGACAATGTGATTGAGACAGAGGAAGGACTTACACCTCTTAATCCGGGATCACAAAAATGGGCTCCATTAAATCCTAATTGCACTCTAACTACCCCTCGTGGGGCTGACCACACATATTATTGACAAACAACCATCATCAGATAGTTGTACACAGACACACAGGCACTGGCCAGTGTGAGGATGCACAAGCCACATTGGGTCACCCTGTACAGTAGACACATGTAGCACACTTTACGTAAATACAAATGAGGCCAGGGTACAATGCCACAGAGGCCAACCTATGCTGAAGACACTGAGAATGTCCACAGTGTTGGATGACACACATGATTCCTAGGAAAAGGTGTCTCAGGGGACTGTAGTGGCCACACTGCTCCATGGTCCTGGATAGATCTGACTGCAACAGGAGCAACCGTCCCCGCACTATGCATATCTCCCCCTCATGCACATCATGTCGGAGGCCACAGCATTGGTCATGCATGCTGCAAGGCAGTTCATTTTAAGCCTCACACTCCTATGTTGAGACACTGCATCAGTGCCAACAATCATGGACCCCCAAATGACTGAACTGGACAGGGCACAGGCAAGGTCCCAACACATGTCACAGACCACCCCCACACATGATGCTGCAAGCATTGGGCACTTGGATTAACTGCCAGCCTAGATTATCTTGTGCAAGAGTGACTACACACAGACCAGGGAACACATGTCAAGGAGGGGAAGTGAGGAAGAACAGGACCGGTTGACTTTGGGGAACAGGATATGCACTGTACATATAAACCCTGGCAGTGTATCCAGGCGACTGAGCACTTCCAAAAGCTGGTGACACACAACAAACACACATGTACCTACCCCCTTCCTGCTGCTGCTTCTCCTGTAACCGCCTATCCATGTCAGGGAAGACCACCGCCAGGACACGCTTCATTTGGTGGACCAGGTGCCGGCGCCCACCGTGTTTGCGTGGAGGTGAGTCCCCCAGCAGGACCCGGGCGATCCTCCTGGTCCAGCACCGGATGTCCTGCCAGCGTTTCCTCACCTGGGCCAGGCGCCGACTGCGACCCTCCACCGACCTCACGGCCCTGACGGCCCGCTTCCATTTCTCCCCCTTGGCGTAGGCGGCTACCTGTGAGGATGACAAAGTGAGACAACATCAATACACCTGCTCCATGTCACAGAGACACACATTAGAACAATTAGGCTTGTTTGAACAGGGCATAGTATGCAGCCAACTCATTGCACCTTTGTCATAGGGACATTATCCTCTGGGGAAGGCCAAATGCACTACGTGGCATTTAAAGTACACAGGTGGCATGAGGGGTGCGACAGAATCAATGATCATGGCTCACACTGTGCATCACAAGCAACACCAGGATTATGGACAGCACCTCAAAGCAGTCACATGCCCCAGGCCACTGTGCAACCTCAGCGGAGTACACAGACACACACAGGCACAGGACAATCACCTGCCATTGGCCACTGCGGGTACAAACATCACTCTGCACATGTGCCACTTGACTGGGGGGAGTCACAGGTGTGGGGCTAGCTCAGCACGTCAGACACACAGCACGGGTTGGGCATATGCATCCTCCATGCAGCTGGGGTGCAACACTCCACATAGACACTCACCCACATGACAGGGGACTTACACACACACACCAATGTCCAGGGGCCGTACACATCATTTGGACACTATCACCACAGGTACACTCAACTCACACACATCTGTGGGTACAGTCACCTGTCACACTGGGGGGACCACAGAATCACATCAGGACTATAGAAACAACATTCCCAAGAGGATTAGCCAGGCTGAATGTGGCATGCACTATGCAGCGATTGTCACAGTAAGCACAATGACAGTGAGGAGTGCAGATATGAACCACATCATGCTCTGCATGGGAGACATAAGGCATTCCCCCCCTGGGACCCACCATGAACAACATTGCATGTCTGTCACACCTGGACACAATGCCAGAAGTGACAGATACAAAAAAGGGGCACAGTCAAAGCTAGTGGAGTCAGCACTCACCTGCTCCCCTGGTCTTCCATACAGGCAGGGGTGCTGTGGGAGGATGACGTCCAGCAATGCCTCATTCTCCTCTTGGGTGAAAGGCTGGGCCCTCTCCACAGACCTGGACATGGTGCCAGAGGAATCGCAAGCAGCAGCAGTGGTGTGGAATGAAAGGTTGTGCAGGCAAGTGCTCTCTCATGGGTCCTGGCTGCCTTATATCTCCCTTGCTGGGCTGTTTCATTTACAGGAGTACAGAGTGATTGGTCAATCTCATTTGCATCCTACGTTTCCTCCAATCCCTTTACACCTACCCCAGTGAGGGCCTTTGCATGGTTCAAAATTTGAGCATGATGTCAAGTCAACAACCACTTTGCAACATAGTATATTGTCTCCAACCGACTTTTGCTGGCCACCTGATGAAAAATTTAGAACTGGAAACTCGGTCTCCATGACAACCAGCATGCATTTAGGCCCTTATACTTGTCCCTCATATGTCCCCTATGTAATTTCACTATCCACACACAGGTACAGTGCGTTCCACACGTACCCCTAGGGCACCACTACTCCAGTGATACGGTCCGTACACGCGTGTGAAGGCTCCGTATCACTATGGTAGTGTTGCCGTAGGCGTACGCCATAGTGCTATGGGCCATACCCGCGTGTGTAGGGCCCGTAGCACTATGGTAGTGTTGCTGTAGGCGTACGCCATAGTGCTACGGTCCGTACATACACGATGCTGGGTGAGGGTGCTGGGGTATGGTGTTGGGGTACGGTGCGTAGAGGTGCGGGGCTGTGCTACGGTGTTGGGGTGTGGCACGTACAGGTGCTGGCTGTGCTACGGTGTTGGGGTATGGTGCGGGGGGGGGTACGGTGCTGACATACGGGGTACGGTGCTGACATGTGCGGGGTGAGGGGGCTGTACGACTCGTATCCAGGCCCAAGTTTACCCGTGTTCATGTAGGCTACAGCGTTCGCTCCGTACGGGGCCATTACATGCGGTTGTGTATTCGGACAGGCGGTACGGATCGTACTTGCACGCTCGGACTTGTGTTTTACGATTTGCACGTGAAAATGTCCGGCTCCCTATCGGACACTTTTCCCGACGCTATTCGGAAGGAAAAATTTACGGCTCCCTCTCGGACCATTTTCCCGACGCAATTCGTATGTATTTTTCACATACGATTCGTACTTCGCAGTTTGTAAGGTACTTGTATGATTCGTACGTAAAAAAATACAATTACGAGTTGGACGGTAAATTTTTTTAACGGATCGGAATCGGCACCTATATGTGTGCGCTATGAAGTTATATGACTCTATGACTCACAATGAAAACACATTTTCTATATCTTGTCGTATGGCCTCTTTTTTTCAGCTTCTGGTATTGTATACAGCTGTTATTTTACAGTTTCCTCAGGCTCTGTCTATATGCGCTGAAAAATTAAATGCCATTTCAAAAATATCTCCTGAAATTGACTTAACTAACTTAATAATTTTTCTTTTTGAGACGCTTTTAATTATTAATAATTAGTGCTCACTACTCCATTTTCCCACATTTGAGAACACAATGGATGGGGAGAGGCCCATGCGATTTTGTTATAGAAATGTATGTGAAAAATGTGTTTTGTTTTCTTTTTTCCCCCATCATGTGTATTGTGTGAGTAAATATTACCAATCTGATAAGGTTCTTGCCTTTCCAACCAAAGTTTTGAGTCACTGGTGGTTAGAAAATTTAAAAACCCCATCTCCCAGTAATAATTCTCTCAATTAGTTTTTTTAAATATAATATGCTTGTTCATCATAATAAGCTCATTATGAAATTGTGTAATATATTCTAGCAAGGTTTATCTTCTTGAGAAGTGTCCTTCTGTTGTGTGGTTACATAGGTCCCAGTCACAGAACACCACCATGTTACATGTTCATGTTTAGAGTTGACATCTTTTTGAACAATGACTTTTAACACACATTTGCTGGTGCAGCCATATAGGATAATGTTCTCAGAAATAGGTTTGTTTTAACTTCTTCGTTGGCATATTATCAGTCCCTTGAACATTCTGTACAAGGACTAAGTTCAATGCACAAAATGTTGTTTGTTCGGTGACAGCTCTGCAAGACTGGAATAAACAATAACAACCAGACTAGAACTCCAGCATAGAGAGTATGGGTGAAGCTTATTATAAAAACTCCCCAAGCCCTTAGTTTAGGGAGAGTGATATTTTGCTTGCACTGTCGAAGTCGCCACATGCCAGAATTCCATCCCAGCTGAATCAATTTAACATCCCGAGAAGGACGGTGGCCCGCTTTACACCAAAGACAGGCTTACAGGTGACACATACCCTCAGGTAATGTGGAGTTAGACCACTCGGGGGCATTCTGGCAGATCAGCACACCCTAGGCATATTAGTATAGGAAGTGCTAGAAAGGAGTATTGATTCCAATGGGTATGGCCACAGCAATCAGCTGATGCTCAAACTGTTACAAAAGATTTGAAAGTCTTCATCGGCATATATGCAATAGCCGGATTTCGTTTGGACCAGGGTACATCGTTTGCCTCTACGGCTTACCGAGACACCATGGGAACATTGGGTGTGACTGTACACTATTCCTCACCATACCATCCAGAGCAAAACACAGTAGTGGAGAGGAAAAAACATAATTTTAAGCAGTCTTTAACAGCTAGAGTATTAGGTTCAAGTCGTAGTTGGGTCCACCACCTGTGTGGGTTACAAAGAACCTTAAACAATCTGCCAATAAGATTCTTGAGTTGTCGGACTCCCTGTGGAGTCCTGTTCGAGGTTAAGATGTAGGTTCCAGACATTTACAGTCCTAGTACATTGGTGGCAGAAATGCCTTTTGGGATGCGTGAACGTTTGGCTCTTTTACAGGAAGTGAATGACTTCTGGGATGAAAACAAGCTACAGAACTGTTTTGCCACTGGCGAAGTGGGGGCAGTACCAGCAACTCCAGGCTGGATTCCAAAGAACAGTGATCTAGTGCTGGAGAAGATTGTGGGCAAAAAAGATTTTGGGCCATCCTACAGAGCGCCTGTGCTGGTCCTGACTGTGGATGGTTCCACCACTGTACTTTTATCGCCCCTTGCTGGTAGCAAACATACAACATTTTTGTCTATAGATGTCATCAGACCACACCATGTGGCTGATTCTACATTGTAGGCCAAGAGGGCTCCTAGGTAGTTGCCTGCCTCCTCTCACTACCTTACAGGAAATCCCGTTGCAAGCTTCAACCAACACTGAAGTTTCTTCTCCCTGACAGGGGACATCCAACACTGAAGCTTAACTACTCCCAGTCACCACAACCAATACAAAATAATCACCATGTGTGAAGTCACAGATTTTCTCAACACCGGCGAACAACAAAGGTGTTTATTATACACCAACATTGAAGTTGACAACCAGTTCTACACAGCTTAACGAGCACCCTACATTTTCAAAAACTGCTTCAGGCTATTTTATCGACATTGACCTTTTTTTGGAGTTGTCAGACCTACCACCACACCATGGAGTTTGTGCATTTATAATTTGGTTCCAAAGGACATACTTTGTTCCTCCTTGGATCTACATTAGGATTTACATTTCATTGCTGTTCCTTTTCCTTTTGATTAGTTTTGTGCTAGTCTTCTTCTTGCTGCTGAATGGACACTGTCTCCCAGAACGCACTGTTGTTTAACTGGTAACCAAAGTATTGAAGCCTCATTCTTCATCACATAAAATGTTAAGAGACCGGTCCATTGTGAACATTTCAGTAGTTCCCATTAATGATGGGATTGTTTGGGATAAGGTAACCTATGATATATTTGTACTGACAGAGACTGTACAGATCCCATATGTTTTTAAAATTTCTCTTAGTGATGTGATCACTCCTGGCAGCATCTCAGATGACTGGGATATTTGTACAGTGAAACAAATGCTTGATGATCTAGAGTAGTGTACTGTATTTGAAAGTAAAGACATGTATTGTGGTACATCTGATTATGATAAAATGTTCTGTTATCACCATTATGCACATCATTTCCTACACAAAACAAGAACTCCACATGCAGTATTTAATTATACACAATGGGAACACTGCCCTACACCACCAGTGGGTAGCTCCAAGACATCTGCATAGAATTTTGCATATTTTCATAGTCAAAACTCCGTAGACCCAGAGTCTTATTAGTTTAACTTACTTCCTTCCCCAGCAAAGAAAAATATGCTAACACAATGCAAATTTATTCGGCCCCCTTTATTTCCCAGTTGTGTATATAAGGGTATGACTTTTAGAAGGACAATGTTGATATAAAATCTGTTTGGGGAACTAAACACTGGCACTTTCAGGGCAATGAGGCTTTGTTTAGAGCATGCCTTATACCAAGACAAATGAGTTTAATGAACAAAACTGTGCAGCAAGCGTCCTGTCTCAGCCGACAAGATAAAGGATATGAACACACACAATATTCCCACATTTGCACATTTCTAGGATTGGCAGCAATTCACAAACTACTTGCAGGAAGCATTTAACAACATTCTAAAGAATGGGACAAACAATTCTTCACATTCTGGTCAGGAGGGTTGGCTAGTGTGGCATTGAGATACTAAAGGATGTCATGCACGTTTTCTCAACAACACAAAGGATTTTTGGATAAACAGGCCACACCCATGTTACGTGCAGACACAGCACTTGGGAGTGGTAACATATACTGTTGGAAAGCTGTGCCTAGACTTGCTAAAACATTCAACATTAAATGAGGTGAAAAAACACTTGTCTCTCCTTTCTGATGACATGGACTTACAGTATTTCTTGTTAGGTCCTAGAAAGCCACGTCAAAAGCGCTGTTTGTATGCAATATTAAATTAAGTATGGGAGGTTTCACAGCAGGAAGCTGCTGAAGACAAGTGAAATTGACAGAGCACATTTGGAAAAGGCTGTAGCAGTAGTTGGCATGGTATGACTACATTATCCACTAGAATATATTCTCTAAGTAACATTCTGTCATCTGCTATTGACATCATACAGAGTGACATGTCCCTATTACAACATGAACAAACACAGCTTAGGTCTATCATGCTTTTTGAGCTGGACTTTGCAGTCTTTGCGAAATTGTCACGATCCATGGAAGCATTTAAATGCTACAGTCTACTTCTACCATACAATTTGACACAAAAAACAGAAAGCCATAGCACAGGGTTCATTTCTCTGCCAATTTGAACCTTTCACTTTAAGACAGGTATGAAGCACTAGTGAAGAGATTTGTACATGAGTTATGGTTCCTACCTTTCACTTACAGGTGTAGGAATGGAGGTAATGAGGTTTTTCTTAACGGTACGGAGTGCAAGAACACTTTAGTCCATTCTCTAATTTGATGGGAGGTCATACTTCATGGAGTGGGTAATACGTACAAGGCAAACGTAGCCTGTTATCTGAAGGGTTCCCCAGCTGCTGTAATTTGTCCGGCATGCAGATTACTTTTGAATAGAGGTTATTTGATTTTGAACGACCAAGGCTGTTGTGAGCTGAAACTGGGAGTACCCTAAGTTGTGGTGGTTACTTGGGTCATGACCAGTTGTACAAAGGTGATTTTTCCACCTGCCTGTACAGTTAGGGAAGTGACAATTTGGCCTTCAATTTCCATTTAAAATGTAAACTTTGATAGTTTTGGCAGACTGAAAGCCTTGTTGTTTCAGAAAGAAGTTTCTTTAATATCTGTAAAGGGGACATTTGATCTTCAAATTGGAAGGCCTTCTTCTGGAATCCAGTTGTTACTATGCACCAACCTCCCACAACATTTTGGAGAGGTTGTGCACCACATTTTTAACACTTCAAATACTGCAGGAATAGTATACCTCTTTAAAACACTTGGGTCTGGGTTTGTTATTAATTTCCAGACTCTCCTTGGAATGATCCCATCCTTCATAGTCAGCATGTTTGGAGGCATACCTCTTGTCCTGTTTCTAATTGTCAAGATAGTGATTTTATTTTTTCTGCTCTGCAATGAATGTTCTGTCATGAGGCCAAATCGAGATAGCACTGCCAGGTATGCTACTGTTGTGAAAGGATGATACAGTATTTTGGCACACCCTTGCTTTATGAACTTAATGATAACTGTTTTTTGATCTTTCAGCCTACCTGGTTATATTGCGTGTATCCTGTGTCCCCCTGTCTGCTGTGCACTTTTAAGTATGCCCTTGATGTATGCCCTGGAATGCAACCAGTTCAATATTTGGACACAGAACTACAGGTGGGTCTATTGAGAATTCACTTGCAAAGTTGCCCTGTGCGACTGCAGTTGCTACAAAATGCATATTACGAACCTTCACTCGATGCCTCAGCTCCTGGATTTATAAATCCTGGCTTGTCCTCAGCAGGGGCATAAATGGTTGTCAGACCTTCAGCGGCTGCTGAATGGATGTGATTGGACCATGTTTGTTCATTGGAACTTGTGAGAGAGGTGCCAATGGAAACATCGTCTGCGGCAGCTGGGAACAACAATGTTCTTTCGTCCGCTTCTCTAGAAATTTAGCCAAAGTACTAGAAAAATGTGCTCCACAACAACTGAATCAACATATTACAGAATTTAAACTACTGAACGACTACCAATCAGGGTTCAGATCGGACCACAGTACAGAAACAGCAATCCTACACATAGTAGATGATGCTCTGCTTGCTCTAGACCGCAATGAAACCTGTCTCTTGGTCCTTCTTGACCTATCATCCGCGTTTGACACCGTAAACCATCCCAAACTATTAGACCGTCTCAAAATTAGGATGGGCTTATCAGGAACAGTCTATAAATGGTTCTAATCCTTCCTAGAGAACAGATCGCAAAGATTCCTAGTGAACAATAAGCTATCCCTTCCATCTCCAATTCAGATTGGGGTTCCACAATGATCAACTCTATCTCCGTCACTATTCAACTTGTACATTGAACCATTAACAAATGTATTACAGCAGGCTAACATTTCCTTCCACATGTATGCAGATGACACCCAACTGAATATGAAGCTTGCATCATCAGAAGAGATCGTCATAATGAACTAAGCACTACAGAGAATCGTTGAGTGGCTAGGTGACAATCATCTTAAGCTTATTGCAAAAAAACAGAATTCCTCTTGATCTCCCCTCCTAAAAGCGCAGCCAGGATTAAGGAATGGACCAAGATGATCACTGCGCTAAACGGTTTCGTAATTCTAGTAGACTCAACGAAATCTCTTGGAATCACTCTGGATAAAGAACTAAACATGCGAACCCACATCAACACAATGGCAAAAAACACACATTTCCATCTGAGTTACCTCAAAAAACTGAAGCCGTTCATCGAATCAGATGATCTCAAAATGGCAGTCCAGGCACATATTAAGAATTGAGAACAGATGTGCAACACTCTCAGGGCTTCCTAAGATCTCTACAGCCCCCCTAAAAGCATGTCTCAATGCAACAGCCAGACTTATAACTGGATCAAAAAAATGTGACCACATGTCTCCACATCTGAAAGCGCTCAATTGGCTACCATATGACGCAAGAATACAGTTTAAGATTGCATGTATCACACACAAGGCAATACACCACAAAACTCCATGTTACGTGGCCCAGAAAATCACGTTATCGGGAGGCAGTAGACCCTCCAGGGTATCTAAAGATTTTTTGCTAAAACCAGCATTCTTCCGTAAGAAGAGATCATACGACAGAGCGTTCACGGGAGCTGCACCAAGGGTCTGGAAATTGCTCCCACCGAATATTAGGAGAATCACGTATGGTCCACTGTTAAAAAAGGATGCTAAGGTTTCTTTTGATGGGTACATTTCTCCCATAACTATCACTAGGCTACAATTAGACTATTCTGAGTTCAGCAGACAACCCGTCGATCCACTACAGGCTGCTGTTCAAGTAGACCTCCATTAGGTATAAGACAGTTACTCCCTTGGGTCTATCTAAAGGGATGTTGTCTACAGTCAAGTAACTCAATCAATGTATATTTGTTTTAAAGTAGCAATATTTTAACCATTGTAGACAGCTAGGATATCAGGAGTGGACCTTTTCTGGTTCAGAAGCTTGTTTATGGCATGTTTTACTTTTACCTATTGTTTTCCTTATTCTTTAATATGTTGCAGGTTGGACATGGGTTAGCACCTGCCCATACTATTGACCACGTTTTTACGCTTGTGGTTAAAGGAATGAATATCCTCTGATTGTAAAGGGATGATGATGTAAAGCGCTCTGACACCCAATTTCTTGGGTCTTGTTCGCGCTATAGAAAACACTGAATAAATAAATAAACAATCAGGTAGTTTCGAGTAGAGGAGATTTTTTTACTTTTGGCGATGTTTTTACTGCAAAATTGCTTTTATACACAGCTTTTTATGTTCTTTTTAAGTCCCCTTTAAAATGCATTTTGGCTTTCGTTCTGATTTTACTACTAAAGAGCACTGTCCTTTGAAGACTATTTAGCTTTAGTGACTTGTGTGTTAGCACATGTTTTATTAAGCTTTTTAGTTTCGTTACCAACTTGGAGTGGGTGTTGTGTGGTTACATAGGCTCCAAGCACAGAATCCCACCATTTTACATGGTCATGCTGAGTTGACATCCTTTTGGAAGATCTCACACATTTGAGGTGCACCCGTATGTGATAATGTTTTCAGAAATAGTTTTGTTTACACTTCTTTGTTGGCATATTTTCAGGCCCTTGGACATTCTGTACATGGACTAAGTTCACTAAGCAACATGTCGTTGTTTGTTGTAGCCTGTTCAGCAACAGCTCTGCGAGAATAGATTAAATAACAGACTAGAACTCCGGTATAGAGAGTATGGGTGACGCTTATTATAAAAACTCTCTGAGTCCTTTGTTTACGGAGAGGAACATTTCCCTGGCACTGTCGATTTTGTCTCCTGCCGGATTTCCAGCCCAAGTGAATCCGGTTACCATTCTGAAAAGGACAGTGGCCTGCTTTACATCAAAAATGGGCTTTCAGATGAGACATACCATCAGGTAATGGGGAGTTAGACCACTCGGGAGAATTCTGGCAGATCTGCACACCCTATGCATATTAGAATAGGAAGCACTAGGCAGGAGTGTAGATGAAATTATATGTATTCATATAATAAATCTAAAAGCACCATGGTTGAACTGTTTATTTTCTTTACTATTCTCGTAATGCTGATTAATCTGTTTTGTTTCCTTCTATTACTCATTGCAGTGCACATATTTTACACAAGAGTATTAGAGCTGTAATAAATGTTTGAAATGCCAATTGGAGTATTTCTTGTGTTTCCCTTTGAGAATGCCTCAATCATTAACAAAAAGGTAGAATCTATTTCCACGATTTCCTTGGGGAGTCAGGGTTGTCATGTTTTGAGGTTGCACATACCATCCGGTACCATGTAAGGTTTAGGGGTTCAGATGGTGCACTGTGATCTAGCTAGAACTAAGGTCAACATATCCTGACGATGTTCATGGAGTCAGTCTCGCACAGTCTTGACATTTATGTTGTCCAAACGCACGCTTCCAATGTTCTTTAGTCCTTTTCAATAGGCTTTGTGGCTTCTTCTGAAGAGTAATTCAAAAAGAGAACAACAAATGACAAACAGGGCTCGGTGTAACAGCTTATCCCATTTCCTTCCCTCTTGATATTTCTTATAGACTGAGTTTGAGGTTCCCATTGCACTGCTACCCCAAACAATCTGTTTGGGTGTGGTAGGCTGACGTGCAAAGTTGTTTGATTCCCAACTTCTCACATACGTGGTTCCTGAGATTTGAGACAGAGATTGTACGTTGATTTGTTAGTACTTCCTTAGGGAAGCCCATGCAGAAGAAAATGTCAATAATAGCAGTAGCTATAGCCTTAGTAGTCACTGCTCGTAAAGGTATTGCTTCAGGGTATGTAGTACCGTAGTTGAACATGACTGTGTTTATACTTCATGGTAGAAGGAACAAGAGATCCTACAATATCTAATCTTGCGTACTGAAAACTGATTACCATAATAGCCATTTTCTCAAGAGGAACTTGGTGAGGTTTATAAATATTTTTCTTTTGACATATAGGACATTTTTTACAATAGGATTTTATTTGAGAAAAAGTGCCTGACCTGGCTTTCCAATTCAGTTGTGGAACCCCTTGTTTCTAATAAAGGTCGGGTCTACCTTATGAAGAGACTCCTCATCTCCTCTGGCTTGATCCCAGGCAAACTGTAAAGTGAGATCTCCTAGTTAAGCAGCTCTGCAATTTCTATCTAGCTGCCACGGTTCTTAGAAAAGCAAGGGGTTTTAGTAAGCTCCCTTTTTTTTCTCTTTTCTAAGAGCCCTACTTCTCTTTTTCTCTTTACAGGGCCAATTGAGTTAAGTTCTGCATAGGAAAAGAGTGTTTCCCTAAGCCAGTCATTTCTCTATGAAGGGTGGTCTTGAGTAGAGTGAAAAAATTGGGGTTATCAGTACCTACGTTAATCTCCTTGGGAAGTTCCAGTATAACTCCTACCTCTATATGTCTTTTTCCCAGTTGGAACCTCTACTAGGACCTTAGCCACCGGGTATGCTTTCTGATTCCCCATACACACCTTTTGACTGTTTTCTTTTGGTGAAGAATCTGCTGCAGGAGAATCAAACTCCCTTTTACTACATTTTGTCTGCAGCCTAATTCCAATAACATAACTTCCTCTTTGTGCACCTGTAGGGGAACGTAGTAGGTACATTTGGGTTCTCTTGTAAAATATATTGGTTATTAAACCCATCCGACTTCCATAGGCTCCTCCTCGAGTCTTTTCTTTCTGCAAAATGTGGCAAAATTACCCCAGTCTCCATGCTTGAAACATTGGGGCCGAGGCATGGAGTCGTTCTTGAGCTGCCTCCCTGGTAAAAAGATACAACTAGCAGATCAACTAGCAGATCAATGTCATGCACTAATATAAAGGCAGTGCTGATGGTTGCCTGTCAATTGTCTTTGTGTTGCGTCACCTGCAATAAAGAATCCATAGCAGGTATTACGTGAGGTTCTCATCTAACACTAGTTAGACAGTTTGAATCACAATTGTGAGAGGCCATCAAGCATGCATATCCCACTGCATGCTTGTTTTAAAAAAAATCTCTAATTGAGAAAAATGCATATATTCTATGTGCATATCATTGTTAATAATGTAGAACGAGTTTTTGTTCCCATAACACACTTCATTCAACCACACTCCTGGTGTGGACATATTTTACTAGATCAGTAAATTCGTGGCCCTGGTGATCATATTTCAATATTTCAATGTATCAATTTCATGCATATTATGCGGAGTGAAGAAAATACCTAACCCCACAGTCGGGGAAAGACACCGTGTATTCTTAAAAATGTACTTCATATAGGTCTCTATGTATCATGCGTATTGCAAATTGGTAATTCTATATGGTACAGTAATACTCACCCACACTTAAAGGGTATCATATGTCCCAGAAGGGGGGGTGAGGTTCCCTTTAGTCACACAATGTGTGCAAAAATTTGATAGAATAGGCAGGAGGAAATTAGTTACCAGTAGTCTAACCTACTCAAGTCCAAGTTGTGTCCCATCTCGGCAGAAAAAGTGGTCATGTTACTTACTTCGTCAAGGGTGGTCCCGGCTACTCGCCTAAACTGCCCTCAGTCGCTCCCAGCTTGTGATAGAATGATGCCGGGAAATGCTGATAGTTACGTGTTCTTGCTCTGTGGTAGGCATTTGTTACTTCCGGATCACGTGAGCAGCGCGTGGCGTCATCGACATGCACGATAGACTACAGAATCACCCTGCGGTTTGGTGGGAAATTGAGTTATTAGAGCTTCAAGTACCACATTATTAACAATATTATGCACAGAGAATATATGCATTTGTCTCAATTAGTGATTTTTTTAAAACATGCATGCAGTGGGATATGCATACTTCATGGCCTCTCACAATTGAGATACGAAATGTCACCTTATATAAGTGTTAGATGACAACCTCACGTAATACCTGCTATGGATTCTTTATTGACGCAACACAAAGACAATTGACGGTCAAGTAACAGCACTGCCCTTATACTAGTGCATGACATTGATCTCCTAGTTACATCTTTTTACCAAGGAGGTACTGAATTGATACCCTGATGAAAGCCCAGGACCTCGTTAGGCCTTAGAGTAGGGCTGAAACATATCGGTCTACAAAATATAGGGCCATAGGACCATAATAGTCCACATTGCCCCTTACCTTATTTTAGTCTTCCCCGCCGTCTCTACTAATAAAGGGATACCTAGGGGATGGTGAGGGATTTTTTAATCTCTAGTTAAGCCCCCTGGTCCCCCTCTATTTCTAAGTGCTCCCTGAAATATGGTCGAGCCCACCCTGACCTTTAGAAGTCAGGGTGAACCCAATGATGAAGCATGACACTAATAAAGTGTGTGAGGGTTATATACATAAAAAAAGGAATTTTTTCCTTCCCCGCACTAGTCATGTGGAGTTAGCATATACCTGTGGGGAGATCTACCCCTCCTATCCATATTCTGTATTATACACCACAACCCCCATAACCCCTGGCGGGATACTTTATTGTTGTACTCCCCCCACCCTCTTTGTATCTGAAGAGGCCTCTCAACCCTTCAGGTCCAACAGGCTTTTCTTGTTCGGACCTTGTTTGATTAAGAACCAATCAAATAGTGTACAACAATGGAAAATACACTAGTCAAGTTGAAATCAGCCGTTATCAATTTCAAATAACTTGGAAAATGGGAAGGTTGATGAGCCTATAATGTTCATAACAAGTTCACTTTATCATTTGTTTTAGAAACTAAAAGTATCATGTATTTAAATCTGAGCCTTGGAACGTAGATAACAGTGCTATTTAATGGCGGTCAAGTTCTCTGAGCAACTTTCCTTTCCATGACATGGTATACATACTTCTAAATCTGTGAAGCCATTGAACCTTTCCAGAAATCATTAATTTTATCTACAGAAAACATGCACATCACTGGTGCAGTACTGGTATTGATCAATAATATGTGTGTTCTGCATTAGCATACCTTATCATCAACAAACATCTTATCTAACAGCAGAATGCCCAAAGGCATGAAAGTTTGCTTTACAAATGCAGATATTACAGTCCTCATACAAAAATTACCACATTAATCACTGCTCCTAAAGCAAAACTGTCCACGTTTTCAAAATCCATCACACACATGCAGAGACAATGAATCATGTGTGTAAATCAGTTTATAGAAAATGTTACATAAGGCAAAGGAGACATACTGGTAGGCACGTTTAAAGAGTGCTTATTCTGGAAAAGCACAAACTCAGGATTCAGAACATAACACAGTGGTTAGGGCCAACTTTAATCATAAGAATTGATTTCACCCAAACAACTCTTTCTCAGCAACATCAGGATAGAAATACTATGAAAACATAACTTTATAAACTGTACCATGCAGCTCTTAGATGGCAGTTTCAGTGGCGGCCCCTCCGCTAAGGTGGAGGAGCGTCACCCCACTCACTGCTTTGCAGCAGTGAAAGAAAGGAAAAATAAAATGATACCTTGATGTTATTATTGTTTTATTTGTTCCTGCTGCTGCAGCATGAGGGAGGGGCCCGACTGCTCTGCTCACAGAGCAGGACATGGGAGGAGTGGTGGGCACACTAAAGAGTGCATGACGCTTTAGCCAGCCATCTTGGGCCAGCCAATCTGTTATGCTCACTTAGCATGTTTTGCACCCAGGCTGCATTACAGCCTGGGTGAAGAACATGCACAGGCCCCAAGTTCCCGTGTGAGTGCATAACTAAGTTGCTCAGACTAATCACAACACTGCATTGTGATTGGCTCAGGGTAGCCTGACTGTTTCCTGTATTTTTCTTTTTTATACACCCCCCGCCTCGCCACCACAGATCCATGCCAGCCGCCACTGCAGTTTATAGCTCATTGTGTTCGATTATAAATTAACTTATGCACTGCACATTAAAAATAGAATCTCTGTGGCAAAAGTCATAACCCACTGGCCTAACCACATAAAATATTGTTCTTTGATATGCATGGCACAGGTTCTTTTGCAGCAGGCATTACAGCCTGGGTGAAGAACATGCTCAGGCCCCAAGATCCCATGTGAGCACATTAAGGTGCTCAGACTAATCACAATGCTGCATTGTGATTGGCTCAGGGGAGCCTGGCTGCTTCCTATTCAGCGGAGGTGAGACAATGTGGGACAGAGCGGCGAGGCGTTAGGTGTCTTTTTCTTTTTTATACACCCCACTACCCCCTCGCCCCCCCGCCTCGCCACCACAGATCCATGCCAGCCGCCACTGCAGTTTAAAGCTCACTGTGTTAGATTAAAAATGAACTTATGGACTTCACATTAACAATAGAATCTCTGTGGCAAAAGTCATTACCCACCGGCCTAACCACATACAATATTGTTCTTTGATATGCATGGCACAGGTTCTTTTGCAGCAGGCATATTATCCCTCTGCGCTACCTTAAATAAGTGAAAACTGCCACTAGACAAAACTCCCATCTCTCTCCAGCAAATACCGCGCACCCTACCACCGATCCGGCTCCCCCCACCACCACCCTCCGCACCTGGACGACGGTCAGCACTGAAGATACCACCCACACTATGAACACCATCCACTCCGGCTCCCCTACCGACCCCTGCCCACACCACATCTTCAACAAAGCCGACTCCATCCTCGCACCCCAACTCCGGAACATCATCAACAGCTCCTTCGCATCCGCCACCTTCCCAGAGAGCTGGAAACACGCCGAGCTCAGCTCCCCCCTGAAGGAACCCACCGCGGACCCCACAGACCTCAAGAACTTCCGCCCCATCTCGCTCCTCCCCTTTCCGGCCAAAGTCATCGAGAAGATCGTCAACAAACAACTCTCCACCTTCCTCGAGACCAACGGATCCCTCGACCCCACACAGCACCGAGACCGCCCTCATCGCAGCCACCGACGACATCAGGTCCCTGCTCGACAACGGGGAAACAGCTGCCCTCCTCCTCCTGGACCTCTCGGCAGCCTTCGACACCGTATGCCACCGCACCCTGATACAGCGCCTCAGCAACATCGGAATCCAAGGAAAGGCCTTGGAATGGATCATCTCGTTCCTCGCCGGCAGAACCCAGAGAGTCCGCCTTCCCCCGTTCCGGACCGTGGCCACCGAAGTCATCTGCGGCGTCCCGCAAGGATCCTCGCTCAGCCCCACCCTCTTCAACATCTACATGAGCCCCCTCGCAGCCATCGCACGCCAACACAACCACAACATCATCTCCTATGCCGACGACACCCAGCTGATCCTCTCCCTCACCAACGACCCCGCCACAGCCAGAGCCAACCTCCAGGAAGGAATGAAAGATGTTGCGGAATGGATGAAGCTCAGCCGGCTGAAACTGAACTCAGATAAGACGGAAGTCCTCATCCTGGGAACATCCCCCTCCGCCTGGGATGACTCCTGGTGGCCCCCTGCCCTGGGCTCCGCTCCAAAGCCAACGGACCATGCTCACAACCTGGGCTTCATCCTGGACTCCTCCCTCATGATGACCAAGCAAGTCAACGCCGTCTCGTCATCCTGCTTCAACACCCTGCGCATGCTCCGAAAGATCTTCCGGTGGATCCCCACCGACACCAGGAAGACGTTCACCCAGGCCCTCGTCAACAGCCGACTGGACTACGGAAACACCCTCTACGCTGGAACCACAGCCAAACTACAGAAAAGACTCCAGCGCATACAGAACGCCTCTGCACGACTTATCCTGGACACCACCCACTTCAGCCACATCTCTCCCCAGCTGAGAGACCTGCACTGGCTCCCCATCAGCAAGAGGATCACGTTCAGACTCCTCACCCACGCACACAAGGCTCTCCACGACATGGGACCCACATACCTCAACAACCGCCTCACATTCTACACACCCACCCGCCACCTCCGCTCCGCCGGTCTCGCCCTCGCCACCGTCCCGCGCATACGCAAGACCACCGCCGGAGGAAGATCCTTCTCCTACCTGGCGGCCAAGACATGGAACTCCCTCCCCACCCACCTACGACTGACCCAGAACCATCTCTCCTTCAGGAAACAGCTCAAGACCTGGCTCTTCGAGCAGTAGCGGATCCCCCTCCCCCCAGCGCCTTGAGACCCTAAGGGTGAGTAGCGCGCTTTACAAATTCTTTGATTGATTGATTGATTGATTGATTGTACATTAATATATCACCAGAGTTAACTTAGCACTTTTGTTGTTGCCAGAAAACTGCTGAATATACAAGGAACTTTGCAGTGCTTTTAAAACTGCTGCACGGTTACAAAACCGGCCCCCGCTAACAAAACCTGCCCCCCCCACCCTTCCAGCCTCCCGGGGAAACACCCGCCTGTCACCTGATGCCGGGTAAGGCCATTCCGGCCTTGGTGGTGTAAAAAACAGACAATGTCTTGTTGGGCAGTCCACCAGCACTAGACGTCATGCAAATGCTGTGGTTACATGGATGCAGGGTTCAACAACATTTTTTGCAATTAATGTGTTTTTCACATAAGCTGATCAATGGCTAGGTTGCTAGAAGGTTGAACCAGAAATGTGTACACTTTAAGAATAATTTCTGAAGTTTTGCAGCAGGGCATTTAAAAATATTGGATCAACTTCAAAAACAGATAATCTTATCTTACTTTGCTTGTTTACTTGCCCAGTGTCCACAGCTCACAGGAGTCACAACAACTGGCACCACCACAAGGGGAGTCAGAGTCAAGATTCTAGTCAAGTCGATTTGATGACTTAGTTAATCTCACTCTCACACGACCTCACATGCCCTGCGGCCTGCACGAGGTCCGACTCAGTCAGAGAGTGACAATTAAGTGAAGCAAGTCACTCATGACCTGGTCCCGAACTTGCATTGTTCTAGTCCGTCAGTCTTGACACCCAGCACCCATGTAGCAGGAACAAGTCTGACTTGACTCCGCACTGCTGTGGCATTTAATGCTACGCGGGGGCTGCCCAATCATTTTTGCCCGGGCCATCATCATAGGTAGCGCTTTCACGCTACCAGATTGACGGCCCTGGGACCCGGTTGGTGGTCCCAAACATGCTGGTATACATAGCGCACCAGGCACCACGTCCTCAGCTAGGGTAGGGTGCAGCAAGTGCACGCTTGCACTTGCACACACATGCTGCTAGCACGTATAGTTGGTCACTGCCCTATCATGCAATAACAACAATAAGACGTGATCATCAAAGGCACCTCCTATTGAAAAATATAAGTGTAGGAGGGGGGGGTTTCGTAACTCTTTCTCCCATCAACAGTCCTCACTTTCAACTGAGGTAATGTCCTCCCACTTTATTGACTAATTTTTAATTCTGAACCCTTACAAATGACCGTCACTGTAAATTCGCACCCTCTGTTTATACAGAAGTGTGCCATGGATAATATTATCAACACAAGTCACATACATTTACATGTGTATAAACCAAAAATGTGTGAAAGGACAAGATGGCACTTCACGTGTGCAACACCAATGGCGCTGGCTGGTTGGTTCTCACCAGCTATGCCCACGTTTCTCATCATTGGTATCCATCTTGCCTCAAGAAATGAAAACAGTGTCCAAAACAAATAGTGGTGAAATAAAAAGAACGTGTAGTGTATGTATCACAAATACCACGAGTACGACCCCGTGAAGTTAAGATTGAGATAAGATGCATGATTCCCGATGTCAATTTTCTTTTCAACTCGTGCACTTCTTCAGATTAAAAACAACCTGCAAAGCGGATGCAGTCCCTCAGAATACTACTCAAGTGGTGCACAAATTGTGCCCGGTAATGTACAGTGGCTCCCTCATGTAAATGGCCACAGGAACACTTTGGCCCGTGTACCTGAAGTGCCTCATCCACTGACTTCACTCCACCTGTCGCCCCCAGAACACTCCAGCATAGAACTCCAAAGTAATGTGGTCCACACTGTTGTCACACAATGAACCCCATGTAACACCACAAAAACTTACTTTTAGTCTTGGCACTCTAGTGCATTGCTAGTTCTAAGTAAGTGACATAATGTGCGGAGGTAAGGTGAGTTCCGCAAATGCTTTTAATGCTTTTCATCAGCTTGCAATTCCTCACAGAATGATTTCTACCCTTAACTGGCATCTGCTTCCTACCCTGCGATATGTTATGCAGATTTGTAGAATGCATTATCACCCGCAAGGGTATTCTGAAACTGAGCAGGTGTGAGTCTGGGCACACATAGGGACTAGTGGCACTACTTGAAAATCCAAGTCTTCCGCTTCTTGTGCAATTCAAGAAGTAAAGAGGAGGCTGTTATGTGTAGTGGCAGATCATTGCATGCTTTATGAGCAATGTAGGAGAAAGGTCGATGGACGGCTCTGGTTTTCCGCAAGTGTGGGATTTGTGCAAGTAGGAGTCCGAATGATCGGACGTGTCTGGAAGATTTGTGAAAGCAAATGCAATTGTTGAGGTGTGCCGGGCCAGTGTTATGTACTGCCTTGAAAGTGTGGGTGAGGACTTTGAATTGTGCTTGTTTCTAAATGGTGAGCTCCTTCAGGTTTGGTGTGATGTGAGTGCGGCAGGAGAGGTTGAGAGTGAATCTGGCCGCTGAGTTCTGAATGGTTGGCAGCTTTCTGGTGAGTCTTTTGATGATCCCAGTATAGAGGGTTTTCCCAAAGTCCTGCTTGCTTGTGACCAGGGCATGCGTGACAATTTTCTGGGTATTGATTGGGAGCTATTTGAGAATCTCCCTCAACATCTTCAGGGTATGGAAGCATGAGGCGGTGATGGCATTGACTTGAACGGTCATGTTGAGTTTGCGGTCGATGATAATCCTAAGTTTCTTGGTGTGGGTGGTGGAGGTCAGTGTTGGTCCTAGCTCTGTTGGCCTATAGTGTTGTGATCTTCCTGAAGATCACAATTTTGGTCTTGTTGGTTTTCAGCTTTAGACAGTTGGTCTTAGTAAACTTAACATTCTATTCCAGTGTGTGAAGTAGCACACACACACAAACACACACAGGAATGGAAAGGAATGGTAAGGGGATACTATGAAGGCACATCAGACAAGTTCATCTGAGTCATAACTATTTACAGTATTGACAAAGCAATATAAATAACATGGGATAATACATCTCCTCCCTTCTTATGGAAAACGTAGTCAATTAAACAATCCTCAAACCTAACTGGCTTTTCAACATTGCGCTAACTACAGCCATCTGCTCTGCAACAATTCTACCCTGGTACTCCAGCATGCACACTTCTCGTTGACTTCACAAGGCCGGCACCAAAAGACAAACTGGCCTTGCCACCATTCACTGCAAAGTCAGGGAAACCTTTGTCACACAAGATGGAGTCAGTCAGAAAACTTTATTTTGATTGATCGACCATAAAAGTGCAGAGTGCAATACAGCTCAAATATAAATGCATTAAATATAATAAAAGATACAATTAATCCAAGATAATTTGAAACCGATTTACAATTAGCACAGTGAACAGAGCTCACTGGAGGCCAAATGGGACAGTGGCAACAAAAACCTATGAAAACCATAAGTACTAACAGGTTCTGCAATGTTGACATTGTTCTCCTATTGTACTGTTGCTACGAATCCTTAGTTTCATCCAAGATGGAGTCATAAATAGCACCATATACATCTGAATTATTTACCTGTTCTAACCTCTGGGTGTGTGCGCTCTGAGATGACAAAGGCACATCCAGAGAACCATTCCATCACTGACGGTACAACAACACTGCTGATCCATTCCTACTCACTACTTCTAAAGGCTTGGTGAACTTACCTCATGCATGCTTTGTATGTGGATGCTTGATCCTTAAAAAATCGCCCATCTTAGTTGTATCGTTGACCACAGCTTTTCACCTGACATAGTGAAACTTCATCAGCTATCATTTTGACTCAACATTCTTCTGCACCATCTCTCTTGATTCATGTGCAGGATGCAACTATTCATTCGCCAATGTTTGGAACCAATGGATATGCAATTTGGTTACTGCTAGTGCCAACCTGCAACTAAGGGGATCAAACATGTTTTTTACAGTAACGCCATGGCGTGTAGAACGGTATGCCCATTAGTGTGTCCTCAATGCATTAGTTATATACAGACTACTTTTAAGTGCTAGTTGTATCGTTTCTTTGATCAAACAGTTGGCTCGTTCAATTTGCCATTGCACTATGGATGATGCAAGGATGTTTTAGTATGAAGAACAACATTAGCAGTCACAATTATAGTTACTTCATTCGAAATGAACTGGATTTCGTTATTCCCTGGAAGACATTTCCTTAAAGAATGTTAAGACTTCCCCATAGTGGAATGCTCGAAATATGTCGATTTAATCCACTTGCTATAGTAGTCAAGCATGACAATAGCATAACACATGGAAACGGTGAACATATTCATGGGTCCAATAAAGTTCTCACCCAGCCTTTGCCATGGACCTCCAGGTAAATCTATGGCTTAAGGGTATCTAGCTCTGGCCTTGTTTATTTTATCTACCTCATTACATGCCTGGAACTCCCTTACATTCATATCTATGCCTCCTTCCATAACTGGAACCCAATTATCCATTCTAATTCTTCTCTTTATACTTTCCAGGCATGTTTCTTTTGCTAACATTTCACTATGAGATCCAATAAATTGGAATCCTGTTGAATTGCTTCTAACCATTGCCTGTGTTTTATCGCATTCCCCTCAGCTGGTTCATACCACAAATATGCAGTGGACTCCACCTCATCGTCTTCATCCCAATCACTAGCATTTGCTGCCATGTACGCCATAAACTAATGTAATCATTATTTTCCTCCTCAACAACTGTATGTACCCTCTGTGGTCGATTTTGAGCCTTGCGTGCTCTGGAAAAGTGGTCTTTCATACCACGTTTGCAACATTCTTTGCCAAGTGCCGGATAATTTCTTTACAACTCTAAATGTGAAGTTGACCCACACCAATAACATGCATCGTTTCCGAACTAATCATCAGAAGCACAGAGTAATAACACACAGAGGGAAGGTGAGTTCCAACACTAGGATTAATGCTCATCATCAGCCTCCACTTCATCACAGGAATTAATTCCACAGATAAATACCTCCACCCTGCATGGTAGCCTTAACATTGTATAACCACTTGTGAAGAAGGATGCGCACACACACAGGTGAAAGGACTGGAAGAGTAAAGGGAGACTTTGAAAGTACATCAGACAACTTTTTCTGAGCCATAAATATTTATGCATTGACATGGCAATATAAATTATACATTATATTATACTAAGCCCAGTAGCCAAGGGGGGCGTGGTCAAGATGGCAGCCATTACCAGACATCTCGGCCTGAGCTCCGGCCTCCACTTACTAAATCTGGCACAGTCCTCTGTTCCCACAACCATCCCAGATATTTGGGGGGGCCCCCGCCCCCCCCCGCATTCTCAGTAGTTATTAGGACACCGACGACCGCTGATAGGAGCGAGAGCCCTGCCTGTATAGTGGGGAGGCACCAGCCGGGCAATGCCACAGTGTGACTCCTGGCCGCAGAGATTTCCAAAGAGGACACAGGGATGCGCACGAGCGCCGACATCATGTGGGCCCAAGCGCCAGGCCTGGCCAGCCACTCTGAGGCTGGACATGGTGACAGCATTCTGAGCCCAGTGGGCCTTGTTTCTCGTGAGCGGCTTACTCTCCTCTGCACTCTGCGGGACCCGCCTGGCCTCGCAGAGGTAAGCGGCAAGCAAGGTCTTGCTAAGTAAGAGCCCCCGCTGGCCTGTTGGGGAGCGGCATTGTTGACCTTAGGGCCTCCTCCCTATGGCCCCAGTTGCAGTGATGAATCAGGGGAGCGCCTGGACCCCGGATTGTTGTGCTTTGCTTGGCGGTAGGCCGAGCTTAAAGAGAACTGAATATCTGGTGCTGCGCCATGGATTGGGGGGACTGTGGAGGTCGGCCTTTGTGGCGAGCGCTGGAGTATATGCGTAGAGAACATTTAAAAACTGTGAGCGGCCCCTGCTGACATCTCTGTGATGCGGTGCGTCGACAGGTAAGGCTGCCCCCTCCCCCCAAGGCATCAGAGGAGGTTTGTTGGAATTCTGGGGCCCGTGACACGTGAGATATGGCTGCCCAGTGATGAGTGGGCCCTTAACACTGTTATTGACCTGGGAGAGAGTGGAGTGCCAATATTGTAAAGTTCCCTAGCGCCTGGTGGAAGTGACGAGGGGGTCAGCTGCTGCCCTGGGCACAGTGGTTGATTTGGGGCAGCATGGGGAGCCGGGGCTGCTTGGTGGCCCTGGGTGCTTTTGGGGATACCCGCCGTCCATCTTTGAATGTCCTAGATCTGGGGTTACCAGGAACCCGCTATGCTTTGAAAGGATGGTGAAACCACAGCAGCCCAAAACTCCTCACCAACTTATGGGACACCCTCACTCTAAGATGGGAAGCAGGCCTGGGTGGATGGCGCACTGTGCAACCTTGAGGCTACCCTGGACAAACACTTGACCCAGTTTGATCCTGCAGGCTAATCTGATCCCCAAAACCACCCTGGAATCCAAAATAGATGCGGTCTCCCTTGATGTTGGACTGCTCTGCGCGAATCGACAGCTGGTGGAGAAGGTGGTTGACACAGTCTGGTCTGACCACAATGCATCCTACTCTGCAGGAACTACAATTGCAGATGCAGGAGTTGAGGGCTAATATCACCTCCTGGCAGTGGAGGGTGGATGGTGCAGAAAGGTGCTCAAGGTGCAATATTGTTTGCTTTGTGGGTTTTACAGAACGCTCCAAATGCCCGAATATGGAACTTTTCCTCAAAAAGTGGTTGATGGACACAGTATTGGCTGGTAGGGTACCAAAATTATTTTTGAGTGAATGTACTCACTTCCTTGCCAGAGGCCCTTCACTGCCGGGGGCACGGCTGCGCCTAGTGATTGCACGGTTACTCAATTATAGAGACAGAGATTTGGTTCTCCAGCTCTTCCAGACACAGGGCGCCTGGCGGTTCAAGTACAGCATCATCACTACGTACCCGGACTATACAGCAGAGTTGCGGCTGCATATTAATTCCTTTACGGCTGTGAAGGCTTAATTGCGGAGCTTAGGGGTGAAGTATACTCTCTTGTTTCCTACTAAACTTAGGGTGAATGATGGGTGCTCTCCGACTCACATTCTCTGACTTCCATGGAGGTGGGGACCCGGCTGCATGCCAAGAGACTGACTGAGTGGCCAGCGCTCTCCTAGGGCGCCGAGGGGCATCGTCGCATTCCAGGAGATCACTAATCAAGCCCACCTCCAAACAGGCGGCCAGGTAATGGACACAAGTGGTGGTGGAAGAGTTACAGCAAGCCCACAACCCCTTTGAGGTCCTGCATTCAGATTATGCCTCCGACACCGGCTCAGACACTGGTGACACTATTGTATCAGCTAGTGATGAACCCTGTGGACCGCCGTTCACACCACAGCTGGTGGATGACCTCCTATGATGGACCTGTGCTCCTCTGGGGTGGTAAGCCCTGTGACTATCTATGTGGGCCTGCCGACCTTTGGTGACATTTGTGAGGGGGTGGGGGACTGGGATGGGGGCAGGAACTAAGCACATGGGAGCTAGAGGGCTAGGTTTCATTGCCTGTTGCTTCCCATGCCGCGTATAACCATAATGAACTGGAGTTATACATTTTATTCTGTTATGGTTTGGTTGCATACTATGTATGTCTGTTGCGGAGCATTGGAAATTGTCTCAGCCAGGGAGAGGGGCTTGTTGTTGTTTGTTGTTGGTTGGGAATTGGAGCTACCCGTACACTATGGACTAATCATCAATCACATTGTTGACACTCACACACTCACTAGGGAGCAGTTGGGAGGGACCATGTATCTGGAGTCACGACGCCAGTAAAGCGTGGCCTCCTCCCTCCGCTTGACATTACACATGCTACATTGGTACACCTGACAAGAATTTGACCCCACAGTGCAATCTACTGACTTGGAACGTGAGGGGCATAGCCACTCCGATTAAGCTCTATCGCATCCGCTCTTAAGTGCCATCACATGCATGTGGCATTCCTGCAGGAGACTCACCTGACGCAGACAGAACTGCAATGGTTGTATGCAAAATGGAGGGGCCTTGTGTATGGCACCACAATCTCGGCCTTTGCCAAATGGGTTCTGGTCTGTATTGCCCTAGGGACACCGTTAGCACAGGAATCCCACAAGGCTAGTCCAGAGGGCAGATATGTCATGGTGGCAAGGCATCTGAACGGTAAGCCCCTTGCGCTGGTGGCTATTAATGTCCCTAATAAGGGTCATTCCATCTTCACGGACTGACTCATGCTGGCACTGTTGCGTGACCCTCATACCCCTAACATATGGGGCGGGGATTTCAATTGCTTGCTAGACGTTAACAGACACCAATCAGTCCTGCCACTGGAGGGGGCAGCCTGTTGCAAAAGCATGCAGCATGTTCGGGACTGGCCGACTAGCCATAAGCTGGATGCTATGTTGCACCTCCAACACCCGGAGAATTGCAAATTCTCCTTCTGCATCCGGGTACACGATTTTCACACTCAACTAGACCTTTTCTTGTGTAGTGCATGCATAGGAACCCTAATACTCCATATGGAATACTGGCACGCACGCTTTCTGACCACTGCCTGCTTCTGCTGTCGTTGAGATAAGGGTGTGCTCGTTCCCATATACTGACGTGGAAACTACAGACTGATTCACTTCTGGATCCCCCTTCCGCGAGGACTTGGCCACGCACTTGACTAGGTACTTTGAAAACAATGCTATCACCGCGTCCTGTAGGACATCCGAATGGGATGCTCAGAAACTGCGACAACTAGAGACTGAACAGCCGTGGCATGCTGGGAGGGCTGAGCCACTGCTCCAGTTACAGAAGGAACACCATGAATTAGAGACGCAACTGGGATGGCTTGATTATAAGAAACGTCAAACTCGACTGCACGGGGAGGGCGACTGTGCCGGAAGGATGCTTGAGTGGCGGATACGTGGTGACCAATTGTGGCCACCGATGAGGGCGATTTGGGTGGACGGGATGTGATCCTTAATACCCAGGAGGATTTTAATGCTGCCTTTGTGAGTCAATATAGATCCCTCAATGCAGCTGTGACAGGCCTCTCCGGTACCACATTGCAGTTTCCCACGGGGATTTCCACTCTTCCCCCCCCCCCATCTGAATAAGCTAGAGTGGACTGAACTGGATGCTCCTGTCCAACTGTAGGAGATCGGTATGGCCATCTCCCCGATTTTTTCTAAGAAGACTCTGGGCACCAATGGCCTTCCCATAGAATACTAGGCTGCCTATAGCGAGATCCTAACACCAAAGTTGTTGGAGATCTATAACAAAGCACATAAACGTGGACACCTCTGACACACTCCGTGAGACCCTGATAGAGGTGCTTCGCAAACCAGGCCAGGACCTGCTGGATGTTCATTCCTCCTGGCCGCTCTCGCTGTTGAATCTCAACTGTAAGAGTTTTGGGAAGGTCCTCACGAATAGACCCTCCCTATGCTTGGTACCTTGGGCCATGTGGATCAGAATGGGTTAATTTCCTGGTTCAGCACCTTCCTCAATATCCTCCAACTTCTTCGCTGATGCGGGCTGATCTGTGGGTGCAGGGGTGCCAGTAGCGGTGTCGCTTGACATCGAAAAAGCTTTCGATGCCCTGGGCTGGGACTACTTACACTAAAAGAAATGCATGTGGGTTTGGGTTACCAGAGCTGGATCCAGACCCTTTATGGGCATTAGGGTGCAAGAGTCAAGACAGGGCAGTTGATAGATTTATATTCGCTGGGGCACTAGACAAGGCTGCCCTCTGTCACTGTTGATTTTTGCCATGGCCATGGACCCGCTGGTCTGTCGGCTACTCATGCAGGGGAGAGGGTGGGGGGATTGAGGCGCATGGGGCTTATCATATGGTCTCCTTATATGCAGATGACGCTCTGATATACTTACGTGATGTTGGTGATTCGCTCTGGGCGGTGATGGCACTGCTGGGTGATTTTGGGATGATGTCAGGCATGAAGGTGAACTGGTCCAAGCCCTGCCCGTTACCCCTATGTCCGCTCCCTGAACCTGACAGGAGTGGACTGCCACAGGCTCGGCTCCAGTGGCATTTTGACACATTCAAATATCTGGGCATACAGATATACCACATTGACGATAACCTCTTAGAGGGGAATGTGTACAGGGTGCTAAGCTCAGATCGTTGATCTATACTGTTCTGGATATCTCTCCCACTGTCTTAGGCTGGATGGTGGTATTGAAAATGCTGGTATTGCCGGGGCTGCTATATTATTTCTCAGCCTTTCCACTCGCTCTTCCCATGTGTTTATTTGTTGATCTCAACTTGCTTTTAGTGGAACTGGGATGGTATAGGGGAAGGTGGAGGGTTGCTCTTGACAAATTGGATAGCCCTCTTCATGAGGGCGGTATTGGTGCACCCAATTTAAGAACTATGTTATGCAGCCTCTCAGTTACAATTGCCACTATAATGGCTCGGGATGGCTTTGTGCGCTAAAAAGGTGGATGTCCAGCATTTACTGGACGGGTTACATATCTACACCTGATTGTCGACCCCTGGGCTCCATATCCCGGGTGAGCCGCACCAGATGTGGATTGCCAGATGCAGCTGGCAAAAATATGTCCATGGTAAGACAGCCCATACCCCATACTCACCCTTGGTCCCAGTTTATAATATAATGGCTCTGCAAGAAGTAATCGGACATCTCGACATAGTATGCTGAAAGGAGCCAGGTATGACACATTGTTATGCTGGGGTACTATTCCGTCTTTGCATTACATCATTGACACAGTTGGCATACTGCTGGGCCAGTTCCTGACATATAACCCTCAACAACACCCACTCACCTTGCACTGGGGATGGGGCGCACGGAGCTCCCTACCGTGCTGCCACTCCATACAATGCTTTCCTATGGAGGCACACCTAAAGTTATAACGACCCTTTGTATAGCCTTACTGACTCATAAACAGAAGCTGTAGGCTAGGTCCCATGAATGCTGGACATTGGTCCTTCAAAAGCAGCTGTTCGACAGACAATGGGGCCAGGCCCTGCAGCGTTTTGAGGTCTTTCAGAATCACCACTTTCGATTTGCTGAGTTTTCACTACCTGCACCAAACGTACCTCATGCCATTCTGCATAGCACACATGTACCCCACTGATAATTCAGGGTGTCTTAGATGTAGGGTGGTTGATGCAGGCTCTTTCCATATGATGTGGCACTCTCCGATGATTGGGCAGGCGTGGGAGGAGATAGCGAGGACTACCTCTGCTCTTGTTGACAGCATGGTCGTGACCACCCCTTAATCTTGTTGTTTGGTGGGCATTAGACCCAGGGCTCGGGGAGATAAATGTCTCCATAGGTTCCTTAACCCCTTCAGTGCCACGCCCTTTCCCCGCCCTGTGCCGGGCGTTACATTAGCGGGCGGGGTTCATGACGAGATAGTCTCGTCATCGGCACAGCGCAACCGTGCTCCATGACGAGACTATCTCGTCATGGGCACTGAAGAGGTTAAACTGGTGTTTATCTTTTATAAGCACCAAATCGCAATGTCATGAAAATCTCAGGCAGCTCCGGAGGTGAAGAACTGGCTCCACACTCTACTAAATGGGTGAGGGCCGAGAGGGATCTTCTGGCAGAGGCCCACATTAGTGGTGGCGTCAGACAGGGAGTTACAACTTGGAGTATATATACATACGAAACTTGGAAGCGAAAGATGATACAAGATCCCCGTAGACACCTGGATCTGTATCCTTCCATGTCGTACACCTTTGCACTTAACAACTGGAATCCCGTACACTGGGGTGATGATACCTGGAGTGGGTTCAGGCAGAGATGGCATGGCAGGAAGCAATATTTAGAAACAATTATGCATGGGGTTGACTGCTGGCTGGAGGGTCTGTGTAACGACAAAAACTAGGATCTTCCTATACAGAGAGCTGCTGTTTTCGAGAGGGTGGGTGCCTGGAAGGGTGTGTGGCAATGCTTATACTGTTATGTTTGTGATGATGGGCGTGTGAGGGGTGTTACTGGGTTTCCAATGCAAAGTTCTGGAGTTGTTTGCTGTGAAACTAATAAAGAACTGGGGGGGAGCTCAGTAGCCAAAGAAACACATTTTTGATTGAACATGTCCTTGACAGTTCTTCCACTTTCCTTTTTAATCAAATGCGGCATTGACCTAATCAGAGCACTTCTCTTTGCATGCTTGGACTATTACATATCAGAGAACAAGGCTACACCCACGCAACCCAAAAAAGCTACTGAGAGCATAATAAGGTGGCAAACATACTGATAATCTTGGCGAAGCTTTAGAGCTTAATGTAATTCAAAATGGACTCCACGTGAACAAACTATACATGTCACATTGCAGGGTGCTATTCTCGTGACTGTATTGGGTAAATTGCCTCTCTAGAGCACCCTTGACATTTCACTTTGATTCAGACATTATCTGCTCTTCAGAAAAGACTGGAAAATTGCCCTATTCGGATATAACTTCAGAATGTAATAGGTCACTACAGGCCTATGCCCTTGATGCAGAAATAGGGTTTTGTCACCTAAATAACTTCCCCTCTACTGAGCAGCACTGGATAAACTGCTTGTGACAAGTTCGCCCATTCATCTGCTTTCTTGTAGCAATGGCTGCTGTAATTAGTGCAGAAGGTGCAGTTTGACCAGGGTTCACGAGGGTGGGAGGTTAACTGCGTGCAAATTGTGGCTGGGCCCACTTTCCTTGCTTGTATTTGGGCCTACCCTCAGAGGATCACCACCTTAATTAGTCGCGAGGCTTGCATGTCGCAGACACCTGGAGAGCTATGCCAATCAGAGCTTAGTATCCGGTAGGGTCACACAAGCAGAAAAGGTCAATGGGTAGAGACCAGACGAAGGGCAATCCATTGGTCCAACAGGTTGGGGTTTGGGCACAAGGTTGACAACCTTGTTCCATAAAAAAACTTTTTTTTAGGAAAACAGCACAGTTGCACTACATTCCAGCGATATAACAGGCAATAGTTTAGGGCCCATAGACTTTGCTATGCCTCTGTCCAAAAGCTCTGAACTGGACACCTAACTTGACATAACACCACAGATCTGATTCAAGAAATTTTTGTTTTCAATATTGAGGCTTTCTTTAAATTAGCATCTGTATCCATTCACATAACTTTGATGCAAAATCCCCCTGAAGTGGCCATGACATGTTTGAGCTCTACAAAACAAGAAATAAGGATTTTGTGGTGACTGATATACAACGAAAACTCAAACAAAAGTCATTAGTTGAACAAAGAGTGTCCCCAAAAGGCCAGCGCTGCCTATTTCTTTTACTAATAAAAGTATTATTGGGGATTTGCAGCTCGAGCTCCTCCCATGGCAACCTGTTTTATCAGAAGAATACTGTGTGAAGCAGAAACCTTTATAACATTGCAAGTAAGAGCAATCAGTATTATGGCAGGCACAGGCCTATTCGTACAATTGCTGTTGTTAGCTCAAGGGAATATTTTTTTTGAATTCTCAAACCTATCTGGTGATTGCTTGTTGCCTGTTGGGTATCATGATTCCATATCTTTATTTAAAGAAAAAAAATATGAGCATTGTGGCATGGAGTTGGAGGGGGTTCAGGCTATTTTAGACATCATCTCTTCAGAATTGCTGATGCCCCAAAGCTCCGTTGAATTCCTGTGCAGTGCAGATCGTGGTCTGTGTGTGTGCATGTATAATACATGTATATTTCCAAGTAAATAACCAAAAAATGTGCTGTAAATGGGCTCCAAGTTTATCCTTTATTAATGAGGCACCGAGTGTCCCGCTGTTTTAGAGCACTGAGACTTTCATAATATGTAAACCTAAATTACACTTGTGTTTCTTTGGAAGTGCTCAGGGAACGAGAGGATAATTTAAGCCAGGATCTTTTTTTGTGCGTTAATGCTTATTTAACGCTGCGCCACGTACCTCAGCGATAGGTTACGGGTTGGAACGCGTCATGCAAACAGGGCGCCTGTCGTACAGTAATCACTGTACACTTGCAGCAACAAGATAATTACGCTAAAATCCACAGCCTCGATGTTAACAGTGTTGTGCGCACTCGATGCAGATTGTCAGAGCAGTCATTTTATATTAAAAATGATAAGAAAAGGCCAAAACATAACTGCAATCTCATCTGCCTCCAGCTGTTAGAGTGCGGCAATGACTGGGCAGCTAGTCGGCGCAGTGCCACATGGAGATGTATGTGCGGCTCAGCCATAATAAACATTATTAATGTGTGTAATGGGACCTGGAGGCATTTAAAAATCATCAGGTATACTTGGGGGACTCGCACAGACGCAACCCAATGTAAATATGTTTTTTTCTCCCTTTCCAGTAGCTGAAAAGAATCCCGTTTTCTGTAATATTTTAAGATGAAATTGCTGGCAGCGAGATAGCGGTTCATCCGGCAAGGTCGCGGGAGGTCACCTGGGACCTCTAATAGGTTGCCGCGGAGTGCGTCCTTTTCTCTCAGCACATTAGTCGCTTGGGCCTGGAAGCCGGCCCTTCCCAGCATGCCCGGGTGCCTATGATCCGGTTTACACGCGCTAAGCGCTTGTCGCTTGCTGGAGGGAGTGGTGTCAGCACTTGCCCTTAAATCTCTGACGGAAGGGGTTTTTACATAAAAGAATTGCCTTTGCTGCATCCCCAAGGTTGTGTACCAGCAGACGGCATTAAAAAATTTATTGCTACAGCAGGCTGCCTCACGGAGCTCACTCATGTAGTGGATGTCCTATTATATGGACAGTTGAGTTTAATAGTCATTGTGTACTTAAGCACGGCAAAAACAACAGTGGGAAAAAATCCTCGACTCCACTTCTAAAGCCTCTTTCCCCAGCCTGCCAGTCTAAACACAGTAAATTAAAAATATGAATCACATCCTTGCAACCTCCCCGAACACTCATGTTGTCAGGATCTCTCTTGTCTTCATTTGTATTTCCTTAATTTAATGTTAATTATGTTCTTCATTTACAAAGAACAAGCATTACATTTCCTGTCTAGGGATTTTTGCTTTCCTCGGTCTTCAAGCTCTCCAAAGGCAAAGGGGAGATTCGGAGCCTGGGGGCTCATGAGGGAATGCGATTCATGGAAAAAAGTGAGAGGGTCATAATGTATGAGTTTTAATCTGTGGTAGATCCAGCAAATCACCCTAAAGCTAAATTGTATAATAACAATTACAATTACAGTAATATTCCGTTTCTTAAATGGCACTTTAATCCAAGGTGAAAATCTGCATCAATTAAAATGTATAGAAATGTGAAAACTGTTTTCCATGAAAGTTCTTATTGATTGTTTTTGGATTAAACAAAAAGATACATTCTGAAAATCTGGGAAATGCATTCATTGAGATGCATTTTAAAAACTTTAGCAGTACAGAACTCCACAGATCCTCACCCAGTCTGAATGCATATCCGTTCCTTAAGTGTGCACACGTGTGAGTGCTCTAATGTTGTGGGAATGTATCTCCATTAAATCCACACCCAAGTGCTCTAATGAGTGTGCTGCATTCTGAGAGTGGTATGCATTTGATCCTGTCTGAAAGTTTTACAGATGTGGATTTTGGGTGTGTTCAATTCCATACATGCCCATGCTTGAGCGTTTATTGTTTAAATCTTGAGTGAGGGGTATGTATGTCGGAGTGTTAAAACTCACAACAATTGGTTGGCCAGCATTGGATCGCAAATGTCTGAAGGTCCGCTAGGTAGTTACATGGTTTGTGTAGACCTAATAAGTGATCAATTGTGAGTGGTGTTCAAAGGTGATTATATGAATGTTGAACAACAGTACGTTTTTGATACGTAAAGGAAACTACAGTGGAGTGAAAAGATACCGGATGTCAAGAAGTAGAGAATTCATGAGAATAGATGCAGAACGAACAAGATCCTTACAATTTTTCTGTACCTTGGTGTTTTAAACAGAAGCTAGGTGCAATATCATAACGTCCTTGAATACATTTAGGATCCTGCGGTAAGAGATGTATGCCTGTGCCCAGACACACTCTAGACTGCACTCATGTCTCGATCAATTATAGGGTTTACAGAAGCACTAAATGAACACTTCTAGTTTCTCTTTCTCTCAAAATCTATAAGTTATTTAAAATAAGCGAAAATACTAGGACAAGAAGTTTCTGAAAGGCCCTGGATTGCGCCATAATTGTACAAAATTAAAAAAACAGATAATCAAAGTGAAGTCAGGGTTACTGTATACATGTTTATCATAATAAATGGTTATGACTGAACATGGTGCTTACAGAATCAAAAATAAAGAATTTTAATTATAACATTAAAAATGGCATTAGCACTCTTAAAGGTATAGTACAAATAGCTAAACAAATTTACTAATGAACGCCTGTGCGCACAAATTGTTGTAATGATTTGTTTTTTATCATAGAACATATGGGAGGCTGGATATATTTTGAATTACATTACACTAATACTTCATTTATTCTCCAACAAGCAAAAGCTCAGTCCCTGCACCTGGGTTTTTCAAAGCTTACTACGAGCCACTAGTAACGAAGGATGGTGTGGGGCCCTCTATATAAAGATTATTCTAATCATATCCAACTGTAGGTTTGTTATATTGATGCTCCATTTTGGAGTACACTCTCGCAAATATACACTAAAGCATGGTGTGGTCAATTATAGCCAGCACTTTTCCATTGAAATGGCAACAACATTTTCACCGAGATGCAGTCTTACTGGTAGAACTATGTGTACAAGCGTTTATCTGTGGAAATCTGGTTTCAGCTAATGTTTATCATTTGTACATCACCAAGCAAAGAGTCTTGATTTGTTTTAATCCTGTTAAAATGTTTTTTCCATCGTCAGAATTACAAAAAATATGTGCTTTAACTGTTGATATATTTAAAATAGGTGTACAGTTCATTTACTGGTATTTAAATGTGGTGTGTTTTGAAAAAAACATACTTCCTACAGCCTTTCCTTTCACACTTCCAGTACACCAGCAAAATTGTCACATAGTTAACTTTGCTTAATCATCTAATTTGGTAGTTAGAAAATTAAACATCAATCTACACTACAAAGACATAGCCTGCCATTTGTCCTCTGTCTTTAAACGCACAGCAAATGTGACAAAATGAAAACAAAATGTAAATGTATCTTTATCGCTAGTTCACCTTTTGAACTCCGGCATGTTTACTTTAAAGGGTGCTGCAGCAACCCTGCACCTCTACTTCCATTGCCTATGTTAAAGTCAGAGTTTCTCGAAGAGAGGCCTAGATGAATTCATTAAGTTACATAATTGCAAAGGTTAACTACTTTAACTACAATTGTGGTACCTCCTGAGTAAACATGCTATGTCTAAGATAAGACGTCAATGTAACAAACATACATTATGCATACACGTAAGTAATGTAGTGTATATATATATATATATATATATATATATATATATATATATATATATATATAGATATCCCAAAAAAGCCCACTCTCTTCAGAACAGGTAGAGGCCACTCGGGGGAAGCGTTAGAAGATCTTAATTAGAACAGTTTGTGCATAATGCATTTCAGCCTTTCGGCCTTCTTCAGATGCCGCTGTGTGCAAAGAATAACTCCACCCCCACCTTTAAATGTAAATATATATATCCGTAATAAACGTTGTTGAGAAAATCTCCTGGAGTGCGGGCACTTTCTTACACTGCTGAGCAAGTGTTTTCAAAATAGAAAGAACGGGTCTTGCACCCTTCAGGCCCGCACCATCCCCGCTAGGTGTAAGTGGTGACAAGAACTGCAGGGAATCAGTTTATATATAATAAATAAATAAATGTTTTTTTCTTTTTTGTAGTTGTAAAACATGGGCTCATGTGGCAACACAAAACTGTTTTTACACATGGCACTTTGCACAGGTGAATGTTAATGAACATTAGCCCTTTTTAATATATACAATAAAAAGCACTTTTTTGCCAACATTTGCACATTAGAAACAGGTCTAAAGAGAATAAATTTTACATTGTTTACACATGAATGCATATTTTGCACAGAAATCCATATGAGACCAGGATTTTATCATATTTTAAGGATATTTCATTTAAATAAAAACAATGTATTTATACCGTTTTTTTAGAACCTATATGCGTATATTGCACAAGGTTGGGGATGATCTATTTTGATTTGATTAATCATGAATGTTGGTTATTAACAATATAACATGAACTGTGATCAAAGTACCAACACTTGTAAAATAACATCAAAATGTATAGTTGTAATGTATTTATACTGTTAGAAAAACGAATACTGATTCTCTGAAACAAGACTGCTCTTAATATAGAGGTTTTCTTGAATGTGTAAATGGGGAAATCAGCCGGGTAGTCTGTTTTCCTGTTCTATTATGTAAAACAATGAGCACCTAGCACTTTAAATATTGGGAGAAAAACTATGGTATGTCATGTGATCAAGGACCCGAGAGGTCTGAAACGCATCATGGCGGCTATGCACTGTGAAAAATAAACGAATCAGCACTGATTAAGCGGAGTTCGTGCCTTTTTCAAAAACTACGGGGAACCGATTGGGGAAAGGAGCAAGGATTATTGGTCCAAGACGGCTTCATTGGAGTACACGAACCCCCTCTCGTGCAGGGCGAATCAGCAGGAAGCCAAGTCTGGTGTGAACTGGAAAAGAATTATCCTCCTGGAGGAGGACGCTGAATCAGCCCCCGGATAGAGGAACGCAATCCACCGAGCAAAGCAGAGCGGAGGTCTGGTGTCGGGTGACGCCGAAAAGACTAGTGGAATAACCCAGGATTATCCGGTGAGAGGTGTGCTTGACGATTATGGGCTATTAATACAGCAAACATATCGTGGTATAATTAAGAAACTAATAAATGTGCAGAATAATGGCCGCTGACATAGTACGAGGATGGGAGGAGGCAGCTGAAGGGATGTTCTCTGATACAGCGTGTGCCCCATTACGATCGCAGACCAGCGGGAACGGCAACACTAGCATTGGGGGCAATGTAACTCTGAAAGAACAGTACAAGAAATTAGAAAAGTTAATGCGCACAGAACAAGCAAAATGGTGGGAACATAAGTCCTTGTCTAGATATCTGGAAGTTGGCAGAATCCCACGTGGTCTGAGCATAATGCTTGCCCCAAGCTATGAAAACCCTAACCCAAAAATGCTACGTGAATGGGTTGAGTGCAATTTAGAATCCTCACGACGACTGGTTGAAATCTTGGTAAAATACGCCGACATTGACAGCAAGAGTTTATTAGAGCAGATTGATGAACTTGATCAACAAATAAATCAGGTAGAAATAAACGAAACAACATCTAAAATGAGAGAAGACATGGTGGCAAGGTTGAAAAAAGAAGAAGAAATAATAAAAAAACGAAAAACATTCAAATTCCAAAGGGATAAAAACGACTATGACCAAGGCCAAATATTTACCTTCTCAAGGAAGTAAGACACAGTTAAGTCAGCGCAAAAAGGAGACACTAGAAGAAATACTCAAGTACACGTGGCAGGTACAAGCAGAGAATTACCAACTACATCTTCAGTGTCAGACCTAAGCTCCTCCGTGGAGACGGAGTCGGAAACAGAGCATAACATGGGATCAAGGGATGGGGCAAGCCACCAGACGAGAAGACGCTCGATAGGGGAGTGATTGGATTTTTTAAGAGAAGCAAGGAGACAAACCCTACGCCCCAGGAAAGAAAGATCCAAACCCGACAAAGGAAAAACAAAAAGCGACGAGAGAGAAGGACAAGAAGACGCCAAAACGAATGCAAGCAAAAAGAAGAACAACAGGGGTTGGCGTCGTTAACAATCCCAGCATTGGAAAACACCAACTCAGTCATCAATCTGTCAAATATCAATTTGGACGTAGTAGAGCAACAATTGTTGGCATTGGGACTCACATTTTGCACAGAAAGTAACTTCGATTATCCCCAAACGCGTGTGGATATTTATAAATTTATTAGAAAAGTAAAGTTACGAAAAAATCACTTTCTAAGACAGGACAAAAACAAGGAGGATATATCACAGGAAGCATCTGACAGCACCGGGAGTGCATTAACAGCCTCAGATATTAGCCTGCTATGTGACCTCCAGCAACTGCAAAATGAAGATGCAGAATCATCACACAATGAGTCAACACAGCAAACAATGGCACAACAAGGAATCAATATCAACTTGGCGCCAAATACAAAATTTAAAACAAAATCCAAGTTCATTCCAGTATTATTAAGGGACTCCATTGACACATTCAAAGAAATCCTAATAAAAGAGGTGAGATCTTTACACTATAAAACTAAAGCTCAGAGAAAAAAACAAAATGTACATCAACTGAAATATCAGCAATTAATAAAAAAACTACGAGACAATGACACAGTGGTGGTACGCAATTCGGACAAAGGCGGAAATGTGGCCATTTGGCCAAAAACCCAATACTTAGAGGAAGCCTCAAAACAAGTAGGTGATCGCGCGTGCTACAAAATAAGCAACAGAACAACAACCAAGACAGCGCAAAACAAACTGTATGGGAAGCTATTGGCCTGGAAAAGCAGTGGCCTAATTAACCATGATGAACTAAAATATCTAAAAAATGATCACCCAGTATTGCCCATACTGTATTTTATCCCCAAAATTCACAAGGACAGTTCTAACCCCCCTCGTCGACCAATAATGTCCGCTATACAAAGCCTCACAGAAAATGTTTCAGTGTATATAGATTCCTTTCTACAGGAACTAGTGAAAGTATTCCCATCATATATACAGGACACTACAGATTTCCTGAGGCAGCTACATGGACTCAATTGGCAGTAATATTCCCTATTGATTTCCATGGATTTATGCAATCTTTATACATCAATACACCATATTGATGGAATTAAAGCACTGGAACATTTCCTAGGAAAAAGACCCATAGAATTCCATACCCATAACAAAATGCTAATTGACTTGACCAGGTTTTGTTTACGCAGCAATTACTTTTTATTTCAACAGCAAGTATATCATCAAGTGAGGGGCGTAGCAATGGGCGCAAGCTTTTCACCCAGCTACGCCTGCCTCCATATGGGATGGTGGGACGAGGTAGTTGTAAAAAACAAATATGCGGAAATCTGGAACAACAAAATAATCAAGTGGGTACGGTTTATTGATGACCTCTTTGTAATCTGGCAGGGGGATAAAATAAGTGCAGAAGAATTTATCAAGGAGTTGAATGTAAATGATGTCAACATTCAACTCACATATACCATCAGTGAAAGCGCAATAAGCTTCCTAGATGTAGAAGTTTATGTTTCGAACAACAGGCTGGAAACACATTTACACCGCAAACCTACATCGGGTAACACAATTCTGCACTCAAGCAGCTTCCACCCCAAGCACACAATTCTTAGCATACCCTACGGGGAGATGCTAAGAATTCGAAGAATATGTAGCAATGAGTCAGATTTAACCAGCGCACAAAGTGAATGTAAGACTCGTTTTTTAGCTAGGGGATACAAAGAAAAAACAATAGAGGAGGCAATAAGTCGAACCCGATTCAAACAACAGGAGGACTTACTCTTTAAACCTACCGCCAGTAAAACTAAAAAAGCAAAAGACCTAACCACTGACAGTAGCCCACGACTAATCCTTACATATAATAAACAAAGGGACAGCTTGAGGAAAATTGTCAAAAACAACTGGCATTTAGTGCAGAATGACCCATTAATTGGCAAGAAAATGCCGGCAAATCCCTTAATAACATATAGGAAAGCGCCGAGCACAGGGGACTACATAGTCAACAGCAGCCCCGAAATGTCCAAGAGCACTAACTGGCTGTCCAATAGAAAAGGATTTGTCCGGTGTTAAACATGCAGGGCTTGCAAATGGGGTGAAAGTAAGACCTCATTTTTTACAACATTCAGGATAGATTTACAGTCATCAATAAATTGTTAACATGCAAATCGGAGTTCGCCGTGTAGGTGCTGGAGAGCTCTTGTGGACTGCGGTACGTGGGAAGCACGAAGATGCAGGTCCACAAGAGGATACTCCAGCACATATGGGCCATCACCAACAAAGATATGAATTATCCGGTGGCCCGTCACTTTGAAGATGTCGATGCCAAGAGCCTGGACCATTTAAAGTATTATGTAGTTGATAGCATCATACCACCAAGGAGAGGAGGAGATAGGGAAGCTATGCTCAGGCGGTTAGAAACAAAGTATATCCTTGAATTAGATAGCAAGACCCCACATGGACTGAAGACAACTGAAGACTTATACACCTGGCTATAACCGTAATTATGTAAGCTAAGATTAGCAGATTCTGAAGTCAGTAGACATACAACATGACATTATGAGAACAGAAAGTCCATCTATTAATTAGTTTTATTTGAGGAAAAGAAAGGTTATTAAAAACCTTCCCTCAAATAAAACTCCCCTCCCCCCACCAATAAATGTTTTTTCTTTTTTGTAGTTGTAAAATATGGGCTCATGTGGCAACACAAAACTGTTTTTACACATAGCACGTTGCACAGGTGAATGTTAATGAACATTAGCACTTTTTAATATGTACAATAAAAAGCATGTTTTTGCCAACATTTGCAAATTAAAAATAGGTCTAAAGAGAATAAACTTTACATTGTTAACACGTGGATGCGTATTTTGCACAGAAATCCATATGAGACCAGGATTTGATCATATTTTAAGGATATTTCATTTAAATAAAAACAATGTATTTATACAGTTTTTTTAGAACCTATATGCTTATATTGCACAAGGTCGGGGATGATCTATTTTGATTTGATTAATCATGAATGTTGATAACTGTGATCAAAATACCAACAATTGTAAAATAACATCAAAATGTATAGTTGCAATGTTAGAAAAACGAATACTGATTCTCTGAAACAAGACTGCTCTTAATATAGAGGTTTTCTTGTATGCGTAAATGGGGAAATCAGCCGGGTAGTCTGTTTTCCTGTTCTATTATGTAAAACAATGAGCACCTAGCACTTTAAATATTGGGAGAAAAACCATGGTATGTCATGTGATCAAGGACCCGAGAGGTCTGAAACGTGTCATGGCGGCTATGCACTGTGAAAAATAAACGAATCAGCACTGATTAAGCGGAGTTCGTGCCTTTTTCTAAAACTACGGGGAACCGATTGGGGAAAGGAGCAAGGAACATATATATATTTTCACTGAAAAAAACATAGATTTCAGGGGCGTTATAGTTAGCTGGACATTTCACTCGTACAAAACCATTGAAATTCCCCCGTTATAGTTAGTTCAGCTAACTATAACTCACGCGCCCGCAATGCACTGCTGATGACGCCACATATTACATCACTCATGACATGGTCAGTGACATCACTCATGACATTTATTCATTTTGTTAACACAGTTTACTATGTTTATGAAATTGAACTGAGAACGTCCTTGAGCACATTCTAACACACCTGGTACTCGAAAATACAGCTGGTTCAGACAGGAGAGTAACTCGTAACAGTATAATGTAACTATGAGCGTATACCTGTTTGTAATTTTACTTCGATAGGCTGGAATCTAGATACATAATCCTGCTAGATTCCAAAATCCCGAATGGGATGAATGCTGACGAGGCCCTTAATGTGCATCTCTAATATCCCAGTCGCTTGTCCCGCACCTTTAAACCCTGTCCGCAACGTCAGGTCCTCACTACTTGATAGTTTTTATAAGTTTCAGTTGACACAGTTTTGACTTTTGTTTTTTTACATACAACCCGCACAGTAGAACCCAGTCTGTCCTAGTTTAAATCAAACACCCAACGTATAGCCTTAGGCAGAATACTTTACACCTCAGCCCACTTGGGCATCACCCTATGTTACTCTCCTTGAATGACACCGACAAACTCTAAAATTCATACACCCGGCCCTAATACATCTTACCTCAGTGCACTTGCATTTATTAATTTTGTAACACAGTTTACTATGTTTATGATGTATCAAATTGAACTGAGAATGTCCTGGAGCACATTCTAACACACCTGGTACTCCAAAATACAGCTGGTTCAGACAGGAGAGTAACTCGTAACAGTATAATGTAACTATGAGCGTATACCTGTTTGTAATTTTACTTCGATACTCGAGACAGCAAACCAAAGTGGTATAGGTTTTCTCACTGTTCTGGGTTTGTAAACACTGTCCCAGTTTATACGTTTAAAAATTTAAAAAATTCAAAATTGAATTTTCTTTAATAATTGTTGTTAATTTTGACTAAATACATAATCAGTGTGTGAGTTTTTCGCAGATACAGCAGCAAAATAATTGTGCAGATTATAACAATTATGACGAAGCACACAAACACACAACATTTGATTTAATTTTCAGCACCCTAACCGGTTTTTTGCACCATTTTGCTCATGCAGTAAACTCTTCTATGTTTGTTGCCTTCACACGCTTGCTGTGACAACCAACCAGCGTATACCTGTCAACCTTGAAATGTATATATAAGATGATATGTGAGGAACCAGTATTTGTAACTAATTGGTAACTAATCCACAGAGTCAGCGCCTTCTTTACCTGCAAGTTTGGACTGGTTTTGATATATACATATATATATATATATATATATATATATATATATTCACTGAAAAAACCATAGGTTTCACACATGTTATAGTTAGCTGGACATTTTACTGATAAAAAACCAATGAAATTCCCCCGTTATAGTTACTGCAGGCAACTATAACTCACGCGACCGCAATCCTCTGCTGATGCTAATACTGTATTTAGACACTTATTTGCCCATGTCTTCTTCCATTAAATTTTAGCTTTACATATATTACAAATATTTTTTTTTCATAAAGACACATATGTCATCAGCAGAAGATTGCGGTCGCGTGAGTTATAGTTGCCTGCAGTAACTATAACGGGGGAATTTCATTGGTTTTTTATCAGTAAAATGTCCAGCTAACTATAACATGTGTGAAACCTATGGTTTTTTCAGTGAATTTGCAAGGTTTTTTAAATGCTAAGTTACTTTACGCCATTTGTGGCGTGCGCGCCCAGTTAACGCAGTTCGTTCCGTGCGCGCACGGTGCGCTTCGCGCACCGTGCGCGCACAGTGAGCACGCGGTGCGCTTCGCGCACCGCGCGCCCACTTTACGCAGTTAGTGCCGTGCACGCACAGTGGTCACGCGGTGCGCTGCGCGCACCGCGTGCCCACGTTAAGCGGGATGGGCCATGTACGCACGATGCGCTTCGCGCACCGTGCGCACATGGGGGACATATTTTGCGCATCTTTGTGAAATGTATTCTTTGTTAACTTCCTACCTATGATAAGCCATGCACAAATGGTGCCCTTCGGGCACCATTTGCACACGGGGTGGGGAGAATGTGGATAATTTTTTTTTTTTTACTATTTTACTATTTTACTATTTTTTACCGTGCGCGTAATCGGCGATTTTCCGAAAAAAACAATTTTTTTTTTTTTGGGCTTGGGGGTGGTTTGGGGACCCCTGTATCAATGCTGGGTGGTTAGGATCTCATTAAACTGCCTCTTTACACATTTTTGGGGTTGGTTTTTGCTGCCCTACTCAGGAAGCGAGAGAGAAAATGGCGGCCGCCGCTTCCTGGTTTCGACCGATTCGAATGTTTACTAAGAACTAAGAGCCAATCAGAATCGCGCTCGCGCACGCCACCGTACGCGTACGGTAAGCTTACGGTAAGCGCACCGTAAGCGCACCGTAAGCTGCCACAGATATATATATTGATTTAAAGGCTATTTTCTCAGAATCTACTGAACAGATTTACACCAAACCTACAAAAGGCACTTCCTTGACCTGGGGACTACCTCTCTGCCAAATTTCATTAAATTCTGTTCAGCCGTTCGGGCTGTAGCCCTGTCTAAAGGTCCTATGGAAAAATGCATGGGAAAAACGCGTTTTGGGACCCCCCTTTTATCTCAGCCCCCGCTTGACGAATCCCCCCGAGACTTTCAGGGTAGGAGCGGAGCGTAGCGCCCCACCTATTTTGAAACATTCGCGAGGATTCGTCAACCGGCGCCAAAGTTATTCAAAATAGAATGTTGCGGATTTCCTATGGAAACGTGGTCCTAACTATAACTACCTACTGGCGACCGCCAGTAGGTAATATATATATATATATATATATTTATGTATATTTCTTATCTGTTTGTTCTGTCCAAGCAGAATGGTGTATGCGTGGGCCAGGCAGCCAGTAATGCGCTTTTAGCTATGCCAATAAAAACGCACACCACAGGAGTGATGCCTGTAGCATTTATTTATAGCTTCACAAAACGAACCCAACACTATTGCGGAAATATGGGTTGGATTCATTGCCGAGGTACTATAGGCATCACCACTCCTAGGGTGTGCATTTTATTGGTATAGCGTAGAGGGACATTTAAGTGTGTGTTTATTTATATGTATGTGTATATATACCCTTGGGCTGAAATCGGTAGTTGTGATATGTTGACTAATTGTTGTATTTATTTTCAAACAGTGTTTTATGTGAAGATAGTGGGTTCACGTGTGAAGTAGAGTTAAGTGTACTTTATTTTCTTTCTTTATATATGTATTGGTGAAATCTTCTCTAAAGTCAATGTAGTACAAAGGAAAATCACATTTTAGAATTGATGTTTTTAATTTCATTATAACATATTTTGCATTTAAATGCAATTGAATTATAATAATACATATTGTTGGATAAACGTGTTTTGAATATTAGCACATTATCCCAAACAAAAAGGCACATTTCTCAAAATATTGACAGACATATTTGTAGCCTAAGGCAAAAAATGACTAGGAAATGAATGATGCACAAATGCTCTAAATCTTTATAAAGAATACTAAAATACTTAACAAATCATGTGATATAAAAAATTAAAAACAAGTAAAATGTGTAATATGTACCAAAATTGGCATCTTGGGTTAAAGTAACGTTATAGTTAGGTGAATTTGTCAGTGACAACATTAATGTTTTGAACTAAAAAAAAAAAAAAAACTAGTTATAGTTAGCAGAGCTAACTATAACTTGTAGCCCCGCCATGCACTGTTTACGACCTCACATGTTGCGTCACTCTTGACATGTTTTATGACATAATTTATGACATCACTAATGACATCTAAAATTACTTCATTGGTGTCACTGATGACATCATCCAATATGTGTGCTAGTTAATCTTATAGTTTACATACTAGTGGGTAACTACCATATTTTCCACCTAATTTTGTATAGCCTGGTTCCAGATAATGGGTATAAGTGTTTACAAAACGCATGTCCTCATAATGCATCATAGCAGTTGAGAGGTATTGAACACGTTATAAATGTTTGCAATGAACGGTAATCCTGTGTGCAGGTGACAGTTGACAACTTGTGTCCATTTTGTTCCACATGTTTTTAGGCTCTGCAGAAAAAGTTTGCAACAGGGCAAAGATTCGACATACAACATAGTAAGTATAGTAAGCAGCCTTGAGTTATTAGACAGAGTAGTCTCAGAATTACAATTTCTACATAACATAGAAGACTGTGTGCACAAGGTATTAAGCTATGTACATCTGTTTGTTTTGCTTCATAAGATGAGCTATTTGCAAAGATTTCACAACAGAATGAAGGCAGCAGGAAGTGTAATCTTTAGCACCTTCAGACGTTGCTTATTCTAAGTATATAGTGTCTTTTTTGCCAAGTGCTGCATAGAGCGTACACTGTTCTTAGTAGATGCTTTTTAATACTCTGTAGTGTATTTGCATGAGAATTTCACTGTCTACAAACAGTGTGGTACAGGGTAAAAACTCGCCATAGAGTGAATACTGTTTACCGTACTCACATCTGTACTCATATCAACTTCATTTCTCAATGTAGTTTCTGTGACTCTCAGGTGTTTAATACAGATAAAAGCTGTCCATAGTGGGGGCATTCTTTTGGAACAGACGTTCAGTACTTTTAAGAACTTGGCTTTCTCTGTACAGTTGTATACAGATTGAACACTGTATGCAACAAGGGTTTCCCATGTGTCTGTGGTTGATTGTTAATTTGAACTACTCTACCCGTGAAGTGTATGGTATAGGGTCAAGGAGGCAAAGAACCCATGCTTTCTAAACCTAAGGGAGTTGTTTCTGTGATGGCATTAATGATGTCTCATATTCTTCTGAGCTATTAGGCACTTACTTTCTGAGCTCTAATGCTATACTCGTATATAGAGCAACAAGTACAAAAGAAGCTTGGATGATGTCATCAGTGATCCCACCTACCCATATAAACTAACCCTGGGGTGGCCTCCTCTGGCCTTTAGAGGTTCAGGAAGGGGGGCTACGCAGTCCTCCTCCACTTTATGAATACAGCCGCAGTGGTGGGTTTCCTTGGGCAAAAACGAAATAAATGCGTCCTGGCCAGCATTTTGTTTGTATTTTCATGTTTTTTTGATCCTGTGGGATCGCAGCATTTTGTGCCAATTTGTTTTTTTTGCCCCGGGTCCTGAGCTTACTATAACGTATGCCCCTGCAATACACTGATTATGACCTCAATCAATCAATCAATCATCAGGTAATTGTGAAGCGCACTACTCAACCATGAGGGTCTCAAAGCACTGGGGGAGGGGTGCAGCTACAGGTCAGCTGAAGAGCCAGGTCCTGAGGCTCTTCCTGAAGGTGTGCAGTGTGGTGGAGCATCTGATGTTGATTGGGAGCTTATTCAAAGCATTTGCAGTGATGTACGAGAAGGCTCTTCTACACGCTATGGTTTGGCGGATGCGCTGGGTTTCTGCGAAGTTTGCGAAGCGGAGGTTTCTCCTGGGTACGTGGAAGGAGACTTTCATTGAGGTATTTGGGTCTGTTGTTGTGGAGGGATTTGGAGGCGTGGGTGAGTAACTTGAAAGTTAATTTCTTCTCGACAGAGAGACAGTGGAGGTCTCACAGGTGTTGGGTGATGTGTTCATGTCATGGGATGCCGAGGACGTGTCTGGCTGCGGTTTTCTGGATGGTCTGGAGTTTGCGTAGCAGGGATTTGTTGATTCCGGCATAGAGGGCGTTTACGTAGTCCAATCTGCCTGTTATGAGTGTGTGGGTGGCGGTCTTCCTGGATTCAGGGGGATCCATTTGAAGGTCATGTGAAGGATGTGGAGGGTGTTGAAGCAGGTGGAGGCAATGGTATTGATTTGGCTGGTCATGGTGAGGGAGGAGTCGAGTATGATGCCGAGATTCCGGGCATGGTCCGTGGGGGTGGATTGCAGAGGGCGGTGAGCCACCAGGTGTTGTCCCAACCTGAGGGGGTGAGTCTGAGGACAAAGACTTCTGTCTTTTCCGAGTTGAGCTTCAGACAGCTGCTGCTCATCCAGGATGTGACATCTTTCATTCCTTCCTGTAAGCTGAGTCTGGTGGCATCGGGTTCCTTCGTGAGGGAGAGTACGAGCTGGGTGTCGGCATAGGATACTACGCTGAGTCCATGCTGTCTGACAGTGGTGGCAAGAGGGCCATGTAGATGTTGAAGAGCGTGGGACTGAGCAAAGATCCTTGGGGTACTCCGCAGTTGATCTCTGTGGGTTCAGTGAGGAAAGGCAGGAGTTGAGTTCTGCAGATGAGGAAGGAGCGGAGCCAGTAGAAGGTGATTCCTTGTATGCCGGCGTTGTAGAGTCTGGCTCTGAGAGTGCGGTGGAAAACGGTGTTGAAGGCTGCGGACAGGTCTAGTAGGATGAGGGCCGCGGTGTGGCCTTGGTCGAGGAGCGTGCGGATGTCATATGTGGCAGCGAGGAGGGCGGTCTCGGTGCTGTGCTTGCTGTGCAATCCGAATTTGGGAAGGGTCGAGGATGGCGTTCTCCTCGATGGAGTTAGTCAGCTGGGTGTTGACGATCTTCTCTGTGACTTTGGCCATGAAGGGTAGGAGAGAGATGGGTCAGTAGTTTTTCAGGACCGTCAGGTCTGCAGAAAGTTTCTTGAGGAGAGGCTTAACGTCTGCACATTTCCAGTCCTCGGGGAATGTGCTGGATTCGAAGGTAGCATTGATTGTGCATCGTAGCTCGGGCGCTATGGCGGTGGCAGCTCTGTGGAACATGTGCGGCGGGCAGGGTTCCATGGGGGCTCCTGAGTAAGTGCTCCTTATGGTCGTGGTAGTATCTTCGATGGTGACCGGGGTCCAGGCGGTGATGGTAGGGAGGTTGTCATCGCTGGGGGAAGGGGTGGTTTCTGGAGTCTGTTTGCTGAAGTTGTCGTAGAGGGCCTTGATTTTCAGATGGAGGTAGGAGCCGAGCTTGTTGCAGAGGTCCTGGGAGAGTGCAACATCCATGGCTTCGCTGGGGGGTTTGGTGAATTCCTGGATGATGCTGAAGAGTTCTTTTGAGTTGCTGTAGTTGGTGAGGATTTTGTTCTGGATGAAGGTCCTTTTGGTGGATCTAATGAGTTAGTGGTATTCTGTCATGGCGTTCTTGTAGGTGGTTTGGTCTTCAGTGGTTTTACTGTTCCTCCACTGCTTCTCAAGACGTCTGCAGGTGTGTCTGGTTTCTTGGAGGTTGGTGGTGAACCAGGTAGCCTTCATCGGGTGCTGTCTGTCGGGGTTGCGGAGGGGGGTGTGTTTGTCTGCGCAGTTGGTGATCCATTGGTGTAGTTCTTTGGCTGCAGAGCTATATTCAACGAGGTGGGAGGGGGATCGTGGTTGAGGCTGGAGTTGAGGTGCTCCTCTGTGACCTTGCTCCAGTTCCTTCCCAGTGGGCATGGTGTGAGTTTGTGAGTGGTGGAGTTGTTGAAGGAGAAGTGTACACAGTGCTGGTCCATCGGGGGGGTTTAGGTGGTGTGGCTTAAGTGGATGTTGTTCCCTCCTGCAAAGATGGGGTCGAGGGTGTGTCCTGCCTTGTGGGTGGGGGTGGTGATGAGCTGTTTCACATATTACTTCACTCATGACATTGTCAGTGACATCACTCATGACACCTCACATATATACTAAGGTAAGTGACTGTATGGGTGAGGAGTAAGTGGGTGTGTAATTGGTGTATAGAAGAGTGAGTGGTTATGTGAGAAACTGTATAAATTAGTAAGTTTTTATATGGGTGAGCGAGTGTGTGTGTCAGTGGCTATGTGAGTATCTGTATGGGTGAGTGTGCGGGTGTGTCAGTGGCTGTAAATGGTGAATGAGAGGGTGCATGAGTTGCTGAATTGGTGATTGAGCAGGTACATAAGTGCCTGTATAGGTGAGTGACAGGGTACATAAGTGGCTGTATGGTTGCATGAATGGGTGTGTACGTGGGTGTATGGGTGAGTGGCTGGCTGCATGGGTGAGTGGGTGTGAGTGGCTGTATGGGTGAGTGGGAGTGAGTGGCTGTATGGGTGAGTGTGAGAGGTTGTATGGGAGAGTATGTCCTTGTCTCAGTAACTTTAGAGGTGAGTGAGTACATGTGTTAGTATATTTATGAGTACATGAGTGGGTGTGTGAGTAACTGTATGGGTGAGTGGCTGTGTGAGTGACTGTATGGGTGAGTGAGTAGGTGTATGAGTAGCTGTATGGATGACTGTTTCAGTGTATGTGGCTGTATGAGTGGGTGTTGAAGTGTCTGTATGAATGGATGTGTGAGTGGTTCTATTGGTCAGTGAGTAGGTTCATGATTGGCTGTATATGTGTTAGTGGTTGCATTACTGGCTGTATGGGTGAGTTGATGTGTGAGTGCCTCCATGGAGGAGTGAGTAGGTGTGTCTGTGAATGGGTATGTCAGTGGGTGTGTGAGAGTGGGTGTATGAGATGTTGTATGGGGTGTAAGTGGGTGTGTGAGTGGTTCTTTGGATGATGTCATGAGTGATGTCATTTGAAATGTCATCAGTCATGTCACTGACCATGTCATGAGTGATATAACATGTGAGGTCACAGCAGTGTATTGTGAGGGGGTGAGTTATAGTTAGCTCAGCTAAATATAAATATAACTGCTGAATTTCTCTGGTTATGTACGAGTGAAATGTGAGCCTAACTATAACATCCCTGTAACCTTTGTTATTTTTCAGTAATTTTCTAAGGTTTTTTACATTCTATTTCCTAACTATAACGTTCCTGTCACCTTTGTTTTTTTCAGGGAATTTCAAAGTTTTAAATTTTTTTATTTCCTAACCTGTTGAGGTTTAATTTCTGTGAAATAAGCAGCATGCCAGAATGAATCCTGCCCTGCGTATTTGTCCAAGAAGAGGCCACCATTTTGTGCAACACCTCCACCCAACTGGAGTACTTTTTACTGGCTAATAAGTAAGTGCTGCCTACTTTGGGTTAATGTATAGTTTATCTCCTACACTACAGCTGTGTAAAGAATGCTGAGGAAATGTCTCCAGTGACCTTGTGTGTCTGTAACTTTGCCAATGTAATTGTTGCTCGAGCGTCTTCAACAGATAACTTTACAAGGTGGAAATGCTGAGAAAACATACTTGGATGATTTGTATGTTACAGAAGTAAGTGCTTCTTTGTTTGGTGGAGATGCAATCTTATTCCTAAGCATCAAGACTCCGTCCATGAAATCAGCAGCAAACTCGCTCGGGGGCTTTTTAGTAAGCTGTCCATCATCCTGGGAAAAAGGGCGGGAAGATGTTGCATACCACTAATGTATATAGGGCGGTTCCAAATGGGTGGGCTACTAGGTAAGCTTACATACTTCGAGTTTTTAAAGTTTAGAACACGATCTCTGGTCTCAGCAGCAGATGACAAGAAAGAACCCCCTCGTCACAGACACTATGTGAGATATTGCGCTTGAGAAAGGCATGAACGCAAACACATCTATCACAGCTTACAGATAAATTTTGGGTGGAAATGCAGAGAAAACACACTTGCTTTGCCTTGGCCATACATATGAAGTTAGGATGAGAACTACTTTGCAGAAGTGGAGCTTCAACGTGGGCACCTGCTTTGTTTATATCTGTAAGTGCTTACCGTTGAGGTTTAATTTCTGTGAAATAAGCATTGTGCCAGAATGAATCCTGTCCTGCGTATTTATCCAAGGAGACGCCACCGATTTGTGCAACACCTCGACCCAACTGGAGTACTTTCTACTGGCTAACTAGCAAGTGCTACCTCATTGGGTAAATGTATAGTGCATCTCCTAAACTACAGCTACGTAAAGAATGCTGAGGAAATGTTGCCAGTGACCTTGTGTGTCTGTAACTTTGCCAGTGTGATAGTTTCTCGAGCGTCTTCACCAGATAACTTAATAAGGTGGAACTGAAGAGAAAACACACTTGGATGATTTTGTACTTCACAGAAGTAAGTGCTTCTTTGTTTGGTGGAGATATAATTGTATTCCTAGGCATCAAGAACTCCTCTCCAAAATTGTTGGGAAACGCGAGGGGAGGCCTCTTAGTAAGCTGTCCAGCATTCTGAGAAAAGGGCGGAAAGAGGCTGCATACCGCTGATGTATATGGGGTGGGGTTTCTAGGCAAAGTTTATATACTTTTGGCTTTTAAAAGTTGAGAACACAATGTCTGGTCTCGGTATCACAGACACTACGTGAGATATTGCGCTCGAGAAAAGAAAGGATGCTGGTATGACCTTGTACAGAAGGGCAGGTGCATTGCGGGAGAACATACACTAGAATAGGAAAACCCAGTCCCTGTTGTACCACTGTTTGACTGGCAAAAGAATGACTGAGACTATGTGTGTGACCAACACTTCTCAGGACTCCAAGTCCCAGAATGTCTCTGAGCAATTACAAAAACACTTTCTTGGTAATACTCCCTAGGACTAGGACTAGTCGGCTAGGTCTTGCCAAGGCTTATAAAAACCACACCTCTAAAAGTGCTTGTGGCTTTACAATCATGTAACGAAAGTCCAGTCTCCAGCTGTTTCATTTCTGAGGTGTTCGCAGCCCCAGCTTGTTGTTTCCTGTTGGTTCCTGTCTTGAAAGGAGGCGTGTCGGAATTTCCCAAAGCAGGCATTTGATTTCTAGATAATTTTGGAACCGGCCACCTCTCAGCCGCAGCAGTTTACAAAGCTTGCCTACCTCGCCACAGGAATCGACGTCCTTGTTTGTATTTACCACGGATTTCAACCAGGAGCACCTGCAGACCTATACAACAGCCCGGTGAATGGGTGCCTGAATTGTTCAACGCATTCCTAACCTACCAGCATTCGTCTTGTGTCTATTCCACTCAGTTTGCAGCATTCGACACCCCTGCTCTTAGGATTACAAGCATTGATGGTGTTGAGCAAATCCGATAAGTGCCTTGCAGCGTGTGCACTCTCTGCATTATAATTTGTTTCTAACAATTACAGCTAGGTTGTTTTGGTTATTTTCCAAAGAGAAGAAATGTCTTAGGTACGAAATACTTCCCACTATTTTTTTATACCTCTGTGCACAAGACTTGGAGGAGAATTTGTCTGTTTGTTAACCAAACGGATTTGAAGAAGGAGTGATTCCTGAACTCTGTTTTCATGAGGTCTGGTCTGAGAATCTTACGGTGGTTTTTGATATGAGTGATGTGAGTGTAAACATAGATTGTTATGTGGTGAGAAGAAACTAAGAAAGGAGGGTTGTATTCTAATCTCTCTCCTACCCTCATTCCCTTTCTTTTCTCTGCAGGTTACACCATTCAGGATTGGCACTCCCGGATGTGAGAGCCCCTACATCTACCACAGTCAACGCTGACCTGACCCTCCGGAAATCCATTGACTGTCTTGTGTCTTTTCTCTCCTCTTCCCCTTTTCCCGAGGCTTATCTTCTTGGGAGAGCATTTTTTCCTTGCTTCTCAAGACGGAACCCTAAGGGGAGTGGGTGAACAGTCATCACTCCATCGCCCCCGCTGGCCGGATTGGTTAGGTTAGTGGTCGCAGTATGACAGACCTGACAGAACCTGGCAGATGCAAACACCTTTATCACGGATTACACACAACTTTTCACTGTGGAAATGCACAGAAAATGCACCAGCATGATTTGTACTTTACCAAAGTAGGCGCTTCTTAGTTTCGTGGAGAGGCGGTCGTATTCCTAGACATCAAGACCCATCTCCAAAATGGGCGTAAACACACTCCGGGGGCCTATTTCTTTTATAGGGGAAGGGGGAGGTGTGCAGTCCCCCTTCCTGGCAATTAACAAATGAGGGAGGGAGGCTGCGTGGTCCCCTTCCCCCTACTGATTTTGACCCTGGCCATTATACAATGGGGAGGGGGGGCCACGTGGTCCCCTCCTTCCCGGGCCAATTTGCGCCCCAGGAACCCCATCCCTCAGGGCCCAACCACTCCCTGCTGCAGGAGCCGGAAATATTTTCATCTGTTTACCTGCACACATAGTTACATGCATGGAAACAGATGAAAACTCCGCTTTCTGCAAGGCAGAGCTGTTTGACAACTCCAGCTTGCAGATTGCCTACCTAGGGGCTCATTTCAAAACAAGCGCAGGAGAACGCTCTTCCCCCCCCCCCCCCCCCATTTTGCAGCGAACCTATGGATCCACCGGTGAATTTGCGGCAACATTTAAAAACATTTTTTTTATTGGAACCCACTACCACAGGGGATTCCTATCCTGCCCCTTTTCTTTATTTACATTTTTTTTTAATCGAACCCCACCACCACCTCCAGGGGGTCAGGGGATTCCTATCCTGCCCCCTTTTCTTTATTTAAATTTTTTTGGGGTGGACTCAGAGTCCTAAGATGGCTACCAACACTTCTTGGTTGAAGTGTTAGCAGCCAATCAGATTACAGCACAGGGTCTGTCGGATCCACGGAGGATCCACATCCCTATATATACAAATTTGGATTTTGGTACTATCTCTAAAACTACTGAAGAGAGTTATGCCAAATCACAAAAAGCGTGATCTGCAGAGCAAAATCTAACTTTTTGCAAAATTTAGTGTAATTCCGTCCAGCGGTTTGGACTGTTGTCTTGTTCAAAACTCCTATGGGAATCAACATGGTGTAAATGCATTTAGGGTCCCCCCCTTTTGTCGACCCCCACTTGACAGTACACCCTGAAACTTTCCAGACAGAAGCTGAAGTGAGTGTTACATTTTGTCAAAAATGTGTTGTGAAGATTTGTCAACCAGCGCCAAAGATATAGGGAACTGAAAAACAGGTTTTTAATTGTAATCATGTCCGACTGCCAGTAGGTGTGTGTGTGTCGATGTGGATGTATATGTATGTATCTTTGTAGGAACTGCCCAGGAAGAAAAGCGTGAGCCTGAAACGCATTGGCTGAATACCAGGAGGTGCGTGTCCATGCAGGAGGTTCTTGTGTGTTACCAGCAGAACCGCCCTGCGAGTGCATCTCACGAAAGGGCAACTTTGAATTTTGGTATTTAGTGGTCCGGCCCGGGCCACGAGACTGCACCGCCACGTTACCCTGGTGGGTCCGCAGCTGTTTATTGGGGCAGTGGTTAGCGGAGCGGGGTGGCGCTGGAGTATTTACAAGTGTGACTGTGTGGGCCACGTTTTGGTGCCTTTAAGAGCTTTGTTTTGCAATTCAACGGATGACAGCAACCCACGTGGGTAGGAATATGACTACCAGTCCCAGGAATCAATGCGAAAATACTCACCTGAGCGCAATATGTCATTAAATATGAGGGGATGTAACTGGTGGTCTCTGCTGGCCATTCTTTGTAGGAACTGCCCAGGAAGAAGGGCGTGAGCCCGAAACGCGTCGGCAGAATACCAGGAGGTTCGTGTCCATGCAGGAGACGCTTGTGTGTTACCAGCGGAAGCGCCCTGCGAGTGCATCTCACGAAAGGGCAACTTTGAATTTTGATCTATATATATAATGTATACATATCCAGAAGACTCCGTTTGTTTGTCACGTCTTCATACAAAAACGGATACGGACCAGCAAAGTAGGTGCAAGGTTATTTATTGTTAGTGGAAGTCGCTATATATATATATACATATATATATTCACTGAAAAAACCATAGGTTTCAGGGGTGTTATAGTTAGCTGGACTTTTCACTTGTACAAAACCATTGAAATTCCCCCGTTATAGTTAGTTCAGCTAACTATAACTCGCGCGCCCGCAATGCACTGCTGATGACGTCACATATTACATCACTCATGACATGGTCAGTGACATCACTCATGACATCACTGATGACATCTCAAATGACATCACTGATGACATCATCCAGTGAATGTGTGTTATTCTGAAAATTAAATATGTTTTATATATGTATATCTCAAGGTCGATGGAAGAATAAATGGGTATATAAGTGTCTAAATGGATGATTTGTTTTTGAAAAATTGATTGTGTAACTGACTGATTAAGTGTATCATAGTGAATACATGGCTTAGTGAGTAATGTTTAAATATGTAAATATCTGTATCAGTCTCTCACTTTGTGTATAAGTGGCTGCATGGGTTGGTGAGTAGCTACATGGGTGTCTATATAGGTTATTAGTTGTTTTTTTGAGTATCAGTCTGAGTGTCTGCATGGTTCGGTGGGGGTATTACGTAGTGCATAGGTGCATGAATGAGTGACTCACTGTTTGTATGTGTTGAACACAGTATGTGTGCAGGACTGTATGGGTGGATGAGTGTGTGTATGGGTGTGTTAGTGAGTGAATGACTGTCTCAATAGTGTCTTTATGAGTAACTACATATGTTTTAAACTAGTATATGTGACTATTGGTGTATATATGTGAGTATATGTGAGAGTGAGAGATTGAAAGAGTTCCTGTCTGAATAAGTATGTGTTTCTATAAGTGATTGTTTAAAAGACTAAGTATGTGTAAGTTTCCGTAGAAGTAAGTGTGGTGGTGTGTGTAGAACTGTATATGCAAGTAAATGTATGTTTGATTCTTTATTAGCATGAGTGACTATGTGTGTGAGTAACTCTATGGATGAGTGGCATTGTGTAACAGGATGTATAGGTGTATGAGTACATATGATGAGTGAGTACATGTATGAGTGACTGTATTGGACTGTTGGTGAATGAGTGGATGTGTATGTGGATCTTAGAATTACTGAAGAGGTTGTTGTAACTGGTATTGGTATGTCCATTGTTTTGAAAATTTTAGTCTCTATTTTTGAATGTGTGTATCAAAGGTTTTATTAGGGTGAGAGGAGGTCTGCCACTCTATCACAAGGATGATGTCATCAGTGATGTCATCAGTGATGTCATTTGAGATGTCATCAGTGATGTCATGAGTGATGTCACTGACCATGTCATGAGTGATGTAATATGTGACGTCATCAGCAGTGCATTGCGGGCGCGCGAGTTATAGTTAGCTGAACTAACTATAACGGGGGAATTTCAATGGTTTTGTACAAGTGAAAAGTCCAGCTAACTATAACACCCCTGAAACCTATGGTTTTTTCAGTGAATTTCTGAGGTTTTTTAAATGCTAATTCCTAACTATAACGTGCCTGAAACCTATGGTTTTTTCTGTTAATTTCAAAGGTTTTTTAAATGCTAATTTCTAACTATGCCTACAGAGATAGGACATGTGAAGAAAGAAGAAAAAATGCACAGAAAGAAACAAAAGAAGTGCAGAAAGAAGCAACAGAAGTCCTCAAATACGGAGATAAGTGCAGGAAGAAGGATAACGTGCAGAAAGAACAAAAAGAAGAGCAGAAAGAAGCCTTGTTGCAAAATCATCATGTACCCTCAACTTTTTCAGACGGATACTGGTGGTAACTGAGTCTGACTAACCAATCCTAGAGCCAGTGCTATGTTAAAAGACACTTAGAATACAGTGAAAACACCTACATACACTAGGGAACATTATGCGTTGGGGTCCCCCTGTGATTAGCCTTACCTCCTCTATAAGCCCCTAGTATATAATAGGGCATGGGGATTAAAACTACCTCTTAAAACAGGCCACAGGGCGTTTTTGCACACGTTAACTCAGGCCCCGTCCCCTCCTTTCACCATTGTGTAAACACGCCCTGTGTCCGTTTTTAGTTGGGAGATTAAGTTCATTTGAGTCCTGAGGGTCCCTAGGGTCCAACTAGCCCACTAGGTACCTCCAGTAAGTGCCATAGAGGTGTAAAAAGTGGCACGGCCTGGACCACCTCTCTGCAATGCAGCTCAGTGGCGCTTACTGGAAGCACTTGGTGGGCTAGTTAGCCCCCAGGGGCCCTCAGTATTGAAGGGAAATTATATCCCCAATTTAAAACGTGCCATGGTGCGTGTTTGCACACGTCACCTCAGGCCCCGTCCCCTCCCTTCACCACTGTGTAAACGCGCCCTGTGGCTGTTCTAAGTTGAGAGATTAAGTCCCCTTGAATCCTAAGGGTCCCTAGAGTCACACTAGACCACTAGGTACCTCCAGTAAGCGCCACAGAGCTGCGTTGCAGAGAGGTGTAAAAAGGGGCTTGGCCTCAGAACACCTGTCTGCAGCGCAGCTCCCTGGCGCATACTGGAGATGCATGTTGGGGGCGCGTTTGCAGAGTGCTGCATGGAGGGGGCATGGCCTCCGGCACGATGCCAGTCTTTTATTTATTTTATTTTTTTAAGAAGGGGGGCTGTGTGGTTCCCCTTCTTATTCTAATTTATTGGCCCTGATGACCCCATCCCCCAGGGCCTGTCTCCTAATTATATTTTTTTGACCCCAATCCCCAGGGCCGGCCACTGTTTTTTATTATTTTTAAAAAATATATATTTATAGACACACCTAGGACATGCTGGACAAACCGTACGTACCTATCACCATGACGATTTGCGTGATATTCATTAAAAGGCGACTATGCATGCAATTAATCCACGTGGAATGTATTTACACCACTAGTGAAGCTCTGACATGTCTGATGCTCTACCGTGCCTAATCCCGGTAGACACGCTTGTCATTTATTTATACAAACATGGGTAGCTATTGACGGGCACATTTAATACACATGCACACCAAGCCATTCAAAGGGGATTCAACAAAAATTCAACCAAAACTATGCAAGAAACCCCCCTCACAGTTAATAAAACACACATCCACTGCCGGATGTGTAATACTTTTTATTTTACTCTCTGGAAAGGGGACGAACATCACTTGCGAGTCACAGCGCGCTCCTGACAGAGCCCAATGCTGTGTTACACCCACCATTGCCTGCCGAGTGCCACACACCTCTGTATTGTATTCCACTAGCTAGTGCATATGCTATGACACTCTCTAGCCCATGTGCACTGTAACACCACCCCGTGAAAATGTCATGCCACACTTGCCTTCGCACGGGTTATATTGCCCCATCTAACGTGCCTTCCTCGATGCCTATGTTATAACGCACAGTGCTATGCCATACATATTACAATTTGGGATCCATATCTTTGTCACAGTGCATATGCAACGTTACACTCCCCAGCACATATTTTATATTACAACTTTAGAGACTAGTTAGGTTACACAACACTGCCCTGTGCATATTACACTCCAAGGCGCATATCGCATAGCACGCGCTAGTGCCTGTGCTATCTCGCGCTCTCCAATGAATCTGTCATTGCGCACAATGTATTGCATATTATATTTCACGCCTGGTTCATCTTATATCACACTTTTTGGTGCATAGTTTATACCATACACTATATCTAGTTTTCATTTTCAATCGTGCTCTCAGGACTATGTTCTATATAACACTGTGTTCACCTACCCTTTTCACGGGCATTACATTTTGCGATAGGGGGTGGAGGGTCAGGGGGTGTTTTTGCCAAGTGAGCCCGGAGTCACAGTCACTAACGTCTTCTTCTTCCTGAATGAAAGTGAGATTATGCTGCATACTTGTTCATATTTTAAGTAGTTTGCACAGACAAAATGTTTTAAAAACAATAAAGTTTCTAATACCCGCCTTCTCTGAACAGTTAGCTTGCTGCCCCATCCCCCTCCTCCCTATCCTCTGTTGTGTGAATCCATGGACTAGCCTCCTCCCTCCTGCCATGCATGGTCTGATGTGCTGCCACTGCCCTCAATTTAGTATGATGTACCAGTCCACTCCTCCTGCCCTCCATTGCCCAATTCTATGCCCCATCATTGACCTCCTGCTTAAACTCTGTGCTTAGCTTGCTGCCCCTATTCTCCTTCCCCCTGCCCTCCGATGTCTTTGTGCATGCCCCTGCTCCATCCTTTTTGCCCACCATGTCCCATGGACCTGCCACTCCTATCTACTCTGAGTGTTCTGTTGAGCTGCCACTCCCCTCCCACCTGCCTAGCATTGTCAGATGACTGTAACCTGTTCCTGCCACCTCCACCCTGCCTGTCCACATGCCATGCCTCTATCCTCTTCCTCCTGTCCTACATGGTCCATTGTACTGCCACACCCTTCTGCCCTCCCTGGTCTGTTGTGCTGCAACTGCTCCTCCTGCCTGCCCCGTGTGGTCTGTTGTGAGGCCCCTTCCCCTGAACTTTCTTGTCTGTGCACAGGTCCTGACCCTCCCTTCTATCCTCCATCGTCCTTTGTGCATGCCCCTGCACCCTCCTTCTTGCCCATCATAGCCATTGTGCTGACACTAACCCTCCCACTTGCCATGCATGGTCTTCTGTGCTGCCATGGCCCCTCCCACCTTCCCTGTGTGGTCAGTTAGCTGCCCCTGACCCCCTCCCACCTTCCCTCCATGGTCTGTGTGTATGCCATCACAGTCTCACTGGTGCTCTTCATGGTGTGTCTTGCTTCTAGTGCCCATCCTGCCTGACCTCCATGGCCATCTTGCTGCTCCTGTCCTGCCCCCTTGCCCCCAGCCCTCTGTTTACATGTGCAGACCCCTACTCCCTCCCTCCTGGCTTGTCTGTTCCATTGTAATGCCCCTGATCCGTCCCTCCTGCCCTTTATGGTCTGTTATGCTGCAGCCTTCTCTCCTGTCTGTCCATTATGGTCAGCTAGCTACCATTGCCTCTTGCCCCTCTGTTCTCTGTTGTCCATGTGCATGGTCCTGTCCCCTCCCTCTTGCTTTCTATGGATTGTTGTGCTGCACTCCCGTCCTGCATGCCCTGTGTGGTGTATTGTGCTGCTGCAAACCCTGATGCCTGCCCTGCAGGGTCAGTTTGGTGCACCTCTCCATGTCTCTCCTGTCCTCTGTTATCCAAGTCCATGTCCCTATCCCATTTCCTTCCATGATCCAATGTACCATACTTGCGAACATTTTGAACTTGGTAAGAGGGAGATTTTGAAAAAAAACTGGGGTATTGATTTTCCCCTTTGAGTTACATTGAAAAAGAGGATATTGTAGACAGGAGACAGATCAAATAAAGCCCATTTGAGCTTAAAAACATTGGACGTTTCCTGGCTGAATCGGGTCTGTTGGCATGTATGGTTGTACTACCATTGCCTCTTCCTTCTGCCCACAATGGTCTATTACATTGCCACAGCCTTGAAGGAGGGTAGATTTTGTATCACAGGGGGCCCCTGGCCCGTTCTGTCCACACCTGAAGTATGAGACCCTTGTCCTTGCCCTGCCAGCCGCATTTGTAGGCCGTATTAAATTGACCAGCGGGTCCTGTGTTGCTATATAATTATCCTGAGACATCCTTACCACTCAGCCAGCATAAAACCCCTGTGTAGGCCCTTCTGTTCAATATGTAGGCCTCTTTGTTAAATTGACCATAGCTCTGCAATTTTAGTGTATAGCAGTCTGAAGGCAGGTCTGCGAGGCCTTCTGCTCCAAACTAGTAGCCCCCACCCTACCCGAGTGCTCCGTGCTCGGTATCAAAGTTCAACATCCCCCTGAAGCTGTCGACATACAGTAGGCTGCATCCTGGACTGGTACTTGCTTCCTGGGCAGGTTTCCCGCTTTTAAGGAAGTGGCAACCGCAGAGCGTCAAGTTAGGAGAACTGAGGAGATTTTATACATGAATATATTGAATTCTTGTACAATACCCATTATTTTCTGCTTGCTCTATGGAACTTACGATAAGCGATTGGCCTGAGAGACAGACCTTTTCACCCAGTCCATTGTCAGCATTAAGTGGGTAAATGACGAAATGTCTGGTAAAATCTGCAGACGAAGCTTTTGGGTAGCATACGTAGGTAGATGTAGCGTGCAAAGGAGCCCACAAAATGATATAAAAAGGGAGCACCCACAGATATCGACGGACAACCTCGCCGTCTGTATGTAGGTTAACAGGCTGTGCAGGTTTTCCCCAAGAACTGGGAGCTCTTGTCTTCCTTTGCTTAAAATGTCTTGCTCTGCTTTGCTTGAAGTATCTTATTCTATTTTACCTATATGAAATGTCATGTTATGTTTAACCATTGTTCTCTTTACTTTTGCATTTAAAAGATGTTGTATTGTAATTGCAGGAATGCTTGCTCTAAGAGTAAATGTGAGTGTCCCTAGGTAACATTTTCCTTGGTGTAACTTGTTTCTCATGATGCATTTATAGATGTGTTTTCTCTCTCTCTCTGTCAGTCCATTAATTGAGATACAGAGAATATCATGACAGCTGTATGATTATCTGGATTCTGTATTTTGTACTTTATGTCTCTATTCTGCGGTTTCTTTGAAGTTGCATCTTCTCATTAAACTGCCATTGTATTCTGCCTCCAATTCCATGTCTCATATGTCTGTTTTCTTCATTTTTGGAACAAGCGTTCCTAGGCACCCCGGCTCAAATTAAGGTGCCCCTTTTGTCCCTGACTCACTCTCCTGCTCAGTTCTGTGGTGGCTCCCGGGGCTCTGGGGACCGCCCCTAGCTTCCTTGACCCGTAATAGATCTTCCCTCCAACAGCCTCTCTTGCAAGTCCTGTATTGTTGGTTTGTTGCCCCTGTCCCCCTTTCCACTGCCCTCCATAGTCTGTTGTGCTTCCACGGCCCTTCCTGCCTGCTCAGTGTGGTTAAATTGTTGCCTTTGCACCCTCCTACCTGCCTTCAATTTTCAGAGTCCGTGCCCCTGGCCTCTGCCTCTCAACAGTATCCTAATGAACAACTAGATTGCTAACATTCTATATTTATTACAAAAGTGTGGAACGCCTGACATCATCTTGATGTAATCAAAACTGTAATACCTAGAGCATTCCTTTAGAAATTACATATATGAGAGGGTCTTATTGGCATCAAAATTATGGTTAGTGCTCTAAAAGACTAAAATAAGGACATATTTTCTGAGTTTTCTAATAGCGACAAAGCACTTTTAAATTATTTGTTATCTTTATGTTTTTTTATCTAGTTGACAACTTGATTAAATGTTGCACTTAGGGGAGAGGATTCGGTGTTACTTCCAGAACTGCAGACTTTGCAACTGGGGAACCAGGTTGAAGTTTCTGCTTCAGCTCGACATTCTGTGATTCTGGTCAAATCACTTAGTCTCCCCATGTCTACAACCAAAATGAATTTGTTCTTGTGTGATGTAACCAATGCTCATGTAAAGCACTCCAATACCTGACAAGTCTGCACTATATAACACTGCAAAAACACAAAATAATAAGTGTTTTGCACACTTCTGTCATTGGGCTATATTTGGGCTATATCTGGGTGATTTTGGGCTACATTTGGGCTCTTTTGTCTCCGGTGGCCATCTTGGGAGATTTATTTGTTATGAAGTTTCCTAATTTCCTCATGTACTGCAGTCTCCTCAGTCGGAAATGCTTTCAGTTTTTTACTTTGATTCCATCATGAAGGTATTCAGATATGTCACACATTTGCCATGAATTCTGAATGTTAGCACTCTAGTTGCTCATTAGATCACTGTAGTAAAACTACTGTTCACCATGGAAGTCTGCTCCTGGTATTAAAAGTGCATGTTTCAGTCTGCATGTCAGAATTTTTTAATGAAATAGAAGAGGATTTGAGAAGTCACTCAAAATGTGCCCTCATTTTCTTTCTTCAGCATTAATCATAATTTCTATGGCAAAATGAACCCCCTCATTGTGTTCCTTTTTAAATTAAATGTTTTAAGTGTTACCAGTTTATTCCAATCAAGATGGCTTCAGGTGTGCCATACTTTTGTCATAATGAAGACAGTAAGTGCTCTAGTTGTTTTTAAGAACATTCTTGGACATTCTGTCATTGGGCTATACTTGGGCTACATCTGGGTGATATTTGGGCTACATTTGGGCTCTTTTGTCTCTGGTGGCCATCTTGGGAGACTTATTTGTTATGAAGTTTCCTAATTTCCTCATTTACTGCAGTCTCCTCAGTAGGAAATACTTTCAGTTTTTTACTTTGATTCCATCAAGAAGGCATTCAAATGTGTCACACATTTGCCATAAAATCAGAATGTTAGCACTCTTTTTGCTCATTAGATCACTGTAGTAAAGCTACTGCTCACCAGGGAAAACTGCTGCTGGTATTGAAAGTGCATGTTTCAGTCTGCATGCCAGGATTTGAGAAGTCACTCAAAATGTGCCCTAATTTTTCTTTCTGCAGCACTAATCATACTTTTTATGGAAAAATGAACCCCCTCATTTTGTTCCTTTTTAAATTAAATGTTTTAAGAGTTACCACTTTAATCCAAGCAAGATGGCTTCAGGTGTGCCATACATTTATCATAAGTAGGACGGTTAGCGCTCTAGTAGTTCTTTGGAACACTCTGGAAAGCTGCAGTAGAACACAAAGGAATCAACTGACAGTCTCTGCCCTTGTTGGATGTACATGTTTTACTGAGAATGTCAGACTTCATTCTCACATGACTGAGAAAGATAATGTGAATTTACAGAAAATAAGCTCTCAGTTTAGCTTATAGATCACCTTCCAAACCTCTGTGGTAAAAGCATGAGAAAATATTTTTCTCTCAATCATGATATCCCAGCAGAAGGCTTTTTCACATGGTGAAATCACCTTAGAACATACCACAATTCCTAAAATGAGTATGGTACCATCAACAAATGATTTATAATGTAACTAAAGTCTGAAAATCTTCTATTAACTGCAATGCTTTTTAATGAGGTGCTATCATGTATATTGGTCCCAAGATGGCTGCCAACACTTCTTGGATGAAGTGCTGACAGCCAATCAGATCTCAGGATGAGATGTGTGGTTAGGCTCCGCCCACATATATATATTGATTTAAATGCTATTTTCTCAGGAACTACTGAACAGATTTACACCAGACCTACAAAAGGCACTTCCTTGACCTGAGGACTACCTCTCTGCCAAATTTCAAGTAACTCTGTTCAGCCGTTCGGGCTGTAGCTGTGTCTAAAGGTCCTATGGAAAAATGCATGGGAAAAACGCGTTTTGGGACCCCCCTTTTTTCTCAGCCCCCGCTTGACGAATCCCCCCGAGACTTTCAGGGTAGGAGCGGAGCATAGCGCCCCACCTATTTTGAGAATTTCGCGAGGATTCATCGACCGGCGCCAAAGTTATTCCAAATAGAATGTTGCGGATTTCCTATGGAAACAGGGTCCTAACTATAACTATCTACTGGCGACCGCCAGTAGATATATATATATATATATATATATATATATATATATATATATATATATATATATATTATCTACTGGCGGTTGCCAGTAGATAGTTATAGTTAGGACGAGTTTCCATAGGAAATCCGCAACATTCTATTTGGAATAACTTTGGCGCCGGTTGACGAATCCTCGCGAAATTTTCAAAATAGGTGGGGCGCTCCGCTCCGACCCTGAAAGTCTCGGGGGGGATTCGTCAAGCGGGGGCTGAGAAAAAAGGGGGGTCCCAAAACGCGTTTTCCCCATGCAATTTTCCATAGGGACCTTTAGTCCAAGGTACAGCCCGAACGGCTGAACAGAATTACTTGAAATTTGGCAGAGAGGTAGTCCTCAGCTCAGGGAAGTGCCTTTTGCAGGTCTGGTGTCAATCTGTTCAGTAGTTCCTGAGAAAATCAAAAGTAAAATCATATATATATGTGGGCGGAGCCTAACCACACATCTCATCCTGAGATCTGATTAGCTGTCAGCACTTCATCCAAGAAGTGTTGGCAGCCATCTTGGGACCAATATACATGATAGCACCTCATTAAAAAGCATTGCAGTTAATAGAAGGTTTTAAGACTTTAGTTACATTATCAATCATTTGTTGATGGTACCATACTCATTTTAGGAATTGTGGTATGTTCTAAGGTGATTTCACCATGTGAAAAAGCCTTCTGCTGGGATATCATGATTGAGAGAAAAATATTTTCTCATGCTTTTCCCACAGAGGTTTGGAAGGTGATCTATAAGCTAAACTGAGAGCTTATTTTCTGTAAATTCACATTATCTTTCTCAGTCATGTGAGAATGAAGTCTGACATTCTCAGTAAAACATGTACATCCAACAAGGGCAGAGACTGTCAGTTGATTCCTTTGTGTTCTACTGCAGCTTCCCAGAGTGTTCCAAAGAACAACTAGAGCGCTAACAGTCCTACTTATGATAAACGTATGGCACACCTGAAGCTATCTTGCTTGGATTAAAGTGGTAACTCTTAAAACATTTAATGAAAATGAGGGGGTTCATTTTTCCATAACAAGTATGATTAGTGCTGCAGAAAGAAAAACCAGGGCACATTTTGACTTCTGAAATCCTCTTTTATTTCATTAAAAAATTCTGACATGCAGACTGAAACATGCACTTTCAATACCAGCAGCAGTTTTCCCTGGTGAGCAGTAGCTTTACTACAGTGATCTAATGAGCAAAAAGAGTGCTAACATTCTGAATTTATGGCAAATGTGTGACACATCTGAATGCCTTCTTGATGGAATCAAAGTAAAAAACTGAAAGTATTTCCTACTGAGGAGACTGCAGTAAATGAGGAAATTAGGAAACTTCATAACAAATAAGTCTCTCAAAATGGCCACCAGAGACAAAAGAGCCCAAATGTAGCCCAAATATCACCCAGATGTAGCCCAAGTATAGCCCAATGACAGAATGTCCCAGAGTGTTCTTAAAAACAACTAGAGCGCTTACTGTCTTCATTATGACAAAAGTATTGCACACCTGAAGCCATCTTGATTGGAATAAACTGGTAACACATAAAACATTTAATTTAAAAAGGAACACAATGAGGGATTTCATTTTGTCATAGAAATTATGATTAATGCTGAAGAAAGAGAATGAGGGCACATTTTGAGTGACTTCTCAAATCCTCTTCTATTTCATTAAAAAATTCTGACATGCAGACTGAAACATGCACTTTTAATACCAGGAGCAGACTTCCATGGTGAACAGTAGTTTTACTACAGTGATCTAATGAGCAACTAGAGTGCTAACATTCAGAATTTATGGCAAATGTGTGACATATCTGAATACCTTCATGACGGAATCAAAGTAAAAAACTGAAAGCATTTCCTACTGAGGAGACTGCAGTACATGAGGAAATTTGGAAACTTCATAACAAATAAATCTCCCAAGATGGCCACCGGAGACAAAAGACCATAAATGTAGCCCAAAATCACCCAGATGTAGCCCAAATATAGCCCAATGACAGAAGTGTGCAAAACACTTATAATTTTGTGTTTTTGCAGTGTTATATAGTGCAGACTTGTCAGGTATTGGAGTGCTTTACATGAGCATTGGTTACATCACACAAGAACAAATTCATTTTGGTTGTAGACATGGGGAGACTAAGTGATTTGACCAGAATCACAGAATGTCGAGCTGAAGCAGAAACTCCAACCTGGTTCCCCAGTTGCAAAGTCTGCAGTTCTGGAAGTAACACCACATCCTCTCCCCTAAGTGCAACATTTAATCAAGTGGTCAACTGGATAAAAAAACATAAAGATAACAAATAATTTGAAAGTGCTTTGTCGCTATTTGAAAACTCAGAAAATATGTCCGTATTTTAGTCTTTTAGAGCACTAACCATAATTTTGATGCCAATAAGACCCTCTCATATATGTAATTTCTAAAGGAAATGCTCTAGGTATTACAGTTTTGATTACATCAAGATGACGTCAGGCGTTCCACACTTTTGTAATAAATATAGAATGTTAGAAATCTAGTTGTTCATTAGGATACTGTTGAGAGGCAGAGGCCAGGGGCACAGACTCTGAAAATTGAATGCAGGTAGGAGGGTGCAAAGGCAACAATTTAACCACACTGAGCAGGCAGGAAGGGCCGTGGCAGCACAGCAGACTATGGAGGGCAGTGGAAAGGGGGGCAGGGGCAACAAACCAACAATACAGGACTTGCAAGAGAGGCTGTGGCAATGTAATAGACCATTGTGGGCAGAAGGAAGAGGCAATGGTAGTACAACCATACATGCCAACAGGCCCGATTCAGCCAGGAAACGTCCAATGTTTTTAAGCTCAAATGGGCTTTATTTGATCTGTCTCCGGTCTACAATCTCCTCTTTTTCAATGTAACTCAAAGGGGAAAATCAATACCCCAGTTTTTTTTCAAAATCTCCCTCTTACCAAGTTCAAAATGTTCGCAAGTATGGTACATTGGATCATGGAAGATAATGGGGTAGGGACATGGACTTGGATAACAGAGGACAGGAGGGACATGGAGAGGTGCACCAAACTGACCCTGCAGGGCAGGCATCAGGGTTTGCAGCAGCACAATACACCACACAGGGCATGCAGGATGGGAGTACAGCACAACAATCCATAGAAAGCAAGAGGGAGGGGACAGGACCATGCACATGGACAACAGAGAACAGAGGGGCAAGAGGCAATGGTAGCTAGCTGACCATAACGGACAGACAGGAGAGAAAGCTGCAGCATAACAGACCATAAAGGGCAGGAGGGACGGATCAGGGGCATTACAATGGAACAGACAAGCCAGGAGGGAGGGAGTAGGGGTCTGCATATGTAAACAGAGGGCTGGGGGCAAGGGGGCAGGGCAGGAGCAGCAAGATAGCCATGGAGGTCAGGCAGGATGGGCACTAGAAGCAAGACACACCATGAAGAGCAACAGTGAGACTGTGATGGCATACACACAGACCATGGAGGGAAGGTGGGAGGGGGTCAGGGGCAGCTAACTGACCACACAGGGAAGGTGGGAGGGGCCATGGCAGCACAGAAGACCATGCATGGCAAGTGGGAGGGTTAGTGGCAGCACAATGGCTATGATGGGCAAGAAGGAGGGTGCAGGGGCATGCACAAAGGACGATGGAGGATAGAAGGGAGGGTCAGGACCTGTGCACAGACAAGAAAGTTCAGGGGAAGGGGCCTCACAACAGACCGCACGGGGAAGGCAGGAGGAGCAGTTGCAGCACAACAGACCAGGGAGGACAGAAGGGTGTGGCAGTACAATGGACCATGTAGGACAGGAGGAAGAGGATAGGGGCATGGCATGTGGACAGGCAGGGTGGAGGTGGCAGGGACAGGTTACAGTCATCTGACAATGCTAGGCAGGTGGGAGGGGAGATGAAGCTAAACAGAACACTCAGAGTAGATAGGAGTGGCAGGTCCATGGAACATGGTGGGCAAAAAGGATGGAGCAGGGGCATGCACAAAGACATCGGAGGGCAGGGGGAAGGAGAATAGGGGCAGCAAGCTAAGCACAGAGTTTAAGCAGGAGGTCAATGATGGGGCATAGAATTGGGCAATGGAGGGCAGGAGGAGGGGACTGGTACATCATACTAAATTGAGGGCAGTGGCAGCACATCAGACCATGCATGGCAGGAGGGAGGAGGCTAGTCCATGGATTCACACAACAGAGGATAGGGAGGAGGGGGATGGGGCAGCAAGCTAACTGTTCAGAGAAGGCGGGTATTAGGAACTTTAAAGTTTTTAAAACGTGTGTCTGTGCGAACTACTTAAAATATGAACAAGTATGCAGCATAATCTCACTTTTATTCAGGAAGAAGAGGATGTTTGTGACTGTGACTCCGGGCTCACTTGGCAGAAACATCCCCTGACCCTCCACCCCCTATCACAAAATTTAATGCCCGTGAAAAGGGTAGGTGAACACAGTGTTATATAGAACATAGTCCTGAGAGCACGATTGAAAATGAAAACTAGATATAGTGTATGGTATAAACTATGCACCAAAAAGTGTGATCTAAGATGAACCGGGCGTGAAATATAATATGCAATACATTGTGCGCAATGACAGATTCATTGGAGAGCGTGAGATAGCACAGGCACTAGCGCGTGCTATGCGATGTGCGCCTTGGAGTGTAATATGCACAGGGCAGTGTTGTGTAACCTAACTAGTCTCTAAAGTTGTAATATGAAATATGTGCTGGGGAGTGTAACGTTGCATATGCACTGTGACAAAGATATGGATCCCAGATTGTAATATGTATGGCATAGCACTGTGCATTATAACATAGGCATCGAGGAAGGCACGTTAGATGGGGCAATATAACCCATGCGAAGACAAGTGTGGCATGACATATTCACGGGGTGGTGTTACAGTGCTCATGGGCTAGAGAGTGTCATAGCATATGCACTAGCTGGTGGAATACAACACAGAGGTGTGTGGCACTCGGCAGGCAATGGTGGGTGTAACACAGTATTGGGCTCTGTCAGGAGCGCGCTGTGACTCTCAAGTGATGTTCGTCCCCTTTCCAGAGAGTTAAATAAAAAGTATTACACATCCGGCAGTGGATGTGTGTTTTATTAACCGTGAGGGGGGTTTCTTACATAGTTTTGGTCTAATTTTTGTCGAATCCCCTTTGAATGGCTTGGTGTGCATGTGTATTAAATGTGCCCGTCAATAGCTACCCATGTTTGTATAAATAAACGACAAGGGTGTCTACCAGGATTAGGCACGGTAGGGCATCAGACATGTCAGAGCTTCACTAGTGGTGTAAATACATTCCACGTGGATTCATTGTATGCATAGTCGCCTTTTAATGAATATCACTCAAATCGTCATGGTGATAGGTACGTACGGTTTGTCCAGCATGTCCTAGGTGTGTCTATAAATATATATTTTTTTAAAAATAATAAAAAACAGTGGCCGGCCCTGGGGATTGGGGTCAAAAAAATATAATTAGGAGACAGGCCCTGGGGGATGGGGTCATCAGGGCCAATAAATTAGAATAAGAAGGGGAACCACTCAGCCCCCCTTCTTAAAAATTTAAAATAAATAAAAGACTGGCATCGTGCCGGAGGCCACGCCCCCTCCTTGCAGCACTCTGCAAACGCACCCCCTGGCGAGTTGTAAGTTGGGGAATTAATTCCTCTTCAATACTGAGGGTCCCTGAGGGCCAACTAGCCCAACAGGCATCTCCAGTATGCGCCAGGGAACTGCGCTGCAGACAGGTGTTCTGAGGCCAAGCCCCTTTTTACACCTCTCTGCAACGCAGCTCTGTGGCGCTTACTGGAGGTACCTAGTGGTCTAGTTTGACCCTAGGGACCCTTAGGATTCAAGGGGACTTAATCTCTCAACTTAGAACAGCCACAGGGCGCGTTTACACAGTGGTGAAGGGAGGGGACGGGGCCTGAGGTGACGTGTGCAAACACGCCCTGTGGCCTGTTTTAAGAAGTAGTTTTAATCCCCCTGCCCTATTATATACTAGGGGCTTACAGAGGAGGTCATGCTAATCACAGGGGGACACCAACGCATAATGTTCCCTAGTGTATGTAGGTATTTTCACTGCATTCTAAGTGTCTTTTAACATAGCACTGGCTCTAGGACTGGTTAGTCAGACTCAGTTACCACCAGTATCCGTCTGAAAAAGTTGAGGGTACAGGATGATTTTGCAACAAGGATTCTTTCTGCTCTTCTTTTTGTTCTTTCTGCACGTTATCCTTCTTCCTGCACTTTTCTTCGTCTTTGAGGACTTCTGTTGCTTCTTTCTGCACTTCTTTTTTTTCTTTCTGTGCATTTTTTCTTCTTTCTTCACATGTCCTATCTCTGTAGGCATAGTTAGAAATTAGCATTTAAAAAACCTTTGAAATTCACAGAAAAAAACCATAGGTTTCAGGCACGTTATAGTTAGGAATTAGCATTTAAAAAACCTCAGAAATTCACTGAAAAAACCATAGGTTTCAGGGGTGTTCTAGTTAGCTGGACTTTTCACTTGTACAAAACCATTGAAATTCCCCCGTTATAGTTAGTTTAGCTAACTATAACTCGCGCCCGCAATGCACTGCTGATGACGTCACATATTACATCACTCATGACATGGTCAGTGACATCACTCATGACATCACTGATGACATCTCAAATGACATCACTGATGACATCACTGATGACATCATCCTTGTGATAGAGTGGCAGACCTCCTCTCACCCTTATATAACCTTTGATACACACATTCAAAAATAGAGACTAAAATTTTCAAAACAATGGACATACCAATACCAGTTCAACAACCTCTTCAGTAATTCTAAGATCCACATACACATCCACTCATTCACCAACAGTCCTATACAGTCACTCATACATGTACTCATACACCTATACATCCTGTTACACAATGCCACTCATCCATAGAGTTACTCACACACATAGCTAATAAAGAATCAAACATACATTTACTTGCATATACAGTTATACACACACCACCACACTAACTTCTACGGAAACTTACACATACTTAGTCTTTTAAACAATCACTTATAGAAACACATACTTATTTATACAGGAACTCTTTCAATCTCTCACTCTCACATATACTCACTTATATACACCAATAGTCACATATACTAGTTTAAAACATATGTAGTTACTCATAAAGACACTATTGAGACAGTCATTCACTCACTAACACACCCATACACACACTCATCCACCCATACAGTCCTGCACACATGCTGTCTTCAATACATACAAACAGTGAGTCACTCATTCATGCACCTATGCACTACGTAATACCCCCCACCGAACCATGCAGACACTCAGACTGATACTCAAGAAACCAACTAATAACCTATATAGACACCCATGTAGCTACTCACCAACCCATGCAGCCATTTATACACAAAGTGAGAGACTGATACAGATATTTACATATTTAAACATTACTCACTAAGCCATGTATTCACTATGATACACTTAATCAGTCAGTTACACAATCAATTTTTCAAAAACAAATCATCCATTTAGACACTTATATACCCCTTAATTCTTCCATCGACCTTGAGATATACATATATAAAACATATTTAATTTTCAGAAAAACAGACATTCACTGGATGATGTCATCAGTGATGTCATCAGTGATGTCATTTGAGATGTCATCAGTGATGTCATGAGTGATGTCACTGACCATGTCATGAGTGATGTAATATGTGACGTCATCAGCAGTGCATTGCGGGCGCGCAAGTTATAGTTAGCTGAACTAACTATAACGGGGGAATTTCAATGGTTTTGTACAAGTGAAAAGTCCAGCTAACTATAACACCCCTGAAACCTATGGTTTTTTCAGTGAATATATATATATATATATATATATATATATATATATATATATATATATTATTCACTGATAAAAACAAAGGTTAAGGTGATATTATAGTTAGATGAAAAATTCAATGCCAAAGTAATGTTTTGAACTCAAAAAACTCTGAAAAACACATAAATTCCCCAGTTATAGTTAGCAGATCTTGCAGGAACTTGTGCCCCCGCCATACGCTGCTTATGACCTCACATATTGCATCACTCATGGCATGTTCTATGACAACATCCCTAAACACAGAAAAAGAAGGAAGTGCCTTCAATGATGGCAATATTCATGTACCCCTTAACATGCACAGTAATCCAATTGAAATATAAATGGCAAAAGACAGATTAATACCATATTGTATGTATAATTTGCTGTCTCACAGTCTAGTGCCTGTTCACAAGGATAATTAATTACATATTTCTATATTAATTTTTCAAACTCATAGATATCTGTGCTGTACATAGTGCTATCCCCAAATCTGAGTGCCAGTGGGCCCCCACTTGCAACAACTGGCTAGAATTAAGCACTGGGGTGTTAATACATCACTTCGGAGGAAAAGTGTGCAACTAGCATATCTAAGGTCATTATGAATTGTGTGATTCTCATCCCATTTAGATAGGATATGGCCACTAGAACGTGTAGGTCACCTACAGCAAACAAGACTTATCATTGATGTGTAGTTAATTGATTTGTGATTGTCATGTAAGCATGTTGTTAATTCATTTGGTTCTTATGTGACTGTACCTTGTTTTAGTGGTAGTAATGTGTGTGTTCAAGCGTGTGCTTGACTTTCATATTAGTATCTAGATTGTAACAGTGCTTTGTTCACCTGACATCCCTGCAGTCGTCAAGCCTTACTGCTCTGTTGGTCTCCTACTCTGTATATTTAACCCACTTCTTTTTACAGTTATTGGGGCTCAGTGTTATGTAGATGTCTTATTTATTGACTCCGTAACCAGGCTCTTAATCAGAAGATGTCCTTCTCATTCAGTGTTGGCTAAAAGAAGACAATTGCATTTATATAGTGCTTACTACCGCAGAGCTGCTTAGCCTAAGAGCCAGGTCTTGAGGGTCTTCCTGAAGGTGTTCAGGGTGGGGGCGCATCTGATGTGTGCCGGTAGCTTGTTCCAGGCAGATTGCTGATCCATATACCAAGATTAGTGGGGGGTTTTCAATTGGTATTGCTGGTTATTAGGATTGGCCTTGCACTCTTAAGGAAATCATTACATGTGTCTTCTCCAGTTTCTAAGCAGTAGATTAAATTAATAGGAGTTGGGTGTGATCTTTACACATTGTTGGCTGTATTGATAGATGATCTACAGGAGCTTAGGCATTAAGTTGCAGAGGTGTGACTTTCCATGAAGGAGAGCTTGTGATCTTTCAAATGGGATGTGGGCAATTTGCAGGGATTATAAGGATAAAGGCAAACATGCATGTGACTTACTTCTTTACCAATTTATTTACAGCTGCAATTGTAAAAGAAAAGGTTTTGATCCTTTGCTTTTTGTTCTTATTGCAGAATTCTAGTTTCTTTGATTTGATACATTTTCTCATTTGTATGTTATTTTGTGTGGCTACAAATACTTTATGGACATTTTAATTACATCTTTTCTATGTGAAATGTTATGCCTTTTAGGGAGTCAACCTGCATGTTTTAACTCAATTTATACAGTTGCTTTTCAAATGAGGTATTTCTAACCTTACCAACAAATTAGCATTGAGTATTGTTCAGGTGATGTATAGAACATTCAACACTAATCAACCAATGTAAATAGAAGGTGGAAAACCAGCTACAGTAAGTCACATTTATGAGCATGTCAACGTTTACTCCAGTGAGCAGTTTTTTGGGGCTTTTCATTTGGTCAGTGCTGCTCTGCTATTGGTCAGTAGCTTGAGAATGGGTTTGACATTTAGCATGTCAAAGCTAAACATCTGACGAACTGTAATCTCTGAGCTGTATCAAGCTTTCCCTTGAAAAAAAAATTAAGAAAGGAGCAAACTTGAACAGTAACCAATTTGACGTATTAGTTTGCAACCAAGACTACATTCATTCCCAAATCTAAAATGTATTATATTTTGTCCACCATTAATTTCAAAACCTTTCCACAGCTGGGGAATAGTGAGTCTGCTTGCTACAGTCTTTTGGGAGGTGAGTTTGCCTCTTTCAAAATAAAAAAGGTTTTCTCTGTCTGTTTCACCCAGGAGATACAGAAGAAGTCTGAGTGGGATCCTTAGGCCTAAAGGGTTTATTTCTAAAATATCCCAAACTTCCCACATTCCTCGTTGCAGTATCTGATGCTTAAGATACAGTTTTAGTTTACTCTTACCATAGAAAACTGAGAGAGGTGCAAATTCAAGTGTACTTTGATATTAAAAAAGAGGATTTAGAAAATTGATCTTAGAAGCCATATGTGAAATTGTATTGTATTCCATAGGGAGCTGAAAACAACTCAACTAAGGGGCTAGTTATCGCTGTCTTGAAAGAGCGCTTCCCCACAATAGCTTACTGGAATCTAGTGAAATAAATTGAAAGCTTCCAAATTGTGCCCTAGAGAGCAGACTCTCAGCGACAAAGCCATAGACTTATACTTTTGTGCATTATGGGACAACCGAGTCTTAGAAAATGTTTCAAACATTGCAGGTTTACTATGATTTCTAATAAATTATCACTCTGAATACTCTTTCAAGAAAGTGACGTTATATAAATTGATCCTTGCAGTGCAAGCTAAGGGACTGAAATTATATTCATAAGATTCCTGCAAACCCAAAATTCAGTTAAAGGGAGAGTGCAATATTTTTCATTGCACTAGATGCTACAAACTGGTTATTGCTAAATTGATTCTGTTAACAGTTTTGGTAGATGCATGCTCATAAATTGAAGTATTAGCGTGGCAGTCTGGGGATCTGGGGGATCTTTGGCCCTTTTTACGAAGGTAGTGGAGGATGGAACACATGAATCTGCAGACTGAGGTTTCATCCTTAGAAGAGATAGTTGCCGGGGAGGGAGGGGGGGGGGGGGGGGGTGAAGATGAGGGAGATTTATGAGAAATCTTGGAATTCGATGGTGACGTTAAGAAAGTCACAAATGGGTTGATGTGTGTATCTAAAAAAAGAGAGGATACATGTGGTGTCCTATGGGAAAATAAATAAATAGTTCTTTCTCTGTCATATTAGTGTTTATGATTGAGATGAGATTTGTAGATGGACTCTCAATGGCATACCCCCTCCCTGAATGCACAAGAGACACTTCTGTCGATCCACAAGTGACATACACAGAGTCAAACCTGGGTGTTATGAGATTCATCATTTTCACCCATGACCTGGTCCAGGCCATAGCTAACAATCTCAATTTAAAAAAAATGAACATTAGATTGAGCAGTGTAAAATTACATTGCATTTTTAACTGGTTTTTCTCAGGTCCAAAAAGTCACGAATGCCAAGGAGTTATACATGTTCTGGCTGTTTGCAGTTTTCAGAGCCAGCCAAATTAAAGTCTTGAGTGGCATCTCCTTGGAGCCTTGCTATACATTTACAAAGGTTTTTGCCTCACTTGAAAGAACAAGTCTAAAACTGCCCTGAGCGGTGTTGTGTAAAGAAGCATCTCGATTAATAGGCATGTTAGCCACCTCTGAGTCTAGAGCTAAGTATCAACTTCTAAACACTTCCCTGGACTTTTCCCATTACCTCCCTGGAGGTAATCACTGAAAGGGACCATTTATAGGGTTTGCGTATAAATACAAGTTTAGTATTTATCCAATAGGCCGGCCTGCCAGGCAAACAGAAGCCTCAGGAAAACGCTCAATATATTGCTAAATAATCTTCCACCCCAATACTCTTGAAAGAGCAAACTCATTTTTCTTCACCTCCGAGATGATATCTCTAGATAATGCAAGCTTATGGTCCCTGTCATGCATGAACAGGCCTACAACCTCTATGTTCTATGTCAAGAGCTTGTCACTCAGGTAAAGGATGAAAAACTCCTAATACTATTTATTCTGTCAAACATGTTGGCTTCTATTTGTACAATGTCATTTTCTGGAGATGTTGGTCTGGTGTATTCCAGCTGTCTTTTAGTTCTGGGTGTTACACTGGCTCATCCCACTTCTTCTTAGCCACTCTAGAAAACCTATAGCCCAATCCATCATTATTTAAGGCTGTTAGGACTAAGTACTAATACTGCCACCAATATCACCCTTCCAAATGCAGGCAACATGCACCCACTCACCCAACCACATAGCATTTTCCCAGGAGTAAGAGATCGCATCAAGAGACTGCAGCAAAAGAGTTGCATGCCAGGAACACTGTGGTCATTGTGGTGGTGCCAATCCACTTAGCAAGGGGCTCCAGGAAACAAACACCATGCCGGGAGCTGGAAGCTTCTGACAAGTAAGCCCTGCCTTTATAGTTCAAGCCACTCTAGTACGCCCCACCCTGTGTCTAACACAGCCAGTCAGTACACGGGATTCAAATTAGCAATTGGGCAAAAGAAGCACACCCACGGAAGAATAGTGTCTCAGCAACTTCCTCAGTACTGGAGACCACCTACTGAACTTTTCGATTTGAGCTCTTGCTTGCCTGCCATGACAATTTAGGTATTCCAACATTATAGTGGTCTTCTTCGAGGTCCTGCCCTACTCTCCTTTCTCTACAGGGAGAATACCATTGGTTCCTTTTCCTCCCTTTGTAACACTAATCTGCCCTCTCCTATTTTGACGGTATCACTATTGATCCAGTGAAGCTATCCATGGGGGTTCCATCCCACTGACTCCACTTTTGTGTTCTTGTGTCATCTTCCTAGCAATTTCCAGAGAGATTTATCATCATTCCTTTTAAGTTGCAGATGGGCGTTCATATTATCAGCAGTAGTGGGTTATGTAGCTGATAGTTTACCTAGGTATGCCGACAGTGAGAAAGAGGATGAAATATCAAATAAATAGTCTCACATTGTACTATGATAGACATATTACAGAGCTTTCCTCTTCTCTCATTTCAGCTCCCCTTTTCTGTATGCCTGCCCCATGAGGGGGGTGGGCAGGAGTGGGAGGGGGAGTCTTGCCGTCCAGTCAGTCATATATACTGGCAAGCGTTGGTCCCTTAAGTTGGTAGGGAGGCACCTCTTTGGATCCCCTACTAATAGTATATCTGACTCCAGCCAGAAACAAACTCTGACCTAGATTAGAGGAACTCCCTTTATCTTGGACTGCCCGCCTGTCACTTCCACTGCCTTCAAGTAGTCCAGAATGCAACTGCATGACTCATTCTAGGATCTCCCTTGTTCATCTAATTCTTCTCATCTGATGTCTTTCCATTGGCTACTATAACCAAGAAATTCACCTTTAAGTCACTCTACCTCTGTCATTGGATCTTCTCTTATTAGAATGGTCATCCACAGCCAGTCTTCTCACTCATCCTTCTTTCAAGCAATTCTTTGTGGGTGGTCATCCGTTCTTCCTTACAGCTAAACACTGTAATTCTTTGCCACTATTATTTCGTTGTCTTGATAACTAGCTAAATTATCACAAGGACTTTAAGACCTGGCTCTTTCAGTTGCCATTACGCCTTTGGCTCCTGTCAGACTTTTATTGGCAGTACCAGGTGCCACGACCCTTTTCAGGGTATCCTTTCATGCTTGATAAATATTTTTAATTTAGTCATTCGTTTATTCAAGGGCAACAAGAAGCAGTCCTAAGTCGCCTAACAGTGCTGTTGATTTTTTTCCAGACGCTAGAATAATTCCAGTTGTGCTGGCTGAAGAGAAAATATTTTCCTGAATAAACTGTTGAATTTTAAGGAATATAAGAATTCAAACGTGGGCGTCTTCTTGCCAATATTCATTTAGACCATTTTGATGACTTGAGAGCAATTCCATGAACTAGTTGGATGATTGTTTTATTATCCTGAGAAATGAAATATGCTGCTATTTTAATAGCACTAAGAAAATGGTGATTGTGATTCAGATATTAGTGTCTTCGTTAGTTGGAGAAGTGCAGTCATTGTTAAATCTAGAAATTCACTGGCTATTTCTGCATTATTCTAAGTCAGCCATCGCTATAAATGTGCTTCCATCTGTGATCTTCAGGTTTTGTCGTCTCTCTGGAGCATCATCTATTCTGCAGGGATGCCAGATCAGTAGCAGGGAGTGGGGAGATCTGACTAGCAATGGCTCTCCTTTGGAAGGATTCCATCAAATTTCTGCCTAAATGTCACACTGCTTTGCCTTGCTTCTCAATGCTACACAACGCCTTTAGCGTCCAGCTGTTTCTGTGATTCTGAAGCTTTGTGAAGGGATCGCCACATCAGCCAATATTGCAGGCCATCTACTCCACTTCTCTGAAGGACTTTGGCCCTTGACGCTACCACCTTCTCCTCCTACATCCCCTTTTACTGCTGCACACCAAGCAGCACATGGTCCAAGCTTCTGATGTTTGAAGCTAACATGTTGCTTTTGTAGTGGAGGGGTTAAGGTCTTTGGCGTCCCCGGCACTTCGATCGTCTACAAATCTCTCACAGAATTGTCCTCTAAGTAATCTGTCCTAGGAATGCTTCCTGTGCTTGCTGTACCAGGTTGGTGCTATCTTCTGAGTACAAATCTGGCCATAGTCAACGTATGTACGTCATGCCATTGCATTCATCATTGTCTGAATCATTTCTGCTACCTTTGGTTTGCTGTTTTTCATAACTGAATTTTCACTTTGAAAGCATGGTGCAGGAAGTTAGGTCCCTGAGATCAGCCCTTGGGTGTGTCTACAATGCTCATTGCTTGGCCGCCTCCCCAGAAAATACATATTTTAAGGAACAATATTATAATTTTGCTTGATAAGCAAAATAAAAGACGACAATAAAATTGTACCCCATGGTCGCTTGTCTTAGGCTCCATTTTTGTTTTGACTTTTGATTGTTTACAGAGGGAATAGTCAACTATTAAACAACTGTTAATGATTGAAACGCAGTGATACAGAAGTAATTCTTAGTGAGGTAGTTGAGGTGGTATTGATGCTTATGTCGTAACCTGATGATCCATTGATGGTAGTGGGATGTGATCCTGATCCTAGCATTTCGTATACGTGGAAGTACCTAAAATTGTAAAGGTTTTGCTCAAATTGAATGGAGAAAATTACAGCACAGTTACTCAATTAAAAAGTATTCTGCTTCAAGTAGAGAAAAAGGACACCCTAACGCTTCTCTCAGATGGGGCATCTGAGCTGAAGTGTCCTAGCGCCTTGAAGACTTCAGTTGGTGCCATGCAGTCTTTATACAATCATCACAAAACGAAATAAAAGGAACTAAAATTCTTCATTCTAAGTTTCTTCATTGGAAAGCCTCATTGTGTCAACGATTTCATCGTGCTTCGTTCCACTAGATGTATTCGTTGAACAAAAAAAATAAGAATAATGCTTATATAATGCAGTGTCCTTTGTGTTCTCCTTCCTGCAGATACCATTCGGTATGCCATTTTTTGGGGCATTTTTTTGGCTAGCTGCTATTCTTTGGAAAACATGCCTTAAAAGAGAGAATAACTGAGCTTGGGCTCGGAAGGAAAACAAATGAATAAAGCAGCAGTGCCCCGAAGCCCGTGAGCGATGCATAATTACACAGACCTCTCCACAAAATACCGTTTACCATTATATTTCCGTAAAATGGCATTCGTTTTTATCGTAGGGTCGACTGTATGGAAATACAGCGTACTAAAGGTGTAGAAAGAGGTGAGCGCCAAGCCCTTTCTGCTTAAATATGCAGACGTACAGTTCCCCGCGCGCTTTGGGAGTTGCATGAATGATTGGCAGCGTGTTCCATTCGAGGCCTACGTGGGGTCGGTTGCAGCTGTGCGCTTTCGCATGGTGGGAGCATTGGCGGCGGAACGGGGTATCTGCCGACAGGAAAAAGCAGACATCGTACGTCTGTCTACCTTCAGTTCTTCTGTCAGAAAAATGAAGGTGAGGACATTCGTCCAGCTTTGCATGGGGAGCGGCTATGCTAAGTGGGACAGTGCTGATGGCAGTATATATTTCACAGTGAAGTGCTGTCCTTGTGGGAATAGATGCTTTTAACCGGTCAGCGCGAGCCAGCCTTTCCTGCTCAATCAGCAGCCGGTGAGGCTCGGCTTTGTCCTCTCCCTTTAACCTTCCCATTCTAAGATGCCTGGAAGGAGGGTTTGCTCTCGGCCAGAGAATTTAGAAAAAAAATAATGATTCTGCCACCAAGTCCTCGCAGTGTGGGGCTCAATGTCCTGCCTATGCCAACCTATTGACACCATGGTGAGAGTGGCACCTGCACCGAATTCAATCTGTCACTAATAGTGGCAAAGAAAATTGGCTTTTCTTTTAATGGATAACAAAATAGCAGGTGGGGGCCGGCCCAGACCCATTAAATGCAAATTCAGATCAGTGAAAATTGCTCAACTGCTTTGCTTTTAGATCTAAAAAAAAAAGTATCACATAAACACCACCGATTTTTTTTCAAAATAATTGGAGGGGGCCTTCATGCTGAACCCTATTAATGTCATGGTAAGGCTGCTGAAAGGCTTCCCTGCGCGGTTCGCTGAAGGGATTCAGGCACATGATAGTGGAGTTAGAAGTCAAAGGTTACATGAGAGGGTGGACTAAAGATGTGAATTTGTCTTTACCGCCAGACAAAGCACAACTAGTTGAATGATTCTGAGGTGCACTGGAGGGGATGTCCTGAGTGCTCTCCTGGTTTGCCGTTGCATCTTGATTCAACACCGATGAGCTATTAATCAAACTTTCTCCCAACATGGGTGAGCTGGATGATGCACTATCTCGTTCATCAGCCCCTGGACTTAGATTTGTTCCTCTCTTTCTGTAATTTTCATCCCTCTCATGATTAGTGGCCCCTTGCCTCTCTGTGCTGTGCTCCAAGACATCCTCTTCCGAACTGATGGGACTAGCAATTAGGACTGACCCCCGACGAGCCCTCTGCGTGAGTTCAGCTCTTGCCATCGCAGAGGCAATCTTCATCTCTGTTGTTCGAATTTTTGACTTAGGTGCCGTATTTAAATCTGACTGACCCAGTGCATTAGTGATTTTTAGATGGTTCCCCATCCTGTTAGAGAAGAAGAATTCAAAAAATCTCTACAACTAAGCCCAGCACAGCACAGCCCAATTCCTAAAAAAGCAAAAAAGATCTTTTTTTTTCTTTCCTTTCCAGCCGTTCTCCCCTTTCTTTTCCTCCTTTCTTCCCTCCTCTTCAGATTTCAGCTTTCAGCTATATGTATATTCTTCCTTTCCCCCCCCTTCTTCTTATGGTAGCCTCTTAGAAAAAGCCACAGCAGGTTTAGTCACATCAAAGAAAAGGGGGAAAGAATCCAACTCCCTCGAGTTTTTACTGCTTACTTTCTTTGTTAGAGGTGCAGCTGCATCTAATTTCCAGCCTTCACTCTCCACTCTTACTGGCTGTAATTGATGTAGCCTTGCGCTCTCACCACCTGCCAGAAAATGCTGTCCTTCGCTTCCCTCCAGCCACGGACTCCCGAGTGCAGCCTCCAAAACGCGGCCCCTTCCGCCTTCAACCGCAGAGGAAGCCTCGGTGTCTGTCCCGCGTTGAACAAGCCAGGGAGCAAGAAGTAAGTCAAGCGCACGCGGAGCAATCCCAGCCGCGATGCACTTTCCCAGATCAAAACAGGAGATTAAAAGCGGCAGCGTCGCACAGCTCACAGGTCCGCGATCAACGGTCAGCAGATTCACCGATGCGGAGCGGGGCAGTGGTCACCTGAGGCTACGCAGAGGTGGGATTCGCCATAGCCTCTCAAAGTTAAGGAATATTCGTTATTTTCAAAATCAAAGGTACCTTCATTCCCTCCTCATCCTCCACTCCCTCTACTACATCAAGTTGCGGAACATGATGAGCAGGCCCAACCATGTCTTGTGCCGGCTGCTCAGGAACTCCCTCGGCTTTTTAGACCTTTGGTGAGTCCTCCATCGCCATCGTTGACTGTTGTGGAGGACAGAAATTTAGTAGTATGCCGGCAACCACGGTCAGGATCAGAGGATCCGTCAGGTGCTCAGCTCTTGGAGACCGGGACAAGCTTTCAGTGTGACATAAAAGCTATGTTGAATCTTATTCTTGACGAGATAAGGGAGATGAAAGCTACGCAAGCAAACGAGATAGCAGCACTTGATGCCCGCCTTTCAAAAATTGAAGAGGTAGTCGGTTCTTATCCGGCAAGACTCCAAGAGGCTGAATCAAGGATCTCTCTCCTGGAAGACCAGATGACCTCAATGCAGCAGCCGGCCTCAATCGATAAAAAACAGAACAACTTACTGGAAACTAAGCTTGAAGAGTTGGACAATCATTCTTGTCGGTCAAATCTGCGGTTAGTTGGGGTCCCTGAAGGCTGTGAAGGGTCACAAACACTTCAGTGGGTCGAATCCTTCATCAAAGAAAATGTGCTTCCCCAATTTTCGGGGGACCTGACGATTACACACGCTCACAGAGTCCCAGCACAGCCATTCCCCAATTCAAAACTGCCTAGAACAATTCTAGTCAATTTTGCAGACTATCGTCTGAAGGAGCGGATTTTCACCAGAGCAATTCAGAAGAAGCAATTCTCCACTCGGGAAGTTCCTAGTTGTCGCATCTTCTCTGATATGAGTGCAGCAGCGGCACGTCGTCGGAAGGAGTTCATTAAGCTTCTCTACTTTTTTAAAGTAGAGGGAGCTCAAGCAGCCATTGCTCAACAATCGAAATTGCGAGTTCTGGTCCAAGGCAAGTTTCACATGTTTACAAGTCTTGATGAAGCCCTGGAACTACTGCAGAAAATCACTACGGAAAAGTAAAGAACTTGAACTGTTCGGCAAGAAGGAAACTGGTTGTATGCTGTATTTTTCTTTTTTACATGAGGCGGGGTAGGGTAGTGGGTCACACTAGGGTGCAACAACATGGCACCTGACATAGGGGTTTCCCAAAGAGGGGAGGCGGGGGTAAGGTGGGCTATTCCCCATCTGCCAGGGGTAGGATGGGTCACAGGAAGGTGGTGCAAGGTTGGGGGGGAGGTAGGACACAGGGAAGGGAAGGAAAAGGTATAGCAGTAAAAAGAGCAGTAGCAGGGGCAAGTGGGGAAAGGTAAATGGGATTGTGGGAGTTTTCTTTTGCAGTATGAAAGTTCATAGAAATGATAAATAAGTGCTGTATTATTTCAATCAATGTGAATGGAATACTAAACAAGCAAAAGTATGGAGGGATTATTAGGTGGCTGGCTTCTTTTTCGCAGCAGGTGTTATTGCTTCAAGACACTCACTTAAAAACCAATTCCCCAAAGCTTTTCCTCCCCAGAGCATTTTCTTATGCTTTCTATGCATCATCTCTATTTTTGTAGAGGTCTCCCGTGGGAATTTGGTCAAGTCTGGAGAGACCCCTTTGTAAGGTGGATCTGGGTCGAGGCCAAATTAAATGGCACGCCATTAAACTTTGTAAATTACTATGGCACAGTAATAGACAATACTTCAGCACTATTGAAAATCGTGAGATATTTAGGGGGACTCCGGGGCAGATAATTTTAGGAGGGGACTTTAATTTCATCCAAGATTTGAAGAAAGACACCTCCAATAAGAACAAGTAGCAGTTAAAGCCTAAAACCAAAAAAGTCCTTAGATGCTTTAGAACAGGAACATTTTTTGCTAGTTCCCTGGCACCTAACTAACCCGATTAATTGTAAATATACATGCTAATCCCGCCAATTTCAAACCGCTTCTCATATTGATTTTTTTTAAATATCGCAATCTTCGAAACATTTAGGTACGGAAATAGGAGCAAATTCATTTTCTGATCATTCCCTTGTAAAACTAGAGTTGGAAATTGAGGAGGGAAGGAGGACAAGATCCAGGTGGCAGATGGATCGTCTCCTCCTTCAGGACCCCCAAGAGGTAGCTGATGTAAAAGAATGGATACTAGAATACTTTAGGATTAATGAAGATACGGCAGACGTTTTTTCAGTTTGGGGGGATTCAAAGCAGCCTTGCGTGGGCAAATGATCGCTTTTTCAGCTGCCCAGTCCAAACAATGGTGTGAAAAAAAAAAAAACTTCAGCAGGTTGTGGATAGTGCCTTTAGCCTGAGTAATACCTTGTCACAGGAGGCGGGGGAAGTTGGGAGTCAGCTTGAAAGGGTGAAACAGGCACTGAGGGAATTCTTTTTAATTGAAGAAATACAAAGTTTTAGGACGTACTAACAACGTGTCTATGAGGACAGCCAAATGGTCAGTAAATTATTAACCGGGGCAACCAAAACCAAACAGGAAGGAGCCTTGATTTCCGAAATTATGAGGCAAGATTGGACCGAATCCAGGAATATTTTGAGGGGGTAAATCTTCCAAGCTTGTCAGAGTTGCTTGTGAAATAAATCCACCTCAACATATCAGAAATAGATGTTTTAAATGTTCTGAAATCTATTGCAGGGGCAAAGGCCTGTGGAACTGATGGGTTGCCGATTTAATTTTATTAAACATTTTCTAAGGAATTGACTCCCTTCATGGAGAAGCTGTTCAATAATATTAAGTCGGGAGGCTGTGTCCCCTCAAGTTTTAAAGAATCTATAATTGTCTGCTTTGTGAAGAAGGGCAAACATCTCAAAGACGTCCATTCCTGTAGACCGAAGAGTCTCCTGAATGCAGATTATAAGATTCTAATGAAAGTCTGGTCCCAACGTTTCACCCCCATAGCCCAGGAACCGATCCATAGCGATCAGCCCGGGTTTATTGCGGGGAGGTCTATGTCCTCGAACACTGGGTTCTTAATTCAGGCTCTCGACTATTTTAAGAACAATAAAACTCCAACGCTCATCACGATGGTGAACGCCGAAAAGGCGTTTGACCTGGTTGACTGGGACGCACTTTTCTTTGGTCTGGACAAATTCGTTATCCCTGTCCAGGTCCCCAATATGTTGAGGAACATCTATCAGGGTGCCCAGGCTCAGGTGGTGATAAATGCCAATCAAATAGGGACAGTTAATATTAATCGTGGGACCTGTCAAGGGTGTCCGATGTCCCCCTTACTGTTCACCATTTTCATCGAGCCCTTGGCCATAAGAATCTGCGAAAAATCCGGAAATTAAAGTTCCAATACTGGGGATGGTGAAATTAAAACTGTTTGCAGATGACATTGTTTTATATTTAAGTCCTGAGAGCCTGAACTTGGACCGGACGCTAACAGAATTCAGTCAATTTGAACTGATTGGGTGGTACAAAATATATCAAAATAAAACGGAGATCTTAACATAGAATGTCGATTGTAATTTTCTCCCCTCCAATCTCAAATCCCAGGCTCTGAAAGTGGAACCAATACGATATCTGGGTATATATGTTTCCAATCACTATGAACAGTTATTCAGCTTAAACTACCTAGCAATGTGGAATAAAATCAAGGTATTGCTCGATAAGTGGTCGTTTCTGCCCCTAACTCTAATAGGCCTTGTAGATCTAATAAAAATGTCTATTCTTCCCCTATTAGTATTTCATTTTATAAATGTACCTTTGAAAATCAATTCCAATTATTTTAAAGAGCTGGAGTCAATGTTTAGGGAATTTCTCTGGAGTAGGAAGGCTTCTAGGGTTAAGCTAGCAATATTACAGTTGGAAATCAGGGTGGTTTAGCATTGCTGAAAATACGAACTTACTATGAGGCAGCGATTTTAGATCTTACAGTAGGTCTACTGGAATCAAATGGTTTATTAGACAATTTTCTCTTTGACAAAATGGTTCAGGAATCTGGCTTGCAAATTCCGATATTTTTAAATACAGCTAAATTGCCAAAGAAGACCAGATATAAGACGGTACTAGACTTCTCCTCTAGACTGCAATCCTTTTTTAAACAAGTGGATCTTCCAGATTCCACTACTTAAAGTTAGTGGAAGGTCACAATCTCGGTCTCCAAATGCACTCTAGTCGTCTTAAAAGCTGGAAGGATTCTGGCCTAGAAGAACTGGGGCACTTTTTTAATAATAATAAAGTAATTTCTTGGCAAGAGGTCCAAAATAGATAAGGTGATCATAACAAGCCCGGCTTTTTTGAGTATCTGCAGATTGTAAATTTTATAAGTAGACATAATCTATCATTAAGCAGTCCCCCAACAAAGCAGGTGAGCGCTTTATACCGAGCCAAATTATGGGGGGTTGGCAACTGGTACTCTCAGCTGAGAAAGTGTAATGAGTCCCCCCTAGTTGAGGAATTCTTAGGAAGAGTAACACGGGAAACTAACTGTTCTTTCTCTAGCCAGAAGTGGCAGTTTATAGCCCAGTTAGGGAGCAAGGCATTAAGAGCTGCCAATTTCAAAAGGATGGCTTTTCTAGCCCGTTGGCTGGCATATTATACCCCTAAAACTCTTAGTAAAAGATATCCGAAAGTTGAGAATAGATGTTTTCGATGTCAGGCTGAAGGTGAAGGGGTTTGACTTCACACATTCTTCACATGCCCAAAATTAAAGTTATTCTGGGTCAAGATCTTCTCGGCAATAAGCCAGGCAATTTAGAAGAGGCTCGATCCAGAGGCTGAGGTAGCCCTCTTTGGTATTTCTAGAGTAAGGACCGATTTGACAAAAGCAGAAGAGACCTTCACTGTGATTTGTTCCCTTGTTGCTCGCTCTCTAACTCTCCAGAATTGGAGGTCTGAAGATGTACCTTCTTATTTTAAATGTTTAAACAAAATGAAACAAACCATGATGTTTGAAGAAGCATATGCTAGAAGGGTAGGTGCAACAAGAAAATGTACTGCTGTTTGGAAGTTCTTTGAGAATTCTGAAATTATGGTGAGAATATAAATCCAATACATATTGCATTTCAGCACTTGGGAGCACTACAGCACACTACACGTTTTGACGCGTTTGATATGCACTTTAAAAAAGGCACAACAACACTGCAGCATCTCTGCAGGTAAATCCTTGCACAGTTGTGAATGGTTGAGATAAGTAGTGCTCTAAAATCAAGGATAGAATTGAACTATAGTTGGACTATCATTTTAATTATCCTTGCTTTTAGGTTGATTTTACGTAAATGTATAGGTCCTCGAACAATTTTAGTGTGATTTTCTCTGGTCATTGTAGCACTCTCGCACTTTAGAATTTTAATGAGTAAGATCTGTTTGCTTATAAATAATTTAAGACACAGCCAATTACTGTTGCAATTTGCTCTCCGTCCATGTCTTAGTATTGAATCCATGTTGGTTCCATTTGAATAAGGAATGAGATTTGTTGATCGAAAAATGTCAGTTAAATTTCCTGTTGTTCACTGTGATTATTATGTATTTTATGCCTTTTTGCTCTGCTCAATAAAAAAAAAATGCATTTATTGTTTAGTGCCAAGATACCCTAAGAGGGAATGTGTGCTTTACAAATACATATTATCATAGCCACATATGTATTCCAAGAAAGTGTTCTCGTGATAAAGCATCAGTTACCTACACTGTGACACTGTCTGTATTTTGGAGGTATCGGGATTACTTTGATGCCTATTGTCCAGCACGCGCGCACACCTTCAGTACCCTGTACCCGAGCCATCTGATGAGCAACATAAATAGCTTGAATACTAACTTCAGAGCATGTAGGTACAAGATGACGTCATTGTAAAAAAAAAAACTTAAAAAATCTAGTTGAATGATTGGAATTATCTAGGTTACACATGTTCAGGGGTAAACACTGGAGGAGCATCTAAGGTGTTTTCTTCTATATATAGAAGTAAGGAAAGACTGCGCAAAATGTCCACATGTTCTGACAGAGCCGACAACATGCATCGGAGTTTGAGTAACTTTTTGAGTCATTGAGTCCAAAGTCCAAGTATCCTGTGTAGAGTCTGAAAAGCCCAGTTGAACTTCCTGTATTCAAGCAGATGTATGAACAGTAATGCTGGGTCGAATGTAGAAAAGTACAGTAAACTGCGCTGCCACCGATCATAACAATGTTGGAGTTTAGTGAAAGCACATGGTGGCCAACTGTATATGTTCCTAGGGTTGCATGGTCCAGAATGGAATTTAGAGGGAATTCTTTTCCACAGTAAAAATGTATTTTGCCCCTCAAAGCCATATATTTTAGAGTCTTAATTTCTCATGCTTCTATATCCTGTGCCCATGACGAGATAGTCTCGTCATGGAGCACGGTCGCGCTGTGCCCATGACGAGACTATCTCGTCATGAACCCCACCCACTAATGCAACGCCCGGCACAGGAGGGGGAAAGGGCGTGGCACTGAAGGGGTTAACAGCCAGACAGTGCAATCAACATGGTACTGGGACAAAAAGCATCTTTGATCCAGGTATAACTCAGCTACGTCACATCATATTTTACATGTGGGTGAGTGGTTGAGGAGTCAAAAGGAACCTTCAGACGATCTGGAGGAAAAATGTATGTAAAATCTGGCAAGTAAAATAGCACATCAATTAAATTAGCAGTGTTTCGATTTGGGGTAACTAATAAGTCACAAGCTATAGAAAGCATCCTGCAGGTCAGCGTTCAATCCAAAAAAACAAAGCTAGACAAAGTCCTCTTGGTCCCAATAAAATCATTAGATTCATCTTGTAACATACGAAAATACTGAAAAAATAATTCAGGGACTCTGAGTAGCTTTAAACATTTCCATTGACTGTAATCATGGAATGCTATAGTTTTCAGGAGCCTTTTTTTCTGGTGAGTGTATCTCCTTGTCCTAGGGGATGCCAGTTGGAGTTGTATATTAATGAGATCTTATGTTTTCTCGTAGGTGACCCTCAACTGCATAGCCCACAGAGATGCCCTTCTTATGGGTAATGGTTGAAGCTAATGATCTGCAGGTGTGGGAGCTGGACCCCGTCGACAAAATTGAAGCCCAGGGTCCCTTGAACCAGTTGCCATAGGTCCCTTTTGATTTGATTTTGCCAGAAACATGACCATATAATTGGTGTTTCTACCACCATATTGAGGACAGCCATACTGCTTTCTTATTACATTAATCCATCTAATTACAAACCCAACAACACATAAGCTCTCCTATTGAAAGAGACAGGACCATTCCGAGGACCAACAATTAAAATAATGTGCACTATGACGTCCAGTGTAAACTTGCCTTCTGCTTCTAGGAATTCCCCTGCAATGCTTTCTCACTACAGCTCCTCCTCCTGGTCATCGGTAGTCTGTTTGACCCAATCAAAGTCTGAGCATGCCAGTACAACTATTCTTGGGGAATATCAACTCTCCTGTACTTCTTCCATTATGGAAAAGGGGAAGAACTGCCATGGTGTTCTAATACTGGTTAATTTTGTGACCCCGCTAAACCTGGAGCATGAACCCCAAGATGTTTGGTTTCTACAATATTTTCCTACCCTTAGACATAGGAGAGGCATTATATCCTCTCAACCCACAGAAGAGTAAAACACTTCAGCCACAATACCTTTTTTAAGTAAAGTACTCTTGCAATTACCTTACCAAAAGATGTGGCTGTAGAACAGTCACTGATTTCATTCATTCAAAAAATACTTTGAGGAAGACTTAAAAACCTCCATTAAGGAGGTGGTTTAGGCAGCAATGTCCAAATGTAAAAGAGGGTACACTATCTGAGGAGGAGTATTTTTCAATCTCAAATAATGAGACCCTTGAACCCTAAGAGGGATGGAAAGGCCCTATTCAAATCACAGCATTTAAACAGACCCAGGAACACAGGGTCAAGGACATTTAGTGATGACACCCAGTCCTCTATATGTGGTAGCCTAAGTGCTACAACACTACAAAAGACTATGGTGTTCGTTGCAGCACAAAAGGAGATGGTGTCCTCATTCGCACAATAGAGGACCAGGACTCACAAAGCCTGGATGTGTTCGACATCAATGAGGATGACAACGGGTTAGACAAATTTGTTTTTGATCCTGATAAGGCTCCAGATGCCCTTCATGGGCTAGATGATGACTTGCAGGGTACTACTGCTACCAGGCCAGTAAAGCACCCTTTCAGCTAGGACATGTTTATGTAAGAATCTCACCTATGTTTCCGCAGGAACGTCATGGATTTGAAGTAAGGTCCACAACTTCTCCAAATCACCTATTGCACCCGACACTATCAAGGCGACAAGGTGGCAATGGTAATCCGGGGAAGAAGGGAAACAAAACAAGGAATAAAGGGGAAGAAATTCCACTTTGTCACTCAAACCCACAGGACCCGTCTGGATAAAGCAATAGGCTGTAAGCAAGAGAGAGTCAGCACATAAGTTAGAGAAAAGAAATATACTTCTAACTGTCTGTATATTTTGTTGTCTTTTTGATTCCCTACTTTAAGGTTTCCCTTCTTCAATAAACTGGGTGGTAACATATAACATTGCTTTTTAGAGCTGTATCTGGTGCTAGGAACAAAACAATAAGGTAAAATAAGTACCTTTTGGGACTGAGAAAACTAAATATGTAAACGCCTGTGTATGTGCCTACCTATTCTCTTAGTGTAGCACGAAGAAACAATCCCCTAGTAACTCTTTAACATCTTTGATGCAAAAGAAATACTCCTTAAATTCAGGTAGTATAAATGTACTCAATGCTTATCTTTTTCTTTTAGATTCCAAAGGAGGACAGAGCGCGTCCCCACAGCGCAAGAGCCCAGAATCAGGTAAGTAAAGCAATTAATCTATTTTAGAAATAACATAGCAGCGCAGGAGTGCTGTTACCGTGTAAACCAAAATGCTGTGCCGTCTTAATCCTTCTTTTCTTCTCTTTTATGATTGAAGGTTCAAAGTCCACCGGAATGTCAGGAGGAGAAGCCACGATGGGAATGGAGTCCAAAGAAACAACAGGAGAAGATGCCACGACCCACCTGGAGAAATGCCGAACACAGCCAAGTAGACATGAGGAGTGCGATAACCCGGAAGACAACAGGTGAGACGGCAGGGTTCCAAAAACGCTAGAACACGAAGCGCTGCCGCTTGCGGAAGGCAGGGTTTTATCTTGGCCGACCTATCCTCGCACATGCGCAAATAGTCCGGCGGCCATTTTGGTAGTTCGTTGTTCCCGTCCTCGCACAGTTGCGACAGTTTAGGCCTGATTCAATCAAACACCCTTGTAGCACCGAGTGGTGGCTGCTCAGCTATGTGGCATAATTCATATAGCAGTGGATTAGGCGCCCCCTAGAAAGACAACACTGCAATGTGATGCAGGCCGAGTGCCCCAGACCACTGCTGGATGATAAGGCAGGACAAACACCTAACTTGGACCCAGAAATAATTATGTTCTTATTTAAGTCAGGTAACAGGGCCAGCACCGATTATTTGATGTGTTGGACCCTCTGGCTTGTATTTTGGATACAGTAGAGGAGTCTTATATTAGTGACTCCGATATGGACAGAGACCTTCTTAGAGATTGGAACCTGCGGGCAGTCTACATGCTGGGAAATGCGAACACTAGGCTCATAGCTGAAAGGAAGAAGGCCATCCTTATAAGGATGAGTGCAAAGTTTGCTATTAGAGAAGCCAAGGGTAAACTACGAGGCCTCCTGTATGATCAGGATTTAATCAAATTACTCAGCAAATATGTGTCTACCTTCACTACACTGAGCAAAGCTCTGTATAACCTATGACGTGTGTTTGGGTCGCATGTTTTTAGAAGGGACGACAGGAAGGGACTGGCTGTCTGCCGAGGTGGAACAAGAAGGTCCCAATTTTTTGCACAGTGCCGGTACGGTCAAGGAACCAGAGGCTACGGTCGAGGTTACTAAACCTCACCAGGATTCTACCAACAGAGGGGTAGATCAAGAGCAAGAGGGGGAAGAGCTAAATCGACAACCTCTGAAGGTAGGTGGAACCATTTGTACTGCTTCCTCTCTAATAAAAGTAGACAGAAGGTTGGGACTTTTTACTCGTATATGGGAGGAGATAACAAGTGACCACTGGCTTCTAGAGGTGATCTCAGGTTTTCACTTAGACTTTTGGGGGAACCCAATTCAGACTTCTCAACCCAGAGAGATTATTTTCAACAAGGAGAGAATGGCTTTAGTGGATATGGAAGTGGTCCAAATGTTACAAAAGGTGCATTAATAGAGGTGGCGGACACCCAAGATGGTTTCTGAGCACAATATTTCTAGTACAGAAAAAGGACAATGGATGGCGTCCAGTAATACATTTGAGGGACCTCAAGAGATTCTTGGTCTATCGCCAATTCATGATGGAGGGAATCCATCTTCTTTGCGATATCCATCAGGAGGGAGACTGGTTGGTAAAACTAGATCTGAAGGATGTGTATTTCATGATTCCCATGACAGAAAGTTCCCAGAAGTATCTCTGTTTCAGGTGGAGAGGAGTAACATATCAGTTTTGTTGTCTTCCCTTTGGGCTGTCTTCCACACGTGGTGCTTTACCGAGGTTCTATGACCCTTGTTAGCCTTCTTTTGGGAAAGAGGAATCCAGTTGATAATATATCTGGATGATATTTTATTGATCAGCCAGGACAAATCAGTGCTGTTAGTTCCGCTAGGTGTGATAGAGGATCTTTTGGAGAGTAAGGATTCTCATAAATGTGGAAAAGTCGGTCTCGATACCCAGCCAATCCTTGGAGTTTCTAGGCTTTCAGGTAGATACCCTACAAGCCCAGCTTCTTTCACTCCAGAAAAAGCTAAAGAAAATAAGAAATAAGTTGAGTTATATCTTAGGGAAGGAGGTTGAGACTCTGAGAGACTTAGCAAGAACCATTGGTCTACTATCCTCTTCAACCATTGGTCTACTATCCTCTTCAATTGAGGCTATTTCACCAGGTCCCCTACATTCAGAAACATTACAGGGCCCTTCAGAGACTAAAGCCAGTTGGTTTACTCAGAGGTCTTTGGTGTGCGTATTTGATAAGTTTATCCCGAGAGGTTCATTCAGACCTCCAGTGGTGGCTGGACAGCCTGGAATCTTGAAATGGTAAAGCAATTTATGAGAATGTGCCAGAGTTTACCTTAGAAACAGACACCAGCACTCTAGGTTGGGGGGATTGTATGAATGACCTGGAGATGGGGGGATGTTGGCCAGGTCAAGAGAGCTCTGTTCATATAAATTGACTAGAGAATGGCTGGGCTGAATGATCTAAAGAGTTTCAGACACTTACTGGCAAACAGTGTGCTCCCGCTTTGTTTGGACACTGTCTCAGCAGTTTCTCACATCAATCGCCTGGGTGGTTCCAAGTCAAAACAATTGGCGTATTTGGCAAAAGACATATGGTATTTTTCATGGGAAGACAAAATTACTCTGACACCAGGTCATATTCCATGCACACAGAATCTGAGGGCAGATTGGAACTCTTGCCATCTAAGGGATTACAGCAATTGGATGTTAAACCCAGTGATTTTCAGGAAGATTCCAAGGGTTTGGGGCCCGTTAGCTTTTGATATTTTTGACAGCAGGGCCACCCATCAGGTGTTAAGGTTCTTCAGTTGGAGACCAGAACCGGAGGCTCTAGCAGTAGATTCTTTTGAACAGGATTGGAGTCTAGGGGGAGCTTATCCCTTTTCACCTTTCGCCATGATTCAGAGGCTTGTCTGGAAAGTGCGGAAGGAGGGGTGCAATCTAGTACTAGTCACCCCCTTTTGGACTTCCCAGGTTTGGTTCCCAGGGGTGATGGAACTTGCAGTGCAAGAGCCCTTCCTTATTCCAGTTCATCAGGGTTTGCTGATAGGTCCAGATGGTGAAGAACATCTGTTAGTGGTAGAAGGGATGTTGGACCTTCTTGCCTGGAAGATTTCGGGGGTTTCGCAAGATTCTTAGGACTCTCTCTAGGAAGGCTAAGGATTTACTGGACGAGTCTTTGGGAACATGAACTAGGAAAAGGTACAAATGGGTTTGGTGCAGACAGTGGTGTTGGTGCATGGAAAGGGATCTGGATCCAGTGGAGACCCCATAAACAATTTAACTAATTATTTAGCGGAATTGTATCAGTCTGATTCATCTTACAGGACTATTAACTGCCATAGATCAGGAATCTCGGCTGGTCACGCCATCTTGGGGAACACCATAGTAGGCAACAACCCACTTATTTGTAGTTTAGTGAAGTGCAATAGGGTCAGTCGACTCCCTGGGCCACGTTACACCTCACTTTGGGATGTACATTTTGTCTTCAAACTTTTTGATGAATGGACAAGCAACCGGTGTCTTTCCTTGAGACAGATTTCCCAGAAATTGGCTACTCTTATTTGTTTGGTGTCATTCAGAAGGATTTAGGATGTCAAAGTGTTGTAGACTCGCAACAAGGTTTATTCAGCAGATGATATTCATTTTGATATCTGGAAGAGGTAAAAATACATGTCCAGTCATATTTTCAATCCCAGTTTCCAAGACTGTCCTAAACTTTGTGTGGTAGATTGCATGAGGGTTTATGAGCATAGGATACTTGAATTTAAACATGATGATTAGTATCAATAATTGATTTCGTATGTGAAACCACTTAAGACTGTATCTACCGCTGCAGTAGCTAGATGATTCAGGACAATTATGAGAGAGGCAGGTATAAATGTAACTCTCTTTGGTGCTCATTCAGCTAGGAGTGCAAAGGCCAGTATGGCATTCTGGGTGGGTGGCACCCTTTCCGAGATCCTCAAAGTGGCAGACTGATCGAATGCCAGTATCTTTGCTAATTGTTATTTGAGACTAGTTAAACATGTGAGCAATTTAGTAGTCGACAGCATCAAACATGCATTATGATAGCCTCCGGTCTTGTAATGAAATGACGGTTCTCCAATTAACGTACAAAGATAATCTTGATTTCATTAAAGACTACGAAGGCTATCTTTATCACACCCACCTCTGGCTGAGCCGATAGGGTTGGTTGAAAGGAAAATGTAAACTGCTTTGCAGAGTTTTAAAAATAAGTTAAATAATATGAAGTTGTATAATATTTTGTTGCAGTGTATGTTTATTTTTTGCGACATGTTCTATTTTGAATCTAGTTTTTCTTTACGTTTCCTCTTTTTATAGGAAATATTTCTTAAATTAATCGCACTTCTATGGGTTTTTGGAATTGTTCCTGTTGCCTTCCTGTTGTCGTTTTCTTCTGTGTTTTGTCCCGTTTTTCAAGTCGCAGCCTAAAAGAAGAAGAGGATTGTTGCTATGGTCATTTAATTTGTGCATTGGTTCCAGAATGGAAACATTTTTGTTTATAATTAAGGCTCCCGGTTTTCTGTTTTTACGGATTTTTACAGATAATTACAGACAGAAAAGAAAGTGTTTCCTGTCTGTATTTACTTTAAAAAAGGAAAATTTCAGAAAAGTGTGCTTCTTGGGGGTGACTCTTGATGCTGTTTTCGTGATTTCTAGGACAACAACTGAGCAGATAGGCAGCATGGGAAGTTAAAGATAGGTTGAGATTTCCCTAAATGCAGGTGTATGGTAACATATAATTTTATTATAATCCTCATATTCACCTGAAGGTGTAGTGTTTTGCTATATTTGGCTGCTTAATTTGCTAAAACACAACAGGCAGCAAAGTATGAGTGCTTGTTTATCAGTTAAATAAATGTGCAAATATACTTATTGACTCCATATATTCTCAAAACACAGAATAAATATGGATAAATACCAATAAGATGGGCAAAAAATAAATATGGATCAATACAGACGGAAATGTTTTTAAAAAAATACCCTAAAACTGATAGCCCTATTTATAATGTACTATGTTCTTGATGGGGCAGGAAAAAAAGTTATTGCATACATGATAGCCTCCGTAGTCTTTAATGAAATCAGGATTTTCTTTGCTTGTTAATTGAAGAATCGTCATTCTTGGATGCAAACCCACCTATCAGTTTAGTACAATGCTGCAAAATCACATTGGCAGCTCTGTGTGCGCTAGTTAATGTAACTAGAATGTTTCCTTAAAATCATGGGTTCCACTCTGGACTAGCTAGTTAGTGTAGTTACAAACCCTTTTTTCCAGCTTGCAACACCTTTCAATTACTTTGTAATCCCTGCAACTCAAACAATCAGATTACTGTTTTTTAGAAATGGAGCATAACTTTAGCCTTTGCTACTTTTGATTGCTAGATGGTTGGGGCAGTTTCTAATCACCACAAAATGGTGTAGCCTGGATTTACAATAAAGCTTGGGTTAAAAGAAATTTACAAAGACCCAATCATCAGGGTAAAAGGTTGTGTGATGTCCCTTCCTGTGATAGGCCTGGCATTGCTGCTGCTTAGTGTGTGATATTACATCCACTTTGCCTATGTTGGCCATCCACAGATCACTTCATAAAAGATCACCGAGGTGCACCTCAACGCCACCCTCAACCGCGAAGCTCCCTCTACCACGACCAATGCCAACTCCGCAGCCCAAAAACTTCACAGATGAATCACCAACTGCGCAGACAAGCTTGCACCCCTCCACAACCCCGACAGACAGCGACCCAGGAAGGCTTCCTGATTTACCACCGACCTCCAAGAAGTCAGACGCACCTGCAGACGTCTCCAGAAGAACTGGTGAAACTGCAAAACTTCGGAAGACCACTCCACTTACAAGAACGCCATGACAGAATACCACCAACTCATCAGAACCACAAAGAGGACCTTCATCCGTAACAAAATCCGCGCCAACACCAGCAACACAAAGGAACTCTTCAACATCATCCAGGAATTCACTAAACCGCCCAGCAAAGCCACGGATATCACACCCTCCCAGAACCCCTGCAACAAACTCGGCTCTTACTTCCACTTGAAAATAAGATCCCTTTGCGACAACTTTGACAAACAGACACAGGAAACCAAACCCACTCCGCCCCTCAGCAACAAAAGTCAGCCTACCATCTCCTCCAGGACCCCAGTCACCACCGAAGACACCACATAGAGCATGGAAGGCATACACACAGGAGCCCCCGCGGAGCCTTGCCCTCTGTACGTCTTCCACAGAGCTGCTGCCTCCATCGCACTGGAGCTACGACACATCATCAACGCCTCCCTCAAAGCCGGCACTTTCCCTGACAACTGGAAACGTGCAGAAGTCAAGCCCCTCCTCAAGAAACCCTCAGCAGATCCAACGGACCTCAAGAAATACCGACCCATCTCTCTCCTCCCCTTCGTAGCCTAAGTCACAGAAGAGATGGTCAATGTCCAACTAGCGAAATTCACAGAAGGGAACTCCATCCTCCACCCCTCCCAATCCAGATTCTGCAGCAACCACAGCACCGAGACCGTCCTACTCGCTGCCACAGACGACATCCGCATGCTCCTCGACCAAGGACACACCGAGGCCCTGATCCTGCTCGACCTCTCTGCAGCTTTCGACACCGTCTCCCACCGCACTCTCACCGCCAGACTCCACGACACCGGCATACAGGGGACCACCCTCGACTGGCTCCGCTCCTTCCTCACTGGCAAAACCCAAAGAAATCAGACTTTCTCCCTTTCTCTCCGAACCCACAGAGATCAGCTGGGGAGTACCCCAAGGATCATCGCTCAGCCACATGCGCTCTTCAACATCTACATGGCCCCCCTCACCGCCATTGTCAGACAGCATGGACTCAGCATAGTATCCTACATCGATGACACCCAGCTCATCCTCTCCCTCACCAAGGACCCCCTCACCTCCAGACTCAGCTTCCAGGTAGGAATGAAGTACATCGCAATCTGGCAGCAGCTGCCTGAAGTTCAACTCGGAGAAGACAGAAGTCCTCGTCCTCTGACCCTCCCCTTCTGCATGGGACGACACCTGGTGGGCCACCGCCCTCGTAGCACCCCCATGGACCACGCCCGGAACCTCGGCATCATACTCGACTCCTCCCTCTCAATTACCCGACAGATCAACACTGTCACCTCCACCTGCTTCAACACCCTCTGCATCCTTCACAAGACCTTCAAATGGATCCCCCGAATCAAGAAAGGCCATCACCCACGCACTCATAACCAGCAGATTAGATTACGGAAACACCCTCTATGCCGAGATCAACAAATTCCTGCTCCGCAAGCTCCAGACCATACAGAACACCGCAGCCAGACTTGTCCTTGGCGTCCCCTGACACAAACATATCACCTCACACCTGTAGGACCTCCACTGGCTCCCCGTCCAGAAGAGAGTGACTTTCAAGAAACTCACCCATGCATACAAATGCCTCCACAACGTCGGACCCCAATATCTCATTGAAAGAATCGCCTTCCACATACCCAAGAGAAACCTCCGATCCACTGACCTCGCCCTCGCCGAAACCCTGCGCATCCGCAGAGCCAGAACAGGTGGAAGAGCCTTCTCCTATGTCACAGCAAAGACCTGGAATGAGCGCCATCAGACATGCACCCACTCAGCACATCTTCAGGAAGACCTTAAAGACCTGGCTCTTCGACTGACCGGAGCTGCTCCCCCACTCCCCCAAACAACATCAGACACGCACCCACTCTGCACATCTTCAATAAGACACTCAAGACCTGGCTCTTCTAATCACCGGAGCTGCTCCCCCCTCCCCCCCCCCCCCCCCCCCCCCACCCAGCACCTTGAGACCCTCACCGGTGAGTAGTGCGCTTCACAATTCCCCGATTGATTGATTGATTGATTAAAATGTGTTCAGAGACCAAGCCTCTTTGCACCTGTATGGTTGGCAGAGTGGTTCTATCTTCAGTGCATGACATTTACAAATGACACCTTTGGTCACAAGGGGATGTTGATAACAATGTCATGGTTTGATAGCTATTGAAGCTTCTATCACTGCCTCGTGACAATTCACTCAGAAATGTATTCATAGGGATATTTCGCCTGATCTGCTAACGTACAAGATTGGTACCAAAGAGGGTAATCCATGTGGAAATTGATGATTGACCATGTTTGCTTGTCCATCAGTCCTCTGTGACTTAATGGATTCAAAAGATGACTGGAGTTATAGTCTTCGCAGCCTAAAAAAATCCCAGAAAAGGCAATCATTAATCTCAGTAAATTGCAGCTTCCTCTTTCTATAGACCTCATTTTGAGCTAAACACTTCCTCCTACCCCACCCCTTCATTCAGGCAAGTGTCTCAGCTATTGTTTTCAATTTAGCCTAGAAAAATAATTAGGTAGTCCCTCCCTCCATTTGGAAGAAAAATAGTCAAAATTGCAGACAAGTGTAAGCCCTGAAGGCAGTTACAGTTCAAATATGTTCTCCGCATCGCCATAGCAACAGCCAAACACAATATATTGTGTGGAATGCCATTGGGCAGTAAAAAATAATGCAAAGATGGCAAAACCCCTGAAAAGCAATACAATAATAACTGTCAACCAATTACAGATGGCACTCTTTTAACGATCACTACAATTTATTTTGTTAATTACCAGCAGACAGCTTTTCTTTAGGGAGTTTCATAACTTATTTTTAAATTGAGGAGTATCTCTCCTGCGCACTTTCCAGGGTAATTCACTTGCAAGATTGTGTAAAAGCAATTCTCATTTTATTTGCACGTTCGCACTAAAAGTGCAAAGAAAGTGATACAATTTGAAGTTTGCGCCGCCAAAGTTCTGTATCAATGTAGACGTGCAGGCTTGTAGTATCCATGCAAATATGTATTTTGATTGCATACCTACAAAATGCACCGATTTGTCATCAATTGTGTTAGAAATGTCCAAATACCACATTACATAGAGGTGCCGGTGAAAGAAATTGAACAGACCGAGAAGGGAATTGGCCAGTCTGATGTGTGCCACCCAGCTCTGGCCTTTGAACGGAGCAGGCTATTGTGCAGTCCTTGCATTTCTCTGCACCCTGATACCTGGTGTGATTTTAAGTATATCAGTGTGATATGTGTGCTTGTGGTGAATGTTAGTGCTGACACTCGACCAGGTTTTCCCCTAGTTTTGATCAGTGTTTACCTTGAGTTCTCTAGCTTACTGCTGCCTTTGTAAGGTACACTTAATGGTGTTAGCGTACAGCAAAGCGAAACCACAACAGCATGTCCACCCAACATTTAATAGATTCACAGGCTATTTTTTGTGCTTTGTTTGCTAATTAGACAAACACATACATCCGAATTTAACTGGATGGGCATAATCTTTCTTGATTTAACATATCTGCTATCTGTTTGGATTAAGACAGGCACATCATTCCCCCATCGCTTGTACTCTTCTTCCCAGTCATTACAGAGGGAGGCGGCCCCTCCCCCAGACAGCCACTTCACAAGCATTCTTGTCCTTTTTAGGTCTCGTCTGAGCCAGCGCTTTAGCGCTGCTCTGGCGAGAGCTATAGAAAGCGGGATTTGGAAGTGCAAACAGGCCGCCAACTACAGTGCATGTGCGCCGGGCACGCGCACCATTTGTCTGCCTGCTGATCACTTTCGCGGCCGCTTTGATGTTCTCAGTGAGCCCCGCGGCCACTGAGAACATCAAAGCGGCCGCGAAAGTGATCACCATTTGCCACCCCCTCCCTGCTTGTTTTTTTTCTTATAAATTGTGCTCTGCTTGGAAGTAGCAGAGGATAGATCTGTGGTGGAGATTACCTGCTTCCAATGTCTGTACTACTCCCACTACGGAGGTGCACTATGGGGAACAGCCTTCGCTAATTTACACTGCACAGATCAGTTAAACTGATTCTAGTTAATTTAACTGTGGCATAAGTAATTTTGAATAACGGGCTGCACATGACCAGTAGAAGAAATGAGATATTTTACTGATTTAACAAGAATCCCCAGTGAAATTAATGGACAGCAACCAAAAAAATGCATTAAAAACCAGTTCCAACAGTAACCGGGATCACGCAGGATATCACAATCGATAAACTCAGCGCGCACATAACCTGCATGCTGTGTTATCATGTGCCGACCTCTCACAGCTGAGGGAATACAGGCACGAAGTGCGATTACCAGGCAACAAGGGAGCAAAGCCTGCCGTGCCTCCGCCCACCTGGAAGAGGCAGGGCCGATCTATTATCTTTCTACTTTCCCCTGCAGCAGATAAGCAGGCGTTGCAATGAGTAGTCTGACCAGGCTGCTGCAAGCCATGCACCTTGCCCCATACAGTGGTGGTCAATAGTCGCCACCGCCTTACCTGTGGACCCCATGCATCTTCTCAGCCTAGCGCTCAAAACATAATACCTCTCACAACAGCAACCTCTTCTCAGCCGCTCTGCGTGCACCCGGCAGGTAAGACTAGCACACACTGGCACTCCAGGCCATGGAGCGTCTCTTCCGCCCGAGCAGCCAGGCAGAAAGAGCGATTCGTCTGCTTGACTTCTGCCCACAGAGTCTTGCTGCCTTGGGACCCGTCTGCCTCTCCTGCCCCCTCCTCCCCGAGCACGAGAGCCGTGCTACAGCCCATCCCTCACTGTGGCATCCTCCGTGCGTGCTCCTCTGCCATCCGCATGTGCCTAAGCCCTAACCCTCGTCCACCCTACGGTGACCTCCTGTTAAAAAATAATTAGAGAGGCCGCAGGCTTGGGCCTCTCTCTCACCCGACTGGCAGCCCCTCTGTGAATCCATTGCCGAGCCACCCTGGGTCTCCCAATTATCCAACGGCCTCACCATATGGCTGCGTCTTTGTTCACAAGCCCTATCACTACTTCACATCCTCCCTTTTAATCGCTCCCTCTTCTCCTTTCTCTGCCACTTTCTCTCACTCATACATACTCTGTCACTCCCTTTCTCTTTCTTCCTCTAAATTTGTCTCTCCTCCCTCTGCTTTTCTCTCTCTCACATTTCCTCTAACGCTCGATCCATCTCTCCTCCTCTTTCGCCCCACCTTCTCATTTTCCATATGCGGGTAGATACAATTCATATTGCACTTAGAGTGGTACCGTAAAACACAACTTTTTAGATCCCGCTTTAACTCCCGCTCGTGCTGTCAAATTATGGCCCTTTTATTACCCAACCCAGGCTGCATTCTGATGGAAAAGTGAGACCAAAGGGCAATTACACAGTCACTTCATCCGACAATATAATGAGGTGTTGGGGGAGCGGTGGTATTAGCAATATGTTGTCAGGAAAGGGTGCGAAGGGCCTCACATCAAGAATTCATCGGAATAGAGGTCCCCTCGTCTATAGTGACACTCCCCCCGCCACCTCCCCAAAGTTGACTTCCACTGTTCTGCGGCATGATTTACTGTGAACAGATAGGGACACTTAAAATGTACCCCCATTTTAAGTTGGAGCTATCTCACAGTATTTCAGGCACTGGGAACCCAAAGCTGCCGGGCAAATTTGTCGGACCAGCTCCCTGGAGGAGCGGGTGGCGTGCAAGTTGAGCTATTGGCATTGTACATAACAATGGCTTTTAATTGTGTTAATTAGCAAAAAAAAAACAGAAATAAAAGGCAGTCATTTACAAGGCCAATAGCTTAAACTCTCGCAAATGCGAGACCTATGGCATTGCAAATGCTTGTATTCTGTTGCGCCTCGCTGTGTCTTGAGGTCTGCCCTCGCAAGTCGCCTGCAACTGGTCCTTCACATACACTGGCCCCTCGCACACAGACCACACACACTGCCCCCCTCGCACACAGCCCACACACTGCCCCCTCGCACACAGCCCACACACTGCCCCCTCTCACGCAGACCACACACTGCACCCATCTCAAACAGACCACACACACCACACAGCCTGCACACTGCCCCCCTCACGCAGACCACACACTGCCCCCCTCTCACACAGACCACACACACACTGCCCCCTTTCTCACAGACCACACACACACTGCCCCCTCTCACACAGACCACACACACTGCCCCCCACACTCTGCACCCCCCCACACTCTGCACCCCCCACACTCTGCACCCCCCTCACACTCTGCACCCCCTCACACTCTGCACCCCCCTCACACTCTGCACCCCCCTCACACTGCCTCACTGCCCCTATACACTCTGCACCCTCACACATTACCCACTTACACTACTTTAGGCCACACACACACTGCACCCTTACAGCCCGCACCCTTACACACTCACACTTTGCCCTCATACAATGCCCCCTCACACACTGCCCTCTTACACACTGCCCCCTATTTTGTACGATGTCAGTAGGTGCATTTTCACTTTTTTTTAAAAGTCACAAACGTTACAGGAACAAAACGTTTCCAAAACGCATTTTAAGCATTTTTTTTGTTTTCGGTCAATGTTTGTCGGTGCTATGTATTTGGTGCGAAAGTTAAAACTATTGGAATTGTAAATGAGAAAGCTATTAATTTAGCTATTTTCAAAACCAACACATAAATACAAAATTTGGCATTTACAATACCAATAGCTCAAACTTTCCTAATGCGAGACCTATTGCATTGCAAATGCTTGTTATATTTTTAGTATGAATAACCCCTCCCACCATGACGGCTTCCTGCGTGTTATCAAGCCAAAGATAATTGTTGGTTCTGTCCAGGAGGGAGAGTGGAATGTGACTGGGACAGGAGCACCTGACCTCGGGGTAATGAAGGTTATTTGTAAGTAATGAGATCATTTCTTCTTGTCTAGTACCTGACAGTGCTTAATTTGTAAAACAATAAGTGCTGGGCCCTCCCGAAGAAGCCACTGCAGCTCCAGCCAGCGCCGCCCATTGCAGTAACAAAACAACTATTAACCATCACACTCCAACAAATTGTGACTATTTAGACTACTCCAGGGCCTCAACGTAATTAGAATAGCTTGAGCGCTGGAAATAGTCATTTTTAAGGTATCTTGAATTAATAAACATCTGTTGTGCTCATCTCTAAATTAGACAGTCAGTGCCACCATGGTGCAGACTGTCATAAGTACCGGTGTTGACAATTAAGTACCGTTGCCGAGCACTGGAAACCACCGGCTCAAATTAATCACTGAAGGAGAAACTCACAATGGGAATCCTGGTGGCAGGAGTTGTATCCTAAGCTGAGTGCTTGCTGCCGGTCTCACAATCTAGAAAACCAATCCCGATTGACTTCTCCAAAAAATTTGAAAGATGCCTCTCTGTAGTCTATGAAAAGTGTTCCTTCCCTGGCTGATGCCTGCCTTCCTACTGGTTGTCAGTTTGGTGATGCATTGTGTTTGAATAACGGCACCAGTTCCTAAAATAGGTAGTGATGGTGTCATCTTTACAGCTTTACCAGTGGCCTTTGATCATTTCAATCAGTGTACCCATGGTTGAGCATTCCACATGGCACCTATGCCAATAGAACTCCTGGTGGGGTCTGAGCTACCTCAGGCGCTCCCTTCTTCTTCTGTCATCAACGTATTGTTTGCTGGCAGGAAAAGTAGGGCAAACTGTCAAAGGAAAAGAAAAGACTCAAACCATGACAGGGTAGTGATTTTGAGTGAGGGTGTTGCACTGAAGGAAGTAATTCTCTCTCCTTCTGATTTTCAGGCACTGTTGTGAAGAGAGAACCCCACTTGTTCCTGACCCACAAGTGGCTTATTAGAGAAGGTTCACACTCTGTCTTGTTACCTGGATATTTCTTTATGGTTGACTGACAGCACTTCTTCCAGAGCTCCTCTGACTAAAAAAACCCTTTCCCCAAAAATGTATTTCACAGATTGCCTAATACACAAGTGCCTGGGCCTGAGTTATTTCATAGGAGGTCACCTCATCTGGCACACCCTGCTAAGGCTGCCAAAATGCACAGTATATAGACGCTCATAATGATCTGCTGATGTACTCTTCAGAAAAAATAGACAGATGGAGCCACCATGTGGTAACAGTCAGGAATAAGTGCTGAATTGACAAGTGCCATTGTTGACCATTGGAAAACACCGGCACAAATTAAGCACTGCACAGTCTGTCACCTCGTCATACACCATTCTCATACGCCTATCAGCAAGCATGCTGACAGCACTCAGGGGCCAATCGTGTATTAAATCACATTAGAGCATTAATCCAATTAAAATTCAGGCTTGATTTATAATTACCTCAGCCAATCTAATTTCGACGGACCTCGGCATTCATATCCAGTTCATGCAAATGCCCTAATCCAGTGGCCAAAACCCATCCTCAATATATGGTTTAATTTATCTATCTCACCCTTCTTAAAGCTAGATGACTTCCTCCACAGCAAAGGTTACAACGTTGTATTACAAAGGGGCATTTGGTAAAGCCCTAGCTCTAGATTTGTGCATCCACATCAATCATAAACACGTAATTCTAGCACTCAAACCAGTAACTCAAATTGAGGGACATACATTTACTCATATGGTAAATTTAGAGGAGGGTAGAGAGAGCGAACAAAAGTTAATAGAAAACACATCTCTACATTTAACCAATGTTTACAAAATGGGGGGGACACTGCCTAGCATACCAGCACACAATTCGCCTAGATGGATTGAGTTGCAAGCCTTTCATTTTCACCATTGTTTTCTCTAGACACATGGTTCAGGATATTTGTCCGTCTTCAGTAGAGAGTAACAAGTTCATTTGGGGGAGCTGGTAAAGCTGCTCAATTTTATCTCAGGTTTCTGTACCACTCCCAGAGTGCAGGTGCATCAGGGGTGGCTCCCCTGATGCGGCGGTGGAGGGTCGCCCCACTGAAATATAAAATGATAATAAAACCGTTTTATTTTCTTACCTTATTGCCAGTTAAGTTGCGGTTACGGCTGGAGTGGTGCCATACTGACGAGTGTCATGTCAGCGGTAGGGACGAGTGGTAGGTACTTATAAGTGTGCATGTCAGTTTGGCCGGCCGTCCGAGGCAGGCCAAACTGACATGCACACTTAGGTTTCTCCACCCCAGCAGTGTTGTACATCTGGGTTGGAGAAAAGCTGCAGGCTCGCTGTGTCTGAGCAAGTGTTAAACTAGCCCACTCATGCCAATCCAGGCGCTGCTCTCATGCTAGGTATAGCATGAGAACAGCATCTGGATTGGGTAGAGAACCTGAGCAGTGAAGCCCATCCACTTCCAGGACGAAAGGAGCAACGAGGCGGCCTGCAGCGGAGTGGCAGATAAGTCTTTTTATTTTATTTTTAAAACCCAACCCCAAGCCTCCCCCACACACACACAAACCGCCCTACCACTTTATTATAGCAGCAGCCGTTACTGAGAAACAATGGGTTTTGCAATTATTAGTGACGGGTTTAGTTAGAAAAGCCTGCTTACATGTTCAAAATTAAACCATCCAAAGTAGATCCACAGGGGTATGTGGTTTAAAAAGACGATACTGAAAGAACCTCAAATTATGAGAAAAATAATTATGCAGTTCATTCACAGTTGATAGTTATAAAAACATTAGTGCGGGCTCAGACAAGGCACAAAAAAATGAGCTGATACATAATTACAGGTGTCAAAAAGATATTTTGGTAATTCGTTTTGATTCCTATTTAAAACTGTTTTCACATTTTGCTACTTGTCTAAAAAGAGAAATATTCTGAACCATCTCAAAATCACTGGGTCGTAAAATATTCAGCTGAATATTTGATACACATTCTAAATCCTAAAACAAAGGGCAGATGCTATTACTCTTTGCCTAAAAATACAAAAAAGAACAATGGCAATTGATTAAAGATCGGCAGTTTTTAAAATAGGCGGTATGCATGTACTTGGTGTTTCTAAATCTGATGTTTTCCTGTGAGCCTCCATCAAAAATGCCATTAGAGGAGTGTTCAATTTGAGGGAGAATCTCTGTGTTTGTAGAGAAAGGATAGCTTTCAATTAGTTTTGCATGTTATTTGTAGATCAGTATTGCTCAATTTACCAGCCCAGTTCATCTCATTCAATACCCCTGAGGACACAATTCTCCTCAGTCAGGTTGATAAAGTGGTTGGAGTATTAGATAAGGCATAGTATGGTTCAAACCCGTACTCCTTGGTAGAATCCTGTTGAGTTACCAAAGATGATATTTCAACACCATGCTCCATTGTCACAGATGGAGTCACTCAAGACCTATGCTTCTGGCTACACTATTTAAGGCCATCCATCGTTCAAGCATGATCTTTCCATCACATGCCCACGACACCCTGTTGATTCTTCAACTGTTCAGAAAGTACGATATGAGTCCCAGAACATTGAAGCGAAGTTTTTACCTGGGGAATGGATGAGGTGAGAAAATTGGTAATGCCCCAATTACTTGGAGGTAATTGCATTACTCTGAGTCCTCTTCCCTCAATTCTATTCATTACGACATGAGACCATCGCGCCTTACCAGGCATTCATACCATGTGTTTAATTAAATATATAAGGATCCTCCCTCCTTCACTCCTCCTGTACATACAACTCATCCTGACTCAACCCCAACCATTGGTTGACCTGGAATACTCAGGAGGGGGGGGGGGAGGGATGTAATGAATAGAAGCGAGTGAAGAGGACTCAGAGTAATGCAATTGCCAATAGGACATTAGCTCATCGTCCCCTCTCTTGCTTCCCTTCCTTACGACATGAGTTGTACAAAGCTACACAGGACAACCAAAGAGTTAATGCATAAAAACTCATGTTTATTGATTACAAAAACAATAAAGATCCACTATTTTGACTTTATAGTGGCCAAAATTCTAGTACCAAATACATCAGAAAGTTCAATTTCTTGAACAATTCTTTAATGAGAGGCAACGGTCAAAGAAGATGACCAGGTGGCTGCCTTGCATATTTCAGCAATGGAAGCCTCCGTATCCTAGCCACGAGGTAGACATTGATCTGGTAGATCTACCCTGAACTCCAAGAGGAGCGACCTGGCCTGATGCTTTGAAAGCCAGCGAGATCAAAGACCTAACCCACAGACTCAAAGAAGAAGTGGATAGTTTTAACCCTTTATTCACTGGGCCAAAATTAGCAAAGATTCATAAAGTCTAATGGAAGCCACCCTATCCAAATATATCAGAAGAACCCTCCTGACATCCGGATAATTCAGATAATGTAGTTACGCCTCCTTTTCAGAGGAAAGTGAATCACAAAAGGAAGCTAATATCAACTCCTGACCCTGTCAAATGTAGAATCAGCCTTGGGACAAAAGGATAAAAGAGGTTTCAAAATAACTCGGTCTCCAAAGATCCTACATTATGGATGCTTGCAAGATAATGCATCCAGTTCCCTGAAACACCTAGCTGAAGTCACAGCCAATAAAAAAAATCTTGAGAGTCCACAGCCTGAGATCAATGGATTCCAAAAGCTCAAAAGGTGGGCCCATCAAAGCTTTCAAAACCAGGGAGAGATCCCAAGAAGGGAAGTGTTTCTTAGGAGAAGGAAGAACATTTCTCAAACCCCTTAAAGACGACCCACCAAACCTTCCTCAGCTGATAGGTAATTCCAAGAGCTTCTAAAAGCCTTTATTTACTGCTCATTGAAGTTTAAGGGTAGCCACCTTCAAACCTAATGAACCCCCATCCTGAAGAAAAACCATCACATCAAATCAATCTAAAGAAGTGGGGTCTAACTCTTCAGACTGACACCATATACTGATAGAATGCAAGTGTCTTAAATATGGTTTATCAGTAGAAGGGGGCCTAGAAGCTTCAAGACTTAGTCCAACTAGCAGGAATCCTTTTATGCAGTAAACCTAGCCTTTCAACCTCCAGGCCACGAACTTCATTCTGGATAGGACTTCCCATTGCAACACTGGGAGCAGAAGCGGGGAGGGATTCAGATGTAATCTTCATTCTCCTAAATGCCTTATCTCCACTAGGAGACAATACCAAGACAAGCATGGCCATGCTATTACTGACGCTCTCTCTTCCTCACCCTGAGAAGAAACCTGGAGATCAGAGGAAACGGGGGAAAACATAAAGTAGACCCCAAAGCCACTTGCAGGAGAGAATGGCCATTTCCCAAGCTTGAACCTCCTTGGACCTTGAACAAAATATTGTCACCCTGTGGTTGAGAAAGGCTGCAAAAATATCTACCACTGGGTTTCCCCATCTGCCTGAAATCTCCACAGAAATCCTGTGATGGAGACAAAAATTCACTGAAGATAGAATGCTTCTGATCAGGTTGTCTGCTAAAGTATTGGATATCTGCTGGGTGGAAATCTCCAAAATGAACTTCAGTCTGGGTTCCGCCCAATGAAATAGCCTGCTCAAAATCTTTGCCAGAGATTGAGACCTGGTCGCCACCTGCCTGTTGAGATAAGCTTTTGCTGTCACATTGTCTGTTATGGTCTGATCAGGTCAACTGATCCCTTTAGATACAGAGAAAAGGTTCTCGGTGTCAATCGTACCTCTTCCAGTTCCCTCCAATTCGATGATCTCCTGCTCTGGGAAGGGAACTAAGAACCCTTGATCTGCCATACCCCCATCCAAGCCCTCCAACCTGGCAGACTGGCATCTGTTATGATAATTATGGGTGCTGGAGGGGAAAGAGCAATTTCTTTCAAGGATTTGTTCTGTCTTTAGCCACCAAATTAAATTTCCCCCAACCCAGCGAGAGAGAGGAATCTGAATAGTCAGAGGCTGAGTAAACATGTGAGCAATCAGCTTGTTTAAGTGGAATCTGTCCCAGGGAACCAGAAAAATCAGTTGCTGACAATCCCTTGGACCTGTCTCCATGCTGAAGTCCTTAAACTCAACAGAGGCAGAAGATTCAAGATGTGAGACTGAATCTTTGCCACCCTTGCTTATGGTAAAGTGACCAAACCCATATTTGTGTGAAACCTCGCCCTGATAAACTGTGGGTCCTGCTCTGGCAATATGTTGGAATTTCCCAGCTTTATAAGAAAACAGTGCCTCTGAAAAGTGGAAAGAATCACCTCTGTGTGTTTGTAAGCTAATTATTTGGTGGGATCGTGAATTAACCAGCTATCCAAGTAAGGATGAAGGAAAATCCCTTGACGGTGTACCAAAGCTACTAAAGGGGGCAAAACTTTTGTAACCACTCTTGGAGCTGACTTTAGATCAAATGGCAATACTGCGAATTCGAAATGATGATCTCCTATAGCGAACCTCAGGAACGTGCAAGTAAGTGTCCTGAAGATCTATTGAAGTAATGTAGTCTTTGACACTTACCGTTGGAATTATAGATTGTAAAGTGACCATCTTGAAGTGTAAAGTGTACATCTTGAAGTGAACTGTCCTGATCCAAGCTTTTACCGTTTTTAGATCTAGAACTGAACTGAAACCTCTGGAAGCCTTTTGTACGGGGAACAAAATTGAATAATTTCCTTCCCATTGTTCTGCAACAGACACTGGAATAATCACCCTTATTTTCTAACGGACCTGGACCCCTTTCCAAAGAGTCTCTCTCTTTACCGGATTCCTGGAGAGAGGCGTACAGATGGTGCCCTATTCGAGAGGTCGACTGAATGTCTATATAACTGTTTCTGAAAATATTCAAGGCTTCTTAATTTACTTTTTTAGCTAATTCTTTTATAGCACTGCTTATCCCAGTGTAGGGTGGCAGAGAGCTTTACGTCACACACAGAGAGCCAATAAATCATAAAAGTGTGTAAATCAAAGTACAGGAAATGTTAGCTACGACAATAAGGGTTACAAGTTGTAGAAGCCACATATCATTCATTCTTGAAGACATATGTTAAGAGTGCATGGTTAGGAGAAACACAAAGTCAGAATTTAAAATGTAATGCAGTGATTGTGGCTGTTTCCACTAAGAAGACTTTATTACTTCCAAATTTTTTCTTTGCAGAGTTAGAATTCAAATTGAGAAAAAAAAAATAAGGATCCAAACCCTTGACTTAGTTTGTTTGCAGCTTCTGGATGCTGGTTCATAGCTCACTGTGCAGGAAGTCGATTAACCACCAGCGTTCTTTTACCACTACTATAATCTCCTAGAATTTGATGGGCCAACAACGCTCTCTGGAGCAGGTGCCTAACCTATGGAGTATATATAGCCTCTTTGTGAGATCTGCTGTCATATTTGCCCTTCTTTCAATTTCTTTGCAGCAGATGTTTGTAAAATACATGTATAAGTTGACTGACAGACTCCACTTTTCATGACTCCACCCCTCCTCTTTCTTCTACCACACCTTGACCCCCAATTTATGAGTTCCTGGAGTATTTTATTTCTCCAATTTCCGCACAAGCTTTAGCCCTTTATCATAATGAATCACAACTCTTGTGTGATGTGGACAAACGCATTTATTTAGAAATCCACCGCATGCGCAGAACGTGCAAATAACCACGTTTCTGCCACAGGCTGCCTGCGCGAGCTAATCACGCAGGCTCACCGTCGGCCGCCATTAGCCGGCCGCAGCACTCCATTTGCCTGCTCTCCCTGTGACCTAATGGGGATAAAGGTGCACGAGAGCAGGCGCCAGCTCGGACATCCATCAGACTGCCATGCTTTGTAATTTTTCGACACTTCAATAATGGGAGGAGAGGGAAACATGTTCCATTTTGCGATCGCAGCTGATTGAGAATGCTGTCTGTAACTATGGACTGGGAAAACAAATATGTTTAATAGGTCAAGCCATGGGGAATGCTGATGCTGATAAGAGATCAATGCGGACACCCTTAGGCTGCCATAACAGCTTAGCTCTGCAGAATTACAGCACTGGGAATGACATATTGGATCCGCGTAAGCGCCGCGGCTGAGAGTTATCACACCTCGAAATAGATAATCTCTGGTTGTACCCTCCCAGTACGAAGCAGAGCAGCGGCTGAATGTGTCTTCTGTTGTGCACTGGCCTCTCTGTATCTCTAATGGAGCTGTCTTCATCAGTCTACATTGCATTCTTTCCTAAATGAACGTTTAGCCATCAAGCAGGTCGCCCTCAAGGAGGATGTATATTTATGTATTTGTATTTTTTTCTTCAAAGTGCTGTATACTGCCAGTTGCGCCAAGTGACTGATCATTTTCCACCCGTGCTTCTTGGCTCTTTGATTTAGCTTAGTGCAGCACGTGAGAGTTATGCACCCAGGGCATTTGTTTCTGAGATATTTCTGGCTGAACTGAGATGATCAACTAGTTCAGGGTGGACAGGTCTGAATACGTTTTTTTAGAGTGGACCACTGTTGTGTTTTGCCTGTAAAAATAAAATTTTCAGTGATGGAGTTGTCTGTGGGTTTAATATTTAATAAAGTATCCCCTGCCGTACAATATATGGATATTACAAGTCACCAGGAGTTCATGACCGTACAGAGGAGTGAGGCTGAAGGTCGAGTTCCTTTATAAGGTCCTGGAACACCTTAGTAACTTGCAATTTTCTTTTAACATACAGCAAAGAGTATATTACTCCTTACAATAGCTAGTCACTCACATCACACTTCCCACAAACCTCTTAAATCCTCTGTTTCTTGTTCTATCATAAGAAAGAGGACGTATGCTTGCCGATATCAAGAATGAAAAGCAGGGAGGAGCCTAGCGCGCAACCAAGATGGCCGCGTAGGTGCGAGGCTCCCGAGGACCTCCGCGACCTCCTATGACTATCCTGAACATATCCTGTCCCAGATGAGGGGACTGTGTTGGTGAGCCCGAGCTGAGGTGGCGCCCGTTTTCCGCTTCCAAATCGGACCTCGGACACCGACTTTAGCACCGATTGAGGTTTGCGGCCTTCTCCTAGCCGAACCCCGGATTTGCGTTGTGGGGCGATCCAGTGACGAAGTGAATAACAGCGGCGGATAGGGTTTGGTGGCTCGCGTAACCCACACTTTCACTTTCGCTTTCGCACCCTCCTTGCTGTCTATGCGAGGTTGGGTCGCGGGGCTTTGTGTGTTGGTGTGGCCTCGCTGGGGGACCCTGCCTGCCCGCCGGCTGTGATCCGCCCCGCAGATCTGGGGTGGCACCCCCCCGGAGCCCGTGGACCGGCTTGCCCGCCCTTCACGACGTGGCTGGTGCGATCGGGAGACTGGGACCATGGCCACGAAACAAGATGGCGATCGGGCAAAGGTAAAATCGACCCGGCGTGGCGCAGCCCACCAGTCCAACAGCATGGATCGCTATACCCTCCAGAAGGGATCTCCTGAGGTGCCACGCAGGTCCCCTGAGGGCCCTACTGATGCCCCCGATCTGCCCACGGATCTGACTCTGCGGGATGTCATGGGCGCCATCGCCGAGATGAAGGCCTCTGTGGGCCAGCGTTTTGGCACACTGGCGCAGAAGATCGACTCGGTCCTCGTAGATGTTGGCCTGATAAGGGCCGATCTCTCCAAGACCAACGACCGAGTCGATTCTTTGGCCCACACCGCATCGGGCCTTACGACAGATGTGGCGGCCCTGCAAACGGAGGTGCGCCGGCTTGCTCGGGCGAGTGCGCTGATGGATCGTCGCCTGGAGGACTCCGAGAGTCGGCCCCGGAGGAACAACATCCGTATCATCGGGGTGCCTGAGGGACGTGAGGAAGCGGCGGCGGACCTTTTCGTGGAAGACCTGATTGTTACCCATCTCCAGCCACGGGGGCTGAGTAAATTCTTTGCTGTGGAGAGGGCCCACAGGGTTCCCGGGGGAAGGCCTAAGGTCGGAGCCGCTCCGAGACCTCTCATCGCCCGGATTTTTAATTTTCGGGACAGAGACGCTATCCTGCAATCCTCCAGACTACAGGGACCGATTAGACTTGACAATATGGACATTAATTTCTATCCTGATTTCACCCCTGCGGTCCAGAAGCAGAGACTGAGCTTCCTTGGTGTCAAGCGCCGTCTTCGGGACCTAAATCTCAAATATGCCATGCTTTTCCCAGCTAAGCTGCGAGTGGAGGTGGAAGGTCGCACACACTTTTTTGATCGTCCCGAAGCGGCCGGGGACTGGCTGGATACTCTGTCTGGAGATCGGGATCGGGGTGGCGGGGGGGGAGCGGCCGGGGGAGAGGGCTCGCCGGATCAAGACTGAGGGACTAATATTAGGCCTCGCTCGGGACAAAAATGATGCCACTTTTGACTATACGTCGGATTGCTTAAGTTCCCCTCCTATGGAGGTTGTGTGGGGTCTCTTGGGGGTTCTCCCTCCTCCTCTGGGGGTCTAGTTAGTTTAACTATCTATGGGGCGACAGGCACACTGCACGTTGGGGGGGCTGTCTGGGCTCATGCAGGGGTGCAGGGAGGGGGGAGTTTTGTTGGGGTGGGTGGGCAGGGATGGGGTGTTGTTCGTTATTATCACAAGGCAACCCTTTTTTGTGTTGGTTCTACTGTGCTCTCGGGGAGACGAATGATGGTTTCTGCGTATGATGGGGGGTAGGGAATTAACTTTGTTGTCTTGGAACGTCAATGGACTGGGGGACAGGATCAAACGAGGTGTGGTCCTACAGTATCTGAAGCGACTCTCGCCTGATGTGGTCTTCCTGCAGGAGACACACCTTATTGGCAATTCCTTCTGCGCCATGAATCGGCGTGGCTACCGCCTCGTGGCCCACTCGGGCTTCACGTCAGGCTCGAGGGGTGTGGGTATCATGGTAAAGAACTCGCTCCCGTTAGAAATTGATGAGGTGCTCCACGATGACAGGGGACGTTACACTGTCTTGGTGGGTAGAATGGAGGGCAAAGTGGTTGTCTTTGTGTCAGTGTACGTCCCACCGGGGTTGCAGTCGACCACCTTTGCAGATCTGGGGCGCCTCCTCCTTGGCCTTCCGGGGGGGCTTCTGGTGGTGGGGGGGGATTTCAACGCGGTGGTTTCTGGGACTGTGGATCGTCACCCCCCTAGGGACCTCCCCCGGGCACAGGCGTGGCTATCCGGCCTCTTGGATACACTGGGATTGGTGGATTGCTGGCGCTTAAAACATCCCACGCAGTTGCAATACACTTTCCACTCGGGGGCCCATGGTAGTCTCTCACGGCTTGATTATGTCCTTGTCCCGGCGGCCCATGTCGGGAGGGTGGGGGAGGTGCGCCATTTGGCACGGGGTATCTCGGACCACTCCCCGCTATTGTTGCATTTTGATGTCTTCCCGAGGGCTGAGAGCAGGGTGGTCCCAATCAATTCCTGGTACCTGCGCGACCCCACCATTCGCGCTGACTTGATTAAATCCCTCCAGCGCTATTTTGAGGAGAATGTGGGGTCAGTGCCTTCAGCTATCTCCCTGTGGGAGGCCTTCAAAACAGTACTTAGAGGGGAGGCCCTATCCCTTATTTCCCACGCCCGGAGGCGCGAGCGGGAGGAGGTGACCCGGGTGGAGGCTGAAATAGCTGAGCTGGAGGGTAATCTAGCAGATGGGGTGACGGATGCTGCACTACATGTCCTCCAGCTCAAACAGGCGGCTTATAGGGCCCTCGTTACGGAGGCGGCCAGGGGCCTTAGTAGAGAGCAACAGGGGCGACTGTATGATGTGGGTGATAAGGCTGGTAAACTGATAGCGTGGTTGGATAAAAAGGAGAGAGCGAATCGTGTGGTCCCGCTGATTGAGAAAACGAATGGTGTGTGTGTAACTGAGCCAGAAGAAATTGTCTCCTGTTTCGCGGAGTATTTCCGCGAGGTGTATTCCCCGGTCTCTTCTTGCTCGGAAGAGGATTCCCGTGCCCTGCTCAGGGATATCTCGCTGCCTTCCCTGTCCGGGGAGGACAGGGTGTCGCTGGACGCCGCTCCCACCTCCGACGAAATCGCCCTCGCCATACGCTCGGTCGCTTCTGGCAAGGCCATGGGCCCGAACGGTATCCCTATCGAGCTGTATAAGCTGCGACCGGATACATTGGCGCCTCACCTCCGCGCAATGTTCCTCGCGGCCCACTCGCTGGGCTCCCTCCCGCTTGACCAGCGTCTGGCTACAATCGTGGTGATCCACAAGGAGGGGAGACCTCGGGATCGGGTTACTTCTTATCGGCCTATCTCATTACTGAATGCGGAGCCCAAAATTCTCGCTAAGGTACTCGCCAATCGGCTGGTCGGTGTGGTGGGAGATCTGGTTCATCAGGACCAGTCTGGCTTTATTCCCCATCGCAATACAGCCCTTAATCTGCGGCGTTTGCATGGGGTGCTTGCGCGCGTCCCATTTATACGGGAACCGGCCATTTTGGCGTCCTTAGACGCCACCATGGCGTTTGACACGCTTGAGTGGCCATACATCTGGGCGATGCTTGCGAAGTTCGGATTTGGCCCAGGATTCATCAGTTGGGTCAAACTGTTGTATGCGGGCCCATTGGCGCAGGTGGTCGTGAACGGAAGAGTATCGGCCCCGTTTGAGCTGGGCCGGGGCACGCGACAGGGCTGTCCCTTGTCGCCGCTTCTTTTTGCGCTTGCCTTGGAGCCCCTGGCGGAGTGGCTGCGGTGGGAGCCTTCCATCCGTGGTCTCCGTTGGACCCCCGAGTATGAGGACCGCGTATCCCTATACGCTGATGACATCCTTCTGTACCTAGCCTCCCCACGTAAATCACTTATAGTGCTAGTTGATGTTTTACACTCGTTTGGTCGTAACTCCGGTCTCGTCATCAACTGGGCTAAATCGTGTGTGTATGTTCTCTCTGGGGAGGCTCCTATTCTCCCGCGGGGCTGTCCGATCCAGATCGCCCCGCAGGGATTTCGGTACCTGGGTGTCTTCATTACTCTGGACCCGGAGGCCCGGTATGAACGGAATCTGCTTCCCCCCCTCCAGCGTCCGCGGGTAGATGTCGCACGCTGGCGGCGCCTGCCGCTTTCGCCGCTCGGCCGGGCGGCATTGTTCAAGATGATGTCTCTGCCGCGTTTTCTGTATGCTTTGCAGAACACTATGGACTTGGTCCCGGCGCGCTACTTCCGTGAGGTGGAGAGTCTGCAACGCCGCCTGTTCTGGGACGGGAGGCCGCGCATTGCTCTGGCTAAGCTGACGCTCCAATGGTTTGACGGGGGGATTGCCCTCCCGGATATTAAACGGTACTATTGGGCCTCCCAGCTCGCTGCCATTAACCATGGCCTCTACGGGCCCGCCCTAAACCCGGCATTTGAAATGGACAAGATGCTCCTGCCAGGTGACGACTACAATCGAGCGCTCTACTCTAGCGCGCCCGACGCTCGTCTGACGGGCCCCACGCGTGTTATGGTGCAAGTCTGGCACGCGGCCAATGCAGCTATGGGGTGGAAGGACCGTTTGACCCGGGCATTACCTCTATACGCGTCTGAGCGGTTAGGTTCCCTGTGGACCTCTAAGGGCTTTGAGAAGTGGGACATAATAGGTATCAGTAAAGTGGGGGATCTTTGGACGAGGGGAGGATTTAAAACGTTCGATATGCTGCAGACGGAATTTCAGTTGCAGGGCAGTGAATACTTTCGGTATTTGCAGGTCCGTCATGCGCTGGGCTCCGTCTTCTCGGACGCTGCCTCCATCCCGGAATATTCCCCCCTGGAGGATAGAATGCTGGATGGGCACCTCCCGGACAGCACGATCTCACTTATATACAAAAAGCTCATAAACGACCGCTCGGGCCTGTTGACTGCCCTTCGTGCGGCTTGGGTTGCCGACGGGCTGGAGTTGGACGACGAGGACTGGACCTCCGCGGTGGCCTCCCCGAAGGAGGTGGCCATACCGGCTCGCCTTCGCTTCGTCCAGCTCAAGATACTCCACCGGGTCTACATGACGGGGCCAAAGCTTTTGCGTATGGGCTATGCTGGAGATGGGTTGTGTAAGCGTGGGTGTGGTGCTTTGGGGACCTTTATGCATATTTTGTGGGAGTGCCCGGAGGTAGAGGGGTTCTGGCGTGGTGTACATGAGGTGCTGAGACTGGTTACGCATGTGGCGCTGTTGCCTGAAGCGAGGAGATGCCTGTTGAATGTGTGGGAACCGACTGATTACTCGGCGCCGCAGACGTGGTGGGTGACTCTGGGATATATGATAGCCAAGCGTGATATTGCTCAACTGTGGGGATCCCAGAGGCCCCCGACGGTCTCGGCCTGGAAAGAACACATGGACTGGTGCATGTTTCGCGAAAAGGTGGTGTATGTGGCGAGGGGTAAGCCTGGGACATGGGTGAAAGTATGGGGCCCCTGGAACGCCTACCGAGGGGGTATCTGCGCACCACCGCTGCTGCCTGATGCCTCGCCAGCCCCATCCCCTTAGCCGACTCATTCCCCCGCTGCGGGGCATTGGGTTCCCCCAGTCCTCGCTCTGCTCTCTTCCCCCTCCTCACACTTCTGTGTATAGTTGGGATCCCCCCTCTTGGGGAGCACGTGCTGCTATTTTTGATTGTGGGTTGCCTTGTGGGTGTGGTTTTAATTTTTGTTGTTCTTAATTTAAAATGAAACCGCATAATGGGGCCTGGATGATGTGGCTTTTGACATTGTTACCTACCGTGAAATGCTCCTCCTGTAATGCCACGTGTTCCATAAATGTATGTCGTATGTTCCTATCATTGCTAGCGGCCGGCCGGAAGGTTGTGGGCCCATACTTGTATACTTTTAAGACTTGTAATAAACGGTTTAAAAAAAAAAAAAAAAAAAAAAAAAGAATGAAAAGCAGACTCTATAGTACAAATTAAAATAAGCCAAATTCACTTAGTAATTCGTTGCACAAAGATATTAGTATCAGTTTAATGTGAGTCAGATTTAAAAAAAATGCTGTAGGTCTGAATGTTAGAAAACATGCAGAGAGATTCCTTCTTTGCTGAAATGGCCTATAACATGAAAAAAATAAAGATGTTCTCCTTTCTGCTAAGCGCTGTTAATTTTCGTTGTCTATACTGCAGTTGTATTTATGCTCTGTGATCAGGGGTGGCTCCTCCATTTGAGCAGAGGAGCGTCGCCCCACTGAGAAAGCCCCAGGCTGGAGCTGAAAAATAAAACAGCAATAAAGTTTATTTATTACAGTTTTATTTTCAGCAACCGACCCGTCCTGAACTGAGTGACAGGACGGGGCGGGCCAGTGCTGCCGTACTGAGGGGCATCAGCATGAAGCTGTGCGCTTTAAAATGAGCATGTCTCTTTGGCCGGCCCTCTTGCGCGGCCAGCCAGACATGCGCATTTTAAACTTCTCTAACCTAGCTGTCTAGGTTAGAGATAGCGCAGGCCTCCAGTGCTCTTAGGAGCGCTGAGTGAGGCCGCTCCAACCAATGCTGGTGCTGCTCTCATGCTCATGAGAGCAGCACCAGGATTGGTTAGGGGAGTTCGCTGCTGTGTCCCGCGTTGGAGCCTTCCAGAAGACGGAGGGAGGCCGTCGCATTGCATGGGAAGATAAGTTTGTTTTCTCTTATTTTTTTTTTGTTTGTCAACGATGTTTTTGTAAAATTATCAAAATCTGTTTACAGAAGGCAAGAGAAACAAAATAAATCAAAAGATAATTGTAAATTCTGAGAGTTATCTAACTGAAACTACAACGATGGGTAAATGCTGCATGTTGTGGATCATACTTGCAAAGAAATTTCCTAAACAATGAGGAGCAGATTTACAAGAAAGTGATGCATCTGTAGAGATGGGTCACTTTCCCTGCGCCACCCTGAGAAACCCTTGCGCCACCATGGATGCGCCGTACCATGGCGCAAGGATTGACAGATGCGTTAGAAATTCTGATGCATCTGTTGGCGCAAAAGTCACTCATTGCTGGAGTCATGTCGCAAGCACAACGCAACTCTAGCAATGCATGTTGAGGCCTATCCTCATTGTGCTGCATCACTCATTACGCCTACTTCAAGCAGGCGTAAGGTTTTGACGCAGTGGCATCCTAGAAGTGGCGCAGTGCAATCTTGTAGATTTCACTGCATCACTTTTGCGAGGCTTTCCTGCGTGGGAATGCCCACCCTGCATACATTATACCTAATGCAGGTATAATGTAGCGCAGGGCTTTACAATGTGACGCATCTTCCTAGATGCCTCACGTTGTAAATGGGCTGCATTTTTACGCTGCTGCTGCGTCACAAAAAGTGACGTAACAGTGGTGCAAAAATGACGTAAAGGGGGTTGTGAAACTGCCCCCGAATACATAGAGAGTTAGTATGGGCATTTATTAAAACCCCAATACAGTTTAGAAATGAGCAAGAGACAAGCCTCTAAACACTTTAGGTACTAAAACCTAATTTCAATGATCAACAGAACCTGAAAATGAAATAAATATTATGTAGGTGAAAGATTGTGTTAGAAAAAAATAGGATTTTTATTTTTAATCAAAGGCTGTTGTTGTAAGTAAAAACATCACAACAAAAAACAAGTTAGGCACTGCAATAAAGTCACGAGTCCAAGCAATAGAAGCTAATAGTTTTGAGGAAATTCTGTCGTGCAAAAATATAGGTTGCTTCATGGCAGCTGTTCAAAAGGACCCCAAACTTCTATGGAGTCTTTTTGGCGCCTTGAAGCGAGAGAAGAGTTTTGTTTTCCACTTTCAGCTAGATCAGAACTACAAGCTCAGTTATCATCGTGGACCTTCTGCACATTTTCAACCACAAGGAAAAAAGTCCCACAGCTGCGGGGGTTCTTCTCTTATCTTTGTGGGTCACCAAGAGGTTTGCTGCCACCGCTCTCAGAAAAGCCTTTTAATGTGAACCCAGCTTTGACTGGCGAATCTTCCCTAGTGAATCAAGTTAACATTTCAGTACATTCTCCTTCTTTCTTTTACAGTAATCCAGGTACTTTACCAGAAGGCACTTTATGGAAGTGTTAAACCATAACAAACAAACATAACAAAATATTACAACTGAGGTTAGCCTAAAATTCCTCCTCTCTGCCTTTCTCCTAACTACTCTTAGGGCAAATCTTTTCCATTCCTTCTACTGTCAAAGCAGAAATCCTCCCATTCTAGGTACATCTACTGACCACCCCGAGGAGGAGTGGTCAGAGATGATTTAAGGCGTGGGCAAAGTAAGCAATTGCCCAGGGCCTTCATCGTCCAAGAGGACCCCTGGTAAAGTGAGTGGGACAGTTAAAATTCCTTCCATAATGACATTGCTCATAAACGCTTTTTTTTCTAATTTTCCAGCCAAGTCTGTGGAATATTTAAGAATGTATCTAGGCATAGCATTTATTTTGTAGTGGTTTCAGTATACTTTAAGTACAAATTCCATGCCAGACATAACACAAACCTAGACTACGGTACAAAAGTTGTGCTTAGCACTAGCACTAGTGGCCAAAAGAAGAATATCCTAGAGATGCAAAGACTGGAGCCCCGTCAGATGAAGCGATTAAAAAATATAATCAAGTAATTACCTATTTGAAGGGAAAGATTTCACCAAAAGAGACAGATTGGGTGAAAATTGATAGAACGACTCAGAAGACAAAAGAATCAGTACATGCTTATTATGAGATTCTTTTACAGGTGTTTAAACAGTATAGTGGTTTTGTATACAAGTTTGTATTTGGTTGAAGCCAGAAATTAGTAACGCGATACAACAGCATATGATTTGTTGGAAGAATAAGAGTGTATGTGAAATACTACGGTATGCAAAATATTGTAGTGATGATATTGAATCGAGACACAAGAAGGTGAAAGAGAAGGGGGAGGAGGAGTGCGTGCTTGGCGTATCCTTAGAGGTAGATCAGTGTGGTCCTTTTGTGGATGGAGAAGTTGAAGGTAATGTGGTTACATTCCTTGTAGACACTGGTGCTACCCATTCCACTGTGAGAACTGTGGAAATCCCAAACCTATCCCTCTCAGGAGATAATATCTATGTTGTAGGTGTTTCAAATCAGTTGATTAAAACTCCAGTGACAAAACCAATGAAGGTACACATTGGAGACATTAGGGACTTGCATTGTTTTGTGGTGTGTGATACAAGTCTAGTAAACCGGTTAGGTAGGGATTTGTTATGCAAGATGAACTGCACCATCTATTGTACACCAGATGGCATTGCATTTCAAATGCCAGATGAGGATGTTGCGTTTAAAGTAATGTTCGCAAGGCAAGGGACATAAGTGAATGATTTGTATCTTTTTTTTACAGCAAAAGATTTGCCTGTTGAGTTGAGAGACACAGTGGTGACTGATGTGTGGGATGTTTCAGGGAAAGACATTGGATTGATGAAAGGAGTTGATCCTATTCAAATTTCAGTCAAACATGGTGCAGAATTTCCGAAAATGCCACGGCATAAAATGAGTCATGAGACCATTGCAGGAGTAACGCCTGTAATTGAACAAATGATTGAACAAAGCATTTTCAGAGAGATACTAGGGAGTTCTTGTAATTCACCTATTATGGGGATTAAGAATGCAAGCGGGAAATATAGGATAGTTCAAGACCTAAAGAAAATTAATAAGATGGTAATACCTTGTTGTCCAATAGTGCCAAACCCAGCAGTGATTCTTTACCAAATTGCTTGTGATGCAGAGTGGTTCACTGTAATTGATTTATGCCAAGCATTTTTTTAAATACCTTTGCATCCGGATAGCCAATATCTTTTTGCATTCTGGTTCGGAGGTCGTGTCTTGGCATGGTACAGAGTTCCTCAAGGGTATACAGAGAGTCCCTCAATTTTCAATCAGATTTTGAAAAAAATGCTTTGAGTCATTGGTAATGCTAGAAGACTCAGTATTGGTACAATACAGTGACGATTTACTTGTTGCATCAAAGACTAGGGAAGCATGTGTGACTGATACAATTGCTCTACTGAACCATTTGGCAGTAGGTGGGCATAAAGTGTCACCTGCTAAATTGCAATTTTGCCAAAAGCAGGTTCAATATTTAGGATACACAATTGAAAAAGGAGCCAGGAAAGTATCACAAGATCGAATAACTGTGATCTTACAGATGGGTCATTCCAGATTACAGAAATAAGTTTGAAATTTCTTGGGGATGGTTGGATACTGCAGACAATGGATCAGTGGTTTTTCACTGACAGCCAAGCTATTACAGAGACTGACACACAAGGATGTGGTTGATCCAATTGAATTGGATGAAGAATGTATGAGGGCATTTGTAGAGTTACGAGACAGCCTTTGTCGAGCACCTGCATTAGGAAAGCCAGATTAAAGGAAGGACTTTGCACTATTCTGTTGTGAAAAAGATGGTTGTGCACTTTCAGTCCTAAAGCAAAGCATGGAATAGCACGCCGTCCAGTGGCATATTTCTCTGCCAGCTTGGATTCAGTGGCTGCAACGTTACCAGGCTGTTTAAGAGCAGTAGCTGCTACTAGTGTGAGTTTGGAGCAGAGTGAAACGATTGTGATGGGACATCTCTTGAGAGTGCATGTGCCACAATCTGTTGAGATTTTGTTGACACTGACTGGAACGCAGCATCTAACGTGTAGTCGATTGACAAGGTATGAAAGAGTGATACTGGGAGCAGATAATGTGACTGTGACAAGATGTACAAATTTGAGTCTAGCTACACTGCTACCAAGTCCAAACTGTGAGGCAGAGGTGGACAAAGCAGATCATGATTATCTAGATGTGACTGAATTGTGTACAAAACCAAGGCCAGATATAAAAAACACACCATTGCCTGAATCTGATTGTTTGATGTTTGTGGCTGGATCTTGCCTGAGAGATGAAAAGGGCACTCTTCGTCCTTCTTATGCAGTTTGTACAATGGCTATGGTTCTTGAAGCTTCATGCTTGAAGGGAATAAGGTCCGCACAAATTTTTGAGCTGGTGGCATTGACCAGAGCATGTATAATTGGCAAAACTCTGAGAATAACCATATTCTCTGATAGTCGATATGGTTTTGGTGTTGTGCATGACTTTGCACAATTGTGGATGCAACCTGGGTTTTTGACATCATCAGGTTCACCAATTTGAAACAGTAATAACGTGAAGGATTTGCTAGTTGCACTGCAATTGCCCAAAGAGATTGCAGTGGTGGAGTGTTCGGCACATAAATCTGGAAACGATTATGTGACGAAAGGCATCAGATATGCGGACCAAATTGCACGTTTTCGTGCTCAAAAGTCAATTTTGATAAACAAAGAAATGCAAAAATCTGATACAAATTGTCATCTAATGTTCTCTTCTGTGGAGACACGGGAAGAGGTTAGATAGTTGCAAGAAGAAGCTAGTGAGGAGGAAAAAGAAACATGGATCAAAGCAGGTTGTACAAGAAGGGCTGTAGATGAAGTGTGGGTGTATACAGACGGGAGACCAATAATGCCAGACAGCCTGCTGTCACGAATGGCAAGGATGTAATATGGCTTAACACATGTAGGGAGAGATGCGATGATCAGGCTTTTTGAGCAATCTTGGTTTAACCCAAAGTTCAGGGTCATTGCAGAGAGTCTTTGCCAGAGGAGTATAACTTGCCAGCAGCAAAATGCAGTAAGAAAGACAGTCAGTTGGGGACGAATTGGATAAGCGGCAGGTCCATTTACCTGACTGCAAGTAGATTTTATAGAGTTGCCCCATGTAATGGTTTGAAATATGTGTTAGTTGTGGCTTGTTTGTTCTCTCGTTGGGTAGAAGCTTATCCAACAAGAAGAAATGATAGTTTAACAATTGCTAAATTGCTACTTAGAGAGATTATACCCAGGTTTGGATTTTCAGTCCGTTTAGAAACAGATAGAGGAACTAATTTTAATAATGAAATAATTGGGATGATTTCTGCAGCATTGCAAATTGAGCAAAAACTTCATTGTGTCTATCGACCAGAAGCTTCAGGAATGGTCGAGCAAATTAATGGCACTATTAAGTGAAGACTCTCGAAAGTATGTGCGTCCACAGCACTCAAACAGTCAGATGCTTTACCTTTAGTTTTGATTTGTCTAATAAGTATTCCTGATAAAAAAGCCTGGGTTATCGCCCCATGAAGTGATTATGGGGAGAGCAATGAGGCCGCCAATAGTTCCAGCGAAGCAACTGATGAATATTGCAAAGGATTGGCTGATGTGGTGCATTCTGTGTCTCATCAGGATGGAGAAGTTGCAACCACAACACAGCAAGAACAAGCACATGACCGAAGTCCAGGAGAGTGGATTCTGGTGAAGAAACATGTGAGAAAATTGTGTTTGGAACCACGTTTGCATGGGCCATACCAAGCGATACTGGTGACATCGACGGCAGTGAAGTGTGGTGGTTTACTCAATTGGATCCACACAAGTCACACAAGAAGAGTCCCAAGTCCACTTGAAAGACCAGAAACGAATGAAGAAGAAGAGAGAGAACAGACTGACAGTGAAGGAGAGCCTGAACCTGAACAAAGTCAAATAAAGTGGGCACCAGCTACTGGGTCTCGTGACTGTTGTCAATGCCAATGATGGAGGAAATCTGATTCAAGAAGAAGTGCAAAGAAGAAAAGAAGCAAACAAAAGAAGTTGTGAGTTTAGTGTTGAATCTAGTGAAATTGTACAAGTAAAAAGGCAAGAAAAGGAGTTATATGGCCAAAGGGACGGAAAAGACTGAAATACACTCTGAAAGAAAAAGTTCGAAACGCAATAATCGAAGTGTTGAGCCAAACAGAACAAAGTGACTCTGAAGAAGATACAGTTCGGAGAACAAAAAGGGCAAGAGTTCCGAACAAGAAGTACAAAGCACCTGAATTGACATATGTGGTGACTGAAACAGCTCAAAACACAGACCAGTGTGGAGAAAATACTGTTGCAGAATTGAGTCACAAAAAATGGTTATGATCCACCCTAGATGAACTGTATCAAAAATAGGGGTGCAGACAACTCCAAAGAACACTCTGAAGAGTGCAGAAAATAAAGTTGAGTTGAAGGCTGTGAAGATATAAAAATAACAATAAAAAAAAGAGAGGGGTGATGTAAAGAGGCTTTAAAAAGTGCTTGGATACACTACATTATTATTTTTGCTAGGTTTTTTTGTTTTATTTTTTGTATTTTTTTTTTTTGATTTTTGAATTTTTACAATAGAAAATAGCAAAGGCAGATTTACTAGAGCCTGGCTATCAAAACCAAAGTTTTAAACGTAGATGCATTAATGCTTGTGTTATAAGTGTTTTAATATTAATGTTTGTTTGGTTAACACTAATTGTTGTTGTGACTTATTTTATGTACCCTACTAAAAATAATATTACCAATAATGTGTTGAGTGAAAAAGTAGATGTAGATGTGGGAAATCTTAAAGAAGAACCACAAACTAATATTGAGAAAATAACAGGTGATTTAGTCTGTGTCTGAGGGGGTGGCCTATCATCACCTTCCTTTAACTTATGGAGTTTCGTGTAGTGTACTAACAAGTTTGTTCTATGAAAATGGAAATTTGTAGTACTATTACTCAAATTATGATTTAGTGTTTTCTGAAGTGTCAATTAGAAGAACGTGAACAGGGTAAAAGTGTGAAAAATGCTGAATACATAGGTGAATTATTTCATAAGACAAAAACAATAGATAATGTATATGCACCTCATAATAATTTAACCTGTCGTTTGCGTCAGGAGGAGATTGAATTTATAACTTTGGTAGAAGATAGAAGACCGAGTTTTACGGAAAAAGCTGCTGAGCAAAAGTCCCGAGCACCTCCTTGGGCTTTTAGAGAAGGTGATTATTAAAAGGGTGAGACATATGCTGCAATGATTGGCATCATAGGGGAAAGCTTTGCTTACTTAGACTAAAAACTGATTTTAACAATTATTGCATTGGTTCTAGAGAATGTGATCATGTTTTCCTAATTACGGGAGGTTGGAGAATAGGAGATGGTACAGAACCTGTTTTGCCTGGAATATATTATGTGTGTAGTAAAAATGCCTACGATAGGTTGCCTGCACGTTGGTAGGGGTGTTGTTATATGGGGATAGTCTTTCCTAAAGTATATCATTTGAATAAGAATCATGGAATCAATTAAATGAAGAGTGAACTAACACAGACTAAAAGGGGAAGTAGTGTCGCAAAGATTGTGGGTGATATTTTTGGAGCATTGATACCCTCAGTTGGGGTAATTTTAAACTCGCACAAAATTAGAAAATTGTCCACAGTGGTTGATCCTTTATCAACAGCCACTGCTGGTGGGTTCTTAATGATTGATACTGAAATGGTTGCTATAAAATCTATGGTCTTACAGAATAGACTTGCTATATATGTATTATTGGCAAAAGAGTGCAGAATCTGTAGTATATCGAAAATTCAACAGTGCTGTACTTATATTGCTGACAAACGTAAGAGCCTAGAGGGATATATTAGAAATATTACACATTTACGGGAAGATTTACCTGAACTGAAGATTGATGGTGCTTGGGAGAGACTAGGTAAGGGTTTTCCTCAGTGGGTAATTGATTTTCTACTTTTGGTAATAGCTTGCTAGGGAGAATACTAACACCTATAGTTGCTGTGGCTACAGGGATACTAATGCTGGCATTAATATATAAGTGCTGTAAGTGCAAGAAACGAACACTAGATATGAAGAGCAAGAAAAGAAAGAGAGAGGAGATAGAATTGGAAGACAGAAGAGGAAATAACTATGAAATAGTGAAGGATATAGATGGAGTTATGTTGAAACAAAAGAGAACTACTGCTATCTAAGTAGTATAAATGATGACAATCGGATTGTTGGGTTGTATTTTTATGATGGCTTGAGTAGCCATCAAAGGGAGGATTGATGGAGCAGGGTTTTCGTGAAATAAAACCTGCTCGGATTGAACTCCTCAACGAGTGCCACATTAAACAAATATTGTGAAAAATTAACCGAGCAATACTAAAAGGGGAAAAATGAAAACTGCGCCAGTGCGTGATGGGAGTGATAGAGTAGGCTGCAAATGCACATGACTAATGTAGAAATGAAGTCAAAAGTTGAGAGTTTATTTTTCACTACCAGTTAGAAAAAAAGAAGTAGCACGTAAGAAAAGAAAGCAAATTAATGTATTCAAAGAATGTTTAATAGTGGAATTTTTATAAAATGATAAATAACACCTGTATTTGTTTTCTTTAGAAGTGTACTTACTGCCCTGCAGAAGAGGCCCGAGAGTTCTTTTAGAATTAACAAGGCATATTAGAAATGTAGAAGGGAGAAAGAAAATGTGATCTGTCCTTCGCAAGCTACTGATGATGTCCAAGGTTGCGCAGAGAGGAAGAGATAAAAAGAATGGAGCTTCCAAATGGATACATGAGTGAGATGGATAGACGAACATAACACGGAGGCCAGATACTAGAGTTTCCTCCGTTGGAAGTGATTACAGTGAGCGAAGTTAGAACAATAAAACGCTCGAGAGTTAGGCACATCGAGAGTGGCGTGATTGAACAACCCTTGTTTCGGAGCAATCAAAATGCACTGTTGGAGAATTTAGAGTATACCTAGTAGTAGTAAGGGGTTGGGGTGGGAGTGCGTTTTCTTACTTTGCGAGAGGAGAGAGCTGTTATAATGTTTCCTAAATTCTATGGGCTGGCTGGCTGTTCTGCTGATCCTGACTCTTTGACTTTGCTCCTTAACTCTTCTTGAGGGACCTAGCTTACTCTCATGGCCAGAGGGTGGCTTTCCAGATTTCTAGAACCTCATATGATTGGTTAGTATAATATTCTTAATTTGCATAAAATCTTTTGCAAATGTCTTAATTCTTATGTCTCTATGCCTATCCACACATTGAGCGGACATTTAAGATGTACAGTTGGTGTTTATTTTTGCTAATGTTTCTTTTGTGTGATGACTTATGATTCGAGCTGTATCGTACTTGATTAGCAATTCACATTTATTTAGCTAAAGCATTTCTAACTTAAAAAATTATTTAGCTATAAGAAATGATTATTCTATGGTGATATTTAGAAATTCTGATATTATTTTGCCAAACTCTGATTAACTATAAAAGATTTCGTCGCCAAGAAAGGGATACTAAGATTAGTAAATTTGGTTTAACCTCATCTAGAGTGAAAGGGACTGTTGGGTATTGAGTGGGGACAAACCTGCCAAAGCTGTCAGCCATGCAGCAGTGGTCTCTGGAGAAGACTTCAGTTAGAAGAGACAAAAACAGAATGGTATGCAGTTCCTAGTGAACACTGTCGTTTGATGTGTAAGTAGTGTGTTCAGAAGAACACACTAGAAGCAGGAGGAGGTTTCCTCCTTTCGGAAAAGGACCCTCACACAGCCCCCATCAGTGGGGTGTCTTGCTTCATCATCGGGTCTGCTCCTTATCGGGTCGGCGCTGCAATACCCGATCGGCGCCCTTGTCGGGGCCTTTTAGCGGAGATCCTTATACCGTAAGGTGCAGTGCGTGTGAGGGCCCTAGGGGACGTGCGCTATCGGGGTCAACATATTTTTTGCCATTGTTTCCATTCGAAGGCAATTCTTGAGGACCGATGCAAGATCTATCCACACTTTTTGGTAGTGGTCCCTAATCAATTAACTAAGTGACCACCCATACAGCACCCTAAAAAGTGGTACCTGGAGATCTATGACATCAACCCCATTAAGGTCAGATTATTGTTTCGTCGGTTTCCGGCAGGTGTTAACACTGAATAGTGCAGTGTCTTGAGTATCCACGCTGTTGGCTGGAAGATCTACCCTCACTCTGCCGGTCCTGAAGAATTGCCTTCGAATAGAAACCATGGCAAGAAACACGTTGACCCTGATAGAGCACGTCCCCGTGACCTTATAACAGGGGTGCGCAATATTCACGTTTTTAACCAGGAGAGTGGCCACAATCATTAAAATAGTTCTGGGTGGACCACCACCTCCTGTTTTAGCCTCACTTCTATACTTTCTACATCTACACTCACTAGGGCCCTCACACGCACTGCATCTTACGGCATAAGGAAAAAAGATCTCTGCTAAAAGGCCCCGATAAGGGCGCCGATCGGGTATTGCAGCGCCGACCCGATAAGGAGCAGACCTGATGATGAGGCATGACACCCCACTGATGGGGGGTGTGTGAGGGTCCTTTTCCGAAAGGAGGAAACCTTCTCCTGCTTCTAGTGTGTACTTCTGACTTCTGAACACACTACTTACACATCAACCGACAGTGTTCACTCTGAACTGCATACCGTTCTGTTTGTGTTGTCAACAAGGGATCGTATGCTGGACCTTGATAAATATAGCCCGCAGTCCCTCCTCCATTGTTAAAAAGTTCAGTTAGAAGAGCTCAAGGATACATTGACTGAGATGACCCAGAGCAAAACGCAGAGAGCCAATGGGCTACTGGATGAATTGTATCAGGCACTGCCGTCCTGGATCCTGGAACACCTGCTTGAAGTTTTAAGAGCTGGCTTCCTATAAGCCTCTATCAATGATAAATACAGACATCAAACTATTGTGTAGGGTTCTGACATTCAGTTTGTTATGGGTAGTGGACACATTGGTGCACACAGACCAGATTGGCTTTGTACCTGGGAGAAGCACTATCTATAATATCTGTTGCTTAAAGTATGTCATGCATGCTCTGGAAATCTCACAGGAGGAACATGCTGCAGCAGTGTTAAATCTCAAACATGCTTTTGACACGACTGGGTCGCAGTACGTGTGGACATTCTTTCGGGTAATAGACTTTGACCCCACTTTCATCGGATGGGTGCAACTATTGTATATTGACCAAGTACCCAAAGTGCGTACAGGAGGAATTGTCTGATATGCTTGGAAGCTGGGCAGAGGCACTATACAGGGATCCTCTCTGAACCCAGGGCTCTTCACGCTTGCAGTGGAACAGTTGTCCTGTTGATTTAGGGAGGGGTTCAGACCTTGGGGTGTGTGTCTGGCAGACACATCGAATTTGGTATCCATGTATGCAGATGTCACCCTGGAATACCTTCGAGATCCAGAGAGCTCTGTGCCCGCCTCTTAGAGGACCTGCGGCACTTTGCTGAGATTTCAGGCCTGCATGCAAATAGATCTATGTCAAAGCTATTTCTACTGGGTGGACTGCGGCATATGGAAGTGAATTTCCCCCAGGGGCTGGGGTTACAATTGGAGACTGATAAGCTCCGGTATTAGGAGATTTGGGTGACAAGCTGCCCAGTGGCGCAGTAGTGCATAAATGTAGGGAATTTATTGGAAGGCTTGCGCTGCTCGGTTGAGTTCTGGACCAACCTACCATTTTCCATTATGGGACACTTATGTCTCACTAAAATGGTGTTCCTGCCACGCTGCCTGCACGTGTTGCAAAATGTGATGTGCCAGTGTAATACTTACCATACAGGTAGAATCTCGTGACTTGAAGAACCTATATGAAAATGTCATGATGTAGAGCAGTTTGGAATGTTAGTATTTGAAAATGAAAATAAATAAATTTGAGTCAGGACTGTTAACTATAGTTAGCAGCAAAGGAGCACATGTGTTTTTGTCCTCTGCTACCGTAGAGCTCTAACATGGTAATCTTAGCTGATTTGCTAAGAAGATTTCTGCGTACTTACTACAATTTGTTGGCGACGAGCTGGAGCTACATGTTGGGACCCAGAACTTGTTTTGCCGCCGGTCTCCTTCAGCCTTCAGTCATGGTTAGCAGCACTTGACACGCAGAATACTTTTAATTGGACTGGTACACAGTTGTCTGAGCAAAGTCAAAAGAGGAGCTCACGTGGTGGGTGCATCCCGGTGGTGAGAGCACACAGCGTTCATTACCCCTGTTGTGGTGAATCAATGGATTTGCATGCTTCGGATCGTGAGAGTGCATCTTCCCGATAAATTCAAGCGGGTACACGGAGTATGGGTCAAATACATCTAATGAGCCCAGGCAGTGTATGTACCGCTAATATAGCCACCAGTGACAGCCGTTAGCTGGGTAAATCGGTGGGGCGGGGGGAGTAATAATTTCTTTTTTTACCTGAATCCTGACATCCGCCACGTTGCTGCCACTTCAGCTGCTGACATGACAATTCTCACACAGGCTCCCAGAGTGCCCTGTGCAAACCCAGACGCTACTCTCATGTTGGTATTACCCTGCATGAGAGAAGCGTAGGGATTGAGTGGAGTGAGTTGGTTCTACGCTCCAGCAGGGCCGGGGAGCCTGTGCTCTTGAGACCTGCGGATATCTCAAAGCCATAGTTTGGAGATATCCAAGTGCGCATGTAGGTTTGGCCAGCCGTGGATGGCCAGCCTAACCTACATGAGCACTGGTAGTGCCCTGAGCCCACCACTCCTCCTGCTGCTGGAAGCCCCGCCCTCAAGACTCGGCGGCAGCTCTGGAGTAAAATATAATGATGATAAAGCAGTCTTAATAAGTACTTTATTATCATTTTATTTTAGGTGTGTCTGCTTGTTCCAGCAGTGGGGTGATGCTCCTGTGCCTTATCAGAGGAGAGCCCCTGATAGCCACTCAATTGACCTTATCGTCGAGGCTGCTTGTTTCCTGTTTGCCATGACCTAAAATAGCGGGTTGGAGTTGGCAGTTTAGTTGTTCCTCTTCCGCTATTTTAGGAGAAAACTTTCTACAAGCTACAGACGCCAACATCAGTTCACTGGGCACGACGTCTGGCGACCACCTTAGTTGTATTTTCTGTACATCTATATTTACGAGCAAAGCTTTATGGGCTAGGCCATGAAGATCCAGCAGTGTGTGTTCCTGTCTGGTGATACACCCACAGCATTTAACTGAGGCAGTGTGTGCTACCATCCGGTGATAAGCACACCGTTTCTTACATGAAGTTATTTTGTGGGAAATGTATGCCATAAGGTTTATTGGTCATTTTCAGGAAGCTGAGTGCGTGCAGTAATGGTGATACGCACACCTTATAATTACTGAAGGGTAACTTGTGTTACATTCTGGTGATACACAAACTGTATCTACTATTGTAAGTTATCTTTTCAGCATGACCAAACCCTGCATGCCACTGATAAGGAAGAGGTGTGCTTGTTCTTGCAGTGATTAGCACATTTTTTGTATAATTAAAAGTGCTTGCCTTAGACTCTGTGCATAGACAAACTGTGATGTGCACACACTGACTAATGTGAAGTCATTTGGTTTAAACTGTAAGGCAACATTTCCAAGGGCCACTCCATTGTTCTTGCATTAGGCACTGTGCTTGGAGTTTAGAGTGGGGATTTACTGTGTTTCGCACATCCTTACTGTACAGCACTGTGCTAGCCTAATTGTTTTTGAGTTTGTGCTTGTTAAAGACTGTCATGGATACACATGCTTTAAAGGGGTGGTGACAGCATACTATAGCTTTGCTGTATTCTCTTTTTCCAAACCTTACAAGTGTCTTGTTTACAGTGCACTCTATTGATTTCACAAGTGTTTTTCATCAGTTTTTTCTGTAATCTCCATTATGCAGGCTGCCACAACTCCACCTTCATTCTTGGATTCACCAGGTGAACCACCTGTTAGGTGGAGTGTGTGGTTTGATTCATTTGAGGCCTACTTGGGGACTATTGGTGCATCAAGGTTCAGAGCTGAGAAGAAATAAATTCTACTTTTGCACTCTCTTGGTTTTGAGGGAAGGTCTGTGTTCAAGCATTTACCAGAATTAGCACAGGACGATGCTGAAGAACTAGATGGCTATGGGCAGGCTGTGAAGAAACTCAAGTTAAGGTTTGACAAACAGCATAGTTTGATGGATTTAAGGCACAAGTTTTTTTAAACGTATGCAAAGTGCTGAGGAGGACACGAGCGCGTATGTCTGTACTGATTAGGTTGATTGCTAAATGTCAGTTTGATAATTTCATGAACCAACTCATCAGAGATCAATTTGTGTGTCATTGCAAGGACAAAAAGTTTGACAGAAGCTTTTGGTCATGGGTAACACATCACTGGATGAAACCATCAAAGTGGCGAAAAGCATTGAAATTTCACAGATTGCATTGCAGTTAAGGAATTGGAGGATAGACCTGTTGAGGCAGTTTGTGCTTTAAAAGCTTCTACAGGAAAAACTTGTTTAGCTGCAAAAATCTGTAAGAACACCGATGTGTTTAAAAATGTTAAAGAGCAGAGTTCATGTTCTGTTAATGATAAAGTTTGTTTCCGGTGTGGTAATCCATCGCATGTCAAATGCAGGAGGTGTCCTGCGACCAATGTCACATGCAATTTCTGCAAAAGATTGGGACATTTTGCAAAGGTTTGTTTTCAAATGAAAAATTACAAGAAGTCAGTTGCACGTTTGGTTGATTTGGACCCAGAGCCTGATTCCAAGACTTTTGGTATGCAAGAAATGGTTCTTGAGATTGGTGAGAAGTCGAAAGGGAGTGCAAAGGGGGTGGACCCAGGGTGGGTGATCTTGCCACGTGTCGATCCCATGACTGACATTTTGGTGGGAAGAGTGGTTTTGAAGCTCTTAGTGGATTCTCGTGCCAGAATCACCATGACTACACAGCAATTGTTCATGGAAACGTGGGGTGATAGACCTCTGATGCCTCCTGATCACCCCAAGACCCGCAAGATTGAACTTGTGGGGTATATTGAAGATGTTATGCAATTCAAAGAGAGGAGAATCGGGGAAAAAGTGTTTGTGGCAGTCAAGGGTCTCGATATTCTTGGCTGGTTACATCAAGGATTGTTCGGGTGATTTTGAAGCCTGGTGCCCAAGAACAAAGTCTTGTAGTTGAATGTGACGAACTTGCTATAGAATGGAGTAGGACACTGCCATCTGTGTTCGGTGAGAATCTTGGTATAGTTCAAGGATTCCAGCCAAGAATCAAGTTGAAGGATGGAGCTTTACCTGTTTAGCACAAGCTCAGAGGAGTGCCTTGCAGTGTCAGGGGAATCTGGAAAAATAACTCACAATTTATATGATAAGGGAATAATTGAACCAGTTGAATCTTCTCTTTGGCCCTCTCCCTTAGCGGTGGTGTGCAAGAGATGTGGTTGATTGCGAGTGTGTGTGGACCTTAGGTCTCTTAATAAGGAAAATGGGTGGATTCACATCCATTTCCTAAAATTAATGATTTGTTTGCTCGCATGGCTGGTGCCACTGTATTTTAAAAACTAGACCTGGTCTTTGCTTACTACCAGGTAGAACTTCATTCCGAATCAAGACACTTGAGGTATTTTATTTTACCTATTCGTTTTTTCCTGTACCGTAGGATGCTATTAGGGCTGTGTCAGGATCCATCGGACTACCCACCGCCTTCCGCACTCCAGCAGTAGTGGGGGAACTATTCAGGGAGAACCCCAGGGCGCTAGGTGCATTTCACTCACTTACATCCTACCTAGGAAGACTGCCTGTCGGGTGGGGGCTCCTAGCAGGTTCTCAACACATGCCTCTTGCCCTCGGCTCATCCCCTCTTTTACTCCGTGTTCCCTGAGGAAGAAAAGCTGATGTATATTCCTTTAATTCTCTGCTCCAGTATGTGTAGGTTTTTTCCATATCTTTGGTTCCCAGGCCACGCCAGAGCATGACTCAGCAGCCTCCGTGACTCAACAAGCCTCCGTGACTCAGCAACCCCCATGAGTCTGCAGCCTCCATGACTCAGCAACCTCCATGACTCAGCAGCCTCTGTGACTCAACAACCTCCAAGACTCAGCAGCCTCCGTGACTCAACAAGCCTTCATGATTCAGCAACCTCCATGACTCAACAGCCTACATGACTCATAAGCCTGGCAAAAGGTATTTAACTCTCACCCAGGCTCGTCTTCAGTGCTTCACATTGAGTTCCCTGTTGAAGATCCTGCCGCGTGACGGCTCTCCTCTGCAGGGGCTGGTCGGACGAGTCCTGTTCCATCCTTGCTGCTGCTACTCGCAGATAAGTCTAAAATCCTTTTTGGGCTACATTTAAGTCTTGTGCTCAGTGGAATTCCATTGTTTTGACTCCCGGCTCATTTCTGGTTATCTGTGAGATCTTGGGTAACTGCGCACGAAACTCCTCGCAGTCAGAGACTTCCTGACTTTGTTTCTATTTCACATTTCCCTCTTATTCCCGCTCAGCTTACTTTATGCTACTTGCCTGGATTTTGGTCATTTCCTCCTCATATCATTTATGTAATTGGTGCATAGTTCTTGCTGATAGCCGTGTATATTATTATTGCAGTGTTTATTGTTATCCTGTTACGTCTCTGTTTTTTCTCGCTGAAAGAAGGTCTTGGTAACGCTCTCAAGCCTTGGACATACTTCAGCTGAAGGATACAGATTATGTCTTATCTCATTAAAAAAGAATGTATGGTGTGCTTATGTGTAATCTTCGTTGACACAATATTGTGTAAGTGTGTATTTATCTTTGGCGCGATATTGTGTGTGTGTATTTATCTTTGGCGCCATATGGTGTGAGTGCAGTTCTGATTTATTCTAATCATTCTAAAAGACCTCTTTTATTGTGACCCAATGCAGAAGTTTATGCATGATTTATGTCATTGATTATTTGTGTTCTTATTGATGTCTTTTACTACTGCTGCAGGAGCTGGCCTCCATACTCATTCCTAGCTTTAGAACAGATGTCCCAGATTGGTCTGTGACCCGGAGTTTGCTTCTCCACTGGCACAAACGTGCACCAGTTGTTTCTTTCTTTATTTTAGCTTTTTATTTTAACTATTTATTTTAGTTTGTTTGTTCCCACACCCCCTTCCCTTGATATTATCGGATGAGCACTGGTGTCTCTGGTTTATTGTTCATTGGATGATTTCTGTGGATTGTTGGGGTCCAGCTGCATCTGCGTGTCCAGCAGAGAGAAGAACGCATTCCAACATTCATCTTCCCAGATTGGTTCCTGATATGCTGGCCTCGGCAGCTTCGGTCTTCCAAAGAGTATTGTACAATATCCTCAAGGAAGTTGAAGGGGTCCTAGTCTTTCAGGATCATGTGTTGGTGTTCACTGAAAACTTTATAGCCCACATGACTGTTCTCCAAAAACGTTTTGGGTATTTTCAAAGAGCATGAGGTTGTGTTGAGGAAAGAGAAGTGCAAATTTCTATGCAAAGAGGTGGAGTATTTGAGACATGTCGTCTCCAAGGACAGCTTTAGTCCCAGAACTGGGTTAGTGGAATCCATTGTAGCTGCTCTTCCTCCCTCTGACACGGTGGGGTTTAAAGCTTTCCTTGGACCGTGCAAGTTTTATTCTTGTTTTGTCCCCGATTTTACATTTAGGGTGATGCCCACTAGTATTCTACTCAAAAAGAGTGCCAAATTAGAGTGGTGTGCAGAGTGTTCTGCGGCCTTACAACAAATCAAAGTTCTGCTGAGCCAAAGTGAGGATGTGAAGCCTTTTGGTTTGGTGCGATCCTCACACAAAGGGAAGGGGAGGTTAAACACACTATAACCTTCAATTCCAGAGTGCTGTGGGTAGCAGAGTTGCAGTACTCAGTAATAGAAAAAGAACTGTTAGCTTGTTGGTGGGCTATTGAGAAATTCCGCACATATGTGTGGGGAAGTAGGTTTAAACTTCAAACTGACAATGATCCACTAGTCTACATTCTGGGTGGGGGTGGAAGTAAGTGTTGCACATCCAGAATTTTAAGACTCTCCACCAAACTGATGCAGTACCAATCGGATGTGGTTCACATTCCAGGCGGGAAGGAGCAGGAGAGCTGATTTTCTTTCACGGTTTCCATTCAGAAAGGATGATGATAGGGATGTAAAGTTGTCTAATTTGATGGATTAAGATTTTGCTGATTGCTTAGTAGTTTTGTTCGAAATTCCAGAATTGAAGGTTTGTTCAGAAGGGGAATGGATTGAGACTGTGAAAGATGATCAAGCTTTGCAACAGGTCAATGACCTAGTTAAAGGAGGTTGGCCTAGAGAGAAGGTGTTGTCTCCTTTGTTACAACCATATTGTAAGGTGAATTATGAGATTTCTGTTGAGGATGGCCTCCTTCAAAGATCAGACAAGTTGATTCCCCCACATTCTGTGAAAAACAGCATAATTAAAAATGTCCATCAGGGACATTTGGGAACTTCTCTCACCAAGCAACATATTCTCAAATCTTTTTGGTGGCCAAGAAAGGACACTGAGGTGGATGAGATGGTGGAAGAATGTTGTGTTTGCAAGGCAGCTGACAAGAGTCTGAAGGTGGCTACTCTACCTCTCATACCAATTGAGTGTCCTTAAGGACCGTGGATCAAGCTTGGGATTGACATTAAGGGACCATATACTTCTTTGCCATGGGTGCTAAATTTATCATTGTACTGGTTGATTATGGATTGATATGGCCTGAGCTCAAGATAATTAAAGAACCTAGTGCTGATACCTTTGTTGAATTTCTCAGAGAAATGTTCATGAGAAAGGGATTTCCTGAATTCCTTGTTTCAGACAATGGCACACAGTTTATTAGTAAAGAACTGCAAGTGCTCCTGGAGTCATGTGGGGTTAAACATCTGAGGAGCTATCAATACCACCCTCAAACAAATGGGCTGGTGGAGAGAATAAACCAAGTGGTGGGTGAGTACATAAAGTGGGCCAAGAGTTCGAATTTGGATGTGATAAAGTCTGTCCGTAGTATGTCATGGATCTATAGAATCATGCCTCAATCCACCACCAAGGTGTCTCTCTTTGAATTGTTGAGAGGTGGGAAGGCGAACACAAGTTTCTGTCCTGCATGGTTTTTTAAATGGCTCAAGTGTGAGTTGGCTATGGAACAATTGATGGATTTTGTGAAGAAGAAAGTGAGTCTTCAAGAAAAGCAGAAAATCTGGTATGACAAAAAAAGAAATGTCAAGTTGTTCACAGTGAATATTGAAGACATGGTTTGCATCAAGTCCTCGGTCCATGTGCAGAATTGAAAGAGTAAGTTCAGTAGCCCAGTCAAGGTGGAAAATATTTGTGGTAATGCCATTTAAGTTAGTGGGGGGACACTGGTAGAATCTTGCTAAAGTTGTTAAGGTGGGTGTAGTATGGCACGGGACATGCATCTACTTCTAACATGGCCACCGCCAATGATATGGGGATAAACAACTCCGCATCAGCCACGCAGAACCGAGTGCCTTCGACTGCGGTCAACATAAAAGGACTACCCCCTTTCTCAGGAGACGTGCAGAACGAGAAAAACTCAATTGAGGAGACAGGCGTGTACGGGACGAGAAAAAAAGCCAAGACGAGTCAACCGGAGGAGATCAGCTTCGACGAAGACCGAGTGACGCAGGACGAGGAGGCAGACGGTGCGACTGGAGAGGAAGACGGCAACCACTCTATGGGCACCCTGTTTGGTTCCAGTGAGCCCCAAGGAGGTGTGGATGCTGTGACCCCTGAAACCACAGCCCAGGAGGGTCGTAGTCCCAGGCAAGTCCAACTGGGAAGCATAGCAGTTTTTAGGTGGTGGGAAGGCTTAAAAGGGCAAAAATGATCCATGTGTGACATTCGTGGGGTAAGAAGTCACCCAGGAAAACCTAACAGTTTTTTTTTGTGTGTGACACCCGGCGAAGGACACAACACCTAAGCACCCATATCTCGCCTGCAACAGCACAGTGACTGAACCTATGTTCTATGTGTTTACTTCGAGGTGCAACATAAAAACCTCCGGAGGGTATTCCAGACACTGCGTGACAGAGGTCCACCACATATTTTTTGGGCAAGAAGAAGAAAGAGAGAAAAAGGATAGTGAGAAGAAGAGAGAAGGATATTATTTTTTTCTTTTCTGTTCTTTTGTTTTGTTTTGGATAATCTTCTATGGAGTGTTTGTTTTCAATAAACATCCCTTAAAATAGAATACCGATTAAGTGCCTCCTTCTGACTAAGAAGGACTTAAACCATACAGTGGGATCAGAAGTGGGATAGGTAACGCCTAAGAGATAGACACAATGACTCAACCTATCACCATGGAAGGGATGGTGGCTCAATTAGCGTCACTTAGCAGCACACCCAAACAGCACCGAAAGATCGAGAGGCTTTTCAGGAGGCATTAAAAGAGCAGGCAACTCTCTTGACCACAAATTAGCGAGTACAAGACACGGCCATCCTGAGATCCTCTGATGGTATTTCCAGTGCAAGAGTACACTCCAATGTCCCTGGAACTGTACTTCAAAAGTACCAAGACCGAGAAAATCCTGATTATTACTTTATAAATTTCGAGCAAGTGGCTATCACAACAACCTGGCCACAAAAAAGATGGAGACCATGCATTGTCCCATTATTATAATGTGAATTGCAAGCGACGTACCAGGAGGCTAATCCCGATGGGAATACATTCTATCCCGATATAAAAAAGCCATATTAGAACGACTGAGATACAACCAGGAATATTATCGTAAACAATTCCATAGAGAAAAGTTTTCTGCTGTGGACAAACCCAGGGCATTATAATATTGCATTTGCGATTTAGGCAAAATGTGGCTTCAACCCAGCTGTTCCACAATGGCAGAGGTTACTGAAAAAGTATACTTGGAACAATACCTCTAGGCCCTCCCCAGTAATACTTGGTCATGGATAAAACAGCACCCCAATCTCGCAGTACAGGCAGCCATTTACCTTGCATGTGCTTTTCAGCGCTCCCCTGATTTTAGAGTACATACGGTCCAACCTCTTGGGACCCCTCAAAAAACCCCTAACAGAGGAGAAGGAACAACAGGAGAAGCCAAGCCCGTCCTTCCCCAATGAGACCCGGTCATGCCCCCTATGGGAGGGATAAATAAAAATAGTGTTTTGTCTGCTCAGAGTGGGGACACATTGCTCACAACTGCCCATTAAAGAGTCTCCCTAGCGAGCCCATGGAAATAGGGTACACTAAAAGCCGATCTTTGCTTACAGGAGGAAAACCACCAACTTATAAGGAAAGGGTCTATGTAAATGGACACCCCGTCATAGCTTTACTAGATACTGGGTGTCACCACACTATAGTCAGTAAAGATATAATATCTCTTCCCAAAATCAAAAGAGGAGAGTACGTACTGGTCACATGTGTTTAGGGGGAAAAAGGAATGCCCAATAGCTGAGATTTTACTGGAAGTGGATGGGGATCCCCAAGTTAGAAAAGTGTGGGTGGTACCAATGCTGCCAGAAAAGATTTTACCACAAAGGGATCTACCACAATTTGATGAAAACCTAGCCCATAAAAACCCACACAATACTCTGACATTATGGTTCCAAGAGGCCCCTTTTTTGGTGTTGAGATTGAACCCCCATTAATTAGAGAAGGGAAGTCTCACAGAGAGAAAAGAATGGAACATGCTTACTATCATTCATTGTCACAACCTTTGACAACAGGTCTACTTTTCTCCACAGAAAAGCACAAATCTCCCCCACAGAGCTTCCACGTGTCGCAGCTTGATGATGGTACGCTGTCATCCTTGGTAGCCTGTTCCCACGCATATTTCAAAGGACAGGTAGGCCTCTTTTTTCACATACAAAAAGGTTTGTATAGGTGTGTTCAACAAGGCATGGACTAAAGATTACCTTTAGTGGTCCCTATGGCGTTCTGGAGTCAGGTACTACAACTTGCACATAGTGGAGCAGGGGTTGGACACTATGGCCAAGAACATACCTTAAAATATGTGCTAGAAAGATTCTACTGGCCCGAGGTTTATAGGGAAGTGGCTCGGTTCTGTGCAAAATGTCCCCAGTATCAGGTGATTCATTCAGCAGGTGTAGCAATGGCCCCCCTTCAACCCATACCCATTATTGATGTCCCATTCCAACGTGTAGGTATGGACTTAGTAGGCCCCTTGATTCCTTCTGCAAGAGGACATGAGTACATACTTGTCCTTGTAGATCACACAACACGCTACTCTGAAGCGATTCCCCTTAATAGTATGTCTATGAAGGCAGTAGCTTAGGCAATGGTAACTTTCTTTACCAGGGTGGGATTTTCTTGTGAACTGTTAACAGACAAGGGTACATCTCTTATATCTAGACAAATGGGTCAGATTTGTAAGTTATTAGACATCCAGCAGATACGGACAGCTATCTATCATCCACAAACAGATGGTCAAGTGGAGAGATATAATCAGACCGTTAAGAACATGCTCAAACAATTATTGAGGAAACACTGAAAGACTGGGATAAGAAATTGCCCCCAGTCCTTTTTACCATCAAGACACATGAACATCAGTCAACCAGATATTCTCCCTTTAAACTTTTGTTCGGGAGAAAACCCCACATAATACTCCACATGGTAGTAGAACAGTGGGCTGAAGAGGAAGAAGGATGGACAACCACTCCTCAGATATACTTCTTCTCTCAAGGAATCTTTGTCCACACTTTGGAGAAAGCCCAGGACAACAAAAACAGGTTGATGGTGTGGATTCTAAAATGAGAGAATTTGACATAGGAGATAAAGTGTTGATTTTATTACCAACCTCACAAACGAAACTATTACCAACTTGGCAAGGCTCCTACTCTATACAACAAAAAGTAACCCAGTTACGTACAGGGTAGCTATTCCTAATAGGGGTAGGGAAAGACAAGAATATCATGTAAATCTGTTAAAATCATGAACCGAAACCTCACCAAGTCATACAAACCCTGAGGTGTTGGTCCAATATGTAAACACCACTAAATCTCTGGACATACCTCTTCATCCTTTACAAGAAGATATTTCTGATTATCTCACCATAGTGCTAACGGAAGAACAGAATGCCCAACTCTTTGCCCTCTTGAATCTGAATCCCAATCTCTTGTCCAGTAAACCCGGGCAGACATCCCTAGTGTACCAAAATATTGTCACAGAGGGAACAAGAGTAGTAAAGCTCAAGCCATTTCACATTCTGGCAGCTTGAAGAGAAGCAGTAGAACAGGAAGTGGTGGCCATGCTAAATGCTGATATTATAGAACCCTCCCAAAGTGCTTGGTCCTCCCCTGTAGTCTTAGTGCCAAAACCAGACCGATGTCTTCGATTCTGCATTGACTTTCGACAGTTAAATGCTATCTGAAAATTTGATACCTATCCCATGCCCCGAGTTGACGAGCTCATGGAGAGGCTGGGGAAGCCTCGAACAATGTCCACTATAGACCTTACGAGGGGTTATTAGCAGATCCCCCTCTCTCCTAAAGCCCGAGAGAAAACCACTTTTGCAACACCTTCCCGGCTATACCACTTGTAGGTCTCCCTTTTGGGCCACAGGGGGCTTCCGCCACTTTCCAGAGACTTATGAATGTATTATTGACTTATGAATATATTATTGAGGGCCCATCAAACCTATGCTGGAGCTTATCTTGATGACATTGTTGTCTTCAGTTCAGACTGGAATACACATTTACATCATTTACATCATTACATACACTAAATCAAGCAGGGCTCACCTTAAATCCAAAGAAAACAACCTTTACCACAGACCAAATTGAATTTTTGGGACTCAACATAAAAACCGGAGAAGTTTGTCCCCAAATTAATAAAGTTGGGGTAGTACAAAACATATCACAACCCGCACCAAACGAGAGATACATTCTTTTTTTGGTCTCAAAGGATATGATCGCAGATTTATCCCTCGTTTCTCTGAAATTGCCAGTCCTCTCTCAGATCTGTTATTCCAAAAAAAACAGCAACCATATTGCATGGACTAAAGCACAGGAAAACAGTTTCCAACTCCTAAAAAAACATTGTGCCAGGCTTCGTTCCTTTTGTTTTACGATTTACTAAGATCTTTGTATTACAAACCGATGCCTCGGATCGAAATCTCTGAGCCGTTTAGACCCAACCTGATTATCAAGGTGAATTGAGACCTATTTTGTGTATAAGCCGCAAATTATTCCCCAGAGAAGTCCCCAGACATGGGGATAAACAACTCTGCACCAGCCACACACAACCAAGTGCCTTCGGCTGCGGACAACATAAAAGGACTACCCCCTTTCTCAGGAGGCACGCAGAAGTAGAAAAACTCGACTGAGACAGACGAATATGGGAAGAGAGAAAACACCAAGACGAGTCAACTGGAGGAGAGCAGCTTCGACGGAGACCGGGCGATGCAGGTCGAGAAAGCTGGCGGCACGACTGGAGACAAAGACGGCGAAAGCTCTGTAAGCACTGTGTTTGGTTCCAGCGAGCCCCGAGGTGTGGAAGCTGCGACACACAAAACCACGGCCCAGGCAGGTCGTGGTCCTAGGCAAGTCCAACCGGGAAGCATAGCGGTTTTTAGGAGGTGGTGGGAGGGCTTAGGTCACAAATTATGCACATGTGACATTCACAGGGTAAGACGTCTCCCAGAAAAACCTAATTATTCTTTTTTGGGTTGTGTGGCACCCAGTGAAGGACATAAAACACCTAAGCACCCATATCTCGCAAGCGACAACACAGTGACTGAACCTATGTTCTATGTGTTTACTTCGAGAGGCAACATGAAAATCTTCGGAGGGTATTCCAGACACTGCATGACCAAGGTCCACCTCATATTTTTTTGGCAAGAAGAGGAAAGAGAGAAAAAGGATAGCGAAAAGAAGAGTGATGGACAACATTTTTTTCTTTTCAGTTCTTTTGTTTTGGATAACCTTCTTTAAAGTGTTTGTTTTTAGTAAACATCCCTTAAAATAGAATGCCGGTTAAGTGTCTCCTTCTAAGAGGGACCTAAACCCTACAGTGGTTAATGTGCCTGATAACCGTGCAAGTTCCCGTCCTACAAATGGTTCTTCTGCTGATAATCTTGTATAGGGCAGGAACATTTACAACGAAAAGGAGTTAAAAATTAATCTGTGGATTTCCAGACCATGCCCAGACTTTTAAGTTCTAGAATGATAGTCAAACCTAGCAGATTTCGTACTTGATTGTATTGTGTACTTCTTGTGTGTGGGGTCTTGTGGTGTGAGTGTCTGGTATGGTTGTCTTTCCTAGGTATTGTTCGATGCTGTTTTGTGTCTGTTGTGGGAGAAGGGAAAATGTGTAGTACTTACCATACAGGTATCTTATGTCTTGAAGATCCTATTTGAGAATGTTATGATGTAGAGCAGTTTGGAATGTTAGTATTTCAATCATGACTATTTAACTGCAGTTGGCAGCAGTGGAGCTCGCGTGTCAGTCCTCCACTACTGTGTAGCTCTAACATGGTAATAAATGTACCTGATTTCCTCTGAAGATTCCTGCGTAGTTCCTACAGCCAGGACCTGAATACTACATTTGCTCAGTTGGATACATTGTTGTGCAGGTTTGTATGGGCTGGGAAAAATTCGATATTTTGAAGCTTCCATGGGTGGAGGGAGTGCTGGGACTGCCAGGCCTATTCCCATATTATTTCTCGGTGGACTCCCATAACATGTACACCCTACAAGAACTGTTTGATGGGAAAGGAATACCTAAATGATTCTCATATATTATGCGCCTAACCACAGAGGTATGGCATAGAGTTCTTTGTAAAATATTTTACCAGACCTCTTTTGCGGATGATATGCTCCTATGGTAATTAACACATTTCCGTAATCTACAGAAAGAAATGGCTGACTTCAGATGAAGGGGTGGGGCTGCAAATATGCAGGGGACCTGTACCTAAACAATAGATTCTTATCCTTTGCACAGGCACAGGAGCTGTTTGGTCTGGGGACTGGGCAGTTCTTACACTACATCAGGTTGGCACATGTGGCCCAGGGAATTTGGCCTTCTTTCCCAGACAAGCCACAGGAGCACACCACTCTGTGACAGTTACCGGACTTAGCAGGATGTAGGCACTTACTAACACAACTGATTGCAACCTTGGTAATGGATAAAGAGGGCCAAACAGACCGAGTTAAGCATTGGTGGGGTGGGGACTGCCTGGCTGCATCTGACTGGAGAAGGACTTGTGAACAAGTTAGGCAGGTATCCCTGAATGCCAGATTCAAACTGATACAATTTCATGACTTATAAATAACCTATGATGCCCTCCAAATTAACATAGCCCTATCTGGCTAATCCAGCTGTATGCAGCAGATGTAAACTTCCCTTTTATGATTATTTGTATATGACATGGACTTTCCCCACAGTTGGCAGAATTCTGGGGGAGGGTGCTGCCTGTACTACTGTATTTCGATTGGAATTGGAAGGCTTTATAAAACTGTGCTTGTTGGGTGTGATGCTACTTCAGAAACACTTCAGAATGAAAACACGAATGATGGCACTTGGTATGGTTTTGGCGAGAAGGTGGATTGTATGGGTAGCAACCAGAGCCAATGATATAGTGGCTTGGAAGGCTGGCTTACTAGAGTGGGCAATAGCAGGTGAGAAATAAATAAAGCTTATCAGAAGAGAAGAAAAAGTGGAGGAAGACTTGATAACTTGGGTCAAGACTTGATAACCTGCGGACATCAGCTTCCTTCTGTATGTCCGCAGCGCAAAGATACCCCTTTGGGGGTGATTCAGGTGCTATACAAAACACATAAATAAATAAAAGATGCTTGTAAAAATTATGAACCCGCCCAATGGTAGGCCACCATGAGCAGGAGCTAAGATGTCACTGTAATTTAATTATATGTGTATGGGGTGGTAGATTGAAAGGGGGGCTTGGGCTTGAGACTGTAAACTACATGCTGTATTATATTATCCAATTTCTGTATGGAAAGTGTCATGGTTTTATTGGCTTCACTCGCACCCTTAAATAATATAATTGTATACATTTGAAAATTTAATTAAAGCTATTTTAAAAACCCTCACACTCTCAGGCAAGTGGTGGCAATTACTGAAAAATAATTGGTGTGTCTTTCTCTTCCCTTATATCACCTCACCTCTTCTACTGTAACCCTCTCTCTTAACCTCTCTATCTCTACTTCTCTGTGAACCTTCATCCTCTCTTTCAGCACCTCATCTTCATCTACCTCATATATACACACTGTACCTCGTTCGACACATCTTCCTCAACCTCTTTCATGACCTTGCCCCTATATTACCCTCTGTGTCAATATCTATCACTCTATCCCATCTCTCTACCTCATCCTTCTCTCTGTGCCTCACTGCACCTTTTCCATCTAACCTCCCTTTATTTCTCCTGCGTCTACTTGCCTTCTCGCACAACCATATCTATATCATTTCTTCACCTCTCTATCTTTCTGTCTGTACTTCCTTACCTCTCTCTATTTCTTGGTCAGCCCTTTCTCTACTTCACCACGTCCCAATTTACCTCACTGTTATTTCACTTCCTCATTTTCCATCTCCTCTTTCTTGGATTCTACCTATTTTCCCTTTCCTTCACCTCTCTAAATATCTTACTCCTTTATAGTTGCCTCTACCGCTTTTACTCCATTATCAACTCATCTACTCTCTCTGTTTGTAACACAAACACATTTCTTTCTCTGGAACTCCTTTTCCATTTCAACTAACCTCCCTACCTCAACTATTTCTCTCAACCTCCTTCTTTACAGATCTTTCTACCTCCCCCTTCTTTCTATTTTTCTATCTCGCAATGATCTACCTCTGTATGAACCTCCAGTGGCAGCTCCTCCACACTGGCGGAGAAGCGTCGTCCCACTGCCAGACTCATAGCCAGCAAATGTAAAATTAAACCATGTTCTTACATCGTTTTATTTTACATTTGTCTGCTCTTAGCCAACAGTGTGGGGAGGGGCGGGCCGAGGCATGGAAGGGGGAGGAGGAGTGCTAGGGCTCATGTGTGTTTGCCCTGCGATCTCAGGCCGACCAAAACACACATGCGCACCTAGGTTTTCTCCAGCCCAGCTGCATTAAGCAGCCATGCTGGAGATACCCTCACAGACTTCCTTGTCTGAGCAGGGTGTCTTTCCTGACAGGGAGTCAGTCCCAGGGGCTGGTGGACCCAGGCAGAAAGAGGAGAGCCGACAAGATGCAATGCTGGAGGCGGCCAGTGATTGAAGGTACGTTCTTTAAAAAATCTTGTATTTCTACCCCTCACCCCGTGCAAAGCCTCCTGCTCGACTGCACCGGCCCTACCACCCTTTGTTAATGGCGGCCGCCTCTGTAAACCTTACCTCTAATTTTCCATTTCACATACATCTCTCATCTCTCTCTTATTACTCTTCACCCTTCTCTCTACATTTCTTTCTTCCACAGTACTGTTTGCCTGACCTGTTTATCTATCTCTTCTCATTTTGCTTTCTTTCTACCTTGCAACTCTTTGATGTTCCTCGAGTCGCTCTGTCTACATCTACCTCTTGCTGCCTCTCCCTCTAATTCACCCCTTTTTTGCATTACTTCTCTATCTCCTTCACCCCTTAAAGTACTGTAATCCTCTGCCTCTCCCTACATCTTTATCCCTATCTCTGTCACACTCTAAAGCCTTACCTATCTCACTACCTCTCTTTCTCTACCTACATCCTCCTATTTCTACCTCTCCTTACTCTATTTACTTTACTTCTCTCCCTACCTCACACGTCTTTCTACAGCATCTCTATGTCTACCCTTTCTCCCTCTATTTCACATCCCTCACTATACTATTCCCTTTATGTCTCTGTTCATCTCTTGTATCCTGCCCCGACCCATTTCTTTTACACAGCAGGGTCACAGGTTACTGCCTAGACAGAGAGGTGCACACAAATAAAGAGAAGACGGGACAAGGTAGGGGGAAGAGACATTTTTTAGGAGAACGCTATTTTACTTCAACTAATGGAATGGTGAAAATCCTTAGAGCAGAGTTTTGATTCTTACTGTTGCAGCAATAATGGCAGTAGCAAAGGAGGGTATTAATAATGATTATATCCAGCAACTAATGCTACAGTTTTAGTGCTGTGTTTGCATGTCTGACCTTAATGGTCTAATGCATATTATTAAATATCTAACGGGTCACCTTTAGCATGTTTTTCCTACAATGGGAGTAACAAGTTGGTTGGGCACTGAATTCTACATAAAGTGTTGTTGTTGCAAGTAAAAAAAGCAAACTAGACCGAAACTCAAAAAGAAATGTCTTTTATCAAAGTTTGTTCAAGCTTTATAGGGGTACTCTCAGGCTACCAACCACCAGGCAGCTTGAGCGTTTGGCTGTTTTGGAGTGCCCCTGTTTCTGATGGTTTAACATATAATTCAATATCGTTTGTCATTTTGAGGGCTTGAATGAACTGGAAAGGGGTAATACATTCAAATGTGTTCCCAACGGGGTGGGCAGAATATATCTTTCCCAGCGGCCCACTAATTGCTACGATGTCAATGGGAGTGGTTATTGTGGGTCCGCAAGATCCTCTCCCTTCAAGTGTGATGGGCTATCATTGACAGATAGCTGTGAAAAATTAAGGGCTGGAAGGGAAGTAAGGTATTTGTTTAGGTAAAGTTTGGATCAGTGGAAGCGAGACAACTCTCTCTCTCTCAGCGCCACCAGCAGCATCTGGTTTCTTACAAGGAAGAAAATCTGACACATTCTGTAAGCTGCCACTGCAGCATAAATGATAAAAACCCAATTCGACCATTGATGTTTAATTTTTTCATTAATTATATGCTAAAAGAATGATTGTTCTGCTTATCTTCTTATTGGAGTTAGAGAGAAATAGGCTTTGCCGAAAGTGTATGTTTATAAGTGTACAGTCTCACTCTTGTAACATAGCACTTTATGTCCTGTTGCTCTTTAAATGTAAGACTGCAGGTAACATTTTCGAATCAATCACTATGCAGCTGCGCCTGAATTTGCTAAAGCACATTTCCGCTAGCTTACACAGTGTTAAATCTATCAGTTTAATTGTAAAACCGGGCTCAACTTGTACCTTAAACACTCAGACCTAGCCTGGGCAATAAGTATATTTTACAATCCATGTCAATCGGTTTGATTCCAATCTGAGCAGAAAAACTTCCCTACAGGCTCACGTTTGGAATTTTACATTCAGGCAGCTTCTGTTATTTAAACGCACCTTTACAACTGATAGAGCGTTGCTGATGCGAAAATTGTAGGGGTGCACCATATTCATTGTTAGTCAACACCCGCATATAACTGAGCATGTTATTCAAGTATAATGGAAATGTATTCATTGAAATAGACAAGTAGAATTGTAAGCAGGCCTCGAAAGAAGGAAAAGGCCACCAGTTATACTGAAACGTATTGGTATATGTAATGCTTAGTATAATAATGTCATGTATTCAGAGACATTAAGTCATGTTAGTGGAACGCAGAAGATAGTTTTCTTAAGAATGAGACGAATAATTAGGATTGGTAATTGTAGTGTGTTTAGTTTGAGGCCTAACCATATATGTAACGTGAAGGCCTTCGTTTATTTTAGCCATGTTTTATTAGGATGACAGGATTTTAGCAAAGCTTAAATTGCAGAGAGTTGTGAAACCTCATGATGTTAGGGGTTGTTTCTGTCTAGCATTTGGCTGCAGGTACAAGGCCATGTAGCTCGTTAGTTAGAATGAGTCTTTGTTCAAATGGAATGGAGACAGAAGGAGTAGACATGAAGGGAGTGGATTGGAATGTAAGTTGCAACTCCTGGTACAGAAAAGGCCTGGGACCCAAGGTCGAATTCGTGGAAAGGAAGATGAAAGGATCCAAATGGAAATCTACTGACGGAAGAAGCTGCCTGGAGGGGTGTGCTGAATGGCGTGTACAGCTTTTTGGGGTTTTGTATTTGGGACAGAGCCCCGTGGGTTGAGCAGACGAGACTTAGGAGAGGGACTGAAAGGAGCATCATAGATCGAGCTCTCATATGGTGAAGACTTCTTAGGAAGTTTCACTGCTGACACCTTTTATGCGACCCTCACCTGGAAAGGGAATGTTGAGTAGGGATGTCCCCTTAGAATAGAGTAGGGACAGTAATGATTTAATTCATGAATTTGAACTTTGATATCACAATTGCTATAGGGTACTTGATGCTTTTGGAAGCTGTAATCCTGTTTATCTTTAGTCGTATGCGGATACTTCGTAGACTGGCATTTGTATTAATCCCCATTTATCTTTTGTGCCTTGTATTGAGGTGCCTATATATTCAGATGTTTTTGCTGATAATAAAAGGTCAACCTCCGAGATCATGAGATCATGAGTCTTCTTTTCTGAGATGTCAAATTGCGGTAAATACGATCTGATAATTGTGTTTCTTCCCCCTATGCTATTAGACAAGTAAAAAGATCCTGGCGACCTGAGTGGGTTCTTGTAGGAAATTAAATGAGAACAAGAACCGGCGTTCCCAGTTGGTAGCAAACGAGGATGGTTTCTTTCTGATAGCGAGGGAAGATTGAGATTAGGATAAGTGATCCTTGAGGCCCATCAATGATAAGTGAGGTTGAATCATCGGAGGGTGAACGGCAGACGACCTGGCGGACGGACATAGATGGCGAGTAGCAGTGCGGCAGCAAGCAGAAGCTCGAAGAGTGAGAATGAACAAGATACGATGTTGTAGATTGCGGTGTTGTGTTATGTGAGATGTTTTGCGGAGTTAGTGTGAATGTTGTGGGATTGTGAGATCAGGCTGTGAGCGCGCGCAGCCCGGGAAAGTCTTAGGCGATGAGAAGCTTAAGCGAGAGGGTGTAGAAGACACCCCTGGTAGATTTTGTTGACCATTGATCGTGAGGTACCATCGATCACCTGGACCGAGATAGGGGGAGTGAATGTATGAGTGGGTGCCAACCTGACGCTGGTCGTGGGTTGTGGTATGTGAAATTGAGTATTTGTAACCTATCAGAGGCGATCTGTCTGCCCGGCAGGGACAGGCAGTAACCAACCGAGGTCGACAATTTCGAGAGACTGTGGACGGACAGTCAGAGACTGTGGACGGACAGTCAGAGGCTGTGGACGGACAGCCAGAGGAGTAACTTGTTTGGGATCAAACGGTTATTTCAGCGTGTGAATGGGACGAATGCAAGGGTGAGACGAGCGGTGTGCAGAAGGGGAACTGCTGCGAGTGGAGGAACTGTGACGTCAGAAGGTGTCGCGCTGCGATAGGCTGGTTGGTGTAGTTCGTGCTGCCATTGGCAGACAGATACCAGGAAGTAAACAGAGATCGGGTGCGTTTAGTATTTGGTCATGATGAAATGTTTTAACGTTTTTCGAGAATTGTGTCGAGGGGATGAACATGTGGTTACTCGAGAGGGTGCGGAGGCCCCTCCGGAGGACACGCCAGCACACTACATGGCAAGAAATGTAGGGTTGCATACCATAGTTCGGCTTGAGAATTGGCATAAAATGACTCAAGGAGAAGGAGAGTTAGCGTTTCCACGGTATGGTTCATTCAGATTAGCAGTGTTGTATCAGCTGAAGACTGTGATGGCTGCTTTACGACCTATGCCGAGGCCCACACAGTTTGAAGCACTACATGCGTGGATTAGAGCAGCGCATGATAAGGAGAGAGGCAGAAATCAGGAAAGGGTGAAAAGGTCAGTTCAGGCGTTCCAAGATGCTAGATGGGATGCAGTGGAGAAAAGATGGAGAATGCAAGCAATAGAGGGACATAAATTATATCCCTTATTAGAGACGACAGGAAAATCGAAGGAAAAGACAGTAGACGGGGAGGAAGACAGTGACACGGATAGAAAGGTTGTTATCCGAGAGACCACCTCCGTACAATCCGGATGCCTCAGAAGGCAATGAGACGAAAGAAGAAGAGAGTAGGGGAGCAGTACCCAGATCAGAAGTAAGAGTAGAAGGAAAGATCTCTATGGGAACCGAGAATATCAGGTATAAGTCCCTAGGCAGCTCGGAGGTGGAGAGAGGAGGGAGGTTACCAGATGCGCTGAAAATACCAGTCATCATCGGACCTATTGAGTCGATGTATGAGCTTGAGCCAGAAACGGCAGGGAGTTTAGAACAAACAGAGAGCAGGACGAGAAAGGGGGTAGAGGAAAATGGATTAGTGAGGAGAATGGAGCGGATTCCGAAGCCTATAGAATGGAGTACGCCGATGCCAGCTACAGCTGACTCCTCTGGAGGACTGGGAGAATCGAGACCTACTAGACCAAGGTCTTTAGTGGAGTCAAGATCAGATTTGAGAATGTGGACACCACCGGTGAGAACACAGAGTCAAGGTGTTTTAGACGCAGAGAGGGATCGAGGGACGATTGTAAATCGCTCTGTTCCCATGGGCAGATCAGGAGAGGGTAGGCCACAAGAAAGAGAATGTGAGTACAGTGACAGAGATGGTACAGCCTGCCGAGAAGTGCTGAGGGGAGCTTTGAGAGGGAAAATGTTGGATGTCGTAAGGCTAAAGGCAGAAATGGATGAGATAATAGGTGGAAATCTACCCCTAGAAAGAATATTGACTTACGAACAAGATGAGTTACTCTTTTTAGCGAAAGATGTGACTCGTAAAGCACGCACAGCTCATGAGAAATTGTCAGAGTTGGCAAAAAGATATGGGGTGGATTTGTCGAAAACTAAAGCGTTGCAAGGTGATCACCGGCTACAGTATAGTGATCAGGAATTGGAAGACAAGAGACTCATGGGACTGCGAACCCATGTCAAGGATTTGATAATAGCAATGCGGGCATGGATCATGCTTGATAAGTGGGAAGAAAGATGGTCCAAAAAGAAAAGTTCTAGAGGAGTAGTGGGAGAGACGCCACCTCTGGGTGGAGGGACGACGGCAATAGGGAGTTTCCCTTTAAGGGAGATACAGAATGGAGGATACGTACATGTACCCTGGAGTAGAGGGGACTTGGCGGCCTTCACAAATGATTTTCCCCGGCTAAGGGAAAAGCCTGTGGAGTGGTACAAGCAAGTTGATCGCTTTGTCAAAATCTCGAAGGTACTCTGGATTGATTTGAATACTTTGTTTGACATTGTGATCCCGGGGGATCTGTGGTCGGCATGTAAGGTTGCGATTGAATGGCCAGCCTCAGAGCCCGACAGGGATTTGATTACACATGGCCCGTCGCCAATAGTGATGAAAAAGTTCGAGCAGGTGATCACTTGGTTGAAATCGAAGGTCTCACCTCAGGATACTGATTGGGTGAAGATAGATAGGACTGTACAAGAGCCTAAGGAGACAGTGCATGAATTTTACGAGAGGCTTTTGCAGGCTTTTAAACAGTACAGTGGTTTGGAGGCCTTGGATACCAAAGATATGGGACAGTTTGTGTCCAAGTTTGTGTTGGGATTGAGGCCAGAGGTTAGTCTAATGATACAGCAACATTTGATTTGTTGGCAGAACAAGCCTGTGGATGAGATTCTCCGATATGCTAGATATTGCAGTGATGAGATTGAGTCAAAGCACAAGAAATTGAAAGATAATCTGCTATTGGTACAGATGCAGACCGCAGTTCAGGGACAGTCTACCGGAGGAACGTTGGGAAGGAGACAGGGAAATTATCAAGGAGGAGCACAGAATACTCAAGGACAGGTGAGGCCGAGAGGAGTAGATCCTAAGACCGGAATAGATGTGGCAGTGTTGAAAAAGACTACAGCTTGTCACCTTTGCCACCAGATTGGACACTGGAGACGCGAGTGTCCTTTTAATCCGTTAAATCAAATACAACAGGAAGAGGAGGTGACCCATGTTCCAGTGGCAGACGCACTCCCAGTAGTGACGCAACCTAGAATGACAAAAGGGGGGACGAGTGTTCCGCAGGTACAGGTTCCCCGACCGCCTAGAATACAGAATATGCAGCAGGGAGCTCGGACATACGTACAGATGCCCCTATTTGAAGTGAATGGGGAAGATGATTCCGATCCAGCAACGAGATCTTGCTGGGGAGGAGACGATGATTGTGCGCTTAGAGCGGTCCTAGAAGTAGATCAGAAGGGACCCTTTGTAGAAGCAGAGATCGATGGCCACCCCACGACCTTTTTGGTTGATACGGGGGCTACAAGATCGACTGTAAGATCTGCAGTGATCCCGTATCTACCCCTTTCTGGCCAGACAATCCAAGTTGTTGGGGTAGCGAATAAGCAATTGACTAGCCCACTGATGGAACCAATACTGATTAGGATCGGGAACTTTAGTGATAGACACCAGTTCGTGGTGTGCGATTCTAGTCCAGTCTGTTTGTTAGGAAGAGATCTATTGTGTAAGCTTAATTGTACCATCTACTGCACCCCGAATGGAGTGGAAGTCCAGACAAGAGACGATGATGCGACCTTTAAGGTTGCGAACCAGCGTTGGTGCGTGGAAATGTATCCTGCACTCACAGTGGAGGAACTCCCTTTAGACCTGAGGGAGTCTGTGTCAGTTGATGTATGGGACCTTAGTGGGGAAGAGATCGGACGTTAAAGTTAAAGGCGTAGATCCAGTGAAAATAAGAGTCAAAACGAATGTAGGATACCCAAGAACTCCCCAGTATAAATTGTCACAGGAAACCATTGAGGGGATCAGACCCGTAATTGAGTCCATGCTTAGACAAGGGATTTTGAGAGAAATCAGGGGTAGTCCGTGTAACTCGCCCATAATGAGATTGCAGAAACCGAGCGGGAAATTCAGGATTGTGCAAGATTTGCGAAGAGTTAATGAGATTGTTATCCCATGGTGTCCCGTGGTACCAAATCCATCCGTGATCCTGTTCCAAATCCCATGTGATGCGGAATGGTTCACCGTTATTGATCTGTGTCAAGCCTTTTTCTCGATTCCTCTGCATGAGGAGAGCCAATTTCTTTTTGCGTTTAGGCTGGAAAATCGTGTGTTAGCATGGTGTCGTATCCCACAGGGGTACACTGAGAGCCCGTCTATTTTCAATCAGATTTTGAAAAAGAACCTTGAAGGTCTGGTGCTTCCCCAAGAGTCTGTTCTCGTCCAGTACATTGATAATTTGTTAGTGGCGTCAAAAACTGAGGATGCCTGCAGGATTGATACAGTAGCACTGTTGAATTTCTTAGGAGAGAATGGGCATAAGGTGTCTCCAAATAAATTGCAGTACTGTCTGAGTGAAGTGCAGTATTTGGGTCATCGGATTGAAAAAGGCAAAAGAAAGATATCTCCAGATCGCATAGATGCGATTTTGAGAATGCCCGTCCCTACGACTCAGAGGGCAGTTCGGATGTTCTTGGGAATGGTTGGCTACTGTCGCCAATGGATCCCAAACTTCTCCTTTGAAGCGAAGCCCTTACAGCGGCTGACGCGCAAGGATGTGAGTGATCCGGTACCATGGGATGATGACTGTCTAAGGTCCTTTCTGAAACTAAGAGAAGCCTTGTGCTGTGCGCCAGCGTTGGGAATGCCTGATTACAAGAAGGCATTCGCATTGTTTTGCTGTGAGAAAGAAGGTTGCGCATTGGCAGTGTTAACTCAGGTTCATGGGAATGTCCGTAGACCAGTTGCCTATTTTTCAGCTACATTAGATCCAGTAGCCTCTGCGTTGCCCGGATGTCTCAGATCCGTTGCTGCAACAGGTGTCAGTATTGAGAGATGTGAGAGCATTGTAATGGGTCATCCACTTACTGTGCATGTGCCACATTCTGTTGAACTGTTGATGACCAGGACTAAAACACAACACCTCACGAATAATAGATTGACACGTTATGAACTAGTCATCCTAGCTGCTGAGAATGTAACGTTGAAGAGGTGTTCTGTTTTAAATCCTGCCACATTGTTGCCGATCCCGAATATAGATGATGAAGATTGTGAGGATCATGACTGCCTCGATGTGACTGAATTGTGCACCAAACCCAGACCTGATATTGTGGATGAACCGCTTTCTGAGCCAGATGAAATATTCTTTGTGGACGGTTCATGTTTAAGAGACAATACGGGTCAGTTGAGAGCAGCCTTTGCTGTTTGTACCATCACCGGAGTGGTCGAAGCCGCTTGTCTAGAGGGAGTATACTCCGCACAGGTGGCTGAGCTAATTGCTTTGACTCGTGCCTGTGTGGCCACTAACCAGATCCGTATAACGATTTATACGGACAGCCAGTACGGGTTTGGTGTCGTTCACGACTTCGGACAGTTATGGTCCCAGAGGGGGTTCATGACATCATCTGGGTCACCCATTAGGAATGGAGAATACGTGAGACAACTGTTGGAGGCGTTGCAAGGCCCAGATGAAATTGCAGTAGTGAAGTGTTCTGCTCATACGAAAGGAAATGATTTTGTATCTCTTGGAAATAATTATGCTGACGAAGTGGCCCGATTTTGTGCAGAACAGGGGTGCGATTTTACAGAACGACACATAAGGGGAAATGAAGAAACAACTGATCTCAGTGTGATGTTGGCGATGGCCGATACATGGGAGGAGTTAAAACAGTTGCAAGACGAGGTGTCTGACGAGGAACGGGATAGTTGGGTGCGAGCTGGATGTGAGAAGGGAGATGTGGATGTCTAGGTTTCGAGTGATGGAAGAGCGGTGTTACCGGAATGTCTGTTGAATCCAATGGCACGATTGATACATGGTGCCGTGCATCTTGGCAGGGATGCGATGGTGCGAGTGTTTCGTCAGACATGGTACAATACGAAGTTTCGGGCAGCAGCTGAAGCTGTATGTCAGAGATGTGTCACCTGTCAACAAATGAATATAGGGAAAAGGACAGCAGTGACAATGAGTCACATAGGGAGGTCGGGTGGCCCTTTCAACAGGATGCAGTTAGATTTCATTGAGATGCCAAGGTGTAATGGGTTGAGATACATATTAGTTGTAGTGTGTGTCTTTTCCAGATGGGTGGAGGCTTCCCCGACACGCAGGTGTGACACTCTAACCGTAGCTAAGTTACTGTTGAGGGAGCTCATTCCGAGGTTCGGGTTCCCGACCTCTTTGGAATCGGACAGAGGAACGCATTTCCACAGTGAACTGATGAAGTTGCTTTGTGCTGCCCTGAACATAGATCAAAGGTTACATTGTAGTTATCGACCAGAGGCTTCTGGGATAGTAGAACAAGTTAATGGGACATTGAAGGCCCGAATGGCAAAGGTGTGCTCCTCAACTCCCCTGAAATGGCCGGATGCCTTACCTTTGGATCTTATGAGTCTCCGAAGTGTGCCAGATAGGAGAACTGGATTGTCGCCCCATGAGATATTGATGGGGAGAGCGATGCGTGTGCCAGCAATACCAGCCTCTGCATTGATAAATATCACTGATGATGTAATTCTCGATTACTGTAAAGGCCTGGCTGATGTAGTTCATTCTGTGTCCCAGCAGGTGCAGGCGGTAGCTGTTCCAGCCGCAAGTGATCTGTGCCACGACCTGTGCCCAGGGGATTGGGTGTTGGTACGAAAGCACGTGAGGAAGAGTTGCTTGGACGTTTGCTGGAGAGGCCCTTACCAGATTATTCTGGTTACAAATACTGCAGTGAAGTGTGGGGGACTACCGAACTGGGTGCATGCCTCCCATACCCGTAGAGTTCCAGCACCCTTGGAAGATACAGCCCCTCTCGTGAACGAAAACCCAGCTGAGGTGGCAGGGCTACCTGAGAGGGCAAGTCAAGCTGTAAGGGTGGCTGGCGCAGCTGGTTGTGCACTGGAACAAGCTGTAAGCGAGGGAGAGAGAAACTCCGAATCAGAACCAGAAGCTGAAGAAGGTGCCTTCGGCAGAGTAGAGCCAAATACTCCTGGAGAAGAAGGTAGTGCACAGGGTATTGGAAGGGAGAGCAGAGGTGTCTCAGAAGCAGAAAGAGTTTGGCCTGTGAGTCTGAGACGGGTGAATTCGAGGGGGACACCGAGAAGAGATCTTGCCCCAGTATCGGAGGTGACCGAGTCGGAACAGAGTGAGGAAGATCAAGATCCGGAAGCTCCGAGAAGGTCGAGGAGAGCCAGAGTGCCGTGTCACAGGTACGCTTCACCTGAGTGGACGTATGTAGCAACGAATGCTAGGACCGATGAGTACGGGGAGGCTGAGGTCGATCACTCTTGTCAGCGGTCCACCGACTCTGAGGGCGGAAGTATTGCTGAAGATCCCAGGATTAGAGATCGACGGAGTACTGACTCTCCATATTCCAGATCCGCCACTCCTGAGTAACATTCGTGGTCTGATTTTGGAAACATTGGCTTTCCCGAACTTTGCAGTTGTACCTTCTCCTCAAGAACTGAAAACTCTCAAACTTGAAATTTTGCAAGGAGTCCTGGAGCTGTTGGGACCTGCAGTTATTTTGGATTAGAGATGAACTTTGTCGAGAAGGAGCAGAAACAAGGGAGCCTTTGCTGATCCGAAAGAAAGTATAGAACTGAATATTAGAAAAGAAAATTAGCTACAGGGGATAATTGTTGCATTGATACACAAGCCTGAATGAGGAAGAGACTCTCGCCCATTGTTATCGAACTGGATTCTGAGCGTGGGGGGAAAATGGCAGAGCCTAGAAATACACACCGTAGGGCGAAGAAAGTGATAGGTACACTTTTAGAAGTAGTCATAGCTGTTATTTTTGCAGTAGTCATAACTTCGTATGCAGTGGCCCACAGGGAAGAGGGGAAGATGCTGGGAACACCTGCACCTGTCACTCCCAGTACCCAGAAGGATATTTCAGGAGATAAAAGGGCTATGATGCTAGAAGAGAGTCGTAGGTTACACATGGATTTGTCGAAAGGTGATTTCAAGCTCAATGCATATGCAAAATTGTTGTATGAGTACATTGATGCGATGGATGCGAAGGATTGCTATGTATGCATGCAGTTGCCTGCTTCTGTAGATGAGGGTATTAGATACCATCACCTTCCATTGACTTATGGGATTTCTTGTAGTCTATTGCTTAGTCTGTTTTATGAAAGGAAACAGTTTGAGTACTATTTCTCTAATTATGACACAGTACTTCCTGACGGACCAGCGTTTAAGCATTTGAATAAGTATGATTATTATAAGTCGCATGAAAGACTTCGGACTTATTTCATACCGACTCAGAGTTTGGATACTGCGTATGCTCATAGAAATAATTTGACGTGTTCAGTGTCAGACACTGAAAAGAAATTTATTGGCCAAGTTGAAGACAGATATAGAAAATTAACCCAAGATAAGGATGGGGAAAAGAAGTCAACCGATTGGACAGAGGAAGAGAGGCTACATAAGTCAAGGGGAAGTTATGGACCCATAGCTTTAGATCAAGTCCAGAGAGGAAATCTGTGTGTTGCTCGTCCTCAGTCGGACAAGGACAAAATCTGGGTTGGACACAGTACATGTGCCCATACCTTTACTATGGAAGATTCAGCTAAGAACTTCTTGCAGGGTCAGATACAAGTTATCCCGACAGTGTATTATGTGTGTGGAAGGAATGCATACGTAAGGTTGCCTGAGCAGTGGTACGGGACTTGTTATTTGGCTGTTATTTTCCCGAAGATATATCATGCCGAGGATTTGACTCTGCTAGAGACAGGACAACACTCTAGAGTACGGAGAGATGCAAGTGTGGGAGCTGTGATTGGTGATATCTTTGGAGCAATCATACCCGGTCTGGGTGTGATTTTGAATGATGTGAAGATACGAAAATTAGCAACTGTGGTTGATGAGTTGTCAATGAACACAGTGAAGTCATTGTTGTTGGTGGATGGAGAGATGTTATCGATCAGGACAATGGTTTTACAAAATCGTCTTGCATTAGACGTGCTATTAGCAAAAGAGGGCGGAGTCTGTAATTTGTTGAAGGTTCAAGAATGTTGCACGTATATTCCAGACAACAGCAAAGAGCTGAGGAAATATATAGTCAACATTACCACACTTCATGAAGAAGCTGCAGTATTGGCAGAAGAGAATGTGTGGGAGAAGATTGGGAAAGGATTTGGACATGTGGGAAGCTGGTTTGCAGATTTTGGTAAGGGAATTCTTGGATATGTGCTGAAACCCATCCTGATTGTGGTGGTTTGTGTGATCTGTTTGTGGGGACTTGTGCGAGCGTACAAATGGTACCGAGGAAACAGAGCTGAGAGGATTCTCAGAGGATATGAAAGACGAATGGCGCATATGCAAGATAATCAGTATCAGGACCTAAAAAGAATGGAGGGTTTCCGACAAAGTGGGTTGGTTACCACCTCTGTATGAAGGGATTGTGTCATGACAAGTTGTCATCAAAGGGGGGAACTGATAGAGCGTTGCTGATGCGAAAATTGTAGGGGTGCACCATATTCATTGTTAGTCAACACCCGTATATACCTGAGCATGTTATTCAAGTATAATGGAAATGTATTCTCTTTTTTTCAATAAAAACAAAGTCTACCCCAGTAAACATAAAAATGCAAAACCCCACCCCCCAAAACAGAAAACCCCAAAATAAAGCTGAAATCTTAAGGAAAAACAATGAACTTCACACACCACCTAAGAAAAAGCAAAATGTACATCATCTTAACATCCAGAGTACATGTTTCACACGACAACCTTTGTGGAACCACACAGGTACTTTGTTCACCAGAAGAGGGCAGGGATAAATCCACGTCGTGTCCCATTTGGTTAGTTACACCTGACACTTTCACCACCTTGCTGGCATTCCACCAATGCCCATGACGTACCATAACAGCACCACCACACACTTTCTCGACACACACAGGATCACCAAACACAGCACCTCCCTTTCTAACAAAGTCTGTATTTTTAACACGAACCATGTCACCAGGGCACAATAAAACAGGTCTCACAGACTTTTTGAGATCATATCTATTTCTCATTTTTCTTTGGATATAAAGTGGGCGTGGGCATGAGACCTCTGAGCGACACGAATGGTGCGATTTTGGTAAGAGAATGTGGCATAGTGCAGTAGAACCACAACATTGACCTAACCGCACCCTCCACATCATAACCATTGCTCTTTGCCCACTTAATGCATTCCACAACCACCCTATTCATCCTTTTCACCAATCCGTTAGTTTGTGAATGACAAACTGAGCTCCTGAAATCTTTAATTCCAGACTCACCCAGAAATGTGCTCAGCACATGGTTCACAAATTGCACCCCATTGTCAGACACTATCACTTCAAGGACACCTTCTCTCATAAAATTCTCCTTTAGGAAAATTACAGCACTACTTGTAGTGGGTGACGCACAAAATCGAACTTCTGGCCATTTACTATGGAAATCCATCAAAACAAACGCAAAGCGTAAACGGTGTGGAAGAAAATTGAAATGTCCCACCAAATCAATTCCAACCTTCAACCATGGCTTTGCCAGAAAAGGTATGGTCTGTAGCGGTGGTGTAACAACTTGGTACCCCTTCTCAGCCCCAGAACATAAACCACACTCTTTAACCACTGACTCAATGTCTTTATCCATAGAAGGCCACCAGTAGTGTAATATGACACACCTCTTGGTCATTGTGGACCCTAAATGCCCATCATGGGCACAGCCCACCAGTAAAGCACGAACGCCAACGGGAGGTATGCACCTGTCATCTCTTATAATCACCCCATCTTCAATGGACAATTCCTCTGCAAGTTTACAATACGGTTGAATATCTGGAGACACACATCTCTCCCTGGGCCAACCCATCACGATATATTCTTTGACCTTGCTCAGCACAGTATCCTCAATCTCTGCCTTCTTCCACTCACTCTCGGTACATGCTTTGTTTTCCATAGCAGCAACATATGTAATGAAACAATCCTCTTTGTCCTCCTCCACATCAAGCACCTCCTCTTCGCAGATCGGTAGTCTGGAAGGAATATCTGCCCTAACATTAACCTTACCCAGAATGTGCTTGACAACAAAATCACATTGGAGCAATTTCGTAGTCAGGCGTGCTATACGTGGTGTAGCATACTTTCATCTGTCCCCACCAAGAATGTAAACTAGTGGCTTATGATCAATTTGCATCATAACTTTTCTGCCCCACACGTAGCTCCTGAATTTCTCACAAGCCCAATAGCATGCCAATAACTCTTTTTCGATCACAGAGTAATTAAGCTCTGGATCACGCAACACCCTAGATGCATAACTAATGGTCACTTCACCTTCTTCCAGACGCTGAGTCAACACAACGCCTAACCCGTAGTTATTGGCATCTACCCTTATGGTGCAAGGTACCCTCGAATCATAGGCACTGAGAGTTTTTGCACTAGTCATCTCTGACTTGACCATCATGAACGTGTCTTGACAATTATCATTCCATTCAAACGGGACCTTAGCTCTTAACATGCTCGACAGAGCCTTCAACTTTGTTGCATACTCTGGTATAAAGCGTGCATAAAACTCGCACAGACCCAAAAAAGAGCGCATCTCATCTTTGTTCCTGGGACTCGGGCACTCAACCACTGCCTTCTCTAGTCTTGGGCTTACTCCTTTGCATGAAACCAAATGTTCCAAAAACTCTATTTCTCTCTTCCAGAAGTCACACTTTTCTTTTTTTACAACAAAACCCTTCTCTTCAAAAATCCGGAGCACTGCCTTCAATGAGTTCTCGTGATCCTCTAAATGTTTTTAGAAGACAAGAACATCATCCTGAAAAATGACGACCCCTTTCACACCATTGAGAATTTGCTGCATTATGCATTGAAACACCGATGCAGCTGATGCCAGTCCGAATGGCATCCTGCAAAATGGATATGAACCAAACGGGGAATTAAATGCCGTGTAATGGCGAGAGTCATCATCCAACACCACTTGATGATAAGCTGAAGCGAGATCAATCTTAGAGAACCACTCTGCACCTCTCAATTTCTCCAAGAGGTCGACAATCTTGTGCAGAGGGTGGGAATTGACCCAAATATCCTTATTCAGGCTTCTTCAATCAATGCACAAATGCATATCCCCATTGCGTTTGCGAGCAACAATCAAGGGGATCAATCACATGCTTGATTCTATGGATTCAATAACCCCACTACTCTGTCCAATTCTTTCTTAAGATCTTCTCTGAGACTGAAAGGCACAGATCTAACCATATGCTTAATAGGACAGCCTCTTTCTTTAGCTTAATTCTGTTTGAAACCCACTATTTTTCCAAGATTGTTTGAGAATACTTGCGGAAACTCATCTTCCAAGCACACAGAAGCTGGTGTAGCTTTATTTTATTTATTTTGAAGGTTTTGTATAGCGCGAACAAGACCCTTGCGGGAATCAGAGCGCTTTACAAGGTAATTGGAGGTAATGGTCATAAACAAAGAAATCATATAAGGTGTACTAATACATAAGTGGAAACTATTTCGATGCAGTTACAAAATGGCAGATATATACACGTCTGTTTAAAAGAAAACGAGTGAGGGTTAATTGATAAAACATATACATAAGAATGCTATAATTTACAGGCTCACAAATATATAAATGTCTCTGTGAAGAGGTCAAGTGAATTTGGCCATGAGAATCGCTTTCACTTCTTTTTTGAAAAATGCTGCGGATGGGTTCTGTCTCGTTTCTACGGGCAAGGCATTCCAAATCCTGGGAGTCATGCCTGAGAAGGTACGGTTGTAAGTTTTCTTCTTAGTAGATCGTTGAGGTTTCAGTAGAAGATTGGAGGAGCTCCTAGTGGTTCTGTTACCACCCGATAGTACCAATTTCTCTGCTAGGTACCTTGGGGTATTGTGATGCAATGCCTTGTGTCTCATACAGGTGATTTTCAGATGGATTCTGGCCTCAAAAGGTAGCCAGTTGAGGGCACGAAGGTCCGGGGAGATGTGACCGTTCCTTTTAGAGCCTGTGATGAGTCTGGCGGCTGCATTGATTGAGGCTCTTAGAGGGGTCGTCGTCAATCTGGGAAGGCCGCAGAGAGAGACACGCCCATAATCCACTCTGGGGTTTACTAAGAGCTTGAACTGCCTGTTTGAAGTCATTTGCAGGTATGAAGGGTTTCATTCGTCTCAGGGTGTTCATCTGGAAATTTGCTCCTTTAGTTGCAGCGCTGATGTGAATCTGCATATTTAGCTTACTGTCCAGAGTAATTCCTAGTGATTTTACAGAGTCAATAATAAGAGGTTCTTTGATAACCAGTACTTGTTTGCTAGTGCCAGGTCTCAAAACCATACAGAAAAGCCCCTGGTGATACCACTCAAGAATATTCAAACCACGTACAGCAACATAGATTTTCTCTTGGACCCACACAATTATTTGGGTCACCAGAGACTATGTCACCATCAGTCACCACTACAATCATATCTTACTTGGGTTTTGGTTTTATTCAGAAAAATAACTAGGTAAGAACTATGAGATATCCTGACCATTATAGATCATGGATGTTCTGGATATCTCTTGGTAACTTTTGAAAAATTGGTCTGACCAACTGCTATTTAGATGTTCCTAATTTCATAATAGGTGATTTTTGATTTGAGAAACATTGGTGTAATGTGTGCCCCTGTTGCTTTGAAGTGCAAGGAGGCCGCTCAGCCACAGCACGTGACTCGGGAGCTGGGGATCCGGGTTCAAGTCTCGGCGTCGGCTCAACATCCTGTTTTTCTGGGCAAATCACTTAATCTACCTGTGCCCATGGACAGCGCCTGGATACCCCCATGGATGATAAGCTGCGCTATATAACTCTACAAATGAAATAAATAAATAAAGGGGATGCTTGTTTGACACAAGATCTGCGAGAGCCGTTATGAGTGATTGCTGTTGGAAGATGGGTAGATAGTCTGTGCAAGGTCGGATCCTCAAGGGCCTCAAATCTTGCACCATTTTCCTCATTGTTTTGTGTATACCACAGTGGAGAATCGTGGCCTTTTACTCCATAGGGCTGACTCACAAAGCTTTGTCTGCAGGAATTATTCTCTTACTCCTTGCACAGCTATGACTTTCTTCTGTTTTTCCAAGAATCACTTACAGAAAAAAAGTTTAGTATGGAGTTCTAGGTTATGAACCTTAAACTGAAATTAGAACTGATTATCAAAAAGGAAAACAGGACCATTGGATAAATGTCATAAATTATAAAATGCTCTTACTGTTTTATTTACTGTTAACAATATACTTGTGTTAAAATAGTTTAAAGTTTCTAGTGGATGTTTTCTTTTGAGGAGCCCAAGTTGTACTTTACTATATGTTGTAAGAACCAGTATTTAGTCTTAGCCTTAAAGTTTCATGAGCATGATGCACACCTCAAATCGTTTATTTAATCAGATTCTTGATCTTTTGACCTTTCGATGAACATCCAACTGCCGGTGATCGGTTTAGGAATTCAGCAGGATGTGATGCTTTCTACTCCACGCATTACACAACAGAATTACATTCCTCAACTGCCAATCACTTGGGTTCAGCATCTAACTACTGGGAAAAATGAAAGGTATGCAAGAGCACTCAGAAATTCTGTGTTTGGGCTATTTTAGTGTCCTCCTAAGTTTTCATACAATTCTTCAAAATACGAGACATTTTATTTTTTTTAAGTTCAAGTAATTTTATTGAAAAGAATTTGAAGTGACCAAACACAGTATGCAATTAAAAAAAAATAGTACATCTTGACATTCCAAGCTCATCACATTCTAAGCAAAAGAATCAGACCAATAGTGAGAAAAGGAAACAGAGAAAATGCAAATTAGATTAAATACATATGTCAACTAGGTTCATAGTAGAAACTTATGGAACTATTAGGGGGACTAGGGTGGTTTAAGAACCTCCTGTTGAGAGGGTTGTAGCAATGAACACTTTTTAGCACTGTTATCAATAAAGAGTGTAACAGGTGACCATAAATCAGCACGTTTGGTTGCCAAGGAAGGTGGGTATACAAAAGCAGTATCTAACCTGTGATTATGACAGACAGTGTACCACCAAGACCTATAAGAAATCTTCGACGAGTCTTTCCAATTGACAGTAATTTGTTGAAAGGCAACACCCAGCAACAAGTCTATAATCCTAACATTAAGAAGGGTATCATCCCAAATGGGCGAAAGACTTCCCAGGAAGATGTGAGAGAAAGGAAATTTGGTATCGTAAATTAAGTTAATTTGAGACCATACTTGTTTCTAAAAGCGATGTACCTGAGAACAGTTGAATAACATGTGAAAGAGGTCAGCATTGGGGGAAGAACATGACCAACATGTGTCTGGAGATGATGAAAAGCGTTTAGATAGTAGCTGGTGTAAGTAACAATCTATTGTAGACAAAGAATAATGTTTGAGTAATATTCGCTGCTCTAGAGGTTTTACGTAATTTGGTCCATACACCATTCCACATTGATAATGGCCAACACGTAGCAAAATCCAGTTCCCAAGCTTCTTCCGTTCTCGTCTTCCGTGTCTTGTCCCCAATACTTTGGAGGTACTTATAAATGACACAGGCCTTGGGTGTAGTTAATAACAAGGTCTGAAGACTGGCAGAGGGGTTCAACGTGTCAGAAGTGTGGGGGGTAGTGGGAAAGTGGGAAAGAGATTCCAACACTGCTGTTTTGAGTAGGTTATATTTATTGATAAAGGATGTAGGTAGATGGAATAACTGCTGGAGCATATCAAAGGATATAAATTGTGAGTCGGAGAATAATTGATGGATCCATATTAAGCCTCTTTGTCTCCAGGTCTTCCAGTAAAAGGGTTTGTTATGGATTAATAGATTTTTATTATGCCAAATCGTTGAGTGTAAAAAGGATTTTTTAGAGCCGTGAGTAAGGTGATAGGGTAACTTGAGTAATTTAGTAATTTGGAAATGGATTGTGGCTTGCGTGAGAAAGAAAGGTACTCACAAAAGGAGTAAGGAGTAAGAAAAAGGCGTTCCACTAATGTCCAAAGAGGGCAGTCATCTGTGGAGTCAAGCAACCATAAAGAAGCCTGACGTAATAGGAAAGCCTTCTGGTAAGCAGGAAAATCCGGAAAGTTTACTCCACCTTCTGATTTAGGGCGAATTAATTTTAACAGGGACATTCGAGGTTTTTTGTTACCCCATAAAAAAGAGGATAAAATGGAGTTGACTTTTTAAAATAATTTAGTTGTAATGGGGATCGGGATGTTCGAGATGGTATATAAGACTATAGGTGCCAGCATCATCTTTATGGTGTCCAGACGACCCCACCAAGATAAGTAAAGAGGATGCCATCTGGCAATCAAGTCTGAGATCTTTTGAATACACTTATCCATACATAAGGCTACCGTTCCTGAAATTGAAGATGTGAAGTGTAAACCTAAGTATTTAATGGCATTCGGACTCCATTTAAAGTGGGAAGCCTGAAAGTCTGAGCTGAAGGTGTATTTTGTTAAAGGCAATATTTCACACTTGTCATTGTTCAGCTTATAGCCAGAGATAGAAGAGTAGGCTCTCACCTCCGCTAAAAAGGCAGGAATTGACTCTTCCGGTTTAGATATGAAAAGCAAAATGTCATCGGCGTAAGCCGCAAGTTTAATGTGAGCATTTGGTGTTTAAAAACCACAAATATTGGGATTTTGGCGTAATTTGGAAAGAAACGGCTCAAGGGCTAAATTAAAAAGGAAAGGCGATAGAGGACAGCCTTGACGCACTCCTCTTTCTTGAATTAAAAAAAGGGGAAAGTAAACCATTAGCACAGATTGCCGCTCGCGGATTAGAGTAAAGAAGAGATACCAAATTTATAAAATTTGGACCAAATCCAAACCACTTAAGAGTATAAAATAAATATTTCCATTCAACTCTGTCAAAAGCCTTTTCGTCATCTAACGCTATTGCTGCTAAAGAATGATCAAGATGGGACAATTTGGATAAAATATCGAAAAAGAGTTGAGTATTATCCGTAATAACACGACCCTTGACAAAGCCAGATTGTTCCTTCCCTAGCAAATTCGGTAAAAAGGAGTCTAGGCGGATGGCTAATGCTTTAGAGAAAATTTTATAGTCAATATTAACCAGCGAGATGGGTCTGTAGTTTTTGGAAAATTTTGAATCCCTCCTTAGGGATAAGACAAATGTGGGCTTCTGAGAAGGAACCGGAGGAACCATTGGAGGAAATAAAAAACGTAATAAGTGAATGTAACTTAGGAAGTAAAAGCTTAGAAAAATTAGTATAAAACTCAACAGTAAAGCCATCCGGACCAGGGGCTTTGTCTTTTTTAAGATGTTGAAGAGCAGTAAGTAATTCCTGTTGGGAAAGACCAGATTCCAAAGGAGATAAATCCAAAGGTATCTGCGGAGACCGTTGAATGTCAGAGAAAAATTGTGTTAATAAGTGATCCGTGGGATCAGTTTCTGAGGAATATAGGGATTTATAGAAAAGAGCAAATTCATTTAGAATTTTGGCATCTTTAAACTTTAAGACTAACTGTTCGTCAAAGACAGAATCAATAGTTAATTTGTTTTGACGAATCTTTAAATAGTTAGCTAATACTCTCCCTGCTCTATTTTTACCCCCATAGAATTTCGCGCTGGATTTTAACAAGTAGAGGGATGCATCTTCCGTTGCTTTTTTATTAAAATCCAATTTAGCCTTGACAAGGGATTTTAAGCAAACCTCTGAATGAGATGTATAATATGAATGTTCAAATGCCTTGATGTCCCTAAGGAGATCCGTTGTAATCTTACGTGTAAATTTTTGTTTCTTTGCCACAAAATTGATAATGAAATCTCTTGCTGATGCTTTAAATGCATCCCAAATAGTAGCCAATGACAAAGAATCTGTATGATTCCTCTCAAAATAATCAGTAAAGAAAGAAGTAAATGACGCTGAGAATTTGGGGTCTAAGAGGAGAGCATTATTGAAATGCCACCTTCTAGGAGCAGTGTTCCTGGGCACTATATCAAAACCAATGGAGATGGGAGCATGATCTGACAATAGAATGGGACCAATGTCTGCGAGCGCGAGAGATTGTGAGATATTATGAGAGACAAACACGTAATCGATTCTGGATTGGGTATGATGTGTTGAGGAGTAGAAGGAGTATTCCCTGGTGATTGGATTAAAAGGCGCCAAGCATCAAGTAATTTATGTTGAGAAATAGTGCGAGTAAAAGATTTGTGTATCTTATTGGGAATAAAAGGTACTTTTGAATTCCTGTCAACAAAAGGATCTAATACTTGATTACAATCCCCAGCCATGATAATATTCTCCTCAGTGCAATTAGAAATACGAGTGGACAAAGCAGGCCAAAAGGAGGTATCCCCACCTGTAGGTGCATAAACATTAAGGAGAGAGACTGGAACAAATTTTAACAATAACTTAACGATAAGCCATCTTCCCTCAACATCGGTTTCTTGTGACACCAAGGTGACTGGGAGAGATTTGCAACATAATATCGCAACTCCACTTCGTTTGCCGTCCTCAGGAGAAAAATAGACCTCACCCACCCAACCCCTTTTTAATTTCATAGACTCAATTTCCGTAAGATGCGTCTCTTGTAGGAAGACAATATCCGCATTTAACTTGGCTAAGTGTGTTAAAACCCTTTGCCTTTTAATAGGAGAATTGAATCCCCTAATGTTCCAAGAAACCCACTTAAGTGACATAATAAATGTAATCGAAAAGCATATAGCAGTTGAGAACTATGATCCAATTCCGTACAGTGGATAAAACAACAGTAAAAGAAGCCAACATTATGATAGAGAAGTCCAAATCCAAATTCGCATAAAAGCAATGTAAATTGTGAGAAGGAAAATGAGAGAGGAAGGAGAATGGAATGAGCATATCATACTGCAAGTCATAAAAGATGTAAAAACTTAACCAAGGACGAACAAAAGAAAAAGTCACAGAAGAAGAAGTTTGTGCAGAAGTTAGATAATTAAAGAAAGAGATAAAAGAGTGAGTTGCAAAACATGAGACAGTTTGTCACAACAAAAAACATACCTACAAAAAAGGTAAACTCAGGAAAAGACATGAGGGGGTGGAGCCACATGGAGTAGGCAGCACGGCTAGGGCAACAGAGCGAGGGAAACCAGGAGAGACCACGCTACAGGTACGAAAAATCTGTGAGGGCGATAAATAATCAAGTTAGAAGGAATATAAAGAAATACAATTAGGAAACATGCTAAGACAGATAATAAAAGAAACAACGACAACAAGCTGATAAACTAGGCAAAATCAACCAAAAACATACAGTCTCAAGGATCCAAGAGCGTCAATTAACGAGAAAAATGATGAAGTATGGGAAGACAAAATTACAATAGAATAGGGAAAAAATAACAACCATCAAAACAAACAAAATTCAGATCAGATAACCAGTAGAAGGCAAAGCCTAAGCAAGCTAAGGAAACAACTTTTATGTACAGTTCCATACAGAGGAAAAAAAAAACAATTTGGAATATCACAGACATAACCAACTATGAATAAACATTAGAACAAGAAGAACAATCAACATCATAACCGTACGGGATTAGGAACTATTTAGCTGAAAAAAAGTTAACAAAATCAGGCATTAAGCAAGAGAGAAGAAGGCCACTGAGTGTCCATAGCATTCGGGTTGCATGAATTAATAAAGCTCTGCAGTCGAACTGGATCTTCGTAGGTTGTTGTGCTATTATTATACGTAACCTTAAACAGGCAAGGGTGAAAGAGGCCATAGCGGGCACCTAGGGATCGGAGAGCAGGTCTCAGGTTGAGAAAAGCTTTACGCCGAACAGCAGTCGCCTTGGCATAGTCCTGAGCGAAGAACAAAGTTGAGCCAGACCAAGTAATATGTTGAGCTGATTTGACCGCAGAAAGCACCAACAACAAGTCTGTATATTCCAAAAAATATATGATTACTCCTCTTGGTCTTTGTGAGGGCGACGCATTGGCAGAGGGGCGGCCTAACCTGTGAGCTCTTTGGATGTTGAGCGATGTGCCCTCCGCCAAATGAAGCACCTTGGGAAGAAAAGAGGTAAAGAAGGTAAGGGGATCGGACCCCTCAACTCCTTCCGCCAAACCATAAATGCGTAGATTATTTCTCCTGCTTCGACTTTCAAGGTCCTTGATCTGTTTCTGGAGCGTCGATACTTGAGATTGAAGCTGGGAGACATTTGCACATGTATCACTAAAGGTGGTGATACTTTGTTCAACAGCAGTGACTCTAGTGTCGAGTTGAGACCAGTTGTCCGTAAGAACTTGAAGCTTAGAGTTAGTTTCCTCCATGAAGGGCCGGAGGGCTCTTATCTCTTCCAACAGCATTTCCATGGAAACCGGAGAGGCTGATTTAGGAGGAGACGGGGGATTGTGCTTTAGGCGTTTAGTAATAATAGCCTTCCCGGATGGAGTGGGTAAGGGATCCATGTCGGCCTCCAAGGAACTTGGTATCGACACTTGAGAGTCTTCCAGCTTGGAAAAGGCAGTAAATATCTTGGAGTTTTGAATAAAAACGTGTTTCTGTTGCGATTTCGTTAATAAAGTGCCCTTCGTTCTTCCCATAGAGATGCTAGCGCAGCCACCAAACAAAAATAGGCGTAAAAATCAAGAGAATGAGGAGGATTGCGTGAAGAGCCGCCGAAGACGTAGAAATAACAGTCAAGTTAGGTTAAAAGTATCCAATGAGGCTTAGGCAGGGCAGCAAAGCGTCAAAAAAGCTGATCAAACGTAATGAAAAAAGTTAACATGGCTCATACAGTGAAAATTGGTGCGTTATGTGGATGGGAAAAATGATAAAGAGTACACTCCTTTGATACAATTATGCCAGAAAGATATGAGGAAATGCACAAAATGGCTGCCAAAAAACAACTTTCAGTCAGGGAGGTTGAGTAGGAGCCATTAGCTCTCATATGCCTCAAAAACAACTTCTTGAGGATGGCTGTAATTGAATTGAATTATGTCCCAAGAAAAATTTTAAAAAATCATGAAAGTAAATGCCAGCAACAAATGGGCAGTAGCGCGATAAGATCAAAGGAGATTGCCGACTGCCAGCGTCACAAAATGGCGGCAGTCACTCCTCAACAGCGCTCAGGGAACTTACTTAGGAAATGAAGGCATATTCTCTCCGTGTGAAGAAGCGCTATTGAGCGCACGGCAACCAGCGCGTTTCTTCCGGCGTCCAATACGAGTGACAGATTCGCCCCGCAACATCTTCAAACACAGAAACTCGCGGTCCCGCTGGAGTGCCTCAGCCGGACACCGCCATCTACTGCGTGCGCCCCAAGCCACGCCCCCATACGAGACATTTTAAAGGCAAACAAATACTTGCAAAAACCTGGCAGTAATGAGTGCCTGGTTGACATCAGTAGCCAGTTAGCCCATAAGGAATAAGGTCTCTGGTTTCATTTTCCTTGCATAGTACTTACAGGGTTATTTAGAGTTTGTCAGAACTGGAGCATCCGCCAAGAATAGGCTAGACAATTTTAAACGGCCAACCTGAATTTCCGCCTGTTTTGGGCAGACGTCTTGCGTCTGTCAAACTTTATAGAACCCCACTGAGTAGTTCAGAAGCACCTTCCTGTCTGCTGGGAATGGTGGTAGGGCGATTTCTGCCAAATGAACGGTATTTCCTGGGTAAGCCAGGTCTTCATTAAGCCCAGCGTGTCACGTCACGTATAGTGCAGTACGGAATGCGATTTGCATTTTAGAGACCCTAGACAGGAATGATTGGTTCTTCGCTGTTATGATGCTCACCCAGAGGGGCTTGAAGGAATGCCGTCAACTATTTGCATTTATAATGTAAAATAATAGGACACTGGCTTAGCCCAGTAAGTACAAGTCGCCTAAAAGCACCTAAAATTGATTTACAAAAGCAGAGCCAGTGCACGGAGAAGCACAGCCTCGCGGCAAGAGGCAATTGGCTGTGTTATAAAGGACCAGGCCACAGACCCACTCTGTCTATAGCCTGCTTTCCCCTACCCAACGCAACCTTGATTAAGAACATTCACCTTTATCCTGTTCTCATTTTATTCGCTCCAGCTCCAAATAGCTCCTTATAAATGTCAGGGAAAGAATATTGCGCTCGGAAGGAGGCCTGCTCGCGCACCCATTTTCGAAGGCCCACGCGTGCGCATCTTCGCATGGCTCACGTATGCTCGAACGCAGACACACGCACACACTAACATTTTAATTAATGACAACGAATTTTTTTTCCCTTCATAAGTGCTTTAATGTGTGTTCATTGCGGCGCAGGTCCCCATAGCCATGGAAATATTATGTTGACGGATGTGCTCTGTCGCCAGCGCTCCCTCGACGGGGCCAGCTGTCAGCTCGAGATGATGACATTAACACGGAGAGAAAGTGATGACAAATGCCCGTTATCAGCGAACGAGGCCGGTGACAAATCGAATCGAGGCTCCCGAGCAGCCCCATTACGCTGTAATAAAAAAAGATGGATGGCTCTCTCTGGCGGGGCCTTGCGTTAATGCGATTTCGGCTGGTCTCTCTGGGTTCCAATTAAGGAAGAAAACAGAGAGAGAACAGGAGCTTCAGAAAGAAAAAAAAATAACAACAAAAAACTGCCATGCAAGCTGCACTAATTGAGTCTGAACAGCCAAAGGCAATCCCTCACCTATAAGCTCCAGTCAAGGCGCTGCGTGTTTTAACCCTGCCCTCGCCTCACCACACACAGCATCACTTGTCAGGAGCCGTACACCTGCACAAGGAGCCATGTCTGCGCGCACCCAGCCTGACCAGACATGTTCGGCGGATAGACAGCAGTGTATACACGACTATGGGGGATGTCATTAGATAAACAAACGTATACTTGATGGTTTACATCAATAGCATCCAGGTGTATTCGACTACATATGCATAAGCATAGGCATTGTGTGTGCGAGTGTGACCATATATTATGCTGCATGTGCTGTTACACAGGTGCGCTAATTTACCAAAGAAAAAATAAGCTTTTGAGAGCTTAATTTGACTAACATATTAGGTGATAACTTAGGAGACTGAAGAGAAAGAAAAGCACAACACGTGCATTAAAAAAAACATGACGTAATTAGCATGCAGCGTTGCTTGAGACGATTACGGTTGTAGTGTGCACGTTGCGTGCACCATAAATTCAATTATCCGCGTGTTTGTGTGAGTTCAGAATCTCTATAAATACAGGCGTGTCCCAAAAGCGGATGTAGAGAGAGAGAGTTGAATACATATATTGATCTAAAATTACCAGCGCTTCTCCGTTTTACCGCCATTCCAGTGGGACGCTGCATCTCGCGCTAATGGACAGAAGGAGCGGACAGGTGCATCTGTCTGAAGAGGGAAAAAAAACAAAATCAGCTGCTGCCCAAATGAGGCTTATTTGATATGGTGCGCTCTTGGATCCAGGTGAGAGAGGTAATCAAATTCACGAGTTGTGACTCAGCTCAAGGAGAAACGACTGTCAGGCGCCCCGCGCCGCTCTCTAGGGTGAGCGTCGCTTCCTTCCAAAGGACTGGCGTGAAGCAGATTGGAAAGGGGCGGGTCGTGGCTGACAGACAGATATAACAAACAAATGACGGGCGGCGGAGATGGAGTGCACGTCAGTGCAGCGAGCGTGCCAGGCATTGACTCGCTCCAGACATAGGCGCGCAATCGACTGCTGAAACACTGCTCTCAAAACATATCTATTAGCAATTTATTAATGTACAAATATGCATAGTTCTTAAATTATGAGAAATTATAGCAGTTGACATCTTACTTTAGCATATTGCAATTCCGCGCATCATTGTAAGCAGGCTGGTATGTTACGCATATTCCGAATAGAGTTTGATTTTCTAGTTTTTATTCCTTCCGAGGAGGATTGTGATAATGCGCATTTTGTGTTAGAGGTTCTAAATGTTTGCATCGTGTACAACAAACTACAGTTAAGGTGCAGTGTTTTTTATACGAAGCCACTGAGTTTCATGAATAGGATGCACAATTTGACATTGTGTAGTTTTTGTGCACAGTGCCATTCTGTGCATTTGTGCTTGAGGTTAAAGTTCTACACGTTATGCTGTGGGTGATAGATTCGTATGCACCTAGTTCAGGGCATTGGCATGTGGGTATTTTCAGCTGTAGGTTGTTAATCTCTTTGACTCGGGAGTGGAACGCGGAATTCCCCTTTAGAACTGCCCAGGTGACACTATATAGAGACAGTCACGAACTGCACTCGAAGCAAGTTTACATTTATAGTGAAAATGACACCAAAGACTAGGATGAGATCAAATGTGTCAAACAAGAGAGACGTTATACACAGGGCTAGTTAACCCTCCGCCACTATGGCAGACATCCTGAAAGAAATAAGAATGCCTTCGAGCAAGATGGTGCAAATACACAGCCAGACATTGCAGTACAAATGGTACTTTAATAGAACAGATCTGTAAACTGTAGAACGAACCATTACATAACCATGATAAAATCCCACCTAACTTATTGACTGACATTTCCTAACAACCCCCACCCTTAGAACTCCCTGGGGCCCAAACACACTCAAACAACCAAACTACCTCCACATACAACAAGTTTTAAAATCTAACCAACTCACTGTGCTTTCCAAACTGCTACCACTTTCCTCTTTTCCTGGCACATTGACCCTGCCCAAATTTCCTTCTTTTAAGGCACGGAAATCCATGTACAACACTCCCACCCACCCATCACAGCTTGATTCACCCACTCGATAACAATCCCATTTTTGCCAATACTCTACCGCGATGAGCTCCCATCTGTCGTGTTGCCTTCCGGCCTCTAAAATTGTAATCATTGATGCACCTGTAACTTCTGCAGTACATTTTAAATGTGTGTTCTTCCTGGAGAATGCTGGAACACTATGTCCCCTTTCTACACAGTTTTGAAGTTTGGTGACACATATTCCTTAAGAAGGAGTAGGTAATCAAATGCAGGTGTGTTATAAATATTACATTACAGATGCTCAAACTTGACAGCACTCCTAAAAGGGCACTGTAATAGCTCAGTATCCACTATGATGATGATACACATTTTATGTAGGGCCATTTAACGCTGGCAAGACTGATACCTCAGTGGACTAATGGATCCTCTGAAGTGGTCTGTGTTGGACATCATGGTCACAGGTTCAAATTCCCGTGGGCCACTCAATTCAGTCTTTCATCCTCTCCATGTTGATAAAATGAGTGCTATTGAGTTGGTAAAAACTAAAATCTGTTATGCCGTACCACAAAATCCCCGGGAGAAAGTGCACTTTGTAGAAACGAGCCAAGGCCGTCTCGGGCCAACAGCTAGGAACTCAATTGAAATATGAGCCACAGGAGAGCCAGCACACTGTCCTTTCCCCTCTCTCCATTACGCAGCTTGGTAAAAGAAAAAGAAGCAGCGATCTTTAGAATAAAGGTAGAGGAGTTGTTACTATGTATGAACATTAATACAATAAGAAATGTGTCCTTTTCTACTTAAACAGAACGTAGAATTTCAATTTCTAGAAGGCAAGATGTCTCTTTCGATGGCTCAGCTCTTGTTCTAGCTTTTAAGACCAGTCCAGATGCATGGCTAAACTCTTACTCAGCCTTGACTAAGAATTTGGTGCCTTGGCCACCTTCACTTTTAACAAATACTCATGTTATCTTATTGGCGAATCATCCAAAAAATGAAAATACACAAAGCAACAAAAAAACACCGAAATTGCACAAAAGGAAAGTGATCATGTGAAATCCAGATGTTGCAAAATAACATCCACACAATGCTGAATGCATATATTATAGAAAATTCACCAAAAAGAGCAGAACAAAGGTTATGTGGCAAATGCAAAGTTTCACCAGTGCCCAGTCAGTGCCTAATTTAAAAGGGCTGAATAAGTAATGTGCCCTTTGTCATGATGGCTGATAAGGGACGTCTAGGATACCTGCCGTGAAGGCAACAAGGCATGGAAATGGCCCTTCTTGACAAGGCAGCCCTCTGTGTCATACCTCATGAGGAGCTGTGGCAGAGGTGAAACTTACCTCATTATGCATGGAAATGGTCTTTCATGATCAGTCGTCTCTCTTTGACATACCTCATGAGAAGCTGTGGCTGAGGTACAGGCTACCTCAATGTGTGTGAATGGGAATATTGACAGAGTGGGAAGCAAAGCTAGTTTCACGGACAGCCAGGCTACACACCCAGTGTCATCCCACACCGAGGTTATACCTGCACCCATTTATTTGCCCTTCTTGTCCATTGCAGCAAACCACAGTGGTCAAAGCCCTCAAGGCACGCAATTTATGATTAGGCACCATGTAGTGATTTTTTGTTGGTGAAATTGCTGTTGTCTGGCATATCCCTATAATGCAGCACTTTGCACTTCTGCCCAGGCTGTCACCATTGGAACCAGGGGTCCCTGGTGACACCAGTACACAGAAAAACAATACACCTGTGACAGGCTATCATTCCACAGATGGTCTCTTATGTCGATGCAACTTCATAGATGTATTCGCGCAGGTAGTGCTTCAGATTCCAGTGATCTGACCCTATAAGGACACCATTGCAGGTGGTTATAACAACAGATAGGATGAGGGCTTACAATGAAAGGGACATCAGGTTTCAGGATAACTTAACAGAAAAATCCACCTACTAAGCAACTGTTAGATTTGCATAATGTATTGTATCATAGCATTTGTGTAACACTTCCTAATCCTATGTGGGGCGCAGGAGTGTTTATACATACGGGTAGCATTCTACACCATTTGATTGTGCGGTGGAAGGTGTGTTGTCTTTGGCTTGAGACACAGTGTGCAAACGGTGACCTCATGAATGTAAAATGTATTGCATAAAATAATCTTCGCCCATTGTCAACAGGTTTCCTTTACTGGGCGCCAAACCAGCAGGTATGCCAGTGAGGCTCATATGCTCATCCTGTGCAATGCCACATCCACATAAACAGAACACATCATTCTTCCAGTACTCATCATGTTTCTTGTACAGAGGGCAGTGATATACTGAAAATTAATGCAGCCCTACGCAAAACAGGTTGAGATTCACACAACTTATGGAACAATTGCTCGATCATAAGCTTTCCAGTGTCCAGAAATTCTTTGTTTTTAATTAGAATAAGAACTGCTACCAGTGCTAGCACTCCTAGTTCTAATGACACAGGTATTCTGATGTCCGACAGGGGCGTAGCTACCACTGGTGCAGCAGGTGCACTGGCACCTAAGCCCAGAGTCCTGAAGACCCCCCTGAACCCTGATATTCGCTGTATTTTACTAACTCAATGGCAGTCAAAGGGGCTATTTTCCTTGCATGCACCAGGGCCCATGGCATCCTTGCTACTTTACTGGTGAAAGAGTGAGACCTCCTTCGCAGCACGGACTGCAAAGGTGTCCGTTACACTCCTGAAAATTGGAATGGAAATTTCGGGTAGAGGAAACGCAGAACAGTCTTATGGAATGCAAAATAAAAATTTAATTTGTTATTAATTGCACTTCACATTTGCAAAACTCTATAAAAAACGGCCTCTATACACATTGGGACAATACAATGTGGAATAGTTCTAGTGTGGGCCAGGGGGGTGAAGGCATACACTGTTGCCTGCTGCTGTGATGTTCCACGTGTTGCAGGCCCAATGTGCCCTTTTTAGGTCTCGCCTGAGACAGCGCTTTAGCGCTGCTCTGGCGAGACTTATAGTAAGCGAGTTTTGGAAGTGCAAACGAGTGCTTTCAGGCCTCCGAATACAGTGCATGTGCGCTGGGCACGCGCACCATTTCATTTGGCAGCCTGAAAGCACTCGTTTTCTTTCACTTTCGCCGCTTTGATGTTTGATCGCGTCGCGATCACTTTCACTTTCGCGGCCTCACGAAAATACCTTAGCCACAGCCAAAAGGTTAGACAATGCCATTAAAAGGCAAGACATGTTTTCAGATCACTCTGTCTCTCCCATTTCGTATTTGCACTTTATTTATCTTTTTAAATATAGATCATTCGGCTCAGCATAAGATAAAGCGCCGCACTGCCGGGCTGCGCTGTGCCAGTTCCAGCTCCCCCCCAACACCCCTCCCACCGCACCCGCCCCCTTACAGCAGCCGCTCTCACTGACGCGGTGCAAGCTGTGCTGGTATTCTTGATCTCGCGCTCCTCTCATTAGCACCCTTAAAATGGCGGACAACCCTCTGTGAATAGCAAAATCACAGTTCTGAACAGTTTCCTCTCCCGTACTATGGAAACTGCAGTTTAATGGTAAATAGCAGGGATGTATGTGTGCCCTAGTAAACAAGCACACAGCTGCAGGTCACTCGGCGCAATGTGCAACTAGGTGCCCACTTTTTTTATTAATGTATCCTGCAGTGTATTCTAATTTTTTATGTACTCTCTGTCGATAGAAATGACCTGAAACTACACTGAAAAGAGGGCGCTGGGGTGTGATTAATGCTCGCGAGTGCCCCGTTGCCTTAACAATGGCATGCCATCCTCTTCTGGTCACATAAACAAATTCCAGTGTTACCACTTCTAAGCGGATATGAAGTCTAAGTCTGCACTAGGAGATATATTGTTAACAAGCATTTGCAATGCAATAGGTCTCGCAGTTAAATGAGTATAAGCTATTGGCATTGTAAATGACAATGCCTTTTATTTATGTTTTTAAAACGAAAACAAAAATAAAAGGCATAGTTATTTGCAATGTCAATAGCTCAAACTCACGTAAATGCGAGACCTATTGCATTGCAAATGCTTGTTTTTCTTTTATTCTCTACGGTTAACACTTTTTCCCTATGAAGGAAACCTTTCCCTTATTCCCCCGCCATGTTTGGGGGCAATTTGGTTTTTGTCGCACTCTGTAAGGGGGCGCTCCCAGCACTTATTCCTTATCCAGGGCCAGAAAGGGACAGGTGTTTGTTTGTGGCCATTCACAAACTCCTAAGTTTGTAAGCAAGTGCAAACTTACCAGGCAAACCACATCTTGTTTCACATTCTCCCTACCCCTTGCACAAGGTTTATTACTGCGTAATCTACGCACTTGGGGTGGAGAATTACACAGTAGTAAAACTATTTACACCTGACTAGAGGTGCGCGGAATGTTTCATTACGCCCGTGGAAATTTGGTAACTCCGCGTTATTCTTTAATGCAGAGTTCTGACCGAATTCTGCCAATCGCCGCAGGGTGGAATATTTCTCCCGTGAGGCTCCAGAAAATGCAAGCTGGCGAGTACGAGTGAGATTTGGTGTCCCCTAGCATGATTTTTTGACAGGGGTGGTTACAGTCGAAGGGATGCTGCTTGAGTAGATCTTCTACTCGAGTGGCAGCAAAATCAACTCGAATGGCCCCCGCCTCTTGCTCAATCCGTGGTGCCGTTGAAGATAATTGTTTAGTGCTGCTTGTGCTTACTATAATAAACAAATCGAGAGCCACTGCTGCGTTTAACTCAGGGACGATTTTTTTTATGATGACCTGAATGAAACAGTGTCAAAAAAACCACTTTTTCAGTTTGATTTAATCAAAAACATTCTATTTCCTTTTTCTAATGCATTTAAATTAATTCAGTATTAACAAAATTTGTTCATATCAAAATAAGAACAACCAACATTACGACATGTAGAACATCAACATTTTTATACTGACTTTGGACATTTGTGTGACACCACTACATACCCACTGCATTCAACCTCAAGTATACTACACAGACATCCTCAATTGACAATAGACATAGTGAAGCTTTGATAAACACAAACAGGCCAACAATAAACAAAAACTTAACACAGTTTATAGCACTACACTTTTTTGATTTAAACAGATTGGCCGACAGCGGAAGGGTCTACGTGTTTCGAATCCCTTTGTGTACAGGGATTCTCATCAGGACCAACACTTGCTTAATCTAAGTGTTTGAGCACTGGGCTGCGACGTAATTTCTGAAAGAGCCCATAGCTTGTGAGGTAAAGCTGTAAAAGTCAACAAGCGGAATATCCTTTACTCGCTGCGTTTATAGGGAATCGTACGTTGGTTTTGTGTCAAGTCGGAATATCTTTGCATGACATAACGCACAGGGCCTTGGGTGAAGGAATCTTCTTGGCAAGAGCACCAAATGCAACTTCTTCTACGGACACGGCTATTCAAATCTCCTCATTTTCCGGGTCTGACTCCGTTATGGTTTGTGCTTACTGGCACTAAATGGCAGCACAAGCTTCATACTTTCCACTCATTGGCAGAACTCTGCAAAATTTTGCTGAGTTTTTATGTAACTACGCAGAATAACACTGAGTGAAATTTCGCAAGTTCCACCCAAACCTACACCTGACGGTTATCCTTTATGAAGCTGAAATGGAGACATTTACATTAGTACATGGGTTTCGGAATTGGGCTCCTAATGTTTACCAGTAGTCCTTGATATGGTAGCAGGTGGTTCGAAAACCCGTCACGTCACCTCTTGTGCATGTAGTTTAGGACCAGGTGTAAATCTTGGCATGACTGGCTCAGAGCTTTGCTGCCTCAGTCTGCTATTTTACATTGATCTTTATGTGATTTTATAAGTGTACTTAATTACTGTGCTGCAGCAGTGGTAGCATGGGCTCAGATATATGCACAGAAAATGCTTAATTTGAGCCGGTGGTTTCCTTTGCTTTGCACCTGCCCTTTATTCTGAACACCGGCTCTAATGACAGTCTACCACATGCTGGCACTGTCATCAATTCTTGAGATGAGCAGACAAACAGTGTTTAATTATTCAATTTTCATTAAACATGAATATCTGCCACCAATGCAATTCTTATAGCTTTGGGCGGCCTGGAGTAGTCAGAATCGTCCCACTTGTAGAAGTGAGATGCGTATTAATTATGTTGGTACTGTCATTGGCAGCGCTGGCAGGGGCAATGGGTGATGCGAGGTGCAGGGGCCTCCCAAAAAAGGTACTAGCACTAAATTTATACAAACAAAGCACTGAAATGGACTCTGTATTTAGGCAGTACAAAAACATCCATAATACGAGTGTAGTGGACTCCATAGACCTCTGGACCTTTGTGCCATTATACTTGCTGCACCGTTGAAAGCTTTGCTCTACTGTAATGTTGGAAAAGCACTGCTACTATCTCTAGTTGGACTCAGAAGTGCCAAACTGGCAAGCAAAGATGGACAGCCACAAACACCACGTGTGACTGAGCCTGCCGCTCGACCAACTCTTTACATGTGTGACCTGTGGGGGTTATTTACAAACTGAATGCTGCTGCAGCCTGTACCTGTAGTTCTGCCTCTGTGTAGTGCTCCCCCGCCACCCGGATCATCACTCAGCCCAACCCTCTTCAACGTCTACATGAGCCCCCTCGCAGCCATCGCACGCCAACACAACCTCAACATCATCTCCTACGCCGACGACACCCAACTGATCCTCTCCCTCACCAACGACCCCGCCACCGCCAGAGCCAGCCTACACGAAGGGATGAAAGACATCGCCGAGTGGATGAAGAACAGCCGCCTGAAACTGAACTCAGACAAGACGGAAGTCCTCATCCTGGGATCTTCCCCCTCCGCCTGGGACGACTCCTGGTGGCCCCCTGCCCTGGGCACCACTCCCAAACCAACGGACCACGTGCGCAACCTGGGCTTCATCCTGGACTCCTCCCTCTCGATGACCAGACAAGTCAACGCCGTCTCCTCATCATGCTTCAACACCCTGCGCATGCTCCGCAAGATCTTCAGATGGATCCCCACAGAAACCAGGAAGACCGTTACCCAGGCACTCGTCACCAGCCGACTGGACTACGGGAACACCCTCTACGCCGGAACCACAGCCAAACTTCAAAAAAGACTCCAACGCATCCAGAACGCCTCCGCACGACTCATCCTGGACATCCCCCGACAAAGCCACATCACCTGAGAGACCTGCACTGGCTCCCCGTCAACAAGAGAATCACGTTCAGACTCCTCACCCACGCACACAAGGCTCTCCACGACCTGGGCCCCAAGTACCTCAACGACCGCATGACCTTCTACACGCCCACCCGCCAGCTACGATCGACCAGCCACGCCCTCGCCACCGTACCACGCATCCGCAGAGCCACCGCCGGAGGAAGATCCTTCTCCTACCTGGCAGCCAAGACTTGGAACTCCCTCCCCATCCACCTTCGGCTAACCCAAGACCATCTCTCCTTCAGGAAGCAGCTCAAGACCTGGCTGTTCGAGCAGTAACGTACCCCTCCCCCCCAGCGCCTTGAGACCCTTCCGGGTGAGTAGCGCGCTATACAAATGTCGTGATTGATTGATTGATTGAGTGCACCTTAGTTGGATGCAGGTGTGCCTGTTGGGCCGTCACTAATTACCCATGGACAACACTGATTCTCCAACATGTGTGACTTTTGGCAGCCACAGAGCATCTTTGCGCCACAAGTGCAATGAACATTCTTGTGTCTGAACTGCTGGGCAGGGACCCTGGTGTGTAGTTGGTAGGCAAAGTCTTTAGTGTCGAACTTACTAACAGAGCGTGGTGCCCTCCCTTCCCATCAGCGTTGACTGGGCTGCAGACAACATACCTTCATCCTCTTTCTCACTGCCGCCATTACTTGAAGTCGCTCAAGCCTAGCTTTGTGAGGGTTCCTTCTCCCCACCACTGTCCTCAAAACACTAACAATGTTAAACAGTGATTCACTGTAGATTTGCTTAAATATTGACATTTTTCAGTTCAGGGATCCATAAACCATCCAAAAATCAATTCTTAAATAAATCCAAGACGTTACCAACCAAACAAAATAAATTACTCAGTACTTTTAATTATACAAAATATGGACAACAATACTAAAAGTGCTCCAAATAGTAATCACATAATGCAGAAACAGTGAGTGGTGATAGTGTGTCTACATAAAACGACTCGTGACTCTGGACCGTTGGAGATTTTTATCGTCAATGAGTCTATTGTCTGTAGGCGACAACGCTTGAAAACTTGTGACTAATGTGTCTCTAAGAACTGGGAGAATGACGATGCTGAATCATGAAGCTCTAAATAAACTAAATTGCATTAAATTATAAATATTGGCTTTTGGGCTCTACATTCGATTATTCTATGTGATCACTCAGTATTGTTCTGAGAATTATACAGATTGATATGCACTTTTGGAAAATGTATGAAGCTGAAATAAGTCGTTGTACCTGTGTGACATCCGTGTTTAGCCACCAAGAAGCAGTACAGCAAGAACCGGACACACGTGTCGGCTGTTTTAACTGCACCGATCCCAGCAGATATTCCTGTTTCATCAATTACATAAGAGGATCTTCCTGTGAACAAAACTCAGTTAACTATGAACCGTTTGATGAAAGTCCATTCAGAACTTGAATTGACAAACACAACCTGCTGTGAGTTAAAAGGGAACGTTAAGAACGTGGTATTAATGTATACATATCGGCATGCTATTGAAGAAATTATGATATAATGTAATAATTTGTTATGGAAAATAATTTGAAGTATATGGAGATTTTTGTACTTTTAGACATTTTTGGTTTTGTAATTTAGGTTATACTCCCTACCAATCCCAACACCCATTTAGTTGGATGTTACAGTGGGAATATTCGATTCAAGAGGCTGGTCTTGGGAACACAGCCTGGAGAGTAGAGCCTTAGCTCGGCTAAAGGCATGTACTTAGCATATGCCTTTTAGTTTTCACATAGACCGCTATTTTTTGTAGCTTTCTCACGGTGTCTGCACTGTGGGTGAGGGTGGTGCTAATGTGTGACACGTACATGCATGTTGGTGTGTGGGTGCATATGCAAACATTTGTGGCCCGTGACTGGTGGTAGGAGTTTGAGGTTTTTTTTTTATTTTCACCTTCAATAGTCATCTGCCGTCACGTTTGAGATATTTCTCATATAATTTTAGAACCGTTATCATTTCTTCTTTAGTTTTTATTCCAATGAGGTTTGTTCTTCTCTCATACAAGTTAATTGGGGTCTAAAACAACCCCCCCAAATATGCATAGTTGCCACTAAAGTTACCAAACCCTGTTTTTAAAGTGCTACTCAAATTTCTTCTGATGTCACACTTGCACATTCAGCCTACATGTGTGTCACTCGCCTGTTGCTGTGAGCCTGCTGTCCTTTACTTCAGTTCCAGAGGCAGGTGACAGTTTCCTCATTTTGACAGTAGCCTGTTGTATCAGGTTCAGCTTGACACTGCATGGTGATCTTTGCAGAACCCTCCCCGATAGTGTCACTAGTGATGTGTTCTGTCCTGCAGCTTTTTAGGTCTTGGCTAGCAAAGGCTGCGCTTGCGCAGTCTCGCTCGCGAGATTTAATGACTTTGAGAAGTGGGGCTTCAACCCGCCACTCTTCTCTCCTCCTCTCCATTGGCTGGCCTCTTAAATGCTGGTCAGCCATTGGAGAAGAGCTTTGTCTCTCCAAACAAGCCCCGTCTCTTTCGGATTTGTGGGCGTGTTTTTTCGATTCTTTCTCTTTTTTTAACACGCCCATAAGACAGCGAGTCTATGGCATGTCTTGCTCACGCTGCCTACACGCGCCAGTCAGCTCTCTGATTGGTTGGCAACTACCAAATAAGCACTGTGATTGGTGGACCTTGTCAACCAATCAGAGAGCCTACTGGCGCGTGCAGGCAGCATGAGCAAGACACGCTGTAGACTCGCGTGGTGCGATGCAGGCATTTTCCCCCCATCGGCTGGCCTCCTCGAGTAGATTATCTGCTTGCTTGCCCATAGACTGCCGCTTCGGGGTGTCTCTGCACGCTGTGCTCGGTGCTACAGCCCGTCTCTGCTCGCTGCGCTCCCGGTGAAGAGTGCGGTGTGAGCTTGCCTCTGTCTCACACTTGGGACGGCTCTACCCCCGGCAGGAGGGCAGAAGCGCCAAGTCTGGGAGTGACATCTCGCTCTACTCCCCACCCCCTGGCGGCGGTGCCAGCTCCCTGCAGTTCCAGCTGATAAGATCAGAGCCCTGTGGAGGTTTAAATGAAAGCAATATTCATGATCGCTTTAATCTCACGAATGTTGTGCTTTGGAATGTACCATCATTGAACTAGTGGGGGGAGTTTTATTTATTTTACAGTGTAGGCACAAATGCGGGAACATACCGCTAGAGTTTCTACGAACTTATCTTTTAATAAATACATTCAGTGGCGCTAGTGAGTTTGCAATCTTGTGGAAGTGCGAGCCAGTTTTTCATGTGATGGCAGGCTAAACTTTGTAGCTCCACCCGCGATTTGGTTTCATCCTGCCGAATGTTCTGCTTCCCTTGGGTTGGGTGCCGCTGCGCGTCATCCCAGGGTTGTTTGTACTCTGGGTTCTTAAAGGAAGCGTACTGGTCTTTTCTGCTTTAGGGAAAGTTTGATACAGCAATGTCTACGCCGGCACGGGTAATGAGAGACTTCAACCGGTATGTGATCCGGATGCCGAGACCGTTGCATTGTAAATGCTTTTTTTTTATGGCCTCAGCGTATTGCGGCTGTTTTAGGTTAGAGTGGAAAGTCAAGTAGGGCCGGCCGAATGTTTATGAAACGAGTGGTGAGCCATCGCACCCGCCAGGCTATAAAGAGTTGGCATGAGGGGCACTTTATAATAAATTAAAAAGGAAGGGAAAATAGCTAAAAACCAAGTCACTTGCTGTCAGTGCCCCTCACATGACCACTTTCCAGCTGGTGTGACGGCCCCCAGGTGGCACACTGGACCATGGTGGACCAGGACTCCATGCCGCAGCGGCAGCGGCTGAGTTACTCCACCGGCCACTTCCTGAACGACCTGTGCGCTTCCATGTGGTTCATCTACTTTTCTGCTCTACTACCACTCGGTGCTGGGCTTCAACACCACCTACGCGGCGGTCCTGCTGCTCCTGGGCCAGGTGGCCGATGGCATCTGCACCCCTCTGGTGGGCTACGAGGCAGATAGCTCCCCCGGGTGCCGCTGGTACAGCCGCCGAAAATCCCTGCACCTGGTCGGTAAGTTGGTCGTTTTGTCATTTGTATATTGGTGTCCATGTTTCAGTGACAATTGTTATTGTTTCAGAGATGTTGGATTGCGAGTACCTCTGATATATCACGTTTTCTCATTTTCTCATTTCTGGTGTGAGTATCTGAGAAGTCTTATGATGTATTCAAACACTGAGTATGAAGTTCCTATCGAGAGATGAAAAAAGAAAAATGCTAACTGTATAGTTGAAACCAATGGAAGGTCGGAGAGTGATCTCCTTATTGGAAAAAGACCCTCACACACCTGACAAGTAGGTGTCTTGCTTCATCATCGGGTCTGCTCCTACTCGGGCCGGCGCTGCAATGCCCGATCAGGCACCCGTTAAGGGGCCTACTTCTCGGAGATCTTTTTTCCAGAGCCGATAGGTGAAGTGCAAGTGAGGGTCCTAGTGTCAGTACAAGTGAAGGTGTAGTGTGCGATAAAATAGGGAAAAATAATCCAATCCAAAAATATTTTAATGAGTGTGGTTACTTCCCTAATTAAAATGAAAATAGCGCGTATCGTCACTTTAATGTTGTGTAGTGATACGCTAAAAAGAGGTCGACATGTTTCTTGCCTATTTATAAAAGTTGATGGCAATTCCTCAGGACCTAGTGATGTACTACCTCCACATTTTTTGGTGGTGGTCACCCAACGCGTACAGTGAAGGAGCGGCCACCATTACAGCACCCTAAAAAATGTGTAGGGGTGGTTGGTACCTTGGTGTCAACAGGGGTTAGCAATGCTTAACCCTCGTTCAATCCGTGCCGGGCCATAATGGTACCGGTCGCCGCCAACACTGAAGTCTAGTGTCGGTTTTCCAGTCGGATCACAGCGTTAACCCTACCCCTGCGGATCGACCGGTCCAAGTAGTCTGGTGACCGGGAAGGCGATTTCCCGGTCACCAGACTACTTGGACCGGTCGATCCGCAGGGGTAGGGTTAACGCTGTGATCCGACTGGAAAACCGACACTAGACTTTAGTGTTGGCGGCGACCAGTACCATTATGGCCCGGCACGGATTGAACGAGGGTTAAGCATTGCTAACCCCTGTTGACACCAAGGTACCAACCACCCCTACACATTTTTTAGGGTGCTGTAATGGTGGCCGCTCCTTCACTGTACGCGTTGGGTGACCACCACCAAAAAATGTGGAGGTAGTACATCACTAGGTCCTGAGGAATTGCCATCAACTTTTATAAATAGGCAAGAAACATGTCGACCTCTTTTTAGCGTATCACTACACAACATTAAAGTGACGATACGCGCTATTTTCATTTTAATTAGGGAAGTAACCACACTCATTAAAATATTTTTGGATTGGATTATTTTTCCCTATTTTAACGCACACTACACCTTCACTTGTACTGACACTAGGACCCTCACTTGCACTTCACCTATCGGCTCTGGAAAAAAGATCTCCGAGAAGTAGGCCCCTTAACGGGTGCCTGATCGGGCATTGCAGCGCCGGCCCGAGTAGGAGCAGACCCGATGATGAAGCAAGACACCTACTTGTCAGGTGTGTGAGGGTCTTTTTCCAATAAGGAGATCACTCTCCGACCTTCCATTGGTTTCAACTATACAGTTAGCATTTTTCTTTTTTCATCTCTCGATAGGAACTTCATACTCAGTGTTTGAATATAGTCTTCTGGGCATGTATGCTGGACCTGATCATAAAAGCCCTTCCTTGACTTCCCCTCATCCTTTTGATTTAAAGGTCTTATGATGTCCCAGGTTAGGCGTGAGCAGTTCATGGATCTCAATTTGTCTCACTTTGGGTGTGAATGGTTCAAGAGTCTCACGTTTCATGTGTGAGATATGTGTATTTAAGACACTTGTGATCGTCCTGTGCTTGGTCTCAGATCACCAGAGATCTCAAGGTGACGTGTGTTCAGAAATTCCAGATTGTTGGTGACAGATGTGAGTACCTCCGATAGTCCCAGCTGTCCAGTGCCTGATGTGAGTACTTCACAGTTCGTTGATTGATTCTTGGCCACAGTGAGGTTTACAAGATTACTGTGTCCAGAGTGAGGAGTTTGGACATTTCGGATTGTCCATTGCAGGCGACCTTAAGTTGTATTGTGCCAGATGTGAGGAGGCAGAGATCTTTGTCTCATGCTGGCGTAAGAAGTACTTCATAGATCTCGAGTGGTCTCGCCATGCGTGAATAACTGGTCTGGCCATGCTTCTTCTTCCATTTTATACTCTCTAGTTTGGATTTTCCCATTATTGTATTGTAATTGCATTTATATAACGCATACTACCCCTGACATGGTGTCTAATCGCTTTTTCGGCGAGTAGCACGCTACTCAAGAACCCATAACGGATTAGAGGTGAATTAGTATAGTGAAATCTGAAATTAATTTGAGCAGTTGATATGTTAGTCTGTTATTTGGATTGAAAAGGATAATGGAGGGATATAAATAAAAGGGAAGGGTTTGCATTTTTATAGCGCTTGCTACCCCTTATGAGGTGTGGACGTGCTTTTCGCCGGGTAGCACGCTACTCCAGAATCCAAGCACGATTAGTGGGGAAATATGAAATTAATTTGAGCGGTGGACATGCCTCACTTGCCTTACTACAAGTACCAGAAGGCCCTACGTCTGCGCGAATTAAACTGGTAGTCCGGTCGCTCCATGTTGACTGTACACAAGCACTACAGTATTGGGCTATGCATTTAAAAACAGTGTATGACTTGGTTTGTAGAATCCGTTGATTTCATGATTAAAAATCAGGGCCGGAAACATTGTCATTCTGACACTGAGTAATCTGGCAACTCTGTGTGTGTGGGAGGCTCTGTGTGTGTGGGAGGCTCTGTGTGTGTGGGAGGCTCTGTGTGTGTGTGGGCGGCTCTCTGTGTGTGGCTCTGTGTGTGTGGCTTTTTTTGTAGGTGGCTCTATGCGTGGTGGCTCTGTGTGTGGGTAACTGTGTGTGTAGGTGGCTCTGTGGGTGGCTCTATTTGTGTGTGGGTTGCTCTGTGTGGGTGGCTCTGTGTGTGTGTGTGTGGCTTTGTGTGTGTGGCTCTGTGTGTGGGTGCAAATGCAAAAGGTCTCGCATTTGAGAGTGATTAAGCTATTGGCATTGTAAATAACAATGCCGTTTCTTTAAATGTTTTAAAAACAAAAACAAAAATAATGTCATGAGCAATGCCAATAGCTTTAACTTTAACAATGCCGAGACCATTGCATTGTAAATGCTTGTTCTGTGTGTACTGGGGCAGCTTCCGCTTACTGTGTTCAAAACCGGCACAGAGCTGTATGTTTTTACGTGGTAGAAGTTGAAGGACCGCGAGGCTGTTAATGCGCCACGAATGTGGTGTGAGTTGGCCCAAAGTATTAGAATTCTTACTGAAGCTTCACCAAAGTTCAAAATCTACAGTTTTCATAACCTGGCTTTCACTGTTTAACGTCTGTGAATGTGCATCTTGTACACAGGCCCAACTCTGTTCAATCAGTTTATCAACAGTGTTATTTCACACCTGAAGGGTTACTTTTGATGAGCACTGGCTGTTTTTTTGCTGATAATTTGGTAGTTAACACATGCACATTTAAATTGAGTCAATTTGATGGTTTTGATAAAATAGAAATCTGATGTTGTCAGGGTTCGGTCCCAGCACAGATACTGAATCAGACATAGAATGAGTCAGGGTCGAGACTTTGGAGATCAGGGCTATGTAAAATTAAAAGACTAAATCACTGGACGACGCCTGACAACATGTAGTTAGTTGTTGTGGCACTCCATACGTACTAGTTTGCACCCGTTCTTGTGTCTCTCACCATTGTTGCTTACTCCAGTTTTGTTCCCTCATTCCTAGATTCACTTCTCTCTTCCCCCTTGTGGTTATACTGTGCTCCTTGTACCCTCCAATATCCCCTCTCTCTCTCTCTCCCTCGCGCGTCTTCCTCATTTCCTGCCCAGTATGGTTTGGTGTGGCATTCAGAGATCTCCTCCAGGTATAGTGATCTTGAAGAGGGGTTTGTCATGGCAACATCCACCTTTGAAACCTGACTGCGCTATTCTTGTCTGAACGTTATTCATGATCAATGCTTATTAGTGGTCCCCAATGTTTTGCAGACAGCACAGTGACGTACCATATGTGTGCCAGTGAATCCTCCTGTTCCACCTGAGATGAGTCCAACCCAAGAGTGAACTCCAGTTCAGTGTTTCTTTCTTCCATATCTGTCCCCAAGTTGCTACCATAAGCACTTAGTTCCTTTACGCATTTGCATAGTAGTCCGAAGATGGCGAGGGCCTTCAGCAGGTCTACGCACTAGGAACCTGATAGATGCCCATTCAAGAAGGATCATTTGAGAGTGTCTTGTACTATGACAATGTTGGTGTTAGAATTATCCCGGAAAGCTCCTGGGCACAAATGAGAAATGGTGCCATCATCTTGAGTCTGGTTAAAGAAAAGGGTAAACCCATATAAAGTCACTGGGACCTGGGTAGAGAACAGTATGGAGATAAGTGGTCCCAGCATACAAATCATTCAAAACAAAACATTAAAAAACAGTTGACCAAAAAACTCAAGGAAATCCGAATGCCATTTAATCACATCGAATAGGTTTAAATGTTTAAATGAAGTCCACAATTTGAGCAACAATTTGTTAAAGTAATACACGTGCCCAGAGAGAGGGGTAAGGGAGTGAGTGAATTAGTGTGGGATTTGAGAGGAAGTGAACACAATGATAACTACACTAAATTACAATCAAATTGATCGGCATACTTAAATCACTGCCGCATAATACATACAGATCAAATCATGGTCACAATATCACCAGTTCTGAGGAATGCCATATATAAACGATCACAGTGCATCCTGTACTGGTGAAAATATTGGCAACGGTGTTATGTCGACGTTTCGACCCCTTGAGTGTTGTAGGTACTCAATGCGACCTTACGAGATGGGGTCTTCATCAGGACTGGGGTAAAAATGGATGGAGGGTGGGCACCTAAAGGAACAAAAATGAACGAGTGTAAGACTCATCAATCTCTATTCTGAGGGACTGAAATAAATGAATTAAAATTGTACACAGAAGTTACCATGTCTGTCGAAGGACAGGCCTCTAGGACGTCCGAAGATCGTAAAAGAAAGAGGGGTTGAGACTCCTCGGTGGTAACAACAAGGGCGTAGAGAGTGGTGGACACCTAAAATCAAATTAGGTAAATCAAAGCACAGAACAAGGATATTTGTACAAAAAAATCGCTCCAACAGTAAGCGAAAAAATAGGTTTACCGCAGAACACTATTCTGTCGGGTTGAGTCCTAAGGTTCTCAGCGATCAGCAATACCGGGACGGTATTCAAAAGTGATTCTGACGGATGAACTGCTGGGAATTAAACACCGCTAGTTCGCTGTCGGGGAGTAAATCTAAAAAGAGGTAGGGAGGAGAATAAATAATCGGTTGAAAAAGAAAGGACCCTGCAAATGAACAGTCGAAAAATACGAAAGGGTCACCAGAAATGCCCACATGTTTAAAGCTAATGGGAAATGATTCTGGGAGGTCTTGCGGGAGACATCTATGTCCCATGCATGAATCCGGTAGGATCACGGTGGTAGCAAACTAAGGGGCATTCAATCGAGACAGAGTGTCGGGAAGTAACACGGCACTTGAGGGAAAATGCGGGCAAGTAACACTAGAATGAGTGGCCACACGGGGCAATTCAAGATTTAACGGATAGTTGTCAAAAACCCCGAAGTCAAATAGGAGCTTCAAAAATATGCTTACCCTGGATCTATGCTTCCGCTGCACAAGTGAATAGGGAAACGCGCCGAGAGCTCGTATTTTTAAGTCGGGAAACGCGAGGTCAACACGTGATCTCCGTTACCGTGCTGGCACTAGATGCCGGTTAAAAAAAACGTAATGAAGAAAAGACTATGGTTAGGTGGTTAACGGAAGGATGGAATCACGGAGTCAATAAAGTCTATAGGTATTGCAGTTCATAAACAAGACAGGAATGTAAACATTCTATCGCATACTAATGTGCCTGTATATATGAAATGACCGTAAGAGTCTAGCACACAACATCGATAACATTGATGGCCCAACAAATCAAACAGTATACGTTATCATTTGTATAATGTATACATATTAATTAAAACGGCTTAACACTAGAAATCAATTCTCATTAGTGTCTATTGGTAAACAATGAATTTACAAGATGTTGACTCCTTGACCTAGGGGGGGGAAGAAAAACAGATGTACCATTTCCAGATATAATACATAAAGATTAGATTCGAAGGACCGCTAATTGGGCGTTGCTGCCATCGAGTTCATTAAGCCCATTAGCCACAGTGTCCATCAATGACATCCATTTAGATTCTCTTACATTAAGAATAGCTGACAAATTGCCACCTCTGGGACCCACTTTCACCTTTTCAAGTACCAGCCATTTAAGATCATCCGGCTTGTGATTTTTTGAGACACAATGTTCAACGAGGGGGGCATCCACCACATTACACCGGATTCTGCTGTGGTGTTGCAGAATTCTGGATTTGACCTTCTGTTGTGTCTGTCCAATATAGAGTAAGCCACACGGGCAACTAATACCATAGATTACATTGAGAGAGTTACAATTAGTGAATGAACTAAGAGTAATCGAGTGTCCTCTGTATGTAAAAATCTTTGTTGTGTCAGTGGTTTCGCAGGCCTTACAGTGACCACACTTAAAATGTCCGATTATTGGTGGCAGACTCCAAAGTTCTTGGATGGTCGGTGTTGTTGCCGTTTCCAGGAAGGAGTGGACTACATAGTCCTTCACGCTTCTAGCTTTCCTGAAGGAGTGCATCGGCGGGTTCGGTTGGTCGATGTCATCAGCCACCAATTTCCAATGTTGATTGATCACTTTCTTAATTGCATTGCTCTGTGTGGAGAAAGTGGTGACACAAATCATTCTCTGCAATGCCACATCTTTTTTGGCCTTGGGCGTTAGGAGGGTTTCTCTGGGATTGAACCATGCCCTCTTGCGTGCTTTCTTGACCAATCTCCTCGGATACCCCCTTACTAGTAGTCGGTTGCTAAGATCCTCAGATTCGACAAGGTAGTCCTCTTTTTTAGTGCAGTTTCTGCGGATCCTCAAAAAACTGTCCAAAAGGTAAGTTATCCCTCAGGCCGCGTGGATGGTGGCTATTGTATCTGAGTAAGGAATTGCGTTCAGCAGGTTTCCGATACAGTGTTGTGTGCAATTTGTTGTCCTCACAGTAGATCTTGATGTCCAGGAAAGCAAGTTATTTGGCATCAGAGTGTATCGTGAACTGAATGTTATCATTACATTGATTGAGCCATTCATGAAAAACCGCTAATTCAATGGCGTCTCCATTCCAAAACAGGAGTATATCGTCAATGTAACGTCTCCATAAATTGATCTTGCCAGAGAATGGATTATTGTTGAAGATGAATAGCCATTCAAAGTGGTCCATGTAGATTATTGCTAGATCAGGAGCAAAGGCTGCTCCCATGGCAACACCTTTGGTCTGAACGTAGTGATCTCCTTGAAAGACAAAACTTTTTTTTTGCATAGCAATCGTCAAAAGTAGGATTATAAACTCTGTTGGACCTCTCATTGGTGATGGTCGGGTATTAAGAACTTCACTCATCACTTCCAAGGCAGGTATCTGGGGAATGCTGGTATATAAGGACACAATGTCACAGGTCACCAGTAGCTGGCTGCTGGGATCAAAGGGTAATTGGTCGACCAGATTGATCGTCTGCATCGTATCCCTTAGATAAGCCTCAGTTTTCTCCGCCAGTGGTTTCAGAAAGAAATCCACATACTTACATAATGGTTCCAGTAAGGAACCACATCCTGAAACAATGGGGCGTCCAGGTGGTTTGTGGAAATCCTTATGAATTTTGGGTAGAGTGTATATGGTAGGCAATCGAGGATATTTCTGGTTGAGATAGTCAAACTCAAGTTTACTAAGGATGCCTTGCCCATAGGCTTCGGAGGTAACTTGCAAAATTTCCTCTGCCAGTTCTTTAGTTGGATCGGATCGTAATTTGGAGTAGCTCACCCCATCTTGGAGCTGCCTCAAAATCTCATCCTTGTATGCCGTTGTATCCTGGAAGACGATGGCACCACCTTTATCAGCAGCCTTTATCACAATATCTCTGTTGTCCTTCAATTTGGTTAACGCCGTTCTTTCCAATTTACTGGTGTTGGAGATGGTGTGTTTGTAGGTAGCCAGTAATTTTGTCACGTCGGTTAATACCATGTTTTCATATGCCAAGATCTTGCTGGTCATTGCATTAGTGGGCGGGACAAAAGTGGAGGGGACCCTTAATCCTGTAACCGACTGTGATAAATCAGACACAGAATGTTTAAAGAAGTATCTCAAGCGGATCTTCCTAAAAAAGGCATGTAATTCAACCCTAGTGTCAAAGTTATTTGGATGAGATGTGGGTATGAAAGAGAGCCCCTTAGATAGAATGCGTTCCTCATCTTCAGTCAGTGTGTACGATGAAATATTCACCACTGGGTTGTCCTTTTCTACCATCTGTAAACCTTTCGTCTTGTTGATATTTCTCCATGGTTCTCTGTCTGGAAACGCACCTGCTTCCCTGCAGATGCCCTGCCTCTCTCCCAGTTGGTTGTATTGGATTGGCGACCTCTCTGCGGGCCCCACTGCCAGGTGCCTCGTCCTCTGGGGGGTCTCCATTGACCCTCGTCTAAAAAAGAAGGGTAGTAGCCTTGTGGGGGATACCAGTTATCACGGTAGCTCTGGTCAGAGCTGGTGGATGGTTGCTCGTTGTCACTTCCAGAGCTGAATGAAGAATCTGAGAAGGTGGTAAAGTTCCTTCTACCTCTATAGGAGCCTCTGCCCCTACCCGTGAATCTCCCTTGGTTATCCTGCTTGTAGTAATCCTCGTTTAAGTAGGGATAAGTGTTCTTTTTCTCATAAAAGCGGATATCCTTTGCAAGTTTGTCCAACTTCTTATTCTGAGTTGTGAGCTCAAAGTCTTTTAAAGATTTAGCCAAATTTGCCAAGGCCTCCTTTGCATTAGTTAGGGTTGAGTCACCGGCAATTTCCTGTTTGAGGGAAGCAATTTCTCTGGACAATGATTGTACCTGTTCGGCTGCAGTTTCAACTCCCAACACCATCCAGTGTCGTGAGGCGTTATTGGCAACAAAGCTAAAACCTTCTTTAAATTTGGGTATGTCAACAAAAATAGCCGGTTCGTTCTTAATCTGGAGACCTACTGGTATTACATTGGCCTGGAGATATTTAGTGAGTAAATGACCATGATGGCGGGTGCGTATTGGCTTTTTTTTCAAGACGTTCTAAACGTGCCACTTTATCGTTCAGAGTGAAGTCAATATTGGGAGTATCTGAAGATAAGAATTGGTTAGCAGGGTATTAGTTGCCCGTGTGGCTTACTCTATATTGGACAGACACAACAGAAGGTCAAATCCAGAATTCTGCAACACCACAGCAGAATCCGGTGTAATGTGGTGGGTGCCCCCCTCGTTGAACATTGTGTCTCAAAAAATCACAAGCCGGATGATCTTAAATGGCTGGTACTTGAAAAGGTGAAAGTGGGTCCCAGAGGTGGCAATTTGTCAGCTATTCTTAATGTAAGAGAATTTAAATGGATGTCATTGATGGACACTGTGGCTAATGGGCTTAATGAACTCGATAGCAGCAACGCCCAATTAGCGGTCCTTCGAATCTAATCTTTATGTATTATATCTGGATATGGTACATCTGTTTTTCTTCCCCCCCCTAGGTCAAGGAGTCAACATCTTGTAAATTCATTGTTTACCAATATACACTAATGAGAATTGATTTCTAGTGTTAAGCCGTTTTAATTAATATGTATAGATTATACAAATGATAACGTATACTGTTTGATTTGTTGGGCCATCAATGTTATCGATGTTGTGTGCTAGACTCTTATGGTCATTTCATATATACAGGCACATTAGTATGCGCTAGAATGTTTACATTCCTGTCTTGTTTATGAACTGCAATACCTATAGACTTTATTGACTCCGTGATTCCATCCTTCTGTTAACCACCTAGCCATAGTCTTTTCTTCATTACGTTTTTTTAACCGGCATCTAGCGCCAGCACGGTAACGGAGATCACGTGTTGACCTCGCGTTTCCCGACTTAAAAATACGAGCTCTCGGCGCGTTTCCCTATTCACTTGTGCAGCGGAAGCATAGATCCAGGGTAAGCATATTTTTGAAGCTCCTATTTGACTTCGGGGTTTTTGACAACTATCCGTTAAATCTTGAATTGCCCCGTGTGGCCACTCATTCTAGTGTTACTTGCCCGCATTTTCCCTCAAGTGCCGTGTTACTTCCCGACACTCTGTCTCGATTGAATGCCCCTTAGTTTGCTACCACCGTGATCCTACCGGATTCATGCATGGGACATAGATGTCTCCCGCAACACCTCCCAGAATCATTTCCCATTAGCTTTAAACATGTGGGCATTTCTGGTGACCCTTTCGTATTTTTCGACTGTTCATTTGCAGGGTCCTTTCTATTTCAACCGATTATTTATTCTCCTCCCTACCTCTTTTTAGATTTACTCCCCGACGGCGAACTAGCGGTGTTTAATTCCCAGCAGTTCATCCGTCAGAATCACTTTTGAATACCGTCCCAGTATTGCTGATCGCTGAGAACCTTAGGACTCAACCCGACAGAATAGTGTTCTGCGGTAAACCTATTTTTCGCTTACTGTTGGAGCGATTTTTTTGTACAAATATCCTTGTTCTGTGCTTTGATTTACCTAATTTGATTTTAGGTGTCCACCACTCTCTACGCCCTTGTTGTTACCACCGAGGAGTCTCAACCCCTCTTTCTTTGACGATCTTCGGACGTCCTAGAGGCCTGTCCTTCGACAGACATGGTAACTTCTGTGTACAATTTTAATTCATTTATTTCAGTCCCTCAGAATAGAGATTGATGAGTCTTACACTCGTTCATTTTTGTTCCTTTAGGTGCCCACCCTCCATCCATTTTTACCCCAGTCCTGATGAAGACCCCATCTCGTAAGGTCGCATTGAGTACCTACAACACTCAAGGGGTCGAAACGTCGACATAACACCGTTGCCAATATTTTCACCAGTACAGGATGCACTGTGATCATTTATATATGGCATTCCTCAGAACTGTTGATATTGTGACCATGATTTGATCTGTATGTATTATGCGGCAGTGATTTAAGTATGCCGATCAATTTGATTGTAATTTAGTGTATTTATCATTGTGTTCACTTCCTCTCAAATCCCACACTAATTCACTCACTCCCTTACCCCTCTCTCTGGGCACGTGTATTACTTTAACAAATTGTTGCTCAAATTGTGGACTTCATTTAAACATTTAAACCTATTCGATGTGATTAAATGGCATTCGAATTTCCTTGAGTTTTTTGGTCAACTGTTTTTTAATGTTTTGTTTTGAATGATTTGTATGCTGGGACCACTTTTCTCCATACTGTTCCCTACCCAGGTCCCAGTGACTTTATATGGGTTTACCCTTTTCTTTAACCAGACTCAAGATGATGGCACCATTTCTCATTTGTGCCCAGGAGCTTTCCGGGATAATTCTAACACCAACATTGTCATAGTACAAGACACTCTCAAATGATCCTTCTTGAATGGGCATCTATCAGGTTCCTAGTGCGTAGACCTGCTGAAGGCCCTCGCCATCTTCGGACTACTATGCAAATGCGTAAAGGAACTAAGTGCTTATGGTAGCAACTTGGGGACAGATAGGGAAGAAAGAAACACTGAACTGGAGTTCACTCTTGGGTTGGACTCATCTCAGGTGGAACAGGAGGATTCACTGGCACACATATGGTACGTCACTGTGCTGTCTGCAAAACATTGGGGACCACTAATAAGCATTGATCATGAATAACGTTCAGACAAGAATAGCGCAGTCAGGTTTCAAAGGTGGATGTTGCCATGACAAACCCCTCTTCAAGATCACTATACCTGGAGGTATCATTGTTTTCACTTCCTCTCAAATCCCACACTAATTCACTCACTCCCTTACCCCTCTCTCTGGGCACGTGTATTACTTTAACAAATTGTTGCTCAAATTGTGGACTTCATTTAAACATTTAAACCTATTCGATGTGATTAAATGGCATTCGAATTTCCTTGAGTTTTTTGGTCAACTGTTTTTTAATGTTTTGTTTTGAATGATTTGTATGCTGGGACCACTTTTCTCCATACTATCATCTTGAGTCTGGGCAATATTTGCCCTTTAAGGGGAACATCAAGGCTCTCTTTTCGTGGGAGACCTGGGGTCACATCAATGTAAGTCAGTTGCAACATATCTCTAGGTTGCAGAACTGTGGGCAGACAAAGATAGAGCTTTTAATAGTGGTCGAAAATTCATACCTCATAGTCCTTGAGCCTGAATGTGCTCGGTTCTGGGAGCATCCTTTAACCAGGAAGCTTTCCAAGTTGTCCTCTGGTTAAAGAACTGAGCCGACCTGCTCATGTACACTAAAATGCAATTCAGAACTAACAGCTCTTTCTTTGCCTGTTTCCACCACATTGAAAGTCCACCACTTTTAGTCAGCTGGCCGGTTTCAGATTATATTTGTATTTTCCAAATACTCCACATTTTTTGAGTTAAAAAACAATTCGAAAATCCAAACCTTATACTTAAGTTTCTGTCTGCTTAAATTGCCATTTTTATTTCACCTTTTTCCTGAATTTTAATATTAAAAGATAAAAACTGTTGTGGCGACTATCTCCATTGTTTGTATCCTTCGACCTTCCACTGCTTCTGCATTCTCCACACATTCCCCCTCATCTTCCAAATCTGGGCCTATGGGTGGGAGGTAACACTCCACAAATTATGCCACCGGGCGAATTTAATGCGAAAGATGAAGCAGATGACCAGGATATAGTTTATATTCTATGACTAAACTGGGTTATACATACATCCAGTACTTATTTGAGCTCTACCGAAGTCCAAAACTTATTTAGTATACCAAATTCACATTTAGGTATGTTTTTAGCAAAGCTGCTTGCTGAGCAACACGCCTAGACTACATCAACTTAAGACATGGTTACCTGGTTGTCAAAAGTGTGCCGCAATCATGATATATAGCAGTCTTCAGAATCTTCTACATAGACCATGTGTACCAATAACTGTGTTGGTGTTAGATATTTTGACCACCACGTACTATTTGAGACCCACTACTCATGCATGAGCATCACTAAAAGTGTGTTAAAAGTGTTTTAAAAACGTTCACACCCTCTCTAGTAGAAAACTATTTGTTTAACTAGACTAATCCGGATTCCTATTGTCATGACCCCTCATGCGACCTCTGTGTAGTGGGCCTAGTGCGCAGGGCTTATGTTGCTTTACCACTGTGGTGCTTTTATGGCACACTATGATATAACTGATGGTCCCCCAGCTCCCTCATGGCTGATGTGTCCCCAGCATCCCTCATAACTGATGTTCCCCTGCTCCCTCATGACCGATGCTTCCCTAGCACCCATAATTCCATTGCGCTTGCATCCCTGCAAGCATTCCCCAAATCCCGTGAACCAATGGATTGCTGTCCCTAGGCCCTAACTGTAGTTTTCCATTAAATCCTTACAAGCTTCCCCCAGAATACCATGAGTCAATGGCAAGTCTTGTTATCACTATTACTGGGGTCTTGGTGTTGTTTTCCACTATGCACCTTCGAGCGAAAATGATACATTAATTTCCTGTGATTTGGTTTCAATCAATAAGTTGCATCTGACCATTCTGTAAGGTCAAAGAGAGTGTACTAACACATGTTTTCTCCAAGGTTCGAGAACCTTCCAGATGGCCATGTGCCCCATGTGCTGCACGTGATCTAGCTACATCCATTGAGCCTTCAAGAAGGTATTTAAACCACTCAAACCTGAATCATGGCTTGCCCTCACTCCCTGCAGAACAAGCTTCACCCTTCCCACTCACCCGAAGAATCCTGCTGTAACCCAGAAGTGCTCTAGTCTTCTTAAAGTCCATCTGGACCGGTGGCAACAGCTCCCTCGATGTTTTCCTACTCGCTCCCTCCTGCACAGCTACTCCAGATGACCCGCGACTACCAGAGTCAAAGCCTCAAGATCTTTGAACCTCAGTCAAGTGTAAGAATTAGCCTGAGTACTTAATATCAGGTTAGTGCACACTAAACCTCCGACAGGAGTGAGTATTCCAGTCTTCAAAGACTATAGACTTTTCCTCCATGTCCTCTCTGTATTACTTCAGCGCTTTTTGTGAGTATAAAACTCCGGACCCTTACAACAACCTTGGAACTAGAATTGTATTGTACAAGGATTAAATACTTGAGCTCCGTGTCTCTCTGATGAACAGTAGTGCCTAGAGAAAGCACTTTAGAGTCTTTGATATGCATATGGACCTTGTACCAAAGTCTGTATTTCAAGTTATTTCTAGGAGTGCCTCACTCCAATCTGTGATTTTGGTTATTCTGATCTCATGCCATGCTGCTGATGAAACCAATAAGTTTGTGTTATTGAATTTAATGCATAATCATTGTATGTAGAGACTTGTTAGTGTACTGGTGGTATCTGCCGCCTCTTGTTATTTGTAGTGCAATGTGTCATTGCAAAATCTGAGGTTCTGGTCCCTGGCACATCTACCTCGCTAACATAGAAGGTCTTAGAAGTGACAGATCCTCTTACGCAGTGTCGAACAGCCGCAGAGCAGATCCAATACGGCAAGTCTCTCTTTTCTTATTTTATCCTAATGCCCATTCCCCCCAAGGGCCATGCTTTGTTTAAACAAATGGGCTTGGCCTTGAAAGGGCTAGGCCCTGAAAGGAACTGGCAGTCCAGCATCAGCTCCAGTATTGTCTCCGCAGTTGAGACCAGGTGAGTGCATGACACCTATCTTTACCTATTACTCGTGGTTTCCACAAGGTTCAACATTTACCCTGATGCTGTTTAAGCATTTAAAAATATTTGAATTGAAACAACAAATCTTTACTGTTGAACATGAAACACCAAGATGTGGTATCAGAACATTGGGGACCACATGGTGCTGTTTCAGGTTTGCCTGGAATCACTAGAAGTGTTACTTTTCACCAATTCGCTAATGACAATCAACATTACATCAAAATGTTATCAGCCAACATCATCCACAAACTCCTATCATGTTAAGACATCATCAAAACAATATTATGTGCTTTAGACCTCAAAATGGTCTAAAAACTGGCTTTGTTCTCATCAACCCTGACACATTTCAACCTCATATACTGGAATTGCTCATAATCATGAATATATAAGGTTTCTCTCCTTGTCTTTTCCTGTCTGACAACACACTCCACTTTTCTATTAACTCTGCCCTGTCCTTCACAGACTATTTTAGAAAAAGATATGTTGTGCTTTCCGCATATCCTGCTGCACCAAACCAAGCCTTTCTTTTGCACAAATAGCCTCAAATGTGTTTGTCAGTCCTGCCTCATATATAAATGGGGGCAACATCCTGCTAAATTGACTCTTGAAGTCCACCAAGACTTTACGCAGTCTGTATTCTGTGGATCACCATGAAGGCCCGCGGTTGCATCTATAAGGCCTTCAACTGAAACAAACTGAATGACCATCCCATCAAATGAAACACCCGCTGAGCCGCCCGCTCAATACACAGAAAATCGTGGCCAGCTTTGCAGTTCCACAGATTGGCAAAGAAGGCACGTAGAAGCAGGCATTCTAATTGTATACCACAAAACGTATAGCCTCAGTCTAGACTTTAGACTTGGTCTGCACTCCAAGAGGGTCTAATAACCCAACCCTTTACCACCTTTCCTCCAGCCAAGCACTAAACCACCCATAAATTGTTTGTGATCAAAAAATATATATCAAACTCTATGATTTGCAGCTGCCCTGCTCCTGTGCAACTAGACTGCTAGGCAACTCTTTACCACCACACTGAACTATTCCCTCTCCATCCTCGTTTAACCCGCTTCAGTGTAATTTACTTGACTTGTAATCTATAAACATGCCTTAAGCTGAACGTAACTGTTATTCGTATGTACAGTGCTTCCTTGCCTTTCTGTGTTAGGTCCACACAAAACAATGACACATAATATGAAGAAATGCTTTGTCATAGTTAGCATGCTACACTTGCAATTGAGCAATGTTCTCGAAGGACTTGGACTTCCATCGTGGAGGGATGCCTCCATTCCTAGGAACTGTAGATGTATGTATGCATATTACATGCATTTTGCAAAGCGATGAAGGGTCACTTTTTCGGTCTGGTTAATTGACTGCCAGAGCTCATGTTATAAACTCGCACATAGATTGAGCTTTATTCCAGCCCCCTTCAGCTATTGGCTTGCTTAAAAAGTCTTTCAGATTTTGGATCAGCTCACAGGAGTTTTGATTAGCTATGGTAAATGAAGATGCAGGGTAGCCAGTAGTATAGGTAGAGATGGTGGTAGGGCCCACCAGGAGCAGCATCTTTGCTGCTCAGCCCATGTATTCCAACTGCCACTCACTCAAACCGTGCATACATCAGCAGCATTCTATTACCTCACACGCTCACACTAGCTGAGCAGCAAGGGGCATAACAATAAGGAGAGAATGCATGGCATAGAAATGAATATACTACAATAGCTTTACATTTTGTAGTTAGGATTAGGAGAGGAGCCCAACTCAGTATGCACAAAAGCTGACAGGAACGGCTGTTGGGGGCGAGCACACTCAACCAGCATGGCCACAGGGTGGCTTCAGCCTCACGTTGCTACCAAAAGAAAAATTCCTGGACCACGCAGAAGATCAACATCTTCAGGCAGGTGGGCATCTTTAATGAAATACTGCTTCTTCTGCCAGCCTTGGTGCAGAGGTGGGCACCCCAAGTGCCTTTGGCAGCTTCCTCATGCAAGAAGCACTTGACCGCAGCAGCAGCTACCCTAGCATCTCCTGCAGCAGTAATCTGAGCCGCAAGGAGGTCAGCATGGAACAACTGATGTCCTCGCTCGGTCACATGTTTGAGCATAGGCTGATGCGCTGTATGCAGCGGGGGGGATCAGGTGTGCATTGTATGATGAAAGTTTGCCTATCCTATTCTAATATAGCAGCCACAGAAAGTTGGTCTCTGCAGTGTTAGACATCTGCCACTCTGATTATCTTGGAATGGGATTATCTCATGCCATGAGGGTCTCGAGAATTTTTCAGTAAATCATATTTTATTTCTAGTAAAAATAACACAGTTGGCACCCAGACTGAGAAGCCCAAAGAACCAATGATGATTGTGTTGAGGGCTGATGTGGTGAAATGCTTTTGTTAGCCGATACCACCCTCTAGGACTTTACATTCATTTTATTTTATATTTAAAAGGGGTCAATTCTTAGAGTAAAATGCTACTACTTTCTGATCCACCAACATAGGCCCACACTGTACAACCTGGCTTGAAGCCATGTATTGGAGGATCGCGTTCCAATGGTATTTGCTTTGTTCCCTGTTTGTGGCTGTCCTGGTCACTTTAACTGTGTATCTGGTCAAATGTGTTCTGGGCATCCTATGGAGATCCAGAGGCAACCCCTCTTCCCCATACCACCTACTGCTCAAGACTGTCTCTCTGATGACCTGGGTGTTCTCCTTCAACAGCTGGAGGAACTAGTGGTTGCCACTGATATCTGCCTTGAATGCTGAGCCCAAAATATGGGGATAAGTAATCAGACCCTGCCCTAATTTAAGTTGACTAATCAGTTCGCTCCCTGTTAAAATGGCATACCCTGTACTCTGCATAACTTTCACTATTGATATGCTTATACATCAGTTTAGAAAAGAGTTGTTGCAATGTACACACGCTATATGTGAACGTATGTGTTTGAAATATTAATAAAATCCCTTTTAAACTTTCATGATACAATGCTACATTTATGTATTATGCTGTGATTGTTTTCTGTTGAAAAAGTGGAGTGGTTTAGTTTTCCACAGCCAGTATGTATTTTTGGACTCAGACTCCTAGTAGAATGCTGTGGCTTTATGGTCTTGGAAATGGATCTATGTTTCTGGAAGCAAAATCTTTCACCCCAGGTCAGGGGTGGATGCATGCCCTGTAGGACATTGTCAGTTCTGTAAATGTTTTAGTCTGAATATGTGATTACATTTATATTCTGCCTAATAGAGTGATGTAGTATAGTCTAGAGGCTCTACCGGCCACTAAAGGCCCGCCCCAGCGTTAAAGGTCCAAGCCGAAGGCGGGTGCCTTTAACAAGAGAGCGGGCCTTTAATTGCCGATATAGCCCACTATGGAGGGCTCTTAGGCTATTTTAACATTCTGCTCCACAATTTGTAAAACAAAGGCCTCACGGAGCCTGATGGGATTGAAATACCCTAGGCTCCATGAGGCCTTATTTTCACAGCAACAGCTGTGAACAAACATTGGAATGTTGGAGCTCCGGGCTTCTACCGGTCATTAGAAGCCCGGAGCACTCCATTATTTTCAATGAAGCTCTCAACATTCCAATGTTCTAACATGAATTTCCTTTTGAGTTAATATAGCCTTATAGCCCGCCGTAGTGGGCTATACTGGCTATTAAAGGCCCGCTACAGCGTTAAAGGCCCGAGCTGAATGCGAGGGACTTAAACAACGTAGTGGGACTTTAATAGCCGGTATAGCCCTGCTACGAAGGGCTATAAGGCTATTAGAACATTCTGCCACTAGAGGGCAGAATGTTCTAACAAATGAAACAAAGACCTCTCGAAGCTCGAGGGGATTTAAATCCCCTCGAGCTTCGAGAGGCCTTTGTAAGACATTGGAATGTTGCTCTGCCCGCCTTTACCGGCCCGTAGACGCAGGGAGAACTCCATTGTCTTCAATGGAGCTCACAACATTCCAATGTTCTAATAAAGATTAGAACATTGGAATGTGGAGCACTCCATTGTAGACAATGGAGTGCTCCATGCTTCTACGGGCCGGTAAAGGCCCGCAGCGCAACATTCCAATGTTTTACAAAAGCCTCTCGAAGCTCGAGGGGATTTAAATCCCCTTGAACTTCGAGATGCCTTTGTTTAATTTGTTAGAACAGTCTGCCCTCTAGTGGCAGAATGTTCTAATAGCCTTATAGCCCTTGGTAGCAGTGCTATACCGCTATTAAAGTCCCGCTGCTTTTGTTAAAGTCCCTCGCCTCCGGCTCGGGCCTTTAACGCTGCAGCGGGCCTTTAATAGCCGGTATAGCCCGCTACGGCGGGCTATAAGGCTATAATACAATACGTTTACATCAATAATTACCAAGTGTTCCCATGTCATGTATGGCACCTTCAACAAGCCCTGGCTTGTTAGCCAACAATGCTTTGAATGCTGGAGCTTGTAGGCCCATACCTTTCACTTGTAATGTTAAAGTCTCAGAATGTAAAGTGGTGCTGATTTAAAACTAAGGCATGGAAGAATAAGTCCACTTGATGTGCCACATGCCAGATATATTAGGCTGTTCCCCAAAATAAAATGCCCCAAAGTCTGAATATATCACATTATCAAACTTACTATTTGCATTAATTTATACTGTTGTGATTCTGTGCACAAGGAGACCCGTCTGCCATGATGTTTGCTTATACACCACTTACAGCAACCACAGGCCAATTCAAAGCACAACACGGTCACCTGGTGCCTTCAGCTTCTCGAATGATACGGGACAGCAGTAAGGAGGAATTGGAAACATCTAAGATGGGCTTTTTGGAAGTTTCTTCGTTACATTATAAGAACAATTCTAACTGCAATCTGTGAAGCTCGAGATACAATATTGCCTTTGAACATTATAATTTATCAGAAATTAGTTAAGAGATAATTGTTAATGACAGGCATGTCAAAGCCAGAGAAGTGACAACAGAAATGCAAAAAAACACGAAGAAGGATCCTTGGGCTTGTGTATTCTATCAGGACTTTTAAAGATGTTACCCAGCACAGGTTGAGGGTTTATTTTTGTTTCTGTCCCAGAGAGAAACAAAATAAAAATCCCACACCCTTTTCTCCTCAACCTTACTTATCTTCTGAATCTACTTTAGTGTAAAAACTGTTAATCCCTACACGGGTCTCATTCATATTCAACAGCACTAAACCTTACCAAAACATCTCAAATCACACCCAGTGGCGGCTGCCATAAAACAAAAGGGGCGAGGGACGGATTTGGGGTTGCGGGATGGGGAAAGTAATGATTTTTTAAAGACTTCCCTTCCCTCTCACTGCTGCTGCCTCCAATGCTCACCTTGGCGCGCTCCCAGCAGTCTCTGGGAAAGTAGGCTCCTTACCCAATGCAGACGCTGCTCTCATGCTATGAGAGCAGCACCAGATTGCAGGATCAAACTTAATGGAAGTAGAAGGTGAGATTCATGTGCATTTGGGGTAGTGGGGGGCTAACATTAAAAGCGGGCTGCGGATCTCCCCACTAGACGACCGTACTTGTAAGAACTGTAACGATGTACCATATGGTTCAGTGGTGCCGCCCGGCATCCGGGATGTGGGCAATACGGCTGTGTATGCTGCACGGATAAATGGCTAAGGGGGGAGAGAAACCTGCATTAATGACATTTATCCTGAGTGTTGTACGATATATTTGGTCCTGCAATAAAAATGGTTTGACAAAAAAAATGAGAGCAGCACCAGGATTGGTCTGAACAGCCTGCCCTGCTGCTCAAACACTGCCTGGGTTGGAGAAATAGAAATGCGTACGTCTGTTTGGCCGGCCTAAGACGGCTGGCCAAACTTACACGCGCAATTCTAAGTGCCCACCACTCCACCCGGCCCCGCCGTACAAGCATGCAAAACCAGTCACAGAAAAATAAAATGATGTTGTTTTATTATTTTATTTTTCTAGCGATGCTACTCTGTCATTACGGAGGTGCCGCGTCGGATCACACCACACCAAATACAGCACTCACTGAAAATACCTCTAAACCTACTGCATCCAGAACCACCCACAGCACCAATGCCATCTGTACAGGTATCTAAAATAGCAATCACACCAGCCAGCACACAAGTAACAAAACTGTTCAGCATATCACATATTAGGTTGTCTTCCGGTATGTAATGCAAGAATCGCACCATAGAAGTTAAATGACAGCAGAACACAGACTTAACCGACAATCTCCACACCTAACACCTGAGATTTTACAGGACATCAATCAGAAATGAGAATAACAGCTACCACCGAACCCATTGTTCTGAATCTGCCTACCCTCTGAAGCAACTCTTTGGTATTTCGCAATCCTTAAGCCAAGCAAGGCTGAAAGAATTCTGCAACAGCTTGGGTGAGCACTTTCATCAACAAAGCAAGGAAACTAGTCTCTCATCACCATAGCAATGGCTACTCTGGAAAACACTCAGATCAAAGCTGACAGCAGAATTGGAAGGAGCTCATTTTCTCTCCTCTGTTAATCGCCGATTCCTCAAAGCTTATTGGCTCATGCTATGAATCTGAACTCCTGATCTCAACCTCTGAGGCAGTACAAATAATCCTCATCTCATTTCCAGAAGGAATGTTCCTTTATAAGATAAAACCTCATATATCAAGTCACTTATTAAGAAGCCAACCTTGGACCATACCAAGTAGGCCGCCTACAGATCAATAACCAATGGATCTGTCTTGATTATGGTGATTAAAAATGCAACTTTAAAGCAGCATCAAAGCGCATGACCGTCTCGTTAAGGCTTGTTGACACTTTGATCGCTTTTCTCCCTCTGTGTGACAAGAACATCATTTAGAGGTTGCCAGATACAGTGCATCTGCTTAAAAAGTCAGATGCCCGTTCACCAACCTGTAGAGAATCCACACAGTTTCTGCCAGCGGAGCCTCGGCTCGCTGCACCAACAGAAACCCTTGGCTTGACAGCCCTTCCTCACTGGGCTAACGGGTCACGTTGTTGGTCGCCCCAGTCTATTTGAGCCAACTCATTTTTACTTTCCAGGTTTTTCCATCCTTGGTTTGCCTCAGGAGGCCCAGTGTAAAATAAATGTCCATAACACAATGAGAGAAACTCCTGGTATATCAGGGACATTAATCATTCCCTTTACATCATCGACCTCCCAAATTGGAAATTTGTTGCTAAAAAGAAAAACAGAATGTAGAGTGGACCATTCTCTTAGCTCCACTGGACGTGCCACTCTTAGAGCACACTGATAACTCTAGTGAACTTCACTACAATTCACATAGTACTCTTCTGTATGGTGTATCTATTTACTTCGGGTGACTAAGGGTGTGATCAAGGTTGCTGGGCCATGTAACTCTCTTATGGGCTGGATTAAAGTCCTGTTTTCACACAAAACACAGGTGGTGTTCCAAGAGGTGCAGATTACTGGCAGGCAGACTAGTGAGTGCCTATGCCTGGGGATTTTGTAGGCTGTGAGGTGAGGGTAGTTTGACAGTGAGTTGTGAAAACCAGAAAATAGGGTACAGGCCTGATGGAGGATGTGGACCAGGGCTCAAAGTTAGAGTGTGAAGACCAGCAGATATGCTTTTAATTTACATTAGGGTTGGTCACTCTTCAGGGCTGGGTGATAGACACTTATTAGAGACCCAGTAAAAGCCTCTGTTGGCAGTTAGGCGGGGCTGAGGGCTGGTGAGGGCTGGCTGGGGTAATGCGAGAGCTAGTTAAGGCATCACAGGGTTCAGTAAGGGTCTCTTGAATGTTCTGAAGGCCAGGGAAGTCTGTGGTTTAGTGAAAGGTATGACAGAGAAGGTTTAGCAGCCTCATAGCTCTGCCAAAGTGGGTCTGAAGATCAGTTGGGGATTATTGAATGTTGGTGGAGGACATGAGGGCCAGCTGAGGGTTTCTGATGGTCACAGTTTGGGCATAGGGTCTCAGATTGTTGCTGATGACCAGTTTATTGCTAGTAGATGTCGACCTGCGTGCTCAGGCCAGCCATCTAGTTTTCCACAAGAAATCGAAAACTCCTTTATTCTCTAAATAGCTTTCTTTTAGTTTTCTTTGTATGTAGACTGCAGGTTTTCTTCGGCACCAGAGTACTTTGATGGGTATTTGCACGCTTCATAATTATTATTAACAACATTGGGCCAGATGTACGACCTGCAAAATAGCGCATCGCAAATTGTGACTCATTTGCGACTCGCAATTTGCGAGGCGCTATTTGGCATGTACAACAGTGTATTTAACACTGTTTGCGATTCCCAATGGGCTCGCAAATTGCTAGGCTCATGAATATTAATGAGCCTCTCGCAATTTGCAAACTTTAAGGAAAACGGGATGCATTAAAAAAAAAAAATGAAACGTTTTTGTTTCATTTTTTTAAGGGCAGGTAGTGGTCCCTGGGACCACTGCCTGCCCATAGAAAATATGTTAAGAGACAGGCACAAAGAGGAAGGGGTCCCCTGGGGACCCCTTCCAAATTGCGACTGCATTACGAGTGTTTGCGAGTGTTGCGAGTGTTTTGCGACCGAAATTGCAGTCGCAAAACATTCAAACATGGGGTTGCGGTTGCTATTAGGAAGGGAATGCCCCTTCCTAATAGCGACTCGCAATTCCTAAATAGCGAGTCGCAAATAAATTGCGACTCACTATTTAGGTATTGTACATAGCCCTTTCACATTTTGCATGCGATACATCTAGCCCTAAATTAATAAATAGAGAGGTGGGGATGACTTAGTTAGCTGATTATCTTTAAAGGCTAAATGTCCATCTCTGAATGTTAGTGAGGGTTTTAATGTGTGGGTGAGGTATTGGTGTGAGGCTCAGAGAAGCCAGTGCACAATCTGTGATGGCAAAGGAAAGGGCCTTCCAAACAGATGACCGAGGAAAGTGTAGTGCACTTTGAGGGGTTCCCAGAGTCCTCCTAGGCAGATGTCTAATGGGGTGGATGGGGTGAATGAAGAGGTCTTAGGCATGTGTGAAACCACAGCAGTAGGCCATGCTCCCGGCAGGCCACTGTCCCACCTTCCATCCTGCAGAGAGGGTTGAGGATTGGACTACACTGGAGTATGCCCCTACTTGTGTTCTCTCTGGTACACAGGGTATCCAGGGGGCCCCTGTAACTTCATGAGTACACTTTTGGAGTCAAGAGGCAACCCCATAGAAGGGCTCTGAGCCTATGCTTTTCTTTTGGCTGGGCACAGCCTACCTGCTTTGTCTGGAAAGCAACCTTGCATGTCTGATGCTTGTGCTGCACCTGTTTTGTGTGAGAAGAGCTCACACTGATGCCACCTCTTGTGTAACTCTTTTACATTTTAGAGACTGCTTACACTTCTTTCTGCTTCAAATGCAGTACCAGTTATTGGGGTGTAAGGGAAGTTCACACTCGTCATGCCTGGTCTGTGCCTGGTCTGTGCCTGTTCAGTATGCAAGAGAACATACTTTAAAACTCTCTGTATGGGACGAGTTCGAGAGATCAGAGCTAAAAGACTCTGGGCCTCATGTAGTTAGCTAAATACCGGTCGGTAACGGCCGAAATTCGGTAAATATCCCGTTACCGACCGGTATTTAGGCACTTGAGATGTAGGAGGCATGATTTAAGGATTCGGTAATTTACCGAATCGGTAAGGGATCGGTAAAATACCGAATCGGTAAAATACAGATTCGGCAAATTACCGAATCCTTAAATCATATGTAGGGAGCACTCAAGTGAGTGAATTTCAGTAGTAAGGATTCGGTATTTAACACCAACTACAGGTTGATGTTAAATAACGAATACCTTTCAAAAAGCTAAATTTGGCTGCTTTAAAAGTGCCATGTGGCAGACATACATGCCCTTAGGGCATGTATGTGCGCCACATGTGCACACATGCACGAATCAGGGGTGCAACAGGGTGTCAATGTGACACCCTGCCACCCATGATTATGCTTCCCCTATTACCGATTCGGTATTTACCGAATCGGTAATAGTAAATGGCTTCCCATTCATTCCTATGGGCCTCCAGGCCCATAGGAATGAATGGGAAGGGATGCATGATTACCGATTCGGTAAATACCTATTCATAAATACCGATATTTACCGAATCGGTAATAATTACCGATTGTTTACCTACATACTATTTACCGATTCATAAATACCGAATCGGTAAAAGTCGGTATTTATCAATCTGTAAATAGTATGTTACCTACATATGGCCCTCTGTATTGTAGATTCCCTTCCTCTGTGCCATCTCTATTTGTACTAAAGTAACTAAAATTCCTCAATACATGTTAACTGTCCCTTAAAGCTCAAGCTAGGATCAAGTCAGATGCCTACCTCTGGCTCAGCTCGAGGCCTTCTTGGACCTTCAAACCCAAAACGAGTAGAGTTTCCTTGTGGTTTTTGCCAGCTAACATGCTCCTACCGCATGCAGCAAGAATTCAAGACAAAGCAAACCCATCTAGTGGCTGAACTGCACAATATGCAACAAGAAAACCTGTGATCAATCCCCATTGCACTGCTAACAAACTGTATGATCCTAGGCAACAATTTCTTTTTACTGATCCTCAGTTTTCATCATTACAAATTAGAGCACCTTCAAATATGTGAGTTTAGGATGTGTGCTGCACAAAAACGTCTAGTGTTTGATTTAATAGAATATAAACAAATCTTGGCCACATTTAAGGCGTCCATGAGACCTGACTTGCCTCTTAACACACGTTGCGGTAAGGACAGGAATGTTTCTAAGCTCATATTTAAAAACGGTTACTTTTAATAAATGCCACTCAATGCTGTGATATAATTTGATGTAGTAGGGTGAAACGATTCAGTGTATTAAATGAACTCACTTCTGGGGCATGACCAACCATCATGGCCATGTGGACGTGATCCACCGAGGCTCAGCAAAGTACTCTGCAGACACCGAGGCAACTGGTGCCTTAAAGCCAAATTTTGCAGCCTTGCTGTAATGATGGAGCTGAGAAACCGCTTGCAATGCGTGCAGAGAACTAATTTCTTTCGGGAAAGCTCAAACTACAGATTTCCACTCAGGTCAATTGTGACGGCCTGAAGCAACATGGTGACTTCAGCTCTTTCTGAAGGCACTCTTTGGCCCCATGATGATCGGTGGGTCCCGATCTCCCGTTGTGGTAAGGAAGGCTGAGTGAGAACTTGCACGCCCATAGTTGATTTGAATGCGCTGCTACCTGACCCTGTAACTCCTCCCCAGGTGAGGCACTCCCAGCTAACAAGCGTGCTCCATACCCCTGGGGAAAGGGAGAATCTCGGAGGAGTTGGGCGGCTCTGGTGCAGGACACTAAATAAACTGGAGGGAGAAGGTCTAGCAAGGGCATAGATGGGACAGTGGTAATAATGCAATGCAGCTTCCTATGAAGGCCTACTCCATCCATGTTTGCACCAAGGAACCCACTTCATCTATAACATGGGCTGTAACGCTACCCTGACCCCTTATGCTCGGGACCCTCTGCGAGGCCCAAGGCTGCTGGAACCTGGGGGCCCTCTGACCCACACGCTCTGATAGCCTTTATGCCGCCAAAGTAGATGCAAGCCAACAGGGTGTCTAGCTACTTTACCCCAGCAGATGCATGAGATCCTGGCACCAATTCCAGTCCCGGCAACGTAATGGCTCTGACCAAAGAAGATCCCCTCCAGGAATTTAAGATGGAACTTAGAGAACAACTAAAGGTGGACCTGTTCTCCTCCTTTGAAACCTTCAAAGCAAATATCAATTCCAGGTTGGTCTTCCTCAGGCCAAGGTAGACTCAGTTGGCACACACACACTCGACCATAAGTCAAAATACCAGGGCCTTGAACAGAAACTGAAACCTTTGGAAAACACCATAGAACGGCTGGAAACCCAGCTGCTAACTGTCCTCCTGAAGTGTGAAGATTTGGAAAATCAGTCCTAATGAGATAACATATGAATTTGAGGCCTGGAGGAGGGAGTAGAAGGGCCAGATTCAGAAGCCTTAATGGTGGGCATATTTTTGGAGCTCCTGGGTGCGGCTCATGTGGCACAGTGACTGGAGAGAGTGCACAGGGTAGGCCCACTAACGACTGGTGGAGGGAAGCGCCCTAGGGATGTTCTCTTCAAACTACATTCCTTTAAGACCAAAGAACTGATCCTACAAGCAGCCTGCAGGCAAGATTCTGTATCGTTTCAGGGAGTAAAATGCTCAGACTTCCAGGATATTGCCCCCGCCACACTGGCAAGACGTCTACAGTTTAAGCCTTTCGGCATATCCTTCGAACACCAAAACAGCATACATCACTTCATAGAACTGGAAGATGCAGCATCCCTGTTGGGATTGACGCTGATTGAAAACTAAAGCTCGGAGGGTGGGTGGGGGTAGATGCCCCTGTGGGACCTGCAAACCGGTTTACTAAGGGCCTGTGGCAGTCGCAATGAAAAGTGAAACGCTTTGGAAAATGGCGAACTCCAGACTGATCTTTACAGCCTCCCTTATGCTATCTCTCTCTACAAGCTACCCTCGGAAAAGCTGTTAGATCAAGACTTCAGGGCTACTTTGGCTTGCGAACAGTCACAATCCTATCAACACCCCACAGTGATGGGTGCCACGCCCTCGACCTGGGAGCTCATCAACTTCTGTTGAGCTTGCTACCCAGTCGTATGATGCATCTACCCAGGACTAATTAATAGCCAGTTGCCAAACTATTTTGCTACTGAATGGCATCATGTACAGCAGCGGATTTGAGTCCAAAACAACTGAGTTGATTAGGTTTGAACTGAGTTTGACCCATTGTTGGGAGACTGGACTCCCACAGTTGAATAGCTTTTTGTTATTGAATATGTTGCATGGCTGGATACAAGGTTCTGAGGGGGGGTGGAGGGATCGATGGGGAGATGGGAGAGGGCTGGACTGGTTGATTGTTTTATGATGCGAGGACAAAGTCTCAACACTTACTTTAATGACTACTGGGGATGGCCTATAGCGCCTTACCGATATCTAAACCATCTGTGGTAATGAATGCCATATTGTGGAACATTAAGGGGCTTAACTCCCCAGCTAAATGCCACAAGTTCCGGAAGTATGTCCTTGACTGAAGATTCAACATCATAGCATTACAACAAACGCACCTCAAGAGCAGCGAGGACCACCAGCTGCACCACAAGTCATATCCCCTAATATACAAATCTTTGTCTGCCACTAAAAATAATGGAGTAGCCCTCCTTTTTCACTCCTCCCTGAAATTCCAAATCACCAGTAGGAAATCCAACAAAGAGTGGAGGATAATAATGGTAAAGGGATGCAAATGCACAGTAGCCATGATTTACGCACCTAATTTGGGACAGTATGACTTTCTTCTCTCCTTTCTGGGGGGGTTCGCAGAAGGGTACATTATACTGGTGGGTAATTTCAATCTTGCATGGGACCCACAACTTGATAGTGCCCAGCCTTACAGAACATATGCCGGCAATTTCACAAAAAAAACGAAACAAGAGCTTCGACAACTGGGATTGTTAGATGCTTGGAGATCTGTTCACCAAACCAGCCGTGGCTACAACTATTTTTCCCACTCCCACCGTACATATTTTAGACTAGATCACATCTTCATTAGCCAACCTATACAACACCCCATCTCGGCAGCCATTATTCACCCCATTACCCTCTCGGATCATGCCCAAGTAGAGATTATATTGGAAATGCATACCCTGAAGTCCACCTTTTGTAGATGCTCCTTTCCAAGCCCCCTCACACGAGATCGGCTTTTCTGAGATGAACTCCGTAAAGCATTTAGAGACTGCTTTCAAATGAACAATCCCCAATACACTAACCCATCAACCACATGGGACACCTTTCAACAGGAGAAATGCATTTTGCTGATTACCACTCTTACTTAACAGAAGGCTTGGGAATGACACAAACTTGAGGCTGAGCTCCAATAGGCTCACCAGGCCCATAAAGACTCATCTACCTTGACTTTTAAGAGAAGAGTCATTGACATGTGAGAAAAAATCAATGTCATTTACACTGATAGAGCAGAACTCACTCTTCTGGGTTTTTAAAAGACCACATATGAGCAAGATTAACAACATTGGTCGGCAGCTGGCACAACAGTTGAGGGCCAAACAAGAAATATAATATATAGGTCAAATACTGGGAGACTCAGGGGAAATAGCTCACACAGAAGATGCGAAAGCCCACACATTCTGTGACTTCTATTAACAGCTATATACCGCAGAACCCACAGATACTGCGGAGCAAATTGAATACTTAGAGGGGGTGGACTAGCCTCTGGTTTTTGTGGCCCAAAATTAATTCTCGGAAGACCCCATAACGACTGAAGAGGTCCATAGTGCAATTGATGCCCTTAAACTGCACAAGTCACCTGGCCCGGTGGGTTTACTGCCCAGTTTAACAAAACCTTCAGCTCTGACCTGGCACCCCAGAAGGTGACGCTGTTTAATTACATGGCCGAAGCGCAGGCAGTGACTCCATCGATGAGAGAAGCTCTGATATCTATCACCCCAAAACCGGAAAAGGACTCTCACTTCTGCATATTTTACTCACCAATCTTTCTGCTTAACTTCAATACCAAATTTTACACCAAAATATTAGCTAACCAGTTGGAAGACCTTATGCTTGAACTGATCCACCCAGATCAGTCTGGGTTCATCAAAGGAAGACAGACTCATGATAAATTGAGAAGGGTGGTACACCAGGTTGAAAAACCTACTAAAAAAACGTATCCCGAACATGCTCTTGGCACTATATGCCAAGAAAGCATTCAACCTGGTGGACTGGCCTTTCCCCCACACTGCTACGCTTTGGATTCAGGGACCGCTTCATAGCCATGGTCCAAGCAAACTTTGCCCATCCCCGTTCTAGGGTGTTGATAAATGGGACAACCTCTGTTTACTTCAATTTGGAGCTGGGCACGCAACAGGGATGTCCCTTATTCCTACTTTCATGTGCTTTCAGTATTGAGCCCCTAGCAGCCAGATTGTGAGCAGAACCCTCAATCCATGGGCCATCCTTCAGTTCAGTTGAACATAAATTCTCCATGTTTGCAGATTACGTCTTGTTGTCTCTCACCTCTTCCCGAAGATCACTATCAGCCTTGCATACTGAACTTTAAACATATGCATCCTCCTCCCCCTTCCAATGGGTCAAGAAGGACAATACTTACCTAGGGATAAAAATGTCTCCTAAAGTGACCGACCTACACAAAGCAAACTACCCCTCTCTTTACGGCATAAGCTAAAGACCAACCTCTAATGATGGGCCCCACTGAACTTCACTTGGCTTGGCTGAATCAATGCAGTGAGGATGACAGTGCTGCAGCAACTCCTATATGTCTTTCAGGGACTCCCCATTGATATCGACAGGGAATTCTTCGCCTCTATGCTCATGATGATCATGCACTTCATGTGACAAGACCGCAGGGCTCGACTACCGCATAAAGTGTTAGCACTCCCTAGGGATGCAGGGGGACTGGCCTTGCCGGATTTTACACTTCGAAGCGGCTCAACTAAGGGTTATCTCTGAGTGGTCCCTGAGGCAATCTGACAAACCAGAGCTCCACATGGTTAAAGCAGTGGTCGGTAGAACGATTTAAGATTATCTGTGGAAACCTAAACACGATCGACCACTCAATGCCTATTTAAGTACCCTGACCAAAACCACTGGGATGGGGTGGCCTGCTCACATGGTTTGGCGACTTTTCCCTCCCCCTACAATCCTATTGATTATAACGCAGCTTTCAAACCCGCCTTACTGACTGAAACCTTTGATTTGTGGCCGGAGGGAGGGGGAGTGCCTTACCATATCAGACCTCTTCCATGCTTGAGACATTCTTACATTCCGCCGCAACTTTCAATTACCGGCCTCGGAGATATTCCATTATACCCAATTGAAACACAATTTTGTAAGGCGACCGGGGTGAACCCGAGGCTGTATTTCTTCTCTCTAGACACTGCTGGCCTCCACTACTTGCACCTTTTCTCCTCGCCACATGACACCCTGGGAACAGACATGGAGTACACCGATCACTATAAAACAATGGTGCAAACTCTGGAGGGATATCCACTGGTTTAATTGATCACTAGGCTTAAGGGAAGCTCACTATAAAGTGCTCCACCTGGCAAAACTCCAGACAATATTCCCAGACTCATCCGACCATTGTTGTAGGAGGTTGCAGGTTGTTGGGGGAATTTTGACACATCTGGTGGGATTGCGCTACGATTCAACTCTATTGGACAGAGATTTTGGGATAGATGATGGAGGTCCTGGGCTATCCCCTACTGCACACTCCAGAATTTGGCCTCCTAAGTGGATGAGATGGTTCACTGACAGAATATCGATTCCAAAAATATCCCCATACACAAATATCGATGCAAAAATATCGATGTCAAAAATATCGACATTCTATATTTAAAATTGTAAGTACAAAAATATTGAAAGAAAAATATCGATGTAAGAAATTTTGATGTACAAAATATCGATTTTTTTATTTAAATAAAAATTTATGTTAAATATATTAAATAATATAACTAACTTAAAAAATATTTAGATTTAATATACATTTTAACAAATATAATAAAATGTATTTAATTTAAAAAATATTTAAACATACATATATAAAATGTAATATATATATATATATCTGTTTACTTTAAAACAATTAATAAACTATTAATTTTAATTTATTTTTTAATTTTATAAATATATAAAAAATTACAAATAAATATATATATATATTTACATACACTTATAACATAAAATCTAATAAAAAAATTATAAGTTAAAACATTAAAATATTTAATAGTCTTTCAAATGAAGTTTTGCTCTCCATTGAGTGCAACAGTAGAGAAAATGTTGGATAGCGGAGGGGTAAAAATTATTATTTCCACTCCAGTGGGTGCAACAGTAGGGAAAGTGTTGGATAGCGGAGAGGTAAAAATTACTATTCCCACTCCAGTGGGTGCAACAGTAGAGAAAGTGTTGAATAGCGGATGGGTAAAAATTACTATTCCCACTCCAGTGGGTGCATTAGTAGGGAAAGTCTTGGATAGCGGAGAGGTAAAAATTACTATTCCCACTCCAGTGATTGCAACAGTAGGGACAGTGTTGGATAGCAGTGGGGTAAACATTATTATTCCAACTCCAATGAGTGCAAGTCGGGAAAGTGTTGGATAGCAGAAGTTTAAAAAATACTATTCCCACTCCAGTGAGTGCAACAGTAGGGAAAGTGTAGGATAGCGGAGGGGTCAAAATTACTATTCCCACTCCAGTTTGTGCAACAGTAGGGAAAGTGTTGGATAGCGGAGGGGTAAAAATTAATATTTCGACTGGAGACAGTTGAAAATTAAAAACAAACAAATTAACAACAACAACACAAAAGATTTTTAAAAACAATAAAATAAAACATATATAAAAGTTTTAAATATTACAAAAGATAGAAACAGATTAGAATGTTAAAAAGATCTAACAAATACCTGGAAGGATTATTTAAAAAAATTCAAAAATAATTTAAAAACCCAAAACTCTTTTTTAATAGAATTATTTTTATAAACAAAAACATTATTTATTGCATAAATGTACTTTTTTTTTGTTTCCTACCCTATAACACCACACAATTCACAACACACATTTACATTTTTTTTAAATGTACCTCCATAATTAACATAATTAATTATCAATTAAACAAATATAATTTTTTTTAAACAAATAAAAGTGTATTTTCTCCACAAATATTACGCCTATAAAAACAAAACACACACACAAAATAACAATAAACACTAACTACAAATATTTATAAATTGATGAATTAATATTAATAATCAACTAATTATTAATTAAATATAAATTACTTTCTACCCCAATGAACACCACAACCCACACCTAAAAATCATTACACAATTTCCATAACTAATTTTACATTAATAAATTAATATCAATTAACACCTTATTAATTAATCTAACAGAATTTACTTCACAGCCTTTACCACTATAAACCCCACAACTTGCATAAAAAATTAATTACACTTGGAACTTGGAATAACTAGGCGATCTGTGGCGAACACAGGGCTTCGACAGGTGGGATCTGATTGGCATCTCGACTATCAAAGATATCTGGGGAAGGGAAGGGCCTAAGCCCTTCAGCACACTTCAGAGTGAATATAAGCTGGCGGACACCGAGTACTTTCGTTATGCTCAGGTCTCGCACTCACTCCGCTCTTTGTTGCCTAAGGGCCCTGATTCCCCGGAGGCCTCACCCCTGGAAAACAGAGTTTTAGACGGTCACCTTCCTGACAAAATAATTTCCCTGATATACAAAAAGTTAATTAACCACATGGTAGACCCCCTACAGACACTGCGGAATAAATGGACGCAGGATGGGATAGAGCTAGACGATGAGGATTGGCAAGCTGCAGTATCCTCCCCCAAAGAGGTGGCTATTTCGGCTCGCCTGCGACTGGTGCAGCTTAAAATACTTCATTGAATTTACATAACGGGGCCCCGTCTGATGCACATGGGACTGTCTGTCACGGGCGAATGCAAGAGGGGTTGCGGCCATCTCGGAACATTCATGCATACCATCTGGGAATGCACACCCATTAGCTCCTACTGACACCAAATTCACGACACACTCAACGATGTCCTACACGTCTCTCTCCGTCCAGAGGCGAGACGGTGTCTTTTGAACATTTGGGAGCCCACAGACCTGAACACTTCCCATACGCAGTGGGTCACACTGGGGTTCATGTTGGCCAAACTGAATATTGCTCAACTGTGGAGCGCAAAACGCAACCGCCTACTCTGGTATATTGGGTGCAGAACCTTGACTGGTGTATGTTTAGGGAAAAAAATGTATATGTGGCGAGAGGGTGCCCTAAGAAATGTTCCGGTATATGGAATTTGTGGAATGTATATAGAGGAGATCTGTGTACCGCCTCGCTGTATTGAGGATGATGACCCGCTGTCCCCATGAATGCTCCACTCTATGATTAAGTCAGTGAACTATCTACCGCTGCGTTCTGTGCTGTGAATTCTGCATGACCACCTGTATTATGCTGGTTTACCGATGTGTGTTTCAATAAAAAGATTTATAAAAATAAAAAAAAATTACACAATTGCCATATTTAAATTTGATTTAATTAGCATTAATTAACAAACAATTATTAATTAATTATAAATAAATTACTTCCCACCCTATTCTCCTTCAAACCCCACCACCCACTCCTAAGAAAATGACACAATTAACATAATTAATTGATAATAATTAACACCCAATTAATAAATATTTAATAATAAAATAACTCCCACAATTAACACTATAAAATAATAATTAAATGAATATTAGTAAATAAAAAAGATTAATACATTTACTAAAATAAATAACTTCCCACCCTATTCCCATATAAATCCACAACACACTCCTAAAAAAATGACAAAATTAACATAATTGCCAATTAATTAATCAATAATTAACAGCCAATTAATTAATAATTAATAATAAATTAATTCCCACAATTAACACTATAAAATCTAAATTAAAAAAATACTAATACATAAAAAGATTATAATTAATTTATTAAAATTAAATTACTTCCCACCCTATTCCTCTATAAACCCACAACCTGCTCCTAAAATATCGACACAATTAACATAAATGACAATTAATTAATTAAGAATAATTAACAGCCAATTAATTAATAATTAATACTAAATTAATTCCCACAGTTAACACTATAATATCTAAATTAAATAAATACTAATATATCAAAAATAATTATTAATTTATTATAATTAAATTACTTCCCACCCTATTCCACTATAAACCCACAACCCGCTACAGAACTTAAAAACGCAAAATTTAATTAAGATAAAATTAATAACTGCTAAAAATGTAACATATATATTAAAAAACAAAACAAGTTTGTATACAATAAAATAGATCACATACTTTTAAAATACATTGATATTTTAAACAACTATATTTTTGCAAACGATATTAACAACTTCGATATTTCTTACCTGTAAGTCGATATTCTTGACCACGATATTCTTCCTGTCTGTATATTTCTGTATCACAATATTTAAAACTCGATATTTGTGTATGTCGATATTTTAAAATTGATATTCTGTCTGTGCACCTATGAGATAAGTCCCTTAAACACCTGACATCAGGGGGATCATTCCGTTCTATGGTTGAGCTTGGAAGCAGCCAAGATGAGCACAACAACAGCGTTTATTAATTAAATATACAGTACAATGACTAAAAGCTGCTGCCCAAGCCATTCATTTAGCTTTTCTGCCTGGAATAGGAATATTCAGAGCTGTCACACTTATAAGATTGTGATGGTTAGTAGTTGTGTTGGTTTTTTCATTGACAACATTGGTAGAGGCAATGGGTGGTGCTAGTGGCAGTGGCCTCCTGATGAGGGCCCGGGCTCTTATTTTATTTTACACAGTAAGCACGGACAACAGGCTGTTGCGTCCAAATAATTATTCCAAGGGCCACACTTACCATTGGCCCGCAAATATTATGCAAGAAGGAGCAGTTGGCAACGTGGAAGGTTCAGACGTTTATTAGCCACCACAGAACTCTATATAGAGGAGCCTCGTCGATCCTCACCCATCAGGTGCGCCGAGGAAGACTGCTGGCTCCTTGACAGTAACACACTTTTATACATTATCGGTACAGCATACAAAACCATATATGTGGAAAAGTACCAGTTAGTCCTGGCGCCCCTAATGAGCTCATGCCTATTTCTAGTTTCGGTTACACATACAAAGGGTTACTATCTTTACAGAGAAGGTCGAAAGGGTGACTCCCTTCTCGTCCCAGGCCTAGAGGAATTTGCCTGATACTCCCTTTTAGCAGATGTGACCTTGCTTCTCAGCAACTCAGCCTGTCTCCTAATTAAATGCAAGGAAAGGGGAAAGCAGAGGGTGTGCGGAAAAGACCATGTGACTCCCAAGTGAGGGAGAGAGCCGCAATCCAAGATGGAGGTGGTTCGGTTTCTCGGCCCTTTTTGTCGTACTAAACATAATCGGGGATCTCGAACCGTTTAATACACCATAACGAGGTAAACTATCATTAGATATACTGCGCTAATCATATCGTAATATCTTGAATACCTCAGAACGGCCCTTTTAGCGCAGCATAGCTAATAACGGGGTCAGTCTTCGAAAATACCCTCATCAATCTGCATTAAGTCGTGCGTCTCCTTCTGAGCCCGCTGAGTATCTATTCTGGTTTGGACGGGCTCGGGCCTAGGGATGGATCGGCGAACTTGAGCAGCACAATATGCACAGCAAGCAGGCCCGCACTGTAGACAAAGGCAGCAGGTGAAAATGAACCCCACTATTCCCAAAAGAATCATAAATAACTTCCAACCCCAGGTGGTCACCAGATCCCAAAACCACCCGGACAAAGACCACGTACCGGTCTCGGTGTGAATTTCAGAGGCTAGCCGATGCAGTTTCTGAATGGCTAAATGGACAGAAGGGGCGGAGTCAGGTATATATACACAACAGGAGCTGCCGATGACTCTACAAGCTCCTCCGCGATCTGCTAGGATAACATCTAAAACAAGACGATTTTGGAGGGTCACAAGCCGGGTCGCCTGGAGCTCCACTGTGATATTAGTTAATATTCCTGCAGTAGTATTAACCACCCCTTCCACTACTCTAGATAGCCTCCTGACTTCTTTACTATTGAGGATGGGTCCCCATATAGGCAATGCCCCTTTTATGATATCAACGAAGTGTTGGGCTGGAGTGTCAGTCTGGTCAGTGTCATCATTACTGGCGGCTTCAGCTTTTAGGCTCCGCCGATTTAAGGAATGAGATTTGTGATAATCAGAAGGAGCTATGTAGACCGGTGGGTAAAGAAAAGATAAGTGCCCATCCCCTGGGTAGCCAGGTGTATGCATTTTCCCCGCACACGAAATAAACATTGGGAGGGGTGAGTGTTGGGGGACTAATGAAAGTCTGTAGTTTATAAGTGTAATTACATCTACTATAACCTACGGATAGATGTCCAGTACCCTGCACGCAGAAGGAGGAGGACGTATTCAATACCGGGACCGGAATGATTTTCTCATCTGAGACATTTCGCTCCTGGAAATACTTGAAATACTCAGTAAAATTAAAGGTCATGAAATCCAACACTTCATCCCTCAACCAGGTATCATTCTCATGATCAGTGTATACGTTCATACAGGCGGTAGGATCAAGGGTACCATCCGTCCCCTCAGCATTTGGAGTAAAACCTTGGTGTGTCTCTATATAGGCTAAAATCAAGGCATAATCCTTCTCTGAGAATCGACGCTCATCTATAGCGTAGTGTTCATATAGCATGGATAACATTTTGAACCAGGCTTCGCAACTACCTAAATAAGACAAGGGCATTGATATGAACAAATCTTGCTTATGCATCACTGACGGGAGAAGACCACAGACCCAACAATCAGTAACATTTGTGGAACTATGAGTCTGGTGTAGCATCTCAATGAAAGCATTATGTACATATGTCTGTCGGTGTCTCTCCTTATGGGGGGCAAAAGTCTGGAAATGATGTTCCTTAGGAGCAGGGGTAGACACTATCAAGGTGTGCACAGGATGGCGAAACTCTAGATATATGAACAGACCTAAGCATAGTACAAATGATACAATCAATATAGAAATGAAAACCATTTTAACACGCAAGCTCCATGAGGAGAACATTGGCAAATGCGGGGGAATGGTACGAGGTACTATGGGCCGGCCTTCTTCAGGGACAAAACAAGCAAAAGGGTACATTTTCTCACTAAAAGTCCAATATAATCTCGGGAAAAGGGCTACGAGCAGTCCGACCTGCCGGAGGGTGCTTCTTTCCTGTGTCCGTATAGAGCCTCACAGGCAGACTCCTATTGTTCAGAGAAACCAAAAAGTAAAAGATAAAAACTTCTCGCGTTGGGGTCGCACTTGACGCAACCCTTGTTGAAAGGAAACTCCACCTGGGCCCCCACCAATCCAACCAATGTCTCTACCTTCGTTCTGAACAGAGCTTTACTGAAAGTTCCATGCTCTCAACGAGTTCAGTCCAGTGTTCTACCAATCCCCAGGTCCCTTTGCCGAGGCCTCCAACTTCACTCGCCAAGGCTAGACCGGGGATTCCCTATTTCCGGGGCCGCAGGTGATATCGATCCCGACCAGGGGTTTCAGGATTCACAAACAAAACAGGCACAGTGGGATCAGACGAGGCGCTGGGCTCCCGACCAGACGCCTCGCTTTGAGCAATTGAGTGGCCGCAAAAAGGGTCTTTCAGGCTCACAGCACTCTCCCCTCGCCCGCCAACCTCTCTGCGGGTGTCCAGGGAAAGTCGTTCTCCAGTGCTGGGTTCGCCCTGAGTTGGCAGGCCTTCCTCCTGGTCAAGCTGCTCCCTTGGCAATGGGAGAGGAACTCGCTTAAGATGGGAGATATGGATCCAACGCTGCTTACCCTCGACTTTTACCGCCGTTCGCGTTGCCAGGAGCACCTGGTACGGTCGGGACCAGCGCGGATCCAAACTCGACTTTCGTTGGTAGTTTCGAACCAAGACCCACTGTCCAGGTTCCACGCTGTGTCCAGGTCCCTCCGGCAGGGGCTGCAGTACGGCAGATATCTGTTGATGAATGGAATGGAGATCTTTAGTCAAAGCATACAAATAATCAGTCAACATAGGATGGTCGATGTCCCTGAAGGATTTGGGCCGGGGTACTCCCCACACGTTGGCAGGTCTGCCAAAAATTACTTCATAAGGGGAGATACCGCTCCGGGAATGGGGGGTAGTCCTTACGGACAACAGGGCCAAGGACAGGAGATCAGGCCATTTTAATCCTGTCGTGTCCTGAAGTTTAGCCAGTTTCAATTTCAAAATCCCATTATATTTCTCAACCAGACCCGCTGACTGAGGATGTCGGGCTGCGTGAAACTTCTGCTGAATGGACAGACCCTTGCATACATGCTTAACTAAGTCAGCATTAAAATGTGTCCCGTTGTCACTCCAAATCCCCCGTGGCAACCCATATCGGGGGAAAAACTCCTTTACCAGAGCTTTCGCGGTTGCCAGGGCAGTATTTTCCTTTGTGGGATACGCCTCCACCCATTTACTAAAAGTACAGATCACCACCAGCACGTATTTCAGATTGTTAACTCGTTCTAGCTGTATGTAATCCATTTGAAGTACTTCAAAAGGCAGGGTGGGCGGCGCAAAATTACCCGCCAAGACGGGAATGCTAACCCCAGGATTATGCTGGAGACAAATCATGCAATGCTGAACCAGGTTCCTAGCTGTCTTATGGATATTAATATTATGCCAGACAGGATCCAATGTGGCACAGATGCCCTGGACCCCTACATGTGAAGGTCCGTGCGCCATAGTTACTACTGCATTTACAAATGCGTTTGGCAGTAACCATCTACACCTCTCTGACAAGTCAGTCCAACATCCATTCTCATCAAGCCTCCCCACCTGTTCTTGCCAGTATGTCAGTTCTTCCGGGGTCACCTCCTTTTGTAGCTCTTTCACACTGTCTATGGTGTTGTTAAAAACCCCTGCCTCTATCATTTTTGTCACCACAAACATGGAAATGGTGTCGGACTGGGCAGTTTCTTTGGCGATTCTATCCGCAAAGGAATTTCACCTCCCCACATCATCAACTATAACCTTGTGTGCACTGCATTTCACTATGGCCAGGGTTTTAGGCAATGCTAATGCAGCCAGCAATCGGTCAACTAATGGTCCATTCTTTATCTTTTCGCCATGAGATGTCAAGAATCCTCTTTCCGCCCATAACCTCCCAAAGCTATGTGCTACACCGAACGCATACTGGCTATCGGTGTAGACATTTAGCCTCAAACCTTTCCCCAACTCGCAGGCCCTGAATAATGCAACCAATTCGGCCGCCTGGGCCGACCGGTATGGTATCTTGGCTGCCTCGACTACCGTTTGCAAGGTAGTGATCGCATAAGCCGCAGCTGTCGTACCATCCGGTAATCTAAAACAGGACCCATCAACATACAATTCTCCTTGGGCATCAGATAGTGGGATGTCAGTTAGATCTATCCGGCCCTTGGTTTCTTCTTCAGTTCGAAAAATGCAATCATGTATGTCTTGTCCACCATCCCCTGAAGGGAGGGGCAACAACGTGGCAGGGTTCAAGTTAACACATCGTTTGATCGTTATATGAGGTGCAAACAGGGTCAATTCGTACCCTGTAAGACGCGCACTAGTTAAGTGCTGCGTCTGTGTCCTGTTTAATAATACGTCCACAGCATGAGGCACCATCACTGTCAGATCCGTATTCAGGACCAGCCCTTCCGATTGTCTGATCGCTACAGCCACTGCCGCTGCAGCCCTCAGACAACTGGGAAGTGCTCTGGCGACGTTATCCAAAACCGCCGAGAAATATGCACAAGGCCTTTGCTTACCACCAAAGTCCTGTGTCAACACTGAAAGAGAACAACCGTCCACCTCATGCACGTAGAGCACAAAAGGTTTCCGGTAGTCAGGGGTGCCAAGCACAGGAGCAGAGCAAAGAGCAGTTTTCAGAGCAGAAAAGGCAGTCTGGCATTCATCAGTCCAAGGTAAAGGTTCATGCACATCCTTCGTAGTTAGATACAAGAAAGGTTTAGTCAAGAGAGAATAGTTAGCAATCCATTGGCGACAGTAGGAGGTTATACCAAGCAAAGCGCGGACATCACGTTGCGTGCGAGGAACAGGCATGTTAGTTATGGTTGCGATGCGCTCAGAAGTCAACCGTCTTCCCTCCTTCGACAGGAGATGACCGAGATAGGTCACCTCCGGTCGACAATATTGAAATTTAGAGAGCGACACCTTGTTACCATGAGTGGCCAAATGCCGTAGCAGGGTAACCGTAGCATCGCGGCAACCCTGTTCTGTATCAGAGGCCACAAGGAGGTCGTCAACATACTGCAATAGGACATTACCTGGCGGCAATTGTAAAGAATCCAATACTCTTTTTAGGGCTTGGCTGTAGATACTAGGGCTTTCGGTATACCCCTGGGGGGCGCGACAGAATCTAAAGCTGCGGCCCCCCAATGAGAAACCAAACAAATGTCTGCTATCCGAATGTATGGGAATACTAAAGAAGGCATTCTTCAAATCAATCACCGAGAAAAATGTTGCAGTGGGAGGAATCATGGTCAAAATGGAATTAATGTCTGGTACCACCGGATATTGGGGTACCACAATCTTGTTAACCTCTCGCAAATCAATCACAAATCGGTAGGTATCAGCATAATCAGGGGATTGGGGTACGGGGGCTCGTTTAAGAATCGGAAGAATGGGACTGTTACAGACATTAGAAGCCGTTTCCTCCACCACCCCTGTTCTAATCAAGTCAGAAATAATGGCCAGTAAAGCGCGTTCCCCTGCGGGGGCTATTTTATACTGTGGGATCCTCGGCAATTTGGCATTCTGTTTCAGGGTGATGGACACCGGGGGAATTTGTAGGAATCCTACGTCAGTGTCCCCCAGGGCCCAAAGATCCTTCGGGAGTTGTGTAAGCTCAGGAGGTAGTGAGTCCGTTTTCGAAAAACGTTGAACGGAGGGGATAGAGGTATTCCGAATGGTTAGATAAACTCCATCGGGGGAGCAATAGATGTGGGCATGCAATCTTTTCAATATATCCATACCCAGGAGATTTTCCCCACACTGGGAGGTGAGGAGGAAAGGTGATTCTATCGTGACCGGTCCCAGAGTAAGGGAAAGTGGCTTAGAAATGGGGCTCACCACCGGAGTTCCAGAGAACCCCACGGACACATTAGTCTGGCCAGACAGAGCGGCCCCCGGGACCATGGCACGTGAAACCGAACTGTTCATAGCCCCTGTGTCAACCAAAAACTTACCTGATGCATCCAACAATCGTGCATGGACATAAGGTCCAGCTTGATCTATCGGGATTGACACATGCCCCTTGCTCTGCCCTTGGCTGTCCTATGCTTGAGTATACCCGGCGTCTTCGTCCGTTACACGTCCATCATTGTAGTACTGTTTACCCTGGCTTTGGTCGAAATAATTCTGACTGTTCTCACCTCGGGCTGCCTGTTCTTGTCTCGTGTATCCACCTCGATGCCCACTCATCTTTCCCCGTCCACGACCCCTTGAAGCCGTATTCTGTTCATATAGTAACGGACACTGCGCTCTCCAATGCCCCTCCTCTTTACAGAAAGCACATTGATTTATGCCCAGATCTGTTCGCCCAGCTGTTTGCGTCGGTCCCGCCCCTCTTGGACCGAAATTCTGCAACCCTCGTCCTCTTCCTCTACCCCTCTCCACTTGCTGTAGTAACACTTGTGTTTTCAACTCTTTTGACTTTCTTTCTGTCTTATCCTTGCTCTCATTCTCCCGATGCTCATAATACTGAGCCATGCTCAGTATCGTGGAGGGCGTGGTGGTCGTCCAGGTACTTTCAGCTGCCTGCAACCGGGCCGATACCTCAGGTAGCAAATTGGTTACAAATCTAATAACAAATAAATGTACACCCCCTTCCGTTGCCAAGTCCTGTCCGCTGAAGTCAATGAACACTCCCTCAAACCTCGTGAAAAAATCAGAGACACTCTCGTCCTTCTTTTGCTTACAGGCCGTCAGCTTGTCCCAATCTACTTTCCTGGGTGGGATCAGTGAATGCATATAAGTTATTATTCTCTCAGGCAAGGCCAGTATCTCAGGTCGGGGCTTGTTCCCTGGTTTACGATCTCTATCCCAGTTTCTCAGTTGATCCCATGTCCCACCAAATTCCGTAACATGGTCCTGGTCATGTACCTGGCGCCAAATGTCCACCGGTACTAATAAGGCAAAGAATAATTCAATATCTGCCAACGTCATTACTGCTGACGAGGCGGCCTCAGTCAGTTCCTTGTAATATGCGGTGGGGTTCTTTCTAGGATCTGGCAACTGGCTTTTTAGGGATAGTACCTCACTCCGCTTCCAGGGGGTATAGACCCATTGTTCCTGGAACCGGGCGTCTACCCCGGGACGGGTAACGACGCCGTGGGCATCCACTACTGCGGCAACTTCTGGATGGAAGATAGGGTGCACTTCCCGCATAGGGAACTGGGAGAATCCGGCGGGAGTGGCAGACTGCAAACGAGTTCTATAAGAGACCAAAGTCTGTACCTTCCCATACACCTCCTCCGGTGTCAACTGAGATTTATGGACCTGATCAAGAATATCATATAATATAGCCGGAGCCTTCCCTTCCTGATGTACCTGTTCCCACACAGAAATAAGACGGTTGGCCATATGCTCCAGAGCATGCTGTTGCATCACCGGTTCATAGTCTCTCATAGTACTCCAAATATCGGCAAGCGTATAAATGGGATGTCGCATCCACTGGGATGCTTGTGTAGCAATAGTTTCTCGTTCTTCCGTTCCCAAGGCCGAACGAGTGAACAACTTCCTGCCCTCAGTTAGACTGGCCGCACGTATTGGAGTAGTTACAGCTGCTACTGGCGTGGTACTGGCGGAGGAGGAGGGCAGAACAGTAGGGGAAGGCATTGACCCCGGCGACAGCTGAGGGGTCCCAGCTGCAGCTGTCGTCAATAAATTAGGCAGTATGGCCATAACTTCAGACACAGATGTCGGTAACCGGGAGAGGTTCGGCAGGGAGGGAGGGGTAGTAGTGGCCGGGGGAGCCGAAGCCGAGGCCCCCAGGGACATATTTGGGACCGGGGCCGAGGCCCCTGATACCTCCGGATATATCCTCTGCGGTACATAAGGGGGTGGTGGCCTAGTGTCCAATAAGTCCTCTAGTTCATCTTCTGCATTCGGGCGGGTCACATAGCTCTTATCAACCTTTAATCGAAATTCGCGATTCATGCAATCCAATCCTTTTTCTACTCTTTCTCGGTCATAGGCCATAGCTTTCTGAGTAACATTCTGTCCTGCCTTGGCTCTGGCTACTTTCTCTTCCCTTATTCGCCGTTGTTTGGCCTCCTTCTGCCATGCCATTAGAGCATCAAACATGGCCTGCCTACTTCGCCTAGAAAACAGCTGTTCCTGTAGGAACGCAATTTTCTTCTCATCAAACGAACCCGTTTTGGGCCATCGTAACTCCTCATTGCCCTTGGTATACTTATGCCACAGAGTGCAGAACAACAACGGAGAGATCCCATGTTTGACATACATAAAATGGCTAGGACTGCCCTCCGGCGGGGCGGGTTGGCTCTCCGCTAGTCTGGAGTCACTTGTTCGACAGCAGCAGCCAAAACAATTCAATTTACTAAAACAGGACATTTTGGTTAGTTTTCACACATGTATACACAAACAACAATCAACACGAATCATACACAACATACAATCAGTATCAGAGAACCAAGCCCGTCCACTCTGGTTCACAGTCCAAACACCAAACTGCACGCGGGATTCCGGCCACTCTCCTGGCTCACCACTAAGACCAGCCCCCAACGAGGACTTGCCCCGTCAGGAGTATGCCCTGTGGCTACCCAGTCTAGGTCGCGGGTCCTTCCACGTGCAATCCGTTTGTAATCCTTCGGCGCGCCGTTTTTACTCAAATCAAATACAACCTGTACGTACTTCGAGTCAAACCACGGTAATGCTAACCTCGCTCAAGCAAGACACCACCCTCCGGTGCGTGTCTTCAAATCAATGCACCGCTGTCCAGCGCGAGCTTCAAACAAATGCAATCCGTGTTCAAAATCAAAAACGCATCGTTCTCAACGAATGCTCTCAAATCAATCAAATAGCACACCGTCTTCGACGCGTGCCTTAACCAATAATGCACCGTTTACAACGCGTGCATCAAAATCAAATCAATACTCACCGGGTGCACCCAGATACGAATGTTCGTTCTCCGCTGCCAACTCCTCCCGACCAAATCGATCCAGTTTCTGGGTTAAGCCCGTAGGACCCCGGTGAAGGGTAACTAGCAGCAGGGGACGTACCGAAAAGTCGTGCAGGGTGGGAGAAATCCTCAGGCTCCTCTCCCGCCAACCGGTCAGGACGCCCCCAACCCCACCACCCGAATACAGGGGGGGGGGAAAGACCCTTTCACGGGGTCCCTTCGTGGTCGCCAACTGTTGCGTCCAAATAATTATTCCAAGGGCCACACTTACCATTGGCCCGCAAATATTATGCAAGAAGGAGCAGTTGGCAACTTGGAAGGTTCAGACGTTTATTAGCCACCACAGAACTCTATATAGAGGAGCCTCGTCGATCCTCACCCATCAGGTGCGCCGAGGAAGACTGCTGGCTCCTTGACAGTAACACACTTTTATACATTATCGGTACAGCATACAAAACCATATATGTGGAAAAGTACCAGTTAGTCCTGGCGCCCCTAATGAGCTCATGCCTATTTCTAGTTTCGGTTACACATACAAAGGGTTACTATCTTTACAGAGAAGGTCGAAAGGGTGACTCCCTTCTCGTCCCAGGCCTAGAGGAATTTGCCTGATACTCCCTTTTAGCAGATGTGACCTTGCTTCTCAGCAACTCAGCCTGTCTCCAATTAAATGCAAGGAAAGGGGAAAGCAGAGGGTGTGCGGAAAAGACCACGTGACTCCCAAGTGAGGGAGAGAGCCGCAATCCAAGATGGAGGCGGTTCGGTTTCTCGGCCCTTTTTGTCGTACTAAACATAATCGGGGATCTCGAACCGTTTAATACACCATAATGAGGTAAACTATCATTAGATATACTGCGCTAATCATATCGTAATATCTTGAATACCTCAAGGCACTTATATTGCTGGAATGTTACCTCACCTTTTGGTGATGTTTGACTCACACTCCTTCCTCCTTTCCACTTCTCTTTCAATATGCAATGTCCTACTTTTTATGACTTTGTGTATGCCTTTAGCACACTTGCATGCATGTATGGTTTCATGGGAAGATTAAACTGTCAATGTATAATTTGTGCCCTGCAAAAATGTAATAAAGAAAGTTTGAGAAAAAAATACACTTTTTTGAATTTTGAAGAGTGTTTATAATATTTTTAGATGTTGTTTATTGCATGATTTACATAACAAATATTTTCAAGGGTCAGCTTGTTCACGGGCTCATAGGGCCAAGCCAGACCCCTGGTTCCGTTCTGGCACGGATCTCCATGTTAATTTGTTGGCTTGACGACCTCTACCTGAATGGGGGACAGATGTACGATATACTTATTTTGCATTCCCTAATAGCGATTCCTACAAATTGCTATTTGGGTAATAACAAACCATTCATTCCTATGGGTCTAAAGGCGTATAGGTACGAATGGTTTTGCATTTCTGAATTTGCAGTTTCATATAAGGAAATTGCTCATTAGGAAATGCTAACACGAGGGTGACGTTCGGTCTAAAGCCCCACTTGCTGCACCCCGAAAAAAAGTGGTGCGCATGTAAAGTATTTTGGAGTGCTTTTTTTCCAATTGCAAATGGTGCCATTGACGTTGAGTCAATGGTAACAGCATTTCCTATAGGCCCAATTTGCATTTAGGAAATGCTTAGTGCATGTGCTATGGAAATTGCAAATAGGAAATCCCTATTTACGATTACTATTTCCTATATGGGTGTCACAAAATGCGATTTCTACTGGGTAGAAATCGCATTTTGCGATTCCTAAACCGCCTTTGTACATGGCAAAAGGCTATTTGGCATTTCTTAATAGGTCAAAATAGTGATTCGGTCCGTTTAGAAAAGCTAAATAGCTTCGTACATCTGGCCCTGTGAGTCATTGTATTGTCAGTAAAATTAGTGGTCGTTGAGTTGTGCCTTCAACTACTTTATACAGTATATCGAAGGTTTAAAGCTGCACACTGTGAATGCTGATATATTTGTAGCTGATTATTGATTAACTTTAGATCAATTTAGCCTCCGCTGCTATGTGTAGAAAGAAGCCCTGTCACTGCAGATGCATGACACAGACAGCAAAACGTCACCCATGCCAGGGATAAGGCGTGACGTGCATTTAATGCATTTATAGCTTCGTCAGTTCATAGATAATAAGTTACTGAACTTTCGAGTGCATTAACTTATTATATAACAATATTGTGTTATACCATTTTTTGAGATAACACTTTACGACAAGATGTTGCCACTTTAGACCAGTGTAACTAATGGGTGTTAATATATCCCAATTGCTATGTTTGTTTCTTATTTTAGCAACCCTGGAAGAAAGAAAGTCTGAGTCATATTTGAAGTGTTTGGAACCAGTGACCTTCAGATTGTTCTGTGATCTCTTCAGAGGAAGCATTAGCACCCTGGTCAGCCTTTCCAGATGTGTCCATGTTAACTACAGCTATTGCGTGAGGGAGGTCAGATACATTTTAAGGCATAGGCAAAGTAGGCAATTGCCCAGGGCCCCCACCTTCCAAGGGACCCCCTGGGAAATTAAACTTTATCTCTCTCTAGGTCACCTCTTTCTATTTCGATTTCTGAACCTCTCACCGTCTCTCTGCCTACATCTACCTCTGTCTTTGTTTGCCCAGTGTAGTTTTAAGGATTATTGCAGTCCCCAGAATGACTTATTTCAACTGGTTTTATGTGAATCTGTTTCTGAAAGTTTATTTTTCATTGTGTGGGCTACAATTAGCACAAAATTGGGTATTACTATTGAAAATTGTTACAAATAAGCGAGGCCAAAATGTCTTGCGTAGGACCCCAAAATATTTAAGACAACTCTGTCTGCAGGGTGAGGGTGAGAGGGATGCCCCGAGACTCATGCATACACAAGGTGGGGGTAGAACAGGAAGGGTGCTCGTGTTTCCGTGTGTTTGCTTTGGCGGCAAAACCTCAAGCACTGGTACTAAAAGGCTGAGCCGCCAATGTAAATATAAAAAGTCCACGCTGCAGGTAGGACAAGAGTGGCCCAGTCAGAAATCTGTAGTCAAAACAAGGAAAGAGTTTACTACCTTGAACATTTCACTTACTGTGTAGCCCTTGCAGGAACGCTTTGGATACCACTAGTATCCGTTTTTTATTAATCAAGTGTCTTCTGATTAAAACACGGAGGAAACAAGTTCTTTTTTTTTGCTTCTGTGAATGAAACCTTGAAATCAGTAGTCTTCGTGAAAATGTGTTAGTCATCAAATTGAGGTTTAACATTGATTTGTGAGGAAGCGATTGGTCGTGAGGATGCTTCTTTTACAGGCAGTTTCGTGTATATGTGCTGTAGTCAAATTGTTACAAAACCAAATGATTTCATAAACTATAAACTTGTTTTTTCCACAGTGTTAATTTCGTGAGTCCAAATTAAATAAGTGCCTTTTATTGTTATTGCCGATTTACATTCTTCTGCTTTAATTAAAGTTTCTGGTTCTTCTTGTTATTTCGCTTTGCATAAAAGCTGTTAATCCTTGAATGTCTCTCTTCTTTGCAGTTGTGTGTGAGTGTCGATAGTGAGCAAGACTGAATTTCAATTGTTTGTTTTTGCTTTCTTTCACATCCAGAGCTATGAAATGTCATCTGAGAAGCACTCGAAACTAGCAAGTATGTCATCTTTCACTGAAAAATATGGAGCCTTAGGTACAAAGGTTTTAGGGTCCTAACAACCCTTTGATTTGTAATTCAGAAATTTTGCGAATGCTAAAACCTTTTTACAAATGTACTAAGGCCATTTAACAATTTGCAAAAGGGTTGTCCAACTCGTTAAATGGGTTTACCAAATTGACATTTGGTTCCGGGCGTGTTTAGGACATCACTTCCAAAATATCAATTCGTTATGGTAGGTATTAATATTTTGCAACCAGAACATTAATGTTTTACTTACTACACAAACGTAGTAGTAACCCCTTAGCAAACAGAAAGGAAGTCCCTGCCCCTTTGTGAATGTTGACAAAAAAAGTTTTAGCAGTAGGAAGTGGTGGACCACTGCTTACTCCTAAAAAAAAGTTTGTGAAACTTGTCTTTTAAAATGCACCCCATTTTACATTATGGAAAATGAATTGGATTTTTAAAAAAAAGATTGTTAAGTTGATTAGTGGGTAAGTGATTAGTTAAAAGCAAACACAGACATGGCGGTCTCCTGAACCCCACAGTCCACAATTCTTGAGATGACAGTGAATTGTAGTGAAATACAACTTGCGACCGTCCACATTAATCCTCATGAGGTAGGCCGAATAGCGACCCACTAAGATTCAGTATTTTGTGAACTGACCTATTAGTACATAAGTCAGAATGCAAAATAGCAATGTATTCAGAAATAGTCGGTGTCCAAATTGCAATTACTTTCACTGAATTCAGTCTACATGTGGCCCATTGTCTTCCAGGAAACTTTAAACTTGGGAAAAATAGTTGTTGACTTGAGCATACTGAACTACTTCTGCATAACATTAGAAAGCTATGGAGCACACACTTTCTGATATGCTTTAAATACAACCAAGTCCATTCTTGTAATTACTCTGCTCGATCTAGTTTCTACACACGTTTATTATACCAAATGAAAACAAGCGCTGGCAAAGTCAATGAGTCTGGTTTGGCCGCGTACATATACGGGGCTTGGGTGGGGGTACGGCGCATACATATGGGACTGGGGGTACAGCACGTACATACGGGGCTGGGCGGGGGTACGGCGCGTACATACGGGGCTGGGGTGGGGGTACGGCACGTACATACGGGGCTGGGGGTACGGCGCGTACATACGGGGCTGGGGTGGGGTTACGGCACGTACATACGGGGCTGGGGGTATGGCACGTACATACGGGGCTGGGGTGGGGGTACGGCACGTACATATGCAATGTTGGGGTACACACTGTACATGATGACACGTACGATGTGGGTGATGGCATGTACGTCGCGTAGCGGGCCCCCTATTCCTCGTGTATCACAGCATACTTAGCTTTTCCGGCACTTTTTGGCTCCCGTAAAAATATAGCCGTGCAGAGTGCTGTGGGTACGAATCGTACTTGCTGGTCCGTAAAACGCTGCCTGACTCCGTGTGGACGTCTCGTACGCGCTGTCCAGGATCGGAATTGTATGTATTTTTTAGCCGTACGGTGTTTTTTACGATTCGTACGGAAATGGTATTTCTGTACGAATCGTACTTGCTGGTTTGTACGGTGGAATTCCCGGGTACGATGCGTACGGAGAAAACGCTCCGTGCGACCATTTGTACCCGGGTTTTACAGGATCGGAATCGGCACCCAAATGTGTTAGAGTAATAAAAAGTAACAATGCTGCCTTCTAAACATAGTGTGCATATGTTTGCAATACAAGTACAGCAAAATAATTACCCAGTGCAAATATAAATAAAAAACACGAAATGAAATCAGAATATGTGCAAGAGCAAAATGCTGACACCCACAGTAAAGAAAAACAGTGGCTTCTGTGGGCAGACCCACTCTAGACCTTGCCAGATTGTACTGCTTTCCCAACAATATGCAAAAAACCAAAGGTTCGGTTTAGTGCTTAATTTGAGCCAGTGGTTGGCACTGGGGGCCACCGGCGCTTTTTTGGGGGGACCGCCACTTATTTTGCCCATCAGATACGTACCGAGCGCAAGAGAGGGAAAAACACACATCAGAAATACGGACGAAGACATAGACGGAAAAAACATCACAAAGAGAGAATGTGAGCACCTGCAAGAGTGAAATAAATGAACAGGGAGTGTCAGGTAATGTATTAAAGATGCCTTAAGTAGGTTTAAGACAATCAGCCTTGACATTTGGCACATCAACATTTTAATTTCACTGGCCATGAGCATCTGAGCAGAGTTTCGGGCATCTCCACTCTTTCTATCACAAATTAAGCACTGGTTCTGGTGCAGAAAGAAGAAATTGTAAAACCAAAGTCTGCTGGAGGAAGAACCATTTTCTCACCACCAAAGCTACTTTACATCCCAGAGCTTAATTTGTAAAAAAAAGAAGAAAACAAATACATGACAGGGCCCTCCTCTGGAGGGCACTGCAGCTTGCACCACCAATTGCCTTTGCCAGTGATGCAGGTAACAATACAAACAGACCTGCTAACCACCACACTCCTACAAGTGTGACAATTCAGACTATTCCAGGCTCTCAAAGCTACAAGAATGGCTTGGGGGCAGACATTAGTCATTTTTAATGTGTATTGAATTAATAAACAATTGTTGTCTTCACCTCTAAGTAAAACAAACAGTGCCACCATGTGGCAGACTGTCTTAAGAGCTGGGGTTGGCAATAAATGCCAATGCTGAGCACGGGATACCATCGGCTAAAATTAAGCACTTTTGCATTCTCAGTTATTCTGAAGACGAGGGGCCAGATAAAGTGATTTAGTGGTCACAAACCATGTGGCCACTAAATCACTTTTTCTTATGCTTCAAACACATTTTGGTGCCAATTCCGATCCTGTAAAATCCGGGTACGAATGGTCGTACGGCGCGTATTCTCCGTACGACTCGTACCCGGGAAATGCACCGTACAAACCAGCAAGTACGATTCGTACAGAAATACCATTTCCTTACGAATCGTAAAAAACTATGTGCGACGATAAAATACCCACAATTCCGATCCGGGACATCGCGTACGTGACCTCCGGACGGAGTCAGGCAGCGTTCTACGGACCAGCAAGTACGATTCGTGCCTACGTCACTCCGCACGGATCATTTTTTACGGCAGCCAAAAACTCCCGGGAAATTGAGGACGAAGCGAAGAAGGAGCTGCGGGATGCGACGGACAGCCATGGACCCCATCCTACGTGTCATCCCGGCCCTCCTAGCCTACGACCTGGTGCACCGAAACCGCCGCGCACGCCGTAGAAGGTCAGCACAACACCCAGGGGCAAAGGGGGGGCGAGGGGCAGGAAACATAACCTCCACCAAATTTATAAAATACCATATACTGTCCTTACATTACCTCCAGGGTCTGCTCACTTCGGGGGGCGTGTCCACCAATCCCCACGTACGCGTACCCGTCACCACTACAATGGTGGTACAGGCCGTAACCATGCCCTCAGAGCATGGGTACAGCCCGTACCATGCGTACCCCTACATCACCACTCCAATGGTGGTACGGGCCGTACCCACGCTCTGAGGGTAGATTTATTAAGATACAGAGAACAACCCCCAGAAGTATCTTCTCAGCTCCTCAGCCAAGCCTCACTGAGGAATCCACAATCTAGAATCCCCAGAGAGACTTCGTTGCTAGGAGACTGAGTGATTACATGCAAGAATAGACAGAGCAATATTTCCCACAAGAAATATAACACATCTCCCTTTTTCCAACAAATAATAATTACATTTTTTTTTTTTATTCTTATACTAATCACACAGGTGATCATCCAAGTTTTTTGGCTTGTATTTAACTCGCTCGCTTAGTGTTCTTTCGGGCACTTCCCGTGTTTTCACTCCACATGAATTCTTTTCTATCCATATTCTCACTTCTATATCATTACACCTTGTAAGTCTGCGTGAGTTCCACCATTTACCGTCCGACAATTTAACTAAATTACCTTTAACTTCTTCAACTTCCCTTGGATCAGAAAATGTTGATGCTCTTTTTTTTGACATGCTACCAGACCAAGATCTTACAAAATCCCCTTTTCTAATTACCATTGAATCCCTGGTCATCTTGTCATTATGTCTCTTTTTGTAAGCATCCTGATATGCCTCAACCTTGGTACACACCTTCGTGACATCAAGATTGCTTTTACCACTCCTCCCCATCCACGCCGGTACAGACATACTGCAAGGCACTCTCCCCTTGAGTAAACTAAACGGAGTTTCTACCGTAACTGAATGAGGAGTGGTCCTGTAGTTCCATAGTAAATTTTTTACTTCAGTTTTCCAACACTTATTTGTTGACATACATAGTTGAATGCAATCCCCCAAAACTCGGTTAAAGCGCTCCACCAAACCATTACCCCGGGGATGATATCCTGGCGTCCTTAAATGCTTAATACCCATTCTACTAAGAAAACTACCAAATTCCTCGGAAGTAAATTGTGGTCCATTGTCTGATAGAATCTCCGCTGGACATCCCTCTCTTCTAAAAACTTCATCACAAAATGTAACTATGCTGCTTGACTTAACCTCTCTTACGAATGCCACTTCAGGCCATTTTGAATGATAATCCATCATGACAATCGCAAATCTTTCAGAAGTTGGCAAACAATCAAATGGCCCACAAATGTCAATCCCCAATCTCTCCCAAGGTTTCTCGGGTAGCCTGATAGGATTAATTGGAGTCTCCTTCAACACATGAGACTTGTCACTGCATGTACAAGACACACATTCTCTCACAAACCTCTCTATGTCCCTATCCATTCCTGGCCACCAAAAATCCATTCTCGCCTTCCTTTTGACAGCTGACATCCCACCATGACCCTCGTGCAACAATTCCATCAACCTTGTTCTTAACGAAGACGGAACAACTAATTTATCACATCTCCTCACAATGCCATTAACCACGGATAATTCTTCCCACACATCTTTATAGCATTTCACACACTCATCCAATTTCCAACCATAAGAGGTAGGTAACTGCTTGATTACCTTCACCAAAACAGTATCCAAAGCAATTGCTTCTTGCCATTCCTTCTCCGTAATGGCATTACACACATTTTCAATGCTAGCAACCATCCATTCTTCATCATTCTCACAGTCGTTTACATTACTGTCCACCGGTAGACGGGATAAACAATCTGCATTGACGTTTCTCACACCTGGGACATACTTCACGTCAAATGAATACTCCTGTAAACGATATAGCCATTTTGCTATTCGCGGAGTGGCTCTTCCTGCACCTGCCATAGTAAAGATGTCTATCAAAGGTTTGTGATCTGTATATAATTCAAACCTAATTCCTCATACATAGACTCTAAAATGTTGTACACCCCACCAGCAAGCAAGAGCCTCCTTCTCGATGGTGGAATAGGAAGGTTCAGCCCCTTTAAGGGTACGTGATGCAAAGGCTACTACTCTTTCTTTACCATTGTGTCTTTGCATCAGAACAGCCCCAAACCATATCCACTAGCATCTGTAACGATTATCGTTTCATGTTCTGGGTTGAAAGAACACAACGCCGTGGCATTGGCAACCGCTCTCTTGACACTTGTGAATGCCGATTGACATTCCAAAGACCATACAAAGGGTACACCCTTTTTCATCAAACAACGCAAAGGATGTACCAGTTCAGAAAAGTGATGAACAAATTTAGAATAATATTCAGCTAAACCAAGAAAGGATCTCAATTGTTCTTTATCACGGGGAGGAGGAGCTTTCTCCAAATCAGCAACCAGATTCAATTTCGGTTTAATGCCTTCACACGATAATGTGTGTCCTAAATATTCAACTGTAGGTTGAGCAAACTTACATTTTTGGAGACCTATTGTCAAACCAGCTGACTCCAATCTTGTTAGGACATCACTCAAAGTTTCATCGTGTTGACTGTTATTCTCTCCCCATATCAAAACATCATCTTGAAACACTAATACTTTTTCTATGCCTTTTAGTATAGTTTGCATCACTCTGAAATACCGATGATGCTGATGCCAACCCAAACGGCATTCTTACAAATTGATATGCACCCTCGGGTGTTATGAATGAAGTGAGATGCTTTGATTCTTTTTTTAAGCGCACTTGGTGGTAAGCGCTGGACAAGTCTAATGTGGTGAAACACTTGCCGCCCGCAATACTAGATAACATCTCATTATTGTGAGGTAATGGATGTCTGTCCACCCATATACATTCATTCAGGTCCCTCAAGTCCACTCACATCCTAATATTTCCATTGGGCTTGTGTGCTATCACAATTGGACTCAACCATTCTGAAGCTTCTATCGCCTCAATCACACCCTCCTTACATAATCTTTCCAACTCATCCTTCAATTTACCCCGTAAAGCAAGGGGTACATTCCGAACTCTGTGCACCTTGGGTACAGCATTTTCTTTCAAAATTATTCGGTGTTCAAACTTTTTGAGACATCCCAGACCGTCCTTGAACAAATTTGGAAATTCCTTAATCCACTTATTGTTCTCAAACTCTGTTAACAATACTTGCGAAGGATGATTTGGATCAAGAATGATTCCCAAATTTTTCTGCTCCACCCACCCCAATAGGCATTTTCCGGTTTCCACGACATATACTTTTGCTTCGGTTTCCCTTCCCTTGAAAGACATATAAGCATTAAAATAACCAATGACAGGCAATTTAGTTCCACAATAGCCTTGAGGTTCTACGTCAGTTGCTATCAATTCTACACCCTTCATCTCCTTCCACTTTTGTTTGTCCACTAGAGAAAATGGGGAACAAGAATCGGCCCACAATGGAACATCCACTTTATTAATATTGACTATGCACTTGGGTGGCACGTATCTATCAGAATTTTCCAGACCTTGTGTCTTGTAGTCACTTACTACCATCACTTCAATATCTGAATCTATATCACTCAATTTCTCAATCCCAGGATGAACTGAAACATTTTCTCTTACTATGTTTACTGATTTCTTTACGTTATGGAAATCCTCCCCTTTGCAAACTCTAGAGAAATGGCCAATCCTTCTGCACTTATAACATCGGGTTTTCAAGGCTGGACAATCGTTTGCCTCCGCAGTATGTTTGCTACTCCCACACCTATAACATACTTTCCCTTTTTATAACGTTATCATGTTTCAAATACGGTGTTTTCTTGTCTTCATTATCTACCTTGGGATTCTTTTTAGAGTGTACAACACATACTTTGTTTGTATCAGCATCGGCTTTTGATTTGGTATCTGCTAAATCCTTGACATATTGGGAAGTGTTCTCAATGCGTTTTGCAATCTCTAAGGATTTGTCTAACGAGGGATCTTTTAAAACTAATAGTTTCTCTTGAATTTTGGAATTGTTTGTTCTATTTATAAATTGGTCTCTAATAATTTCATCCCTTAAATCTTTGAATTTACATGTAATTGATAGCCTCCGCAGGGCAGCAACATATTGCTCAATTTTCTCGCCTTGTTTTTGAACTCGGGAAAAAAACTTGTGCCTTTCGACCACAAGACTTAATCTTTTACCAAAATTCTCTGACAATGCGGACATTGCGCTTTCATATATATCATGCTGATCATCATCAGATTCAGAGTTGGCATTCTCAACCTGCTGGGTGAAACTTGGCAATGTGCTTAGTACTTTTCTTCCTTCAACCCCCAAACTCAACTTCAAAATAGCAAACTTCCTTTTGGGCAAAAATACATCCCCACCTATAGCCTCTATATATGTGACAAACGCCTCCTTCCAGTCCTCCCATTCCATACAGGTGGGACCTGGTTCTTGCAGAAAGGTAGGAGGTGGAGGAATGTTTTGCGTGGCCATTACGTAGTATAACAATACTTGACTAAACCGTTTCACACAAACACCCAACTTATCACACTATGAGATTGTTCGTGTAATAGTGTGAAGCCAAACACCTTTTTCTATTCAAAATCAGAGTCAACATGCAGTATAATTTGTGCCATCTAAGACCTTGGCTCACTTGGGGCGACTTCGTGCACAGCGCTTGTGTTTCTTGATTGTTGACACTGATCGAAGAACCACTCCTGTCTCCTCGTAAACGCCGTGTGAAGTTTGTCCAGTAACTAGGCAACGCACCGAGACCTCAATGAGCTCACGGTCAGGTGCACCAATCACTGAGTACGTTTCAGCCGTGACGTTGTGTTGATCCGCTACAATCACTGCGGTCCTTTCAGTAACTAGGCAACGCACCGAGACATCAACGAGCTTACAGTCATGTGGCCCAATCACTGCATATGTTCCAGATGTGACGTTGAGTTGGTCCGCTCCAATCACCGTGCTCCTTTCAAGACTCCAGACGCATTCTATTTTCCAGAGAACCTCCAAAGACGACGGACGCCGTAACTGCACGCGATCTGGACATGCACGCTCATGAAAGGTTTTCTTTTAACGAGAATGGCAACCGAACCCTGCACGCTCAGCAGCCGTTCACCGCTCCTTCAAATGTCAACAGGTACTTTTCAATTTCGACGTGTGCTACGGCTTGATTACCTTCTGGCGCACATCGTTTTCTCATGAGGTTGCATTACTCTTCATTTCATTTTTTTTTCAAAATCAACCAGTTCAAGCGTCAAGTAGAGCAGTACAATTTTCACGGGAAACAAACACCCATGCTACCGCAGGTCTGGTGACAGTATCGTTGCTTCATATAGTTCACCCACCACGCAAAGTAATGTGCACTCTCCTACAATTTTTTTTTTTTTTTTGAACAGATACACTTCAGTCAAACCCAAGAGTCGATTTACTCACGTATAGGACAGTTTATTGTCTTCCTGGAAAAAGGGTGTCCATCAGCTAGCTTCCATCCAGAGGGCGATTTTTTCCCACGTAACTTTCTGCTTTAAATACAATCAGCTGGCTCTCAATCAGCGGACACTTTTCCCTTGTGATTTCTTTGCCTCAAGTGCTTCCATACGAACTGGGGATCTTCTTCCAAATATTCTTTGTGAAATCAAATTTCCTGTGTTATCTTTAGTTGATTATTGATCCATCCCATCCTCGTCGCCAATTTTAAAGACCACAGGATCCATGCAGGTCATGTAGAAAGGTAGATTTATTAAGATACAGAGAACAACCCCCAGAAGTATCTTCTCAGCTCCTCAGCCAAGCCTCACTGAGGAATCCACAATCTAGAATCCCCAGAAAGACTTCGTTGCTAGGAGACTGTGATTACATGCAAGAATAGTCAGAGCAATATTTCCCACAAGAAATATAACAGAGCTGGGGTTGGCAATAAATGCCAATGCTGAGCACGGGATACCATCGGCTAAAATTAAGCACTTTTGCATTCTCAGTTATTCTGAAGACGAGGGGCCAGATAAAGTGATTTAGTGGTCACAAACCATGTGGCCACTAAATCACTTTTTCTTATGCTTCAAACACATTTTGGTGCCAATTCCGATCCTGTAAAATCCGGGTACGAATGGTCGTACGGAGCGTATTCTCCGTACGACTCGTACCCGGGAAATGCACCGTACAAACCAGCAAGTACGATTCGTACAGAAATACCATTTCCGTACGAATCGTAAAAAACTATGTGCGACGAAAAAATACCCACAATTCCGATCCGGGACATCGCGTACGTGACCTCCGGACAGAGTCAGGCAGCGTTCTACGGACCAGCAAGTACGGTTCATGCCTACGTCACTCCGCACGGATCATTTTTTACGGCAGCCAAAAACTCCCGGGAAATTGAGGACGAAGCGAAGAAGGAGCTGCGGGACACGACGGACAGCCATGGACCCCATCCTACGTGTCATCCCGGCCCTCCTAGCCTACGACCTGGTGCACCGAAACCGCCGCGCACGCCGCAGAAGGTCAGCACAACACCCAGGGGCAAAGGGGGGCGAGGGGCAGGAAACATAACCTCCACCAAATTTGTAAAATACCATATACTGTCCTTACATTACCTCCAGGGTCTGCTCACTTCGGGGGGCGTGTCCACCAATCCCCACGTACGCGTACCCGTCACCACTACAATGGTGGTACAGGCCGTAACCATGCCCTCAGAGCATGGGTACAGCCCGTACCATGCGTACCCCTACATCACCACTCCAATGGTGGTACGGGCCGCACCCACGCTCTGAGGGCGTGGGTACGGCCCGTACCACCATTGTAGTGGTGATGTAGGGGTACGTGCCGTACCCACGCCCTCAGAGCGTGGGTACGGCCCGTACCACGCGTACCCCTACATCACCACTCCAATGGTGGTACGGGCCGTACCCACGCCCTCAGAGCGTGGGTACGGCCCGTACCACGCGTACCCCTACATCACCACTCCAATGGTGGTACGGGCCGTACCCACGCTCTCAAAGCGTGGGTACGGCCCATACCACGCGTACCCCTACATCACCACTCCAATGGTGGTACGGGCTGTACCCACGCTCTGAGGGCGTGGGTACGGCCCGTACCACCATTGGAGTGGTGATGTAGGGGTACGCGCCGTACCCACGCCCTCAGAGCGTGGGTACGGCCCGTACCACGCGTACCCCTACATCACCACTCCAATGGTGGTATGGCCTGTACCCACGCTCTCAGAGCGTGGGTACGGCCCGTACCACGTGTACCCCTACATCACCACTCCAATGGTGGTACGGGCCGTACCCACTCTCTGAGGGCGTGGGTACGGCGCGTACCCCTACATCACCACTCCAATGGTGGTACGGGCCGTACCCACGCCCTCAGAGTGTGGGTACGGCCCGTACCACCATTGGAGTGGTGAAGGAGGGGTACGTGTGGTATGGGCCGTACCCACGCTCTGAGGGCGTGGGTACGGCCCATACCACCATTGTAGTGGTGATGTAGGGGTACGTGCCGTACCCACGCCCTCAGAGCGTGGGTACGGCCCGTACCACGTGTACCCCTACATCACCACTCCAATGGTGGTACGGGCCGTACCCACGCTCTGAGGGCGTGGGTACGGCACGTACCCCTACATCACCACTACAATGGTGGTACGGGCCGTACCCACGCCCTCAGAGCAGACCGCATCACCCGTACCTCTAGGGCACCAGTACATTTGTGATACAAGGCGTACACACGCCACGAATGTTGGCTTAGGGCCTGGTGCAGCATATAACCAGTATATTGGGGTGTGTACATGGCCAGGACAGCAGTGTACAGCACCAAGGGTGCGGGTGGGTGGGTGGGTGTTGGACCCGGCCTCGTAGAAAGGCCCTCCGTGCCCCCGCACCACCGAAACCTGGTGTCTGCAGCCCAAGCACGCGGCCCAGCCGACCTTTCCCACCAGGACACCTGCACCAACCCCGGACATCCCCGTCCATGGCCTCCCTCCTTTCGGCCACCCCGGGCCCGCGTGCCCACTCCCTGCAACAAGATGGCCGCCCGGCCCCAGCGCGACCCAGGCCTCGAGGCGCCACTCCGGCTGGAGGACATCACGCTTCCAGGGGATGAGAGAGGGAGGAGCAGTTTCTATCGCACCTCTGAACTCCCCTGGGACGATGGGTTTCGATCAGCCCTCCGGCCTCCCTGCGGGCTGGCTCCGTGCCTGCTGGGTGTCTGGGACTCCTCCCGACCCGGCCCTGAAAGGATCAAAAGACAATAGCAGGAAACCCCGACAAGCGGCCCCCAGGTGACAAGACCCCTGCCTGCGCAGACTCCGGACATCAAAGCGGGGTCGACCTATAACAAGGGGTGCTCTGAGACTGTCCGGCAGATTCGACGCTGGAACAACGAGAGCCTGCTGACGTGGTCGCGGCTCCTGGAACTGGAACCTACCTGAGCCCTGCTGAGTGACTCGCGGCTCCCTGAAGATCGTAAGACCTCCGAACTTGTACCTGAGCCCTGCTGAGTGACTCGCGGCTCCCTGAAGATCGTAAGACCTCCGAACTTGTACCTGAGCCCTGCTGAGTGACTCGCGGCTCCCTGAAGATCATAAGACCTCCGAACTTGTACCTGAGCCCTGCTGAGTGACTCGCGGCTCCCCCAGACTCTCACGGTCCCGCCGGACCCCGACTCCGACCACGTATCCCCCAGCTCGAGGATTGTGAGCTGTGCGCCGGATACGTCCCTGCTTTGAACCGTTACCAGAGACTGTCCCGCTACCCCCTACCTTTCCGAGACTCTTGAGCCCGTGCTCACCTTGTACATATTTGCAGTGATACCTATTTGATAAAGCTTGTTTCTGAGAATACCCAGTGTGGCCTCTCTGTGTCGTGTGGTGCCAGAAGTACGATCCTAGTTGCGAGATTCCTCCCCCTGGGGAATCTCTCGCCAGTGCCCGGCTACAATACAACACGGGTGGGACTCAGGGAAGTCAGGACCCCTTTCCGGGCTCCTCTGAGGTCACCGTCTAACAGTGGGTGTCTGCCAAGGAGTCCCAGCAGTGGACATAGACATGTGAGGGGTGGGTGCATATCACTCCCAGCAGTGGACTGAGACATGTGAGGGGTGGGTGCCTATCACTCCCAGCAGTGGACAGAGACATGTGAGGGGTGGGTGCAGAGGACTCCCAGCAGTGGCCTGCAATATGAAGGGCGGGTGCATATCACTCCCAGCAGTGGACAGACATGTGAGGGGTGGGTGTATATGACTCCCAGCAGTGGACAGAGACATGTGAGGGGTGGGTGCAGAGGACTCCCAGCAGTGGCCAGAGACATGTGAGGGGTGGGTGCAGAGGACTCCTAGCAGTGGACAGAGACATGGGGATGGGTGCCTATCACTCCCAGCAGTGGACCGAGACATGTGAGGGGTGGGTGCCCATCACTACCAGCAGTGGACAGAGACATGTGAGGGGTGGGTGCAGAAGACTCCCAGCAGTGGACAGACATATAAGGGGTGGGTGCCTATCACTCCCAGCAGTGGACAGAGACAAGTGAGGGGTGGGTGCAGAGGACTCCCAGCAGTGGACAGAGACATGTGAAGGGTGGGTGCAGAGGACTCCCAGCAGTGGACAGAGATATGGGGGTGGGTGCAAAGGACTCCCAGCAGTGGCCAAAGACATGTGAGGGGTGGGTGCATATCACTCCCAGCAGTGGACTGAGACATGTGAGGGGTGGGTGCCTATCACTCCCAGCAGTGGACCGAGACATGTGAGGGGTGAGTGCATATCACTACCAGCAGTGGACTGAGACATGTGAGGCGTGGGTGCCTATCACTCCCAGCAGTGGACAGAGACATGTGAGGGGTGGGTGCGGAGGACTCCCAGCAGTGGCCAGAGACATGTGAGGGGTGGGTGCAGAGGACTCCCAGCAGTGGACAGAGACATGGGGGTGGGTGCCTATCACTCCCACCAGTGGACCAAGACATGTGAGGGGTGGGTGCCCATCACTACCAGCAGTGGACAGAGACATGTGAGGGGTGGGTGCAGAGGACACCCAGCAGTGGACAGACATATGAGGGGTCGGTGCCTATCACTCCCAGCAGTGGACAGAGACATGTGAGGGGTGGGTGCAGAGGACTCCCAGCAGTGGACAGAGACATGTGAGGGGTGGGTGCAGAGGACTCTCAGCAGTGGAAAGAGATATGGGGGTGGGTTCAGAGGACTCCCAGCAGTGGCCAGAGACATGTGAGGGGTGGGTGCATATCACTCCCAGCAGTGATATGAGACATGTGAGGGGTGGGTGCCTATCACTCCCAGCAGTGGACCGAGATATGTGAGGGGTGGGTGCAGAGGACTCCCAGCAGTGGCCAGAGACATGTGAGGGGTGGGTGCAGAAAGGACTCCCAGCAGTGGCCAAAGACATGTGAGGGGTGGGTGAATATCACTCCCAGCAGTGGACTGAGACATGTGAGGGGTGGGTGCCTATCACTCCCAGCAGTTGACCGAGACATGTGAGGGGTGGGTGCATATCACTACCAGCAGTGGACTGAGACATGTGAGGGGTGGGTGCCTATCACTCCCAGCAGTGGACAGAGACATGTGAGGGGTGGGTGCAGAGGACTCCCAGCAGTGGCCAGAGACATGTGAGGGGTGGGTGCAGAGGACTCCCAGCAGTGGACAGAGACATGGGGGTGGGTGCCTATCACTCCCAGCAGTGGACCGAGACATGTGAGGGGTGGGTGCCCATCACTACCAGCAGTGGACAGAGATATGTGAGGGGTGGGTGCAGAGGGCTCCCAGCAGTGGACAGACATATGAGGGGTGGGTGCCTATCACTCCCAGCAGTGGACAGAGACATGTGAGGGGTGGGTGCAGAGGACTCCCAGCAGTGGACAGAGACATGTGAGGGGTGGGTGCAGAGGACTCCCAGCAGTGGACAGAGATATGGGGTGGGTGCAAAGGACTCCCAGCAGTGGCCAAAGACATGTGAGGGGTGGGTGCATATCACTCCCAGCAGTGATATGAGACATGTGAGGGGTGGGTGCCTATCACTCCCAGCAGTGGACCGAGATATGTGAGGGGTGGGTGCAGAGGACTCCCAGCAGTGGCCAGAGACATGTGAGGGGTGGGTGCAGAGGACTCCCAGCAGTGAACAGAGACATGGGGGTGGGTGCCTATCACTCCCAGCAGTGGACCGAGACATGTGAGGGGTGGGTGCCCATCACTACCAGCAGTGGACAGAGACATGTGAGGGGTGGGTGCAGAGGACTCCCAGCAGTGGCCAGACATATGAGGGGTGGGTGCCTATCACTCCCAGCAGTGGACAGAGACATGTGAGGGGTGGGTGCAGGGGACTCCCAGAAGTGGACAGAGACATGTGAGGGGTGGGTGCAGAGGACCCCCAGCAGTGGCCAGAGATATGGGGGTGGGTGCAGAGGACTCCCAGCAGTGGCCAGAGACATGTGAGGGGTGGGTGCATATCACTCCCAGCAGTGGACTGAGATATGTGAGGGGTGGGTGCCTATCACTCCCAGCAGTGGACCGAGACATGTGAGGGGTGGGTGCCCATCACTACCAGCAGTGGACATAGACATGTGAGGGGTGGGTGCCTATCACTCCCAGCAGTGGACAGAGACATGTGAGGGGTGGGTGCAGAGGACTCCCAGCAGTGGCCAGAGACATGTGAGGGGTGGGTGCAGAGGACTCCCAGCAGTGGACAGAGACATGGGGGTGGGTGCATATCACTCTCAGCAGTGGACGGACATGTGAGAGCTGGGTGCAGAGGAATCCCAGCAGTGGCCTGCAATATGAGGGGTGGGTGCATATCACTCCCAGCAGTGGACAGACATGTGAGGGGTGGGTGCAGAGGACTCCCAGCAGTGGCCTGCAATATGAGGGGTGGGTGCATATCACTCCCAGCAGTGGACAGACAGATGTGTGTGGGTGCAGAGGACTCCCAGCAGTGGCCAGAGACATGTGAGGGGTGGGTGCAGAGGACTCCCAGCAGTGGACAGAGACATGGGGGTGGTGCCTATCACTCCCAGCAGTGGACAGAGTCATGGGTGTGTGTACATCATGATCAGATGAGCACAACTCCATGGGTGTATGTACGCATACCTAATGTTCGACTATGTTGATAGTGCCATAACAACACATCACTGACAGCAGTGTCCCACTCCCAAGAGGGTGGATGTCCTTCCCCACTGCATGACACAACACATGTGGGTGTGAGGACAAATGACACATGCATACCCACCCCTGGCGAATGCAGCACAATACACACACAGAGATCATGCCACAAGACTGTATACTCATGTCAATGGCCACTACACTAAGAGAGCCAAAGGGAACACACACTGTCACGCACATCCCAGGACTGATAGGAATGTACAGGTGCCAGGACAGCCACCAAGATGTTGCCTCTCATGGAACGAATAGGGTGGACTTCCCACAGATACAATGCCCACAATTGTCAGTCAGGTGCTCAAATACCCTGCAGAACAAGTACCAAATGTGTGCTAGGCTGAAATAACACACATGCATAGTGTGGAAAATGCTGATTGTCGCCATTAAGGCATGACAACATACTCAATACACAAGACTCCCAGCAGTGGCCAGAGACATGTGAGGGGTGGGTGCAGAAAGGACTCCCAGCAGTGGCCAAAGACATGTGAGGGGTGGGTGAATATCACTCCCAGCAGTGGACTGAGACATGTGAGGGGTGGGTGCCTATCACTCCCAGCAGTTGACCGAGACATGTGAGGGGTGGGTGCATATCACTACCAGCAGTGGACTGAGACATGTGAGGGGTGGGTGCCTATCACTCCCAGCAGTGGACAGAGACATGTGAGGGGTGGGTGCAGAGGACTCCCAGCAGTGGCCAGAGACATGTGAGGGGTGGGTGCAGAGGACTCCCAGCAGTGGACAGAGACATGGGGGTGGGTGCCTATCACTCCCAGCAGTGGACCGAGACATGTGAGGGGTGGGTGCCCATCACTACCAGCAGTGGACAGAGATATGTGAGGGGTGGGTGCAGAGGGCTCCCAGCAGTGGACAGACATATGAGGGGTGGGTGCCTATCACTCCCAGCAGTGGACAGAGACATGTGAGGGGTGGGTGCAGAGGACTCCCAGCAGTGGACAGAGACATGTGAGGGGTGGGTGCAGAGGACTCCCAGCAGTGGACAGGGATATGGGGTGGGTGCAAAGGACTCCCAGCAGTGGCCAAAGACATGTGAGGGGTGGGTGCATATCACTCCCAGCAGTGATATGAGACATGTGAGGGGTGGGTGCCTATCACTCCCAGCAGTGGACCGAGATATGTGAGGGGTGGGTGCAGAGGACTCCCAGCAGTGGCCAGAGACATGTGAGGGGTGGGTGCAGAGGACTCCCAGCAGTGAACAGAGACATGGGGGTGGGTGCCTATCACTCCCAGCAGTGGACCGAGACATGTGAGGGGTGGGTGCCCATCACTACCAGCAGTGGACAGAGACATGTGAGGGGTGGGTGCAGAGGACTCCCAGCAGTGGCCAGACATATGAGGGGTGGGTGCCTATCACTCCCAGCAGTGGACAGAGACATGTGAGGGGTGGGTGCAGAGGACTCCCAGAAGTGGACAGAGACATGTGAGGGGTGGGTGCAGAGGACCCCCAGCAGTGGCCAGAGATATGGGGGTGGGTGCAGAGGACTCCCAGCAGTGGCCAGAGACATGTGAGGGGTGGGTGCATATCACTCCCAGCAGTGGACTGAGATATGTGAGGGGTGGGTGCCTATCACTCCCAGCAGTGGACCGAGACATGTGAGGGGTGGGTGCCCATCACTACCAGCAGTGGACATAGACATGTGAGGGGTGGGTGCCTATCACTCCCAGCAGTGGACAGAGACATGTGAGGGGTGGGTGCAGAGGACTCCCAGCAGTGGCCAGAGACATGTGAGGGGTGGGTGCAGAGGACTCCCAGCAGTGGACAGAGACATGGGGGTGGGTGCATATCACTCTCAGCAGTGGACAGACATGTGAGAGCTGGGTGCAGAGGAATCCCAGCAGTGGCCTGCAATATGAGGGGTGGGTGCATATCACTCCCAGCAGTGGACAGACATGTGAGGGGTGGGTGCAGAGGACTCCCAGCAGTGGCCTGCAATATGAGGGGTGGGTGCATATCACTCCCAGCAGTGGACAGACAGATTTGTGTGGGTGCAGAGGACTCCCAGCAGTGGCCAGAGACATGTGAGGGGTGGGTGCAGAGGACTCCCAGCAGTGGACAGAGACATGGGGGTTGTGCCTATCACTCCCAGCAGTGGACAGAGTCATGGGTGTGTGTACATCATGATCAGATGAGCACAACTCCATGGGTGTATGTACGCATACCTAATGTTCGACTATGTTGATAGTGCCATAACAACACATCACTGACAGCAGTGTCCCACTCTCAAGAGGGTGGATGTCCTTCCCCACTGCATGACACAACACATGTGGGTGTGAGGACAAATGACACATGCATACCCACCCCTGGCGAATGCAGCACAATACACACACAGAGATCATGCCACAAGACTGTATACTCATGTCAATGGCCACTACACTAAGAGAGCCAAAGGGAACACACACTGTCACGCACATCCCAGGACTGATAGGAATGTACAGGTGCCGGGACAGCCACCAAGATGTTGCCTCTCATGGAACGAATAGGGTGGACTTCCCACAGATACAATGCCCACAATTGTCAGTCAGGTGCTCAAATACCCTGCAGAACAAGTACCAAATGTGTGCTAGGCTGAAATAACACACATGCATAGTGTGGAAAATGCTGATTGTCGCCATTAAGGCATGACAACATACTCAATACACAAGTACAGTGACTAGCAAGGATGGCACAGACGATGCAGCCGGAGACATTGCTGAGCAGGCATGGCCATAGTTGAAGGGATCTGTCACCAACAAAGGAAATGTAGACACAGGTCAGCACAACAAAAGTGCAACTCCCTGCAGGGTAGATGTCAGGTACCACAGAAGAAGGAACAGTCCTTGGGACAATGTCTCCAAACACAAATAGCACACACGACCAAATATACTTTGCAGAGACATTGTGATGGCACGCAGATACCATGGTCCACCCCATTAGCATCAGACGACAACTTTTTCCTGACACATAACACATTACCACCACCCCAACTCCGGGACCATCAGCGCCCACATCAATACCTGAGATGCAAATGTGTTCAAACTGAAAAGAAAATGCTTTATTCAGCATTAAATGAAAAAGTAGTTAACGACACTATTAACAAAGGCACATGGCCAGTCCAGATCTGAAGTCCTTGGGGGGGACACATGGCCACGCGTCTCCCCTAGCTTGCCTGCACATTAGAACCCTCAGGTTCCTCGACTGGGGGGGGGCATCATGTGGGGAAGGACCAGGCACCGCAGGGACAGGAGGTGGAAGGGTAGGTGTGGTGGGTGCAGGGACGGATGCTTCCACCACAGGGGGTGGGGCAGCGCCAAAGGTGGAGGTCAGCTCGGCGCTGCACACTGCTGCCAGGTCGTCAAGCGTCTCCCCTTCACCCGAAGACAATACAGCCTCAAAGGAGGGGGGGGGTCGGAGTGATGGGGTGCAGCGCTACTGGGGGAGGGGGGGATAGGGGGGGGCTCAACTCCCCTACCCATGGAGTGCCGTTCCCGTTTGCGGGCTGGAGAGACAGAGGGGCTGAGGCCCAGCACAGCCAAGTAGGCCTCTTTCTCTGGATGTGTGGTAGGGGAGCCGAGGGGAGTGCCTTTGGAGGGACTGGTTAGTGCGCCATGCGGCCTTGGACTGTGGCTGCGTGTATGCCTCTGTGCCCCAGACCCAGTGGGTGTGCCCTCATCCCCCTGAGTGTGCGTGCCAGGAGGAGTGCGCTTGCCCTTACGTGGTGGTGTGCTGCCTGTGTCTGGTGGGGTGCGTGCTTGTGAATGTCTGTGTGTGCTTGGGACAGGTATGGGAGTGGGAAGTGTGGATGGTGCAGGGGTAGGGGGGACGAAGCGCTGCAGGAGACTCACTGCTGCCGTCAGTGAAGAGTCCATGGACCTCAGCAACATCCGTTGGTCAGACATCGCTGATGACATGCCCTCCTTGTACGACACCATCTGTGTCATCATTCGGGTCTGGCCATGGAGGACATTCAGCAGCGATGTCTGTCCAACCTGCAACTGACGCAGAATGTCCACAGACTCTGCAGTGAGGGCAGCAGGGGGGACAGGGGCAGGGGGTGCGGTGCCTGGCACGAAGGAGACAGGGTGTTGCCTAGCACGGACAGAAGGGACCGGAGTAACTGGGAGGGCGGTGATGGGAATGGAGGGGGCGGTGACAGATGTAGTGCTGCTGCCAGGTGTCATAGCAGCCTCCGCCCCCTGGAGGAGTTCAGCATCGGACCCGTCTGTGTCGTAGTCAGTGTTGTCACTAGACAGGTCCTCCGCCTGACTTCCCTCGCCATCCGTGCCACTTGCTCCCGCAGACTCCGCAGCAGTGGAAGCAGCGGTGCTGGATCCCTCCTCCACGTCCGTGCAGGTGTCTCCCTCGGTGTCCTCCGATGATGCTGTTGGCAAGGTGAAGAGACAGAAAATAATCAGTCACCTGTATCCAACAGACACATGAGTCCCAATAAAAATGTCACAGTGCATATCAGGAAATGCATCATGAGTAACATCTAGAATAGTCCGCACATATGTAACCCTGCACTACCCAGTTGGTTGACCCACCATGACACTTGGAAACAATGGAGATCATGACACAACAGCAAATAACTTGATATCGAATTATACTGAGAAGCTAGTGTCTGGGGACAGTTGAGCACAGCAAGAATATGAATCCATGCCACCTCTTGTTCACTGTGAACGAAACAGTATTGGTGCACCCAAGGCCAAATAACACACCTCAATACTGAAGGTGTCCCCACACTCTGAGACCTGTGAGTACTTAGGAAACCATAGCCAAAAACATTGCAATCCCTTGGGACTCACAACACTTTACACAATGAACATGTTTAGAATGTGTGAATGTGCTACTTTGTGAACAGAAGACACATCTGCCTGTATGACAGAAGTCACACAATGATGTGCACACAAAAATACTTTTACACAGTCATTGTATGAGCTGGCAGCCGAATTCTAAAAAGCCAATGTAAATAAGAAATGGGGTATCAGTAAGTACATATACATGGCACCATGGTGCTCTGGATGACTTGACACTCGTAAGTTCGTATCAGCAACAACCAAGGACTTACACACATGCAAACACACTGTGTGAACATGGATATGTATATTCAGAAAACAAGTGGTAATCAAACTGTGCCTTCCAGTGAAATGTGCCTGCGTGTCCACGGAAAGTGTAAAAGTACTTTCTTTTGCACTTCCCTGGGAGACATCTGTCATGCAGGCACATTATTGTCCTTCACAACCAACTAGCAAAAAGAAGCATAGGAAAAATGGAGACAGGTTGACAAGTGTAGTGAGTGCCAAGGTACAATACTTATTGACTGAAAACTTGAATCATGCCACCTGTCACATGGCCATCCGTACCATGATGACACAGTTGCCAACACATCTGACCCACTGCCTGCCATGTGGAGTGGCACACATGTCCAAACACAGGACAATGCATTAGCTAATGGGCCTGCAATGTGTCGGGATAAGGAGCACCTGCACTGAGGAGACACCCTCATGGCAAGAAAGAATGTCCACACAGATGTCAGCACACACAGACCAAACTACGTAGCATCTCGCCCACACACTGGTGGCAAAAATGGATGAGCATGAGCCATGTATTTCCATTTTTGACACATGCTGCAAAGCACAAACATTAAACCCAGCAAAACATGACTGGGTCACTGCATGTTGAGTGTCTGTCCAGACAATTATCACACACAGGTCAGACCCGGCAAGGGGACATAAGGTTTGGACATGTAGGCCTTGCCTGCGCAAACCCCCCATACCTGAGACAATGTGATTGAGACAGATCAAGAAGTGACACCTCTTAATCTGGGTTTACTCCAATGTGCATCAAGAATTCCTAAATGTACTCCACATCACCTCGTGAGGCTGCCCACACATATTTGTGACCAACAACCATCAACAGATAGTTGTACATAGACACACAGGCACTGCCCAGTGTGAAGATGCACAAGCTAAATGGGGTCAGCCTGTACAATGGGCACATGTAGCACACTTCAGATAAATACAAATGAGGGCAGGGAACTATGCCACAGAGGCCAAACTATGCTGAACACACAGAGAATGGGCACAGTGTTGGATGACACACATGATTCCGAGGCAAGGGTGTCTTAGGGGACTGTAGTCGGAACACTGCTCCATTATCCTGGAATTATCTGACTGTAACCTGAGCTACCGTCCCTGCACTATGCATATCTCCCACTCATGCACATCATGTCTGAGGCCACAACATTGTTAATGCATGCTGCAAGTCTGTTCATTTGAAAACTCACACTCCTATGTTGAGACTCAGCATCAGTGCCAACTAACATGGACACCCAAATGACTGTACAGGACAGGGCGCAGGCAAGGTAACAACACATGTCTCAGACCCCCCCCCCCCCACATGATGCAGAAAGCAATGTGCACTTGGATTAACTGGCAGCCTAGATGACCATGTGCAATAGTGATTACACACAGACCAGGGAACACATGTCATTTAGGGAAAAGGGAGGAGGAACAGCACCGTTTGACTTTGGGGAACATGATATGCACTGCACAAATTAACCCTCGCTGTGTATCCAGGCAACTGAGCACTTCCAAAAGCTGGTGACACACAACAAACACACATGTACCCCTTCCTGCTCCTGCAACTCCTGTAACCGCCTATCCAAGTCAGGGAAGACCACCGCCAGAACACGCTTCATCTGTTGGGTCAGTCGTCGGCCCCCGCCGTGCTTGTGTGGAGGTGAGTCTTTGAGCTGCCACCGGGCGATCCTCCGGGTCCAGCACCGGATGTCCTGCCAGCGTTTCCTCACCTGGGCGAGGCGCCGACTGCGACCCTCCACAGATCTCACGGCCCTGACGGCCTGCTTCCATATCTCCCCCTTGGCGTAGGCGGTTACCTGTGAGGATGATAAAGTGAGACAACATCACTATACCTGCTCCATGTCACAGAGACACACATTTGAACATCTTTGATATTTAGAACAGGGCATATTATGCTGGCAACCAATTGCACCTTTCTCATAGGGACATTAGCCTATGTGGAAGCCCCAATGCACTACATGGCATTGAAAGTACACAGGTGGCATGAGGGGTGCAACATACTCCATGATCATGGCACACGCTGTGCATCACATGCAACACCAGGTTGATGGGCAGCACCTCCAAGCAGTCACATGCCCCAGGCCACTGACGCAACCTCAGCAGAGTACACAGACACACACAGGCACAGATCAATCACCTGCCATTGGCAACAGCGGATACAAACCTCACTCTGCACATATGCCACTTGCCTGTGGGGTGTCACAGGTGTGGTGCTAGCTCAGCAAGTCAGACACTCTGCACGGCTTACTTCTCACATGAGATGGGTGGAGCTGTTGCCTCCTCCATGCAGCTGGGGTGCAACACTCCACATAGACACTCACCCACATGACAAGGAACATTCACACACATCAATGTCCAGGGGGCGTACACATCATTTGGACACTCTCACCACAGCTCCACTCAACTTACACACATCTGTGGGTACAGTCACCTGTCACACCGGGGGGGCAGGGAATCACCTCTGGACAATAGGACAAAAATCGGCATAAGGATTGGGTAGGCTGAATGTGCCATGCACTATGCAGTGAATGTCACAGTAAGCACAATGCAAGTGAGGAGTGCACACAGGAACTACATCATGCTCTGCATGGGAGACATAAGCCATTCCCCCCCCTGGGACCCACGCTAAACAACATTGCATGTCTGTCACACCTGGACACAATGCCAGAAGTGACAGTCACAAAAAAGGGGCACAGTCAAAGCTAGTGGAGTCAGCACTCACCTGCTCCCCTGGTCCCCATTACAGGCTGGGGTACTGTGGGAGGATTACATCAAGCAATGCCTCATTCTCCTCATGGCTGAAAGGCTGGGCCCTCTCCACAGTCCCTGACATGGTGCCAGAGGAATCACAAGCAGCAGCAGTGGTGTCGAGTGTAAGGTAGTGCAGGCAAGTGCCCTCTAATGGGTTCTAAGCGGTACAAAAGGGGGTGGTGATTGACGGAGCATCAGAACCAATCAAACACTCACACCCAGTCAACAGATCCGGGTTCTGGCTGACTTATATCTTCCTTGCTGGGCTGTTTCATTTACAGGAGTACAGAGTGATTGGTCAGTCTCATTTGCATCCTACGTTTCCTCCAATCCCTTTAAACATACCCCAGTGAGGGCCTTTGAATGGTTCAAAATTTGAGCATGATGTGAAGTCAACAACCACTTTGCAACATTGTATTTAGTTGCCAACTGCCTATTCCAGGCCACATGATTGAAAATTTGAACTTGAAAATCGGTATCCATGACAACCAGCATGCATTTAGGCCCTAATACTTTTCCCTCATGTGTCCCTATGTAATTTAGCTATCCACACACAGGTACGGTGCGTTTCACACGTACTCCTACCGCACCAGTTGCACATCGCGTTTGCCACGTATGTGTAAGACCAGTGTGTATACGTATGTGGACTACCAGTGTGTACACGTACGTGTACAACCAGTGTGTACACCTATGTGTACACACTGGTCGTACACATACGTGTACACACTGGTAGTCCACGTACGTGTACACACTGGTAGTCCAAGTACGTGTACACACTGGTCGTACACGTACGTGTATACACTGGTCGTACACGTACGTGTACACACTGGTAGTCCACGTACGTGTACGACCAGTGTGTACACGTACGTGGACTACTAGTGTGTACACGTACGTGTACAACCAGTGTGTACACGTACGTGGACTACCAGGGCATACACGTACGTGTACACACTGGTAGTCCACGTACGTGTACACACTGGTCGTACACGTACGTGGACTACCAGTGTGTACACGTACGTGTACAACCAGTGTGTACACATACGTGGACTACCACGTACGTGGACTACCAGTGTGTACCAGGGCGTACACGTACGTGTACGACCAGTGTGTACACGTAGGACACTGGTCGTACACATACGTGTACACACTGGTAGTCCACGTACGTGTACACACTGGTCGTACACGTACGTGTACACACTGGTCGTACACGTATGTGTGTACGGTCCGTACACACACCCGTACTCCGGCGGGAACAACAGTGTGATGATACGGACCGTTCACATGCCCTCAGAGCGTGTGTACGGTGCGCTTCACAGCTGACACAGGTGATAGGAGGCGCACACGAATGGAATGGAGGTGTCAGACTCGTGCACGGCTGTACATCAAGTCATAGTCATTCCAGTCCTACATGTGCAGGGCACAGGTGTGTCAGGCAGTGATGTGGCACATGTCTCCTCATGTTTTAGCACAATAGATGTGTGATGACCTGTGTACACATGTCATGTGTGATGGGGCAGTATGTGGCACACTTCCCCTTCCCACAATGCACATGTGTGCATGTAGTACAAACATGTCAAGCACTGCATCACTGGTATGGCACAGTCACCAACACCCGCAAATGTCCCCTGATGCCAGGGACAGGGACACTAACACCTGACATCTAAGTAACAGCGTGCCCCGATGTGAACATGTCCTGTGTGTGTCATGTGTTCCCATGAGCTTGCTGGTGTCCGTCAAGTGCATCTGCTGTTGCTGCATCCAACATGTGTCTGTGTGTAGATGGGCATGGCACACATATACGCACACCATGCCACATGTGGATTCACACGTTACGTGTGTCTGGATGCTTTAAAGATGATTTTATGACATGAGGACATATCTGCGGCGTATCCATGTCTGTGTTTTGGTTTTTCACGTGTACCACTTCATCGCTATGTGTATGATCTGTACATTTCCAATGACATGTGACCTGTGCATCTAGATTTATGCCAGCAGTCTGTATGAGATGACATCCTTCAAATGCAGATATGTGGATGTATGTCACCCCTGTGATGTCTCTGGCTGTTCACTTACACTGGCCCACAGCTAGTTTTGGGCCATGTCATGTAGAACGTGACTATCAACGGGTGTAGCTGGCTTGTCGTAGGAGTATCACCTGGCTGCCATACGTGTCCTGGATGTATAGCACAGACCTGACTCTGTATTTAGCTGATGTGTAGTAGCAGTTGAGCATGTGCTCAGTTCATTGACATTGATGTTGTTAGGTACTCACTCTTCGTTCTTCCTTCCAATTATCTGCAGGGCACCGCCTCTCCCCCGACCAATGCCAGACTTGGCTGCCATGATGGAACGTGACTGCATAAGACGTTACCGCTTCTCGCAACAGTTGATTGAGGACTTGACCGCCAAGCTTGAACAACACCTCCAACCGCGACACATGTATCCTACTGCTCTGACCCCCAAGATGAAGGTGATGGCAGCCCTACATTTTTTTGCCACCGGTACGTTTCAATTCACCATAGCTGATGTGGGTGGCATGTCACAGACCATGTTCAGCCGTGTCCTGCATGATTTTTTAGAAGCCATGTTGGAGCACCTGGATGAATTCATCCATTTTACAACTCGTGAGCAGTTGACAGGTTTCAATGGTGAGTTCTATGCCCTGTGAGGGATGCCCCATGTCATAGGGTCTATTGATGGGACACATGTGGCTTTGGTACCACCACAGGCACAGGAGGTGGCCTTTCGCAACCGTAAACATTACCACTCTATAAATGCCCTTGTGGTGTGTCTTGCTAACATGCTGATTTCCCATGTCTGTGCACGTTTTCCAGGGTCAGCACACGATGCCTACATCATGAGGCATAGCAGGGTGCCAGAAATGATGCTGGGGCTGCACAACGAACGAGCATGTCTTGTTGGTGGGTATACTCTGTTTGTCCTCTGTTTTGCGCTATTTTATTATCTTACGGCATCTCCTGACCCACTTCTTTACATGATGTTTCCATGTAGGGGACTCTGGCTATCCCAACATACCATGGCTGATGACACCCCTCCGCAACCCCAGAACAGCTGCAGATAACCGTTACAACAACGCACATGGGCAGACCAGGCGAGTGATTGAGAGGACGTTTGGCCTCCTGAAGAGCAGATTCCGGTGCCTTCACAAGACAGGCAGGTCCCTCCCATATGCACCGGTGAAGGCCTGCAAGATCTTCCTCGTGTGCTGAATGCTGCACAACATGGCAGTGGAGAAGGCGGTGCCACTCATCCTGGATCCGGATGAGCAGGAACATCCACCTGTGGAGGATGAAGGGCTTGGTCACGAGGCAAGTGACGATGAGGAGGAGGAGGACGACGACATCAGGAGTCAGCTCATACGCAACTTCTTCTCATAATGGTGAGTCCATGGGTCTGAGTGTGCACGGCTGGAGCCTTGTGTGGCATGTGTTGCAATGTGTGTGTCCAGCTGACTGTATACTAAGTGACTTAGATGTGTGTTCAGATGTGTCACTCGAGTGATGATGTCCTTCCACACATTTTAGCTTAGACACTCAATTGTAATATAGCATGGTGACAGACTTATTCCTGTAGAGTTAATTACCATGCATGCGGATGACAATCTCTTCCCTGACTTCTTGTGTGTCTGTCATCCCCAGGTTGTTTGGCATGCTGTCTGCTCGTGTCATCATTGGGCTCCCGCTATTCCTCATGAGTATTGCAACGTGTGCTGAATCAGCGTCCCATGCACGGACATGGGGAAAAGTCCATTTGGTTAAGGATTGCTGCACGGCATTTTGGTGTTGGTAGGTGTTTGTAATGTGTGGGCACTGCTCCTGTGCATGTTGTGTTACTATACATACATGTCGACTCACCATGGGGCACATGACATGTTGCATGACTCCCATGTATTGATAGTCACCCTTCGTAGCAGTCATCTGTGATGGGACAGTGGATTCTGATGAAGGCATCAATGTGTGTACAACTTCCCTCTGAAACATACGGGATGCTACGGGTGGACATAGTGTGGGACATCCCCATTAGAGGATAAATGGGGAATTGAAGCCCCTCCGTGTGCAGCAGGGGGTGTTTGGCTCACACACTTCACTTGTGTGCCAGTTCAATGGATTTACAGCATCTGTGTTGTGAAGGGGGTGTCCAGTGTAGGTCCCACATGTTCTGCCACATGACCTGTGAGTCTGTTCCTATTGATGCATTTCCCTAGGTGTGAACCTGTGTAATAAAGGTGTACCTCACCCTCCAAGGTGCCTCATCTCTGTCAATGCTGGTCTCTTGCCACTTTGCATGCGGCATCTCTGGCATAGTTGTCAAAGATTGGGCATATGAGTCTATGTATAGTTTAGCAACATGCATGCAGTTCCTCAGGGATTAGAATATCCATTGTGCATGATGTCCATGGTTGTGTATGTATTTGGGCATGTTAGTTGCCACAACAGACCGTCAACACCGGCTGAGGGTGTGTATCCTGTGCGCAGCTCGTCCTTCAGTTTAATGATCCGGTGTCAGTCATCTTTGGGGATTGTGCATCCATTGTCTCTGGGTGTGCCATGGGAAACCAGACACTCCTCCTTTACATATGCCTGTTGCAGTAGTCCTTTCTGACATTCTTGTCTTTGTGTGCAACTAGTGGCATAGTTTCCATGTCATGCCGCCTGCTGCTGCAGCCCCTGCAGCGAGGGCACAGAGAGTTTACAGATTCGGCAACACACACACCTCAAAGATGCTCCTCCCTTCCTCCCTCCACCCATTCATTTGTCTGGCATCGGCTTGTCTGTGCCACTGTTGCGCCCACGCGGTGCCAAAGGCTGGACCGTCAGCACATGCAATGTGCACATTTCACGAACCTCATGTCCTTACATGACCCACATCACACTACAGTCTGATGTTGCAGCCACCCTCCAAGCATTGTCCATCCAAGGAGCTACCGCCTGCTCTCAGCCATACCCTAGACGCACACACGACACCTTTGCATGATGATTGTGCAACTCCAACTGCCTGCACAGCGCTGCCCCGCCTTCCGGGCCCTGTCACAGCAACCAGGTAATGTCCCTCCTACTCCCCACCGGCTCCGTACACCAGCAAGGCCATGGGAGTGGGACTCATGCCTTCAGCATGTAGTATAGTGGCATAATCTGGCACATGGCCCAGGTATCATCTCTCAGCGTGTCAATCCTCAATGTGTCCAGGTCCCCCTCACCGGCATCACATGCACACAGCACCTCTTCATCAGCTCGTATGCCATTGACAGCCAGGTGCTCCTCACCCTCACCAAAGACGCAGCCTTTGGCAGTTCCAACATTAAAGAAGGCATGAGATCCATTGATGGATGGCTGAACATCAGCCACCTGAGGCTGAACTTGTACAGGACTGAGGTAATCATCTGAGGATTGTAACCTTACAGGTGGCTCAACTGCTTGTGTACCACCCGCAAGAGCCCTGCACATGCACCCAGTGGCCACGCACACAAGATGGTGTGCATCATGGAATTGTCACTCACATTTACCATGCTAATCACCAGCATCTGTACCTCAGGGTGCAACACCCTCTGCATGATGCACATGATCCACAGATAGATCCACTCCAGGGAAAGACAGACCATGCCACAGGAGCACAACACCAGCCGTGTCAACTACTGCCCCGTCCTCTACGGAGCAAGTACATCCTAACACCCGGGAAACCAGTCCACATCCAGGCTGCATGTGCACACCTCAGCTTCAACATCATGCACCCCAGCCACATCACCGTCCACCAGAGATAACTGCAATGTATCACTGTGTGCTGCAGGATGACCTTCAGACTCCTCACCCACACTCAGGAGGCAGGACACAACCACAGACCCCACACCAACCTTGGCCGTCTGTCATCCGAGACCCCGTTGTGCCAACTCCGTGCATCCAACCTTGCCCTGGCCACCATTCTTCACATCCACCGTACTCCAGCATGCTGGACATAGTTCTCCCACCTGGCAAGACATACCTGCTACTCCCTCCCCGGCAACATCCACATGAGCCATGACCTCTACGCCTTCAGGATACTCTTCCCAATTGGTCTGTCCGCACAGTAATGCATGCCCCCTTCAGCAGGTTGAGGCCATCACGGGTGAGTATTGTGCTCCATGTCTGTATAGTATGATACATTGTGACCCATGTGTGTCCTGTTCCAGACTCAGATTCCAGGGTATGGATGGCTGGAGTTAGTTCAACACTCATGCCTAGTTTGACATTTCCCCACATGTAGGTTGTGTGCTCATGCAAAATGAATGCAACATGTAATTGTAGAAAAATAAATTTATTCTCAGTGGGGGGCCTGTTTAGTGTGGACAAATAGGTGCTATACAGTGTGCATGGAATCCAAAGTTCACAGGGGGAGATGGCATCCTTGCAAGTTGGAGTCATCAGAGTCCAGACCACAGTGTTGGTCATCATTGGTCAGACTGTGACCAGCAAGTCCATGTGGCAGAGAATGTCATTGGATGAGGTGCTGCTGTTGCACCAGAGGGCCAGGTGCCAGGCCAGGTGACCTGGGAGATGTGGATGGTCCGCTGCCTCTCACTGTCTTTTCCGTGGACGACCCACCTTCCTCGGGGGACCCTCAGATGCAGGCCTTGACGATGCTTGGGACGCTCCTTCGGATGAATCCTCCTCCTCCTCCCTCCCTGTGGCTGGTGCTGGTCTTCGCCTGGTGGCACAGGGAGGGTTGCCCATGTTGTCGGCGATCCGACGGAGTGAACGGCTTATGTCCGTTTGCACCGCCAGGAGCTCAGCCAGTCTTGCCTCCATCCGTCCTTGGTGTTGTTGTTGTTGTTGACTGGCGTGTTGCTCGGCCTGCTAGTTATTAATCTCGTTGAGGGTCCCCACTACCTGGCTGATGCCCCTGGTGTCACGCCGGTATGTCTCCAAGATGTGGCGTATGTGTGGCATACCGGTTCCCTCAGCTGGCTAGTCAGGTTCGCGCCTCCGCCTGCCTCCACTCCCTGCCCATACAAGCCTGGCCTGCCGTTGTGGGCACATCAGGTCTACCGGACCCCTGAGGGATGGCATTTGCAGGGTTGTCTGCCTCCTCCTGGGTGGCCGGAGAACCTTGTCCCTCCAGGTCAGACTGGCTCAGTTGTTCTGTGTGGGCAGGGCTCCTGGGTGTCTCCTGGGATGTGGCAAGAATGGGGGTGGTGGTTGGTATAGATGTACCTGACGCAGGTGCTGCAGGAGCTGGGGCACCAGAGGGTCCAGGTTGGTTGGGGTCATCCACAGAGTGCTGAGAGTCGTCGCTGCCAGTGGGATCATCTTCCTGCCGAGCCTGGGCCTGTGATTGTTCCCCCCCAGTGTTAGGGGGAGATCCATGACGTTGCCCTGTGTGTGAGAGGGAGACAATGTTAATGCATTTTCATGCGACATCCTTGTTTCATACATGTTCAGGTTGCCACAGTTCCTCCAGGTAGTTGTATGTGCCTAGCATTCACATCAATGTTCACTTGTGGATTGGTATGTTGCAGGGGACAGATTGAAAGGTTATCCATGGTCTTTGACATGTCGCATTTGGCCTTGGATGCTTTTTTGGTTGAGGCTTGATCTTGTTGTGTCACATGTCCATTGTGAGAGTGTGTGACTCCCTTGGCTGCCCCAGGGGTGTGTGCTTGTGTGAGGGGTGAGTGACCATCACTCAGCCCGACGCTGTTCAACATCCACATGGCCCCCCTTACACAAGTGGCCCGCCACCACAACCTCTAAGACATCTCCTACGCCGACGACACCCAGAGCATCCTCTCCCTCACCAAGGACCCTCACACCGCCAAGACACACATCCACAAGGGTCTGAGGGCCATAGACGACTGGATGCGGAGTGGCCATCTGACACTGAACTCGGACAAGACGGAGGTCCTCATCCTGGGAACCACACACTCAGCCTGGGACGATTCCTGGTGGCCAATCGCTCTGGGGACATCACCGACACCCACCAAACACGCACGCAACCTAGGATTGATCCTCGCATCCTCCCTCTCCATGTCTGTTGGACTTGGCCCTTCTGGCAGGTTCACCCCTGAACTTTTTTGCTTTTTATTGGTGACTTGGTGTGGTGATTTGTGGTTTCTGCGCACTTTCCCTGTGTCCCAGAGGAAAGTGCGTGAGCATTCTGAGTGCATGTGGTGAGATAGGCCTGTCCTCCCATAGGAATGCATGGGGAATGTATGTGTCCCTAGTAGTTCCTGATGCGTGGGGTGTGCAGGCCCGAGTTTGGTATGTGCGGACTCGTGTGATTGAATGCTGCGCGATGATGTGTGCGGCGTGCATGTACCTAGTGTGGAAGTGCCACTTCTAGAAGTGGGCACTTCGGTGTGCAGTGTAAAATGTGTGCCTTGTCGCGTGATTGGCTGGTTAAGGTCACGTGACGGGCTAGGGATTCCCCAGAGTCAGGATGAGTCTCCCAGTGGTGAATGGAGAGATCAGCAGCTAGATGGGTGGGAGGAGTACACCTGGGTCCTGAATAGGGCAGGGTTTTCCCCACACAATGCTGGCTCCGCCCCCTGTGGTGCGACTGACGACCCTAGCCCTGCCAGTGAATAGAGTGAGGGGCTGAGCACATCAAGGGTGCTCCCCAACCAGCTGCGACTGGTTTTCCCCCTCACCCTGAACCCAGAACAAAGGGTTTTACTGTATAAAAATGGGGCTGTGTCCCCACAGAAACTGTTCTCTGCCAGGATCTTACCTGAGGGGGGCTGCTGCTGCTGCTGGACCAGAGGACTGCCACTTGGACTACCTCCCTGCCTGGAGGCCCAGTGAGCTGGCTCTGGGTCCAGCCTTGCCCCCCACCCCTGCCCTGCTGCATGCAGGGAAGAACTTTGCTGGATTCTACGGGGATCCTACTTTAAAGCGCTGGGAGCGCTTTATTTGTGTCCTCAAGCGCCTGGAAGCGCTTTTGTTCACCCTTAGCACTCAGGAGCGCTTTATTGCCGCCAGCCGGTGCCCACCCGGCATTTGCCCCGTTTTTGCCGACCGAGCGGGAGCCACCCCGCGTATTTAATTATTTAATTGGCGGGTGCCCACCCCGCATTGTGGTGTGCTTGTTGGTAAATTAATATCCCTAGCGGGTGCCCACCCCGCCAGGGACTTTGCCGTATTGAATTTCATCCCCCCCTCGCGGGTGCCCACCCCGCGTCACCGCGATCGCAACTCACCGCCGCAGCCCAGGAAGTCAGGCAACGCTGACTGGGACGTGGGCGGGACTTTGAAGCAGGAAGCGACGAGAGCCCACCTCGCGCTCCTGCACTGGCCGGAGGAGAGAGGAATCCGGAAGCTCGGAGCCCGGCAGGCTCCGCTCCCCAAGTCCCGGGTCCCAGGAGGGGGCCCGGGCGAAAGGAAGAGCAGTGCCGCCGAGACCGGAGCAGCAGTCCCGGTGAGTGGGGCCGAGTGGAGACCGAGCGCCTAACGCTCCAAGAACGGGGCGCCTCATTGGAAGGGGGCAGCAGGGTGAAAGAGTCCCCCGTGTGGGACTCCAACGAACGGGGGCATTTTGTGAAAGAGTCCCCCGTGTGGGACTCCAACGAACGGGGGCATTCCCTTTCTGTTACGAGCGGCCCCGGAAGGCAGCGGGCCGCTCCAACGTTGCCTCCCCCCCCCCCAGCTGTTCAGAGCCCACGAGGCTCCCCCGAAGGGGGCAGCACTTGTCTTTTGAGCGCGAGGCGCTCCAACGTGGGAATGATTTAGCACCTTATGATTTAGAGCCTGCGAGGCTCCGGGGGCATTAAGTGCTGAATCAGAGCGGCCCCGGAAGGCAGTGGGCCGCTCCAACGAAGGAGCACAGTATTATTTAGAGCCTGCGAGGCTCTAGGGGGCATTTCATTTGTTTCAGAGTCCAGAGAGGCTCCAAAGGCGACAGATTGGTTTCAAAGGGCACAGTGGTGCCCACGCTCCGTGTTCACAGCTGCCCCGCACTTAGTGGGCAGCTGCAACGTGTAGGTTGTGCTTTGTGCGCCCTGGTTTGCGCAGCCTGCGCAGGCGCGCCCTGACTCTGCTGGACACAGGGCGTCTTTGCCCCTTCAAGGCCAGTTGGCCTAGGGACTGCCACAGGGGTGGCTAATGTGAGTTTGGCGTTATTGTCTCCCTTCCTGCACCTCTGAATGTGTTTATGCGTCATGTGCTTTGCTTTACACCTCTGAGTGTATTTTATGCATCCTGTGTTTATGTGCTTAGACCCCTACAGGTAGAGTGATACTTAGGTGGTTGTTTTTCTCCTAGTACAGGTGGTGCTAGTGAGGTCCTGATTCCCTGCGCAGTATTTTCCTAAGGTGGTTAGGGTTGCGTAGGTGGTACTTTCTGGTTACCAGGAGTTACTGGTTGTGTGTTATATATGTTATTGTGTGCTATGTTCTAAAGTATTATTCCTAAGTTCTAAGAGTGCTAATTTCGGACTGTGGTCCATGTGGCCCTGTCCCCTGTACATATAATCCCTTGTAAATTCTGCCCGTGCCTGTTGGCACATTGTAAAGTGTGTGTTTTTATCTAATGTGTTGTGTATAATACAAAGGCTATTTTTATAGAATACCTTGTGTGGAGTTTCCTTTGTGGTGGGCCTTGGGTGTTGTTGCTGGGTGCGCGCGCAAACGCTTTACACATTGCCTCCGGGATAAGCCTGACTGCTCGTGCCAAGCTACCAAGGGGGTGAGCAGGGGTTATCTTTGGCGTGTAACTCCCCAGCCCTGACTAGAGTGGTGGTTTCTGCCTGGCTTTGGCGCAAGCCCTAGCCAACCAGAAATCCCATTTCTAACATTGGTGATCAGCGGTGGGATTTGGACTTGCGTTTGCGCTGTACCGCAGCGGCAACTGGCCGCACTACAAAACTCTGCATTTAGATAAATCACATGGTATAGGGATTATTGTTCTAAGTTTGTTTTTAATTGTCATTTCTTTGGAAATGTGTTTTTGTGCACTGTGAGTTAGGTGTCCCTAGCTCGGGAGGGTAGATCATCCCCCTTAGTGCATTGTGTTTCTGGATTCACCAGAGGGTGGGATCCAGTGGTGGCAGCGTAATAGTGTCCTGTACATTTGTCCCCCGCCCTGCGCCCAGAGTTGGTACCTGTGTCACGTGGTGGTCAGGTTAAGGAATCAGGGGTGGTAGAAACTGCCTTACCAGTCCGAGGGGAGGGTTGTGTATCGATGAATGGTGTGTGGCACTAGGCAAGTGAGTGTGAGTTCTCTGGGATAGAGAGCTTGCTGAATCCTTTGTGAATTGTGTACTCCTGTGTTAAACGCAGACCCCTAGGTTCCCTGTGTGATCTTTTCTCTAGAACGTCTGCCAGAATGGAGCATGCTTTTGATCCCAGTGAGCTAGTTTATTACAGTATGCAGGAGTTGGAAAGGTTCTGTAGGGAGAGAAACATAGGGGTGAGAGAGTCAGACACTGTGTACGAACTGAGGAACCACATGTTGGATGGCAAGCAGGTGAATGGAAACGTGAGCGCAGTGAGGAAGAAAGGGCCCGGGCCTCTCACCTGGAGGGTGGTGGGTCTGTGGGGAGCCCTGAAGATTCAGAAGAAGATGACAGTACCTGGACGCCAGTAGAGAGTGAGGACCCCGTAGGTAGGGAGTCCCTTGCTGGGTCCAGCGTAGGAGATAGCGCCTCATCCCTTTCCCTGTCCCCTGAGCACAGTGGTAGTTTTCTGGATTCCCCAGTGAGGGTGGAGTCCAGTGGTGGCAGCGATATAGAGTGCAGTACAGAGAGTCCCATTCCCAGTTCCCAGAGTATGGTACCTGTTTCCCAAGAGGAGGAGTATAGGTTGAAATTCAGGGGCAGTAGGAAACTGTCTCACCAGTCTTGGGAGGAGTTTTTGGAGGGATGTAATGAGGCACTGTCCGATTGGGTGGATCAGAACTCGGAACGTACTTATGACGACCTGTATGATCTGGTTCTCAAAGAACACCTGCTCAGTTGTTGTGTGCCGGGGTTGCGCCAACACCTGTTGGGGTGTGGATTGTCTGAGCCATTTGAGCTTGCAGAAAAAGCAGACCATTGGGAAAGTGCTAGAGGTCCTCTAGTGTCATTAGTGAGTGATTCCAACAATAGTGGGTCAGAGATCCTCCAGCCCAGCGTGGTGGAGGAGGCTCAGTGTAGCCCAGCTAGGTCCCAGGATAGCGAGGAGGGTGTAGGGGCTCACTGCCTGGCTCAGTGGAGCAGGAGTGAGGGGGTGACCGAGGGTCCCCAGACGCCCGAAACCCAGCCTCAGGACTTGGATGGTTTCATGAGGGAACACCAAGTTGGGGACCTAGGCTGTCCTGTTAGTCCACTTGAGGAAGATCTCTTAGTGAGTAGAGGACCTGGAGCGCCTGTAAACAGGGCTCCTGTGGTTCTGGAGTCTGGCAGTACCGCTCCGGTAGGGAGGGTACAGGAGTCCAGCGTGAGTGATTGGGGGATCCCCAGTGGAAGAGCCGGTGGGTCAGGGACTTCCCAGTTGGGCTAGGATCCCGTGTAGTGACCAGGGTGACACCACTTCTGTTCTGGGGGATCTCCGCGCACTGTCAGGTGGACAGGGGACGGGAGATCAGCGCCAGACAGACAGTCGCTCGACATATGTGTCATTTGATAGCCTCAGGGGGATGGAGTGTAAATCCCCCAAAGTCCTGGAGTGCCAGGCGATTATTCCACCAAAGGTTCTAGGCCGGAGGTTGGAAGGCCAGGTTCGGGATCAGCCTGACCTGAAGGGTGGGACGTCTGTAATCAGCGTCCCGACCGGTTCTTCTTCCAGAGGTACCGCCCCAGTTGGTAGGGAGCAGGGTTCTGGAAGGGGGTGCAGAGGGTGGGAGAGCCCACCTCTGGCCCCGGTACAACCTGAGGGGTTAAACCCTGGGTTGGAATGGCGTTCTAGGTGTACCCCTCGCCAGAGGAGGAGGAACCCTAGGAGAAGAGGTAGGGGGAGGAGAGCCTTCCCTGAGACTCCTGGTCCGCCTGAGGGTGTAGACCCAAGGCTGGAGAACCAGTGGCAGTCTAGTCCTGTCTTGCAGAGAGGAAGAGTGGAGAATGGCCGCTATGTGCCAGGGGTTACTACCCCCCACTCTGTGGTTAGGCAAGGACCAGTGGCACCTGGGTGGCCTAGGGCCTGGTCTTGGCCGCGGACAGCTTGGGAGTACCAGTGGGGTAGCCCAGTTGGTCCAGACAGTGGTGTTAGAAAGAATTCCATGGGTTCACCGTGGCGTAGAACCGGAGGGTGTCCCTGCAGTTGCGGGCCCGCGTCCGTGTTCTATCGCCCCAAGCAGGGAAGTCCATCACGGTGGTGATTGGTCTGCCCTGCGTTTTGGCTGGAAGGGGGTTGTGTTGGACTTGGCCCTTCTGGCAGGTTCACCCCTGAACTTTTTTGCTTTTTATTGGTGACTTGGTGTGGTGATTTTTGGTTTCTGCGCACTTTCCCTGTGTCCCAGAGGAAAGTGCGTGTGCATTCTGAGTGCATGTGGTGAGATAGGCCTGTCCTCCCATAGGAATGCATGGGGAATGTATGTGTCCCTAGTAGTTCCTGATGCGTGGGGTGTGCAGGCCCGAGTTTGGTATGTGCGGACTCGTGTGATTGAATGCTGCGCGATGATGTGTGCGGCGTGCATGTACCTAGTGTGGAAGTGCCACTTCTAGAAGTGGGCACTTCGGTGTGCAGTGTAAAATGTGTGCCTTGTCGTGTGATTGGCTGGTTAAGGTCATGTAACGGGCTAGGGATTCCCCAGAGTCAGGATGAGTCACCCAGTGGTGAATGGGGAGATCAGCAGCTAGATGGGTGGGAGGAGTACACCTGGGTCCTGAATAGGGCAGGGTTTTCCCCACACAATGCTGGCTCCGCCCCCTGTGGTGCGACTGACGACCCTAGCCCTGCCAGTGAATAGAGTGAGGGGCTGAGCACATCAAGGGTGCTCCCCAACCAGCTGCGACTGGTTTTCCCCCTCACCCTGAACCCAGAACAAAGGGTTTTACTGTATAAAAATGGGGCTGTGTCCCCACAGAAACTGTTCTCTGCCAGGATCTTACCTGAGGGGGGCTGCTGCTGCTGCTGGACCAGAGGACTGCCACTTGGACTACCTCCCTGCCTGGAGGCCCAGTGAGCTGGCTCTGGGTCCAGCCTTGCCCCCCACCCCTGCCCTGCTGCATGCAGGGAAGAACTTTGCTGGATTCTATTTCATCCCCCCCTCGCGGGTGCCCACCCCACGTCACCGCGATCGCAACTCACCGCCGCAGCCCAGGAAGTCAGGCAACGCTGACTGGGACGTGGGCGGGACTTTGAAGCAGGAAGCGACGAGAGCCCACCTCACGCTCCTGCACTGGCCGGAGGAGAAAGGAATCCGGAAGCTCGGAGCCCGGCAGGCTCCACTCCCCAAGTCCCGGGTCCCAGGAGGGGGCCCGGGCGAAAGGAAGAGCAGTGCCGCCGAGACCGGAGCAGCAGTCCCGGTGAGTGGGGGCCGAGTGGAGACCGAGCGCCTAACGCTCCAAGTACGTGGCGCCTCGTTGGAAGGGGGCAGCAGGGTGAAAGAGTCCCCCGTGTGGGACTCCAACGAACGGGGGCATTTTGTGAAAGAGTCCCCCGTGTGGGACTCCAACGAACGGGGACATTCCCTTTCTGTTACGAGCTGCCCCGGAAGGCAGCGGGCCGCTCCAACGTTGCCTCCCCCCCCCCCACAGCTGTTCAGAGCCCACGATGCTCCCCCGAAGGGGGCAGCGCTTGTCTTTTGAGCGCGAGGCGCTCCAACGTGGGACTGATTTAGCACCTTATGATTTAGAGCCTGCGAGGCTCCTGGGGCATTAAGTGCTGAATCAGAGCGGCCCCGGAAGGCAGTGGGCCGCTCCAACGAAGGAGCACAGTATTATTTAGAGTCTGCGAGGCTCTAGGGGGCATTTAATTTGTTTCAGAGTCCAGAGAGGCTCCAAAGGCGACAGATTGGTTTCAAAGGGCACAGTGGTGCCCACGCTCCGTGTTCACAGCTGCCCAGCACTTAGTGGGCAGCTGCAACGTGTAGGTTGTGCTTTGTGCGCCCTGGTTTGCGCAGCCTGCGCAGGCGTGCCCTGACTCTGCTGGACACAGGGCGTCCTTGCCCCTTCAAGGCCAGTTGGCCTAGGGACTGCCACAGGGGTGGCTAATGTGAGTTTGGCGTTATTGTCTTCCTTCCTGCACCTCTGAATGTGTTTATGCGTCATGTGCTTTGCTTTACACCTCTGAATGTATTTTATGCATCCTGTGTTTATGTGCTTAGACCCCTACAGGTAGAGTGATACTTAGGTGGTTGTTTTTCTCCTAGTACAGGTGGTGCTAGTGAGGTCCTGATTCCCTGCGCAGTATTTTCCTAAGGTGGTTAGGGTTGCGTAGGTGGTACTTTCTGGTTACCAGGAGTTACTGGTTGTGTGTTATATATGTTATTGTGTGCTATGTTCTAAAGTATTATTCCTAAGTTCTAAGAGTGCTAATTTCGGACAGTGGTCCATGTGGCCCTGTCCCCTGTACATATAATCCCTTGTAAATTCTGCCCGTGCCTGTTGGCACATTGTAAAGTGTGTGTTTTTATCTAATGTGTTCTGTATAATACAAAGGCTATTTTTATAGAATACCTTGTGTGGAGTTTCCTTTGTGGTGGGCCTTGGGTGTTGTTGCTGGGTGCGCGCGCAAACGCTTTACACATTGCCTCCGGGATAAGCCTGACTGCTCGTGCCAAGCTACCAAGGGGGTGAGCAGGGCTTATCTTTGGCGTGTAACTCCCCAGCCCTGACTAGAGTGGTGGTTTCTGCCTGGCTTTGGCGCAAGCCCTAGCCAACCAGAAATCCCATTTCTAACAATGTCCAAGCAGGTCAACAGCGTCTCCTCCTCCTGCTACGACACCCTACGCACGCTCCGCCGGATCTATTGGTGGATCCCGACTTAAACAAGTAGAACAGTGAAACAGGCCCTCGTCAGCAGCTGACTGGACTACACCACTGCACTCTACGCAGGACTCCCATCCACACACCAACGGCGGATACTACGCTTCTGTAACGCCTCGGCACAAGTGATCGTCAACGCCCCCTGCCACAGCCACATCACCCCCCTCCTGAGAGACCTGCACTGGGTCCACATCGACAAGAGGATCACCTGTAGGCTCCTCAGCCACGCACACAAGGCACTCCACACCCATGGACATGCCTACCTGCACATCAGACTCAGCTTCTACACCCCCCACCCGCAAGCTCCGCTCCGGCATCCTCGCCCTCGCAGCTGTCCCCCGCATCCAACGTACGCCCACCTGCAGCAGATCCTTCTCCTACCTCGCCGCAAGGAGCTTGAACACCCTCCCAACCCACCTACGACTGACCCAAGACCTACTTGCCTTCTGATGTCTCATCAAGACCTGTCTCTTCGAGCAGTATTGTAACCCCCCCTCAGCGCTTTGAGGCCCTCACAGGTAAGTAGCGCGCCTTACAAGTACCCAGATCGATTGTTGATTGATTGACGGTGCCTGCTGGTGGGTGTAGTGTGATTTTGCAGTTGGTCTCCCAGGTGATGTATCTGTCCCCCCATGGCGCATGCTGCCATGTCAGTGAGTGTGAGTTCCTGTCCTAGTTATCTGAGCTGGTTGTGTTTGTGTTAGATTTTGCAGTTGTCACAGGAGGGCCTTGTGCTGCCTACAGCAGGGCCAAGTGTCAGCTACCTTGTCAGTACTTTGGCAGTCCCTGTGCATTGCGCATGGTGCATGGGTATGTACCTGGGCCATATGGGATGAGGGCATTTGTGTCTGTTTCTGAGTTGTACTATATGTTTAGTGATCCCCACCCTCCCAGCATCCCGGACATCCTGTCTTGGGTTTGTGGTTTGTGTAGGCTGGGGCATGGCCTTGCTTTGTAAATGGGGCATACTCATGTTAGTGGCCTGAGCGTTGTTTAGAGTGTGGTTGTGTCAGGTGAGGGCTTGGGGGTAGGTGAGTGCATTTGTTGTAGTTGGGGTGTGGATGCCATTCCCCCCATGTTACGTGAGTTGTTTGTGTACTCACCAGGTTCTCGGACTCCTTCGACTCCGTGTACTCCCACCGGCGGAAGCAGGGCCATCACGTTCTCCTCCCAGGGATGGTAATGTACCGGTCTGCGGGTCAGCCCACCTCCTGTGATGTTACTCTGGGCGTATTCCTCGTTCATTTTGCGCTTGACTGCCCTGCACAGATCGTACCACCTGGCTTGACATTCATTCCTGGTCCTTCTGATGGGCGCAACAGCATTCACCCGATCGACGATCCTCTGCCACAGGCTAGTTTTTTGGGATATGCTGGTCTGTCTGACCAATGTTCCAAACAGCTGTGACTCGACTTTCGTTGACAAGGATGTCCAGCTCCTCCGTTGTGAACTTTGGATTCTTGTCTGTGGGCATGGTGTGGGGTGTGGGTGTGGGTGTGGATGGTTGTGGGTGTGTGGGTGTGAATGTGTAGGTGTGTGTGTATGTGTAGAGGGGGTCTGTGTGAAGGAGGTTGTGTGAAGGTGTGTGAGTTAAGGTGTATGGGTGCAGTTGTTTGTATGCGATGTCTGTCAGCAGTGAGTCTGTTGCAAAGGCTCATGGTTTGTGTTTGTAGGCCCTTTTTATTGGTCCATTTGTGGGTGTGGCTGTGTTTGAAATTTTGGTGGGTGTGTTATAAGAGGTGGCTGTGATTTTGGGCCTCTGTTTGACTGTTTGGATGTGCCAGGTCAGTCTTTTAGTTGTTTTTTGTCCTGTAGACGTGTTTTGTGGTGTTGTGCGAGTCAAATTGACGGTCCTTGTGCTGTTTTACAGTGTCCTGGTTCAGTACGAGTCTTTTTCGCGTAGGTAAGGTGCGTCCATGGCTATGTTGTTGTGCAGTGTTCACATGTGCAATGGTGTTGTACGACTCGTACATATGCGATGCTGGGGTACGGTGTTGGGGTACGGTGCATCCAAGTACGGGGCTGGGATGGGGTGTACGGGGCGTACATATGCGGGTGCAGTGGTGGGGGGTACGGCGCTTACATATGCGTGAGCTGGGGTACGGCACGTACATGGGGGGATGCTGGGTTATGGTGTTGGGGTACGGTGCGTCCGAGTACAGGGCTGGGGTGAGGGGTACGGCGCTTACATACGCGTGTACTGGGGTACGGCGCGTACATGGGGGATGCTGGGGTACGGTGTTGGGGTACGGTGCGTCCGAGTACGGGGCTGGGGTGGGGGGTATGGCGCTTACATACGCGTGTGCTGGGGTGGGGGGGTACGGCGCGACCATACGCAGGTGCTGGGGTATGGAGCATACATGCGTGTGTGCTGGGGTGGGGGGTACGGCACGTACATGCATGGGTGCTGGGGTGGGGGGGTACGGCACGTACATACGTGGGTGCTGGGGTGGGGGGTACGGCGCGTACATGTGCTGGTGCTGGTGCTGGGGTGGGGGGGTACGACCCGTACAATGGCAGGTGCTGGGGTATGGCATGGACAGGCACGGGTGCTGAGGTGGGGGGGTCCGGTGCGTACATACGCGGGTGCTGGGGTACGGCGCGTACATGCGTGGGTGGGGTGGGGGGCCCGTACGACTCGTACCCCGTGCCCAAGTGTACCGGGGTAGTGGTCATACAAAGTTCGATCCGTACGGGACGTTTTCCTTACACTTGGGGATTCGGAACGCCGGTACGGATCGGACTTGTGCGCTCGGACTTCAGTTTTACGACTCGTACGTAAATCTGTCCGGGGACTTTTCGTAGACTTTTCCCGAGGCAATTCGTATGTAATTTGACAGTACGAATCGTACTTGGCCGTTTGTACGGGACTTGTACAACTCGTACGTAAAAAAATACGGATACGAGTTGTACGGGAAATATTTTTACCGGATCGGAATCGGCACCTTTGTGTTTTGGAAAAGATTTTCCAACTTGCAAAATCGCATTACAGATTATGACTGATTTGCAGTTTGGAAGGGGCATGTTTTGGGCATTCCTTCTCAATTGCAAGTTAGTAACATCATATCAATAGTTTGCGATTGTACCAGTCACTAACCATTGATCAGTTACCTACTCCCAAGTTAAGTTGGTAACTGATTTGCTGAGGGGAATCGAATGGCTGCTTCAGGGGGAGTTGGTAGTAGTCCAGGAGACCAGTGCCTGCTCTCATTGAAGTTTTCCAAAATGTGTTTGTTTAAAAACAGCCCCAGTTCCTTTAACTGCTCTAGTGCAGTTAATGAGATCTTCACATCATGAAAACTGCCTTCGTGGTTCAGATGACGTGAACACCTCATCATGGATTGGGGGCTTGGGAAAACCTCTGGAACTTCCACTGGAGGATTTCCCCTTTAAAAAACAAAAAGCTGGGCCAATGTGGAATTACTTCAACATCAGCCCCTGCCCCTCTCACCCAGATTAAGGCTATCAGCATGCCAGATGGTGGCAGGGGAGCAGTGGTGAGTGCGGTGGCTTCGTCTTCAGGGCCACTACAGATGCAAGAGAGACATCGCTGGAAAGGGAAAAACCTCCCTTTCAGGCGATGTTGCCCCCAAAAAGATTCTTGCTTGGGGATTGCCGTCACTCAGGAAGCCCCACTAGCATCCAGGGAACCTTTTTCATGGTGTCAGCCTCTGAGGCATGGTTTTACCCCTAGAGGGCCTAAAAGTAACCACAACATAGGGCAATGTGTCAGTCAACTTCAGCCATCTGTTCACATTTTCCTTCCACCAATCTTAGCATACATCATCCCACTTCAGCCATTGGCTAACTTCATTGTAAGTAACTATCCTCTGCCCTCTCACAAAGAGAACATTTATTATACACAATGTAGTTCACTTCAGTGACAAAAATGACTGCGTTAATAAGCGCTTTTGCCTTATTGCATGTTTCAAGCTGAAGTAATGTTATTTACTTTTTTCTCTTTTAGCTTCTTTGGTTAAGTTCTTTCCGTTGCAGCCTTAAAGTTAGATAAGTGCTTTTTTCCTTTGCATTGATCCTGCTCTATGTCATTACTAGATTCCCACTTGCACATAATTTCAGTTTATATCACACACACACAACATTCTACCTACGACATAGTATTTTAAGATGAAAGGTTTACGCAATTATTAGCAATGGTGTCTCGTGGATGACTGCTGCCCAGGCTCCACCTGAGATATTGGAGGAACACTCTGAAGGCAGGTTCTGATACTGAGACTGCATCTGTGGGAGAAGGTCATGGAGTTGAATCTGAAAGTGATTTTTCAGTTGGTAGAGTGCCATCCCATGACAACTCGTTTTTTAGTGGTTCAAAGGAACATCCCAATGGTAGTCGTGATGTCCCTTCACAAGTACAATATATGTAGCAGAGATCCGGTGGCAGGCTAGCCCAATTTAGTATGCAGACAGGTAAACCACTGAGCTTTGGGAAAGTGTTCACTTGGCAGTCTTCGAATTTAATATAGCCACCAATTCTTCTATTCACTACAGACACTGGTTATAAAATGAATGCTGCACATTTTTTTGCCTATTGATTACTTCCATCTCTTTCTGGAAGAAGACATCCTTGGGGTTATTGTGCTCCAAACAAATTTGGATGGCAAATAGTTTCTGAGGGAACAGGGAAGCACTCTGGACCCAAATCCAGGGCATGCAGAAAACGTTCGGGCCGCATCCCATCCCATCGTTTTTTGCCCACCATACCAGCTCTGTATGGACCCAGACATATGAAAGTCAGTCTTGACTCTGCTCCAATGGGAATAGTCCAGCCCGAACAGCTAAAGAATACATACAATATAGGTCCGGTTTCGCCCTGATAAGGGATCATCAGTCAGGTATTGCCTGATTCTAGTGGCACACTGAGAAGGGGACACTCGTCTGGGCATACCCACAGGACACACATCTGGGTATACTTTAGTGCCACACTAAGTGGGACGGGTATGCTCAGATGTTGGTCCCATGCACACTGTCACTAGAACCAAGCTATACCTGGCTGATGAGCCCTAACTAGGACGAAACGGTCCTGGGCTGCTTGTGTTCCTTTTCAGGGATGACCTGGCTAGGCTGTTCAGGCTGAACTTTTCCCATGGGAGCAGGGTTAAGACTGATTTGCATATGGCTGGATCCACACTGAGGTGGTATGGTGGGCAAAATAACAATGAACTGGTATGCGGATCAAGTAAGTAGCAGTGACTGAGATAATCGAAGCATTCCATCCATCACTTTTTGTGTACTTTATATCGTAGAGTCATTGAAGCACCACCCAGTCCTTTAAGAAAGGGGCACTTCTGTGGTGACTCAGGCAAGGTTCCATCTGGATGTGGAGCTCTATCGCACGACGACGAGGGGTCATCTCTAGGACACGCCTCACTGGCGCGTCATGCATTATATAGTGAGAAGGGAAAAACTCCTGCAAGAATATTGCTTCTTTCTTGGTATGTGATGCTCTAAGACCATGAAACGTTCGATTGATTTCTGTGGAACAAAGAGCGGCATGGAACTAAGCGATGGATCATCAGACCCTGTGAAACAGAACATTCCTTTCTATCCATTCCATTTGATTCCATTTTGTAGGCTGACAAAATTGTTCAGTTGGTGAATGTGCCGGCTAAAGTGATTTGTGTACACGTTGAAGTTGACTTACTTTAATTCTGGCATGGCTAGTTGAATCGTTTGCTCTATTGAAAATAAAGGAATTAATTACCACTTGTAATTCTTACCTCTTGGTGAGTTAGCCTAGTTTCAAAATTAATGCTTATTTGCATTAATCTACAGACTAGTGATATTGCACCAGGAATACTTTTATAACACATAAAATACAGCCCCTTTATCTCTTTTAACTTCTTTCTGGGGGGAAATTGATAACCAATACATCACATTCCATCAATCACAGTGAAGCATGTGATTCTCATGAAATTACTGTGAAAACACCACGGCTTCTTCTTAAATGTGGCATCCTATTGTTTGCAGTGGGCCAGCTGTTTGTCGGCCGCCTGCAAGCATCAATCATGTCACATTCAAGAGCCTTGTTGGAAATTAGCCGGGCCCGGCCGTATTCCGGGAGAAATACGGCTCTGCTGACGTCTTCCATCCTTAGAATGCTGGTTTGGCCTTGTCTCTGTCACCTTCACTCGCCTCCCTCCCCGCTGCCACGCTCCAGTATTGCGGTGATTTATGGCCGGGCCAGCCTGCGGTGACCTTGCACTTGGGCTCCGGCATTATAACTAATGGCAGGTCAATAATGCAACAGTGAAAGTGAACTGGCTGCTGGGGGAGGGGTGGAGGAGAGGGGACACGGAGAGGGGGTAACAGTTCCAAGCTGCCTGGGCTGCAGAGGTTTATTTTAAGTGCGTGTTACCTCAGCACTGGCTGGCCAAGGGTGCTCTGCCCAAGTGAGCTTTTCTAACGATTGGTAAGACCAATTATAGTGACAATGTATGGATGCCCGTTTGGTTCACAGCAGTGGCTGAAGTGGGCACGATCCGAGGGGCAGACGTTTTCAATTTGAGAAAAACAGACACCCCCCCTCCCCCCGCCCCAACTTTTTTTGTGAAAAGACAACCGTTCTGAGGACTGTGAATTCTGACAGCTTCAAATGAAATGTGAGGCAGGTGTAGTGACCTGCGGACACGTTCTAGTGTTACCATAAATGCTTCCTGTCACCAGCCACTCCCTGAGGGCTGGCTTCCTTACCCACCCCACACCCATCCACCACAGGTGTGACGAGTGACGTGGGCCTGCAAATAAAGGGGCTGGGCGCACGTGCCCCAGGCCAGTTCCAGTAACTAGAACTATGCCTCCAGGTCATTACTCCAGCTGCATGAGGGCCTAGTGCCCAAGACACCACAGCAGGCAGTCTCCTGAGCTGTGAAACCGATGGCAAGGCCTTGCCTGAAAGAAATGTAAGTGTGCTTATCTGGTCAATCTTTAAATCAGTGACGGCTGGTGATGTTTGAAAGTGGTAAGGCGTAAAAGTCATCTTTGACTTTCACCGAATAAGATGAGCATGTGACACCAACTAACCCAAGGGATTTTCAGGGTGAAGGACTCAGTGCTTAATTTGAGCCGGTGCTTTCCTTTGAGCCGGTGCTTTCCGGTGCTCAGCGCCGGCACTTAATTGGTTTCCGGTGCGCTGCACCGGCACCTAACTGTTCTAAGTATGGTGTTGACTGTCTACCACATGGTGGCGCTGCTCATCTAATTCAGAGATGAGCAGAACAACGGTTGTTTAGGACTATAATATACATTAAAATGGGTGCTAATAACTGCTTCTCCAGCCATTCCTTTAGCTTTGGGACCAGGAATAATCTGAACTGTCGCATTTACTTGCGAGAGAGATGGTTAGTAGTTGTTTTGGCAGTGATGACAAGGGCGATGTGTGGTGCAAGCTGCAGTGGCCTCCGGGTCAGAGCCCTGGCACTTAATATTTTACAAATTAAACACTGGAAGGACTTTGTCTTCACTTTCACTAGGCAGGCAAATGTATACAGATGGGTTTAAATCAGTGTCAAACCACAATATAACTATGAAATGATGAGAAGGCAAATTGTAAGCACTATATTAAACAGCTTAATTCAGTACATGATGGATGACATTTAGCCTTTTGTCAAAATTAATTAAAGACTTTTTACACATGATGTTGGACTTTAATTGGGTACCCAGACACCTGTGATCATACACTAGGATTCTCCTATTTTGCTCTTCCTTTTCCAATGGGACTTCGAGGTATGATAACATCTTCCCCACTCCAGGCACATGAGTTACATTCCTGCCGGCTCATGTCTTGCTAACTTTCCACTGGCTCATGGTACAAATTGCTTTCATTCTCGTTTCGCACATACACTCTCGCTGCCACCTATAGCCAGAAAAGGCTTACGGTCCAGCTCCCCTCCCTCTCACAGTTCAGTCATTCAAATGCTTCTAGCTACTAGGTCCATGCATATTTCATTGTCCAGCCTGACTGGAAACAAAAACCAGCCCTGGCAATTTAGCTGGACTCGTCCCGGAGGGGGTGGGGTGCTCTAGTAAGAAGCACCAGCCGGGGCAGGGGTGCTAGTGTAAAGCCCTGCTGCTGCTTTTGTTACAGGGGGCCAATATTGCAGCACTGCTGCAAAACCAGCCCCCTGTAACAAAAGCGCCCCTATGCTCCACAACCGGCCCCCACCCTTCCAGCCCACTGGGAAACCGCCTGGTGCCTGCTATGGCCAGTCCGGCCCTGTCCCCCACCCCATTTTTCAACAGCAGTATCTTTTCCACCGTATATCAAAGTTCGTTATCTTTTTTTCGTAATTTTTAATTTTATTTTCAATAGCCAAAATATGCCTGTGAAGGCCAAGTACCATAACAGCAAAATATACATTGCAACCATGGTGATGTCGACCTTTTGTAGCCAAATAAGCATAGTAGGATCATATGCATAACAGCATATCATATTAACAATCAACTGAAGTGTCATATATCCATTATGTAATACAATGCATGTCAAGTCATCCCCAGATTAAATAGTTAAGTCGCTGAGCCCATGTCCCCCCCCCCCCCGTCCTGTGGTAGTTGTGGCTAATGTCAATCTATTGCGCAATCTGGGTTAGGTTCTAAGTAGATCCCTCGGAAGTCTGCCCATCTCTTCCAGATCTTGGGATGTTTCTGGGGACATCCCCTTGCAGCAAATATAGGTATCTCCAGCCCCATACAGAAATCAAGGCCCTTCTTCCAAACCCCAAGGGAGGGCGGGAAGGCGTCCTTCCAGGCCTTCGCAATGTCTCGTTTCGCCAGTGTAAGGCCCAGGAACAATAGGTGGGGTTTATATATATTGCCCCAGACATCGTCAGTCATATGCAGAAGCGTTAATCTGGGTGAATAAGGGATGTCCCACCCCAAAACCTGCGACATACATGCAATAACCCTGTGCCAGAACTCTGAGAGTGATGTGCACTGCCATACTGAATGGATGAGAGTTCCCTCGGCCACATGGCATCGCAAGCAGAGTGGAGAAGCAATAAGTCCTGCCCGCCAGAGCCGATGCCAAGTGTAATATACCTTATGGAGGTACTTGAACTCTATGTATCGTAGTCGAGTCGCTATGGCGGCGCCTCGTGGGGATGTTAGTGCCTCGGTCCAATCCTCATCGTTCAAGGGGCCCAAGTCTGTCAGGCAGGCCTCTTGTGTTTTAGATAGCAGGATAGATTTTGGCGATCTTGTGTTCCCCTGGTTCTCTCATGAATACTTTTGCCTCAGGAAGGCTGAAATCAGGTATAGTCTCCTGGAGTGTGAGGTATGGAGAGAAGGCATGGCGGAATTGAAGATGTTTGTAAAATTGTGATCGAGGGATCCCATATTCTTGCTGTAATTCCTGAAAGGACTTCAGGGTCTAACCATGGAGAAAATCCCCCACGGTGGAGATTCCTATAGCCTTCCATCCCGAGAAGCCAGGTAGCCCAGCGAGCTGCGGCAAGAGGCCATTGTGCCAGAGGGGAGCCTCCTTTGTTATTCTGCCCCACCATCCCAGCTGACGTAGGTTGCGTTTCCATAATTGAAAGACTGTGCCGGTCGCCGGCGGCAGAGCTTTTCAGGTTGGGCCGATAATGGATTGTATGGAGGGGTGTGGTACCCATCAGCCACCGCTCGACTGCATATGCCTACCACCAATCATTTAGTATGATGAGGTGTGAGGCCGCATAGTACGCCTGAACATCCGGTGTTGCCAGTCCACTGCAGTAGGTTGATTGTAAGCATGTCTTTAACGCCACTTGGGCCTGAGCCTCCCCCACCCCAGAGAAAGTGCTGAAGAGTAGAGTTTAGTCGCGTGAACCAACTAGGTGGTATCAGATATGGTTGATTTTGGAGTTGGTACAATAAGCGGGGCAGAGAGACGAGGACCAAAATTAAGGCGACTGAGGAGCAGAAAGAGATATGTCCAGCTAAGGGAGTCAAAGGCCCTGTCTATGTCTGTGAGCAAAAAAGCAGCTGGTTCGCCCAGACGGTTCGCCAAAGCAATGGCATTGTGTGCACGTCGGATATTATGGCGCGTGGCACGGCCCGGCATGAAGCCCACCTGGTCCAAGTGGACCAGATCAGAAATGTACGGGACTATACGATTAGCTATGATCTTGGCAAGTAGCTTAGCCTCCACGTTGAGGCTTGATATCGGGCAATACGAAGAATGAAGTTCAGGGGGCCGGCCCGAAGTACGTTATCTTGGTGGCATGTAAAAGTAGGTGTACTCAAAGCATGTTTACTCGTTCTCTATGTAGGCTACACACTCAATAAATGGGTCCTGCATCAAACTTTATTATTTACTTATTTGTTTGTTTTATAAAGAGGGATAAGCACATAAAATAATTCACAATTATGCATAATGTTTCTAAAAATCTTTGCAGCTTCATGCAATGTGAGACTGGCATATATATTAGCTACCATTAAAGAGAATGCTGTGCATCAGAGGGAACATGCTGCTACTGAAGAAAACGTGTCCCCCATCTCCCACTAAAACCCCACACACACCGGAGCACGACCTGTTTACTTCTTGTTTGCTGCCTTGCACAGGTCTCGGTAAAACCAACCACTTGCCAGCACATGGTCTGTTTAGATGTAAACCCTAACTGGGGTGGGCCTGGTGTGCACAATGCATCTCACACTGCAGTCAGCCCGCACAAGTGCTCGTCCCTTTGTTTTAAGGCATTGCACATAAAGGAGATGGTCACACCCATGCTACAAACACACGCTTCTAAAAGTGCCCACTGATGGAGTAAGTGTGCTTGCGAAGAAAAAAAATCCATAATCCAGGACAACTTTATACATCCTGTTATCGATGTTGTACATGTGGATTACCAAGGCCTTTCTTAAAATGCCCATTTCATGCGGTTTTTCGACTCCTGGTGTAATTATAATTAATTGCAGCCCCTGGATCTATCTCACTTAAATCTATGGCTGAAACTGAGTTCTACAGTTGCAGGTGTCTTACTTGTGTGTAGTGTCTGACAAGTAGCGCGCAGCACAGCTTCAGCACGGACTTCTTAAATTCATATATTCGCGCTCACTAATGGAAGGAGGCGAACCCCAGCAGACTGTGCCCAAGCCTGGGGGTTGCTGTTGCAAAGAGCTGATGCCAACGTAACTCTTATGATATTTATTGTATCAAATAGCATGAGAGCTTTGCCGGGATTGGATGGACAAGGTAAACAGCACCCCAGTGAAGCCACGAAGGACGTGTAAGCTGGCCCAGCCCCTGCCATCAAGGCAGAGTGAATTTGTAATGCAAAGCCTTAAGTGCGCATGACATGCTGGCCGAGTTCAGAGACCGGCCAGTCTGCAATGAGCAGTTTAATTATGCAGCTCCTCTGCTCTACATACAACTGCCACGCCCCCCCCGCCTCTTGGATGTGACATCAAAGTAAGCTTCATGAACAAAATCTCACTTAAAATTAATGTAAATAGATAACAGAAAATGAAGATTTCAAGCTGCTTTATTGTCCAGCCCTTATTGGCTTTAATTAACAGAATCACCTGAAGCTTGCTGATGACACATGTTTATTCTCCTTGAGTGGTATTACAAGAGAGCTGGGAAGTACGTGCTTTAAATGGACATTTATTAAAAGAAAAATGCTCTACATACAGTCTGGGTATTACTAAAATCTATATTTTAGAATAATTTTTTTATCTTAAAACGTTTTGCGCATTTTGGAGCAGCCTGTCTTATAATGTGTGTAATGGAAGTTTAAAATAACTAGTATCGAAAGATAAAAAGTCACTATTCTCCACTGCACCAACCAGTTTTTAATTCTATGGCTCTCGGGTTACACACACAGACCTCTGCAATACATTAACTAATAGAGGTTTCATAATGTAAAATAGTGCATTTCCAGCTGATTAACTTAACTTGCATTTATTTTCATTTAAGCTGTGAGCTATTTTCCTATGTAGTCACCCAAAGGTGAAAGATGAAAAAGTTACAGAATTTTTAGTTTTTTTTAACTGCGCCTTTGATCCCGCCCCATGCTCACTCACCCCGCCCCATTGCGCGGAGCATCACAGTTTCAATACTTTTTTTATGCACTTTGATCCCTGGTTCACAGACATCAAAAACAAGAAATGTATTAATAGTTTGCTGCTTTTCAACAGCACGGATATGCTGTAAAATGAGGAGAATCATCGGATGACTCTGCACCTACTCTGTCTGCACATTGTCCAAACTACCCAAACAGACGAATCTGGGATATTAACTCGTGCAACCTCTCACAAACGTTCCCTAAAACACACAAAATATTTGAGTGACGTTGTTTTCTCAATTTTATATGATTCATGCAACTGTGGCATGTGGTCTAACTAAGTGCTACCACTTTTGTTCCAACCTAAATGCCATTTCTCCTTCATACATGTTGCCACCCGCACTATTTTAACAACATAGCATAGTGGCTTTGGCCTGGTTGACGCGTATATATGGAAAAGTATCATATTCCAAGAAGAAAGTAATTTTCCAATACTGTAATCACTCTGATCAGTGCATTTAAACAGGGGTGGTTTGAGTCTGGCCAGTTTGCAGAGACAGCTCTTTTGCTGTTAAACATTGGGCCTTATTTATGAGGCCTTGAGACTGTTTTGTGCTTCCATTGCGTAAATTTTTGTGATGCATCGGCGGCGTAAAACATGCCTCCTGTTGCGCCCTATTTACAAAGTGACGCATCTAAGCAGATACGTCACTTTGTAAACCCCTGCGCTACATTTTCCTACGTCAGGTATAATGTATGCAGGGTGGGCGTTCCCACGTAAGTAAGCCTCGTAGAAGTGACGCGGTGAAATCTATGAGATTTCACTGCGCCACTTCTAGGGTGCAAATGCGTCAATATCTTACGCCTGCCTCACTGCAGGCCCTTTCACATGGGACTTGCACATTGCTGGTGTTGTGTCACTTTTGTGACACACTCCAGCAATGCGTTACTTTTGCGCCTACAGATACGTCAGGAATACTGACGTATATGTAACTCCTTGCGACATGATGCGTCATACAGTAAATATGATGCATCCATCATGTCACAAGGAGGGCGCACTGAGAAGTGACGCATCACTGCTTTCACGCAGCGATGCGTCACTTCTCATAAATGAGGCCCTCAGTGCACAGATACACTTAGGGGCCAATTCCGATCCGGGTCGGAGAGCACTCCGACCGAGTCGAATCTGGAGTGTTTTCCGACCGAGCCGGACCCCTACAGTCCGACTGAGCGAGTATGATGCGCATATATGCTGTCGGACTCGGTTCGGTCGGACTCCCATAGAAGTCAATGGGAGCCAGTTGTACGACGCGTACATGCGCTCCCATTGACTGAATGGGTACGTCTCGAACAAGTACGCCCCCTACAGTGGGTACGTGTCAGTGCCATCCGCACTGTACATGCCTGTGTTGGGGAGACCCATATGTCTCCCCCTGTGTGCGAGTCGTACGGCTGCGGGTGTCGGGGGATCCGACGCAGACCCCCGAAGTCCGACTCCGGGAGCTTTTGCGAGCCGGACACTCCGGCTCGCACAGGCTGTCCGACGCGTGCATCGTACTGGCTCGGTCGTGAATCGCATCCATTGCACGCCACGGTTAGCTTACGACCGAGATGTACGGAGCGGTTCGGACCAGGAAACTACTCGGTCTGTGAATTTCATGTAGCTCGCATCGTACTGGCTCGCTCGTACAGCTGTACGAGTCGGCCGGAAAACACGCGTACGGCTCGCAGTTTTTCCGGCCGGATCACGTTCGGTGCCCTTCCGACCCAGATCGGAATCGGCTCCTTAATGTGATTAGAGAGAATGCCTATCTATGCTGCAGGTTTACTGCCCACTGCAAAATAGAAGGTCCTTCTACTCACTCCAGGTGCATACCTACTAGCCCATGGGAGCAACAGTGGGCAGGGAGGAGAAGGAAGGATGGGAAGGTGGAGTTTTAGGACAAATGGACCAGAGATGGAGTTAAAGGAAGGAAATCTCCAGATTGATGTATGTCCTCATGTTCTCTTCCGCTTTATGTCAGCTCCTATGTGGTAGAGGTGGAAGGTAAGTGAAGTGTAACTAAAATGGGGTGAATGATGGGGTAAGAGAAGCTTAGAGCAGAGGGAAGTGTTTGCAATGGAGGGTAAGATGCACAACTGGAGTTCTTATGTAGAGCCTGGTACCAGTTCCCCAAGTCTGTTAACTGACTTTTATATAGACGAGGCATCAACACATGGGCTCATAATAGAGTAGGTTGAGGAGAGAAGGCTAATTGTCTGGTAACCACTAAAGATCAAACCTCTGGCTTCCTCCCACAGGCGCAGGGTTATTTTGTCCCAAGCTAAGCGTCTTTCGCCATTGTACAAATCGCCTGGCCTGGTGAACCCCTTCCGCTTCCAACGTTCCAAACAGCGTTGGGGAAGGCAATGCCAAAGAACCGAGAGTCCTCTAACAAAATAAAGGTGACTGATTCAATGTTGTCATAGCATGCTATACTAACATATGATCTCTTGAGAAGAGTGAAGGAGAGGTGATACTGCACATGCAGAGGTTTTCTGCTGATATACCAGGCTTGTGCATTCCTGTGGGGCTTTCTGGTCTCTAGCTCCTTGCACCTCTCCTTCTGTGGTGAGATACAAGAGTGTGTTGGTATGTGACAAAGACAGAAGTGGGTGAAGGGTAATGGAGAGAGAAGGGTGGAGAACAAATGGAGGGGGTCAGCTGAACGTGAACAGGAGGAGTGAACCGCATAGTAAGAAGAAATGGCAATGCCAGGCACACTGTGGCACAGGGAATACAACATTATTCACACATGAATCTGTGCAGAAGAGGTAGTGATTTTTGGTTTAACATCATTAGACCTTGAACAAGGTTTACATGCACTGAATGAATTTCCCAAAACACGTTTTTTTAAAATAAGCATTTCCAAAAGTAAATATGTTGTATTTTTGAGAAGAAAAAAGAAAATAATTGTAGTTGGTATATCCATAGAAACAGACTAGAGCAAGTCAAAAACTATGAGTATAATTTAGAATTTGAAGAAAACGGAAAATCCACCAATTTCTAGAGGACCTTGTAATGCACAGTAAAATCCACCGTCTGCATTTCATCCACAGTACTATCTCTATGATGAAGGACATACAGCCCGTCTATTCGACTCCATATTTAGAGTTTCCTTCAGAAATAAGAGGATTCTCAGTTCCTTCCAATCTCTAAAAGAGGGTCTTTGTCTATTTAGGACTCTTTTTTTCATAGGACTTGTCTTTTGCAAAGCTTTTAGAGCAGCAGGATAGCAAGGAGATTTTACAGCAATGCAATTTATAAAGTGTATATGTCTTATGGTAGATGGCATTATACTAATTTGTTGACGGTATACTATGCAAGCATTCCACCTACATTGTTTTTAAAAAAGATATATTTTTTCTTGAGCAGTGCATAGCCATTGCATGATATAAAAGAAAACAAACGCAAATATTTTGATACTGATACAAAATACATAAATAAATACCCATCGCATCATATAGCATATTCCATAAGTCAAAATAAAGTGCTAGCTTGAAAGTGCCAAGAGCAGTTCATTGAGCAAATACATATTGTATAGTGCCTGAAGACAGACAATTTTAGGATTTTTACATGTATAATGAACCAAGTAAATGTATAGCGCAGAAAAGAGTAAATTGGCGTATCTTAAAACACACAGAGAATAAAATTCTTCATACTTCTATGCACCTTAGAAAGTTGTCTAATTCACTGCTAAAATCAGTGGCTCGGTCTATTAGATAGATGTCTAACTAGTAACATCAGCATTTACCCTTTCCCACCGATGTTAAGCTTGTTCAAACTGCTAACTAGCCCAAATTGCAGAGAACCTTGATGAGCACCTCACTCGTCTGGCGTAAACCTCCTCAAATACTCAGTTCTTTTCAATTTAGCCTGCCATTGTCCCAGAGAAGGGATCTCTACCATTCTACACTTCTGCCAAATTATGCTACGTGTCACAGCCATGCCAATATACAGCAAGCTCTTAACGCTCTTATTGGCCTTTCGAGAGGCGTGAGACGAACCAAATAATGCAAGTATGGGTTCCGGGGATAAAGGAAGGTGCGTATTATCTGTAAGCATCTGGAAAATACTCTCCCAGAAATCATGGAGAGCAAGGCATGTAAAAATAAATGTGCAGCCAGTTCCCTGCTCCGTCTAACTTACAAAGAAAACACTGATCGGGAACTGTGGTAATCATCCTATTTAATCTGTGCAGATTACAGTAGGCCAACCACCTTGACAAGAAAGATATTCGTTTAAAATTTGCGGCCCACTAAGACTTGTATCCCAGTTCTGCGATATAAATCCACTCTTCTTTGGTAACTGAACAATCCACAGTATGGTTGATTTTGATCAGGAACCAACCATAACATTCTTGGTGTTCTTATGTAGAGCCCGGTACCTGTTCCTCAAGTCTGGTAACTGACTTTCATATAGAAGGTGCATCAACGCATGCGTCTCTGGGCTCATAATAGAGTAGGTTGAGGAGAGCCGGCTAATTATCTTCTGACCACTAAATATCAAAACTCTGGCTTCCTCCCCCTGGGGCAGGGTTATTTCAGGGTTATTTCAGTGTCTTTTGCCATTGTAAAGCCCGTCTAGCCTGATAAATCCCTTTCGCTTCCAACGTTCCAAAACAGAGTTGAGGATGGCAATGCTGACAGTCCTCTAACAAAAAAAAAGACATGGAAATTCGGGACTCCTCAAACTTTAAAATATCGCCTCATGTGATATTCCAATGCATATAGCAACTTATATCTAGTCAAGTCAAGTCAAAAACTTTTTTATTGTTTCAGTTAATTAAAACCATAACAATACAATTTACTAAAACAGACGGCTGCAATAAAAATGTTGTTTCTTAAAAGTCATAAAAGTCTTTAGTTCAACTAGAATTACATATATAGAAAAATCATTGTTAAGAAAAATGCAGACGTTTTCAAAGTGTGTAGTTTACAGTTAGTGAGTCTGGAGCGTTGATTGACCCCTAGACCGCTACGTAAGATTGAAGAATGTTCCTCCCAGTGTTCTAGTATTGTTCTGCATTTTGTTCAGGAGTACGATCTGCTTCTGAGCTGACCGTCTTATTTGATGTTAGCGGGCAGGGCACAGGGTTCCTTTTTAATGCTTGCGCATGGACCGAGAGGAACTTTATTAGTTGGCAGTTCAATGAAGTGTCTGTTGGTTCCAAGGCCGCTATAATTGCAGATCTGCATGTCGTTATGCCTCTAATGTTCCTGGCTTGTTTTAATAAAGTGACTCGTGCTTGAGATAATTTAGGACAAATGCAGACAAGGTGAACAAGGTCCTCTTTACTGCTCCCACATAGTCTACATTCTTTCGGCCCATCATGGATCCAAGTTGGCTTGTCCATAATGGACGGAAATTTACCTAGATGCAAGGCCATTAATTGTAGCTTTCTGTAGGCCGAGAACGTGAAGTTTAGTTATGGTGCTGGGGTGAGTGACTTGTAGTTGGACATTACCATCCAGGCATGTTTTCTCGTGCTGAAGGTGTTTTTGTCGACTAGCAGCGAGTGAAGCTTTGCTGATTTGTTTATAGCTTGCTTAAAGACGGAGTAGGGCAAATTGATTTCCCACAGTTTTCCTGTACAGGTTTCTAGTATGCCTTTTTTAGGTATTGGTTGTATGGGGACTTTGCGTCTTTCTCTAATTTGTCCCACAGAGCATTGTTCAGTTCTGAAGCTACTATGTTTTGTTTCAGACTGTACCATTGCTTGATGGTTGCGTAGATTCTCCCCAGCATTTTGTTGGTTAAACCAGATTCTAGTCTGGTGAGGCTCCCTGCTGAATTTGAAAGTCTCTTTTATAAATTGTGACTTGTGCTTTGTTTAGCAGGTCAGCATCTTTCCTGTGTAGAGCTGTACTACCATATGATAGCGTTGGTAGCATTTTGGCTTTTAGTACTGCTAGTAGGGGTTTGAATGATGGCCCCTTAAGGTTTTTTGTTAAAGACCTGAAGACGAACGATAAGGCGTTTGCTCTCTGAATAATATAAGCTTCTTGCTCCCGATGGTTGTGCCGATTATCAAAGTAGAACCCCAGATACTTGTGTTTTGAAACTACTTCTAGCTTTTTGCACTCTAGTTGGAAATGTTGTTTGGCTGTCAGACGTCTGGTAATAAGCATTGTTTTGCTTTTTGTAACATTTATCTCTAGCTTATTATTGACTATGAATTCCAACATTCCTCCAAGCGATCTTTGTAAGCAGATCTTGGTTAGTCTCATCATGACAACATCATCCGCATAGGATAAATGGGTTAGTGGTAGGGTGCCTAATTTAGGTGGGTGGTATATGATCTTATTGAGTTTTGGCGCGAGGTCTGCCATAAAAAGATTAAAGAGATGGGGGGCCATGACACATCCTTGTTTGAGCCCTTTGGTGGTTTTACCTTTTCTTGATAGCCTTGCGTCATCTCCCAGTTTTACTCTCATCCATGTGTTGGAGTATAAAAGCAATATTCCTCTAAGTGTTTTGTTCGGAATGTCCCATGTGCGCAGTTTTCCCCATAAAATGTGATGGTCCACGCTGTCAATAGCCGCCTTTAGGTCGATAAAACAGACGTGCAGCTGTTGTTTCCTTCTGATGTATTTGTCAGCCATCAGTGAGAGTGATAAAATATTTGTAGTCGTCCCGCACTCTTTTCTGAAACCTGTTTGGTTAAGTGGGATCCGTTTTGAGCTGTCGGACCAAGTAACAAATCTTCCAGGAGTAGTGAGGCGTAGTGCTTCACATCCACGTCCAAACGTGCTATCAGCCTATAACTTGCTGGAAAAGTTCTATCTCCTCCTTTGAAAATCGAAGTAATTACTGAACCTTGCCAGCTTGACGAAATTCGACGTTCTCTCCCCACTTCTTCAAACAGTTTTTTAGTCTTCCGCTCCACAAGTCTGGGTCTGATTTGAAGATTATTGGGGGGATGCCGTTTGGGCCTGGGGCCCATTACCATGGCCCTTCCTAAGAGTTATTCTTACGTCTTCGTCACTGAAGCCTGGGTTTCCAGATGCAGCTACTGTCTTACTGTCTTCTTTCAAATGTGCCTCTTCTGCATTGTGCAGTATAGGCCATCGGCAAGTTCCAGGTACAGGTTCTACCCTCCAGTCTTCTCTCAACTGTGCCTCTTCTGTGTTGTGCAGTGTAGTCCGTCAGCAAGTTGGAGAACTATTTGTGGTTTGTAGGACCCTCCTGTCATCGCCTAATTGTTCTTCGCGCTCCTTGGGCAACACCTGTGTCCTCTGCCTCCAGTCTAGGTGATTCGATGGTTCAGTGTCTGTAAATCTCTTTGTTAGTAGTGAGGCCCAGTCAGCTTCTTGTACGCTTGAGGTAATTGAGTTCGCGGGGTGCTTTGGCCCATTTATTATTCCCCAAAACGCACTTGAGTTGGTGTTTTTCACCGTGAATAATAATTTTGTCCAGAAGTTGTCCTCCCTTCTTCTTTTTTGTTCCCAGAGTGCCTTTTATATTTTTTCTTGAGATTCTGTCTTCGGTCCCAGTCTAGGCGTGACGTCACTGTTTTTTTTTGGTAACCTTGCATTTTTCCTATTTCTAGCTTAAGTTTAACCAGTTCAGTTGAAAGTGACTTGGTGTTTTTTGTCACCCTGGCTTTTTTGTGTGTAACGGACATAATTGTTGTTAACTTGTTGGTGAAACTCTCCCAGTCTTTTATCTGGTTGTGTAAGCTTGTTTCACTTTCCATTTTAATTCTCTTAACTTTTACTTGAAGGTCTCCAATGTTGTCTGTTGACCATTTCAGTCGTTTCAAGTCGGTTGAGAGTGAGCTGTCTACAATTGTCATGCTATTTTGGTGTTTAGAAGACTTTAAATTGAAGTAGGTGCGCTGGTATGAGTGGGCACTTTTAGTCGTAAATTCAATTGAGAACTGTTTGAGAAAAGGCAGTAATGGAAGTGATACTGCTGTGTAGTCAAGCCAAGATAACGAGGTTCCTCCAAGATGGGTATACTTTGGAGGGAAGTCTTCTGGAGTTCTACCATTTAGGACCCTCAGACCCAGGTATTCCAGGGTAGTTACCAATTGCTGTCCTACTGGGTCGGGGCGCGCTGGTTGAGCTGGTATTGATGTTGTACATTCCAGTACGCATTGTCTGCTGCTAGCTTTTCATCCTCTTCTGGAGTGTGGATGAAATTTGAATTAAAGTCACCTGTTAGGATGATTTCCCAGAAGGGGTTGCTGTTTCGTATCGTATTAATTATGGTTATTAGCTGGTTTATCTGAGCTTGCTTCTCTTTCGCTGTTTGGTGTATGTAAATGTTTGCAAGTAGTACAGGGGCCTCTCTGCTAGGAAAAGTCAATTTTATTAGTGGCACGTTTGGCCCATAAGGAGCTATTTGCTCAGATCTGATGTTGAGGTCAGTCGGGACGTAGACTAATAATCCCCCTTTTGGGCGGAAGTGCCTGCTACCTTTTTCTGCTGGATTGCTGAAGTGTGTATACCTGACGAGCGGCAGCTCCCCTAGTGCCCAAGTCTCCTGTAAGGCGATTATGTTGCCAGATGCCCAATTTTGAAGGGGCCAGCCGTCTTCTAGCCATTTCCCGGCTCCGGCTATATTCCATGAGATAAGGTGGAAGGTGTCTTGACCGTTATTCGTTGTCTGTTTGTAAGAAGGTCAATTGTCTTTCTCTTTATTCAGCATACCTGCTAGCCAGCTCCAGTGATCCAGGACGCCTTCAGTATTTTCTCGTTCCCCAGAGTTATCTACGCTGCGTCTTGCTGGTGGTGGGCTATGTCCCCTTGCATTCCGGAGGACTGAATGCACCAGTTCCTTTGTCTCCTGGGTGCACCCGCTTTTCCCTTCTCTACTGATGTTTCCTTAAGTGGGCCTGGGTACCGAGGTTTTGCCGGTCTCGAGAGCCTTATGCCCCATGTGTCGAATTGTTGTTTAAAGGTCGTTAGTAGCTGAGTGATCTCCTCCATTTACGATGTCGTGAGAGTTTGCTCCGGGGTCTTGTTGTGTCCTATGTTGCAAAATTCCACTGAAAGTAGTTGGGCTGAGTTTAGGTGTTTTAACCATGGGATAGTTGCAGTCAGTTTGAGTATGTTGCTCCCATTCAATGTGTCATGCAAACCCTGAGATTCGTACTCTGGTGTTAGTAGCAGTCGTTGTAGGTGTTGTCCGTCCTTCCCTGTCCTGCTGCAGGAGCTGGCTTCTTGGTCAGTTCCTGTCGCTGTAGATATTTGTATTCTGCGCTTTTTGCCACTTATATCTAGTTTTCTTTGGAAGTTTAGGTATTGTAAAAAAGTTCAGTAATTCAACTGCTGACTTTTTGGTCATACCTATCAGAATAAAATCGTCTTGTGTTTCAGCGTTAGTCATAATTTGAGCTATACTATCTAAAAGTGCAGTGTGATAATATGTTTGGCAATGAGGTAGAGCAAGTCCCCCTTGTGATTTATCTCATTGCAATACTGCTATTCGAGTCCTAGGTTGCTTGTTATTCCTGACTAATTTTTTTAAATAGTTGATCAAGTTCTCTAAAATATGATCTATTTTTTATAATGGGAAGCATAGTAAATAAAAGTAAGCACTAGTGGAACAATCAATATCTTTATCAGGGCCACTCTACCAATAAGGGATAGGGGGAGGCAAGTCCATCTATCCAACAGCGTTTTAATTTTATAGAAAGTCACTTCATAGTTGAATTTAGTTAGTTTGGAATAATCATGCGTTACATAGATACCAAGATATCTAATAGTGCGTTGGGGTGAATATTGATACTGGAGATCGCAAGGAAGATCATTGGGAGATGTATTGAATATTAGACTCTCCGTCTTTGTTTGATTGACCTTGTACCTCGGCAAATTCTGTAATTGTGTTTAGCGTATTCTGAATGTTCGCTGCATCAGGTTTGAGGTACAATATGATGTTACCACCGAAAAGCTTGATTTTATGCATCCAAATTAATTGTGGAGTTGTTGAATTATCGCTATGGATCCTAATTGCTAGTGGTTAATTAAAAATGATGAACAATACTGGGCACATGGTACAGCTCTGGCATGTACCCCGGTTGATTTTTCCTGCATCCTTCATATTAATAATCAATTTGGCCATTGCCCCTTGTAAAGATTCCATAAATTATAAAAAATTGATCTGGAAATCCAAATTTCCTAAGAATAGAGAACAGTGCATCCCAATTAACTAGGTTCAATGCTTTCTCCACATCCATCACTAAAATAGCAGCCTTCTCCTTATTGCTAGAAAAATAGTCAATTGCTTGGATTAAAAAATGGGTGTTGGCTGATAGTTGTCTGCCTAGTAAAAACCCATGCTGTTCCTTGTGTATTAATCTATTGGCTAGCGGAATAATACATGAAGCCCAGATTTTTGTGAATAGTTTCGATTCAGAGTTCAGCAGGCTAATTGGTTTGTAGGAAGTGACATTGGTGGCACTCTTTTCCTTCTTAAGAAAGCTAGCAATTATTGACTTCTTCAAGGATTGGGGAATAGCCTTCCCCAAAAACCATAAACACTTCAATGGGAATGCCTTCATTACCACAGGCCTTGCCATTCGGCATACTTTTGAGAGCACAAAAAGCCTCAGAGATCTGTATTTCCTCCAATACTGCCCTGCTTTGTTCAATTGCCACTTGCGGCAGTGTACAGGTCTTTAAAAACTGCTCTAATCTATTTCCAGGAACATACTCCGCTTTCTCATAAACATTAAGACAGTGCTGAACAAAAACCTCAGCAATCTCACTACATTCATCCACTAAGAAATGAGTCTCTGAATTTTCAATTATATCAACTATCTGCTTCTTCTTCCATAACCTGGTGGAACAAACAAGAAACTTGCAGATTTGCAGGCTCTCTTCATAGATTTTTTGCTGATAGGCTTGGTGGCTATTGATCTCTTCGGCTAAGAAGAAATCACGCATCAGTTGTTTAGCTATGACTAGTTCTTTCTTCCTCGCGTCTATATTTTCTATAGGCATTTTTATTTTGGCAGCATTATCTACCGCCGTCTGCAATGAGTGAATCCGGGCATTATGCTCTTTGTTTTTATGAGCCTGATAGGCTACATCGTGTCTGCGAAAGGAGCCCTTAAAAGCCTCCCATGCCATTGTATCATCAGAGATGACTAAATTAATCTTTAAAAACTCTTGATAAAAGATCTTGTTTTTCCAGCCAGATGGTATCTAAAAGTATAGCAAGCCTGAATTGTTATCAGGATCGATCTTTTTTCTCAGCTTTGTGCTGGATTTAGATCTAAATAGTGGAATGGGCGGAGAAAATATCAGCCCTCATGCTGGCTGCATGGCACTGATTCAACCTGGTGATAAGAAACAAATCGATTCAAGATGCTGAGAAAAATTGCTGTGAACAAAACGTATACTTCTTGAGCTGCGGATACTCTGCACGCCATGGATCTATTAACAAAAAATCATGCTTTAATGCAGTCAGAAATGTAATCGTACAGGGCTTTAGTTGTGTTTCTATTTGCTCTATTTGGTGTATAGAGGCTAAGATCTCGTATGAAATTAACACCCCACCCCAAGATCATTGGACCTACTGCGGCCATTGCTAGATTATGCGGTTGAACTTTAGTGGCTCGGTACCATCAGTAATGGGTCCGAAATAGTTAACCAGATTTAACAAAAAAAAATTGACTGCCATTTTGACCCTAAGTCAACGCCCTTTAACATCCTAAAAACATAAAAAATGTGCCAATCTATTGTATTGGCTAAAAGAACTTCTACGCCCCTTATGGCAGCTCCTGCCGAGACGTAAAATGAATGAGAATGTCTCTTAGGGACGAAAGATTGGGAAAGGTTGTCTTTGAGGTGAGTTTCTTGAAGAAAACAACCAGCTCATCATAGCTAAGCTTTATGCATACCAAGTAACCCATTACACATTGCATGGAATAATATCAACTTTTTGTATCGTAGGATGCATAAGTGAGCAATCTGGGGTTTCCCAACTGATCGCAATCACTCTCTTTTGTTTTGTTGCCTATTTTTATCACCTGCAAAGATAAAGCTCATCAAGGTCTCAAAGAGAATAAAAACAAAAAACCTCATGGTTATGCAACTGCTCTTCATATTGTTCTATGGGTTTGAATGCATACTATATTCTCGATTGTTATGCCTAAATGTAACACGGAAAAGTAGAGAAATATATGGCTTGAAGAGGACACCGCTATCCAGTCCAGGCTCTAAGATTACACCCGGAGTAACGTGTTCATTTTAAGGCTACATGAGCCATCGCTTAGAGATGCCTAGCTTAGCAGTTACTATGGATGGTTTGAGGATGTGTATACTAAATATTTTTTTTTTTTTTACTGCGGTTCTAAATTAAAGGTGGGTAAAAACATACATTTTGCTATACATATGTTAATTATACAGCAGGCAGATTTGTTGAGTTGTAGATCTGATAATCCAGTCAACTTGCTAATAAAGAAGACTAAAATAGTAAATGGACAGAGAATACTTTGAAATTAAAATATTTAAATGCATTGTATTTCAGAAATATTTTTACAAAAAATCACATTACTTGTTATAGAAAATGCATAATGATTCAAGTAAAATGTATGGATTTGAGAACTCTAGTTCGGTTCCAGAAGGGAGGCATGTTTTTCTCACCAACTAATAATTGCATTTGTGATCTTTGTAAGATGGAGATAATATTTGGTGCATGTACTGTTAATTTGTACAGACTAATTTATACTCTGTGCTATTTAGGGTCACTGGATCTGGCGCACCACTGGAAGGTGCAGAGATATGTCAGTCAGAAAACTTTATCCGGTCTTTACGACCATTAAAGTGCAAGTGTATACAGCACAACAAATTCGATAATACATACGTTGCCATAATTCATTATATAAGCAAAGTTAACTGACAAATCAAGAAGTACCAGCTTCGTGTAAACAATTAAAATTGTAATTTAAAAAGCGGATAATGAACTGGAGAAAGAGCTCTCATAAATTAAAACCCCTATTGGATTACATAAAAGTATGGTGCAAAAATACAATATCACATACATGGCAATAAGACATTGTGAGCACAGCATCCATTTTTTGGTCAAATAGCTCCACCAAAATAAAGCAGCTAAACCAGCAAAATAAAAACAGCAATTTATAAAAGGCGGTGCATCGATAAAACCATGGTACAAATGGGATGGGACCCTTAAAATGTTACACAGATGAACCATTTAAATGATCCCAATAGCGTATACTTTATTCAGAATACTATTGTTACAAGGGACATAAATTGTGGCTGTGGACTAATTAAGATAAAATTAATTAAAAGTCTGGAGGTGTGCTTTAGCTATTCTGCAGTGCATGCCTTGTAATAAACCACGTTTCCCCCAAGAATTTGGCCGCTGCACAAACTACTAGTGGCCTTGAGTGCATGGCTCCTAATAAACCACATTTTCCCCAAGAATTTGGCCACTGCACAAACTACTAGTGGCCTTGAGTGCATGCCTCCTAATAAGCCACATTTTCCCCAAGAACTTGGCCCCTGCACAAACTACTAGTGGCCTTGAGTCAGATTTTAGAATACGTAGTGCTTCTTGGTGGCATCGGGTTTCCATCAGCCTACATACAGGGGCTAGCCATTTAAGTCTCGGGGATTTATATAGTGGACAGGCAAAGAAAATGTGCTTGATTGGCTTGACAATCCCGGGGCAACATGGACATTTGTGTGATGTGGCGGAAGGTCCCCACTGCCATGCCGTTGTGAACGATTTCAGAGGGAGGGAACCAAATTTAAATTGAATGTATAGCTTTCGGTCATGCGGGATAGTAATGACCTCCATGTATTGCTCATAAGCACCTAGCAACTTGAACTCCATGAATTCTAATGTGAGGCAGCCTCCTGATGTGTGAGTAACAATTCCACCCATTTCCAATAATGGGTCTTAACATATTCTTTGCTAGGCAGTAAGCTGGGGTCGGACACATCCTACAGATTCCCCAGGCCTGTGGCGGAAAGCAGTGTCTGGATTTTGGTAAACCACCTAATTTCTTTTAAACAATCAAGCTCTACCTCCAACCCTTGGAGAAACTCACAAACGTAGATTGCAGAAAGTTCAGTCCAGTCCTTTCACTGCCCAAGACAGAAGCAGCCACTGCAGGCCAACACAGCAAAGAAAACAGCAATGTGGTAGTTCCTCCTCACAGCTTCTCCAGCTCTTCTTCTTGATAGTCTTCTTGGTCCAAAAGAGTTCTAAAGTTCAGGGGTCTGGGCCCCAATATTTATATCCCAAATCCTTTGATTTCTTAGGCAGACAGTGTCTGTGCCCAGCCAGAACCAGTTCTGCCTTCTATGGTGTGACTTCCTGGCAGGAGGTGGAGACGGCATGGTCAGAGGCAGACCAGGCCCTTTGAGGTGCAAGGAAATCTCCTCCCGCTTCCCAAATTGCAGCCGAGGCCTATTCAGTATTTTCCTGACCCACCTAGACTATCTGGAGCCACTCCTGCTCCCCTGGCTTCTATCATCCAAAACCCAGACAGGCAATCCACATTCCAGCAGAGGCACATGGGATGACTGAGCAAGAAAATACCTACTTTCAAAAAGTGGTATTTTCAAACACAGAATGCAAAAATCAGGTATACTAAACTTTATTTTCCTACCTAATTCCCCGGGACAGTTATGTTCATAAGGTGTTATAAACAAACTCCCCATTCTGTCCTATGGGGAACAGATAGCCTTTCGATAGCGAAAAACAAAATTGCCCGTAAGTCACTATCAGGACATGCCACACACACCAGGGCATGTCCTACCTTTCACATACACTGCACCTGGCCCACAGGGGTACCTTGGGCCTACCTTAGGGGTGGTTGACATGTAAGAAAAGAGAAGGTGAGGGACTAGCAAGTGTGTGCACTGGCCGAGTCGACATGGCAGTTACAAACTGCGCGCAGACTCCGCAATGGGGGTTTGGGGTCGGGGCCTTGGAGTTAGTTTGTTCTGGACAGGGCTGCTGTCATCGGGAGATTAAAGTCTTTTTCGAAGGCAGCAGTCCTCCCAGGGTTTTCAGGGGTTGCGGGCTACAAGACAGGTCACAGGTTCGCAGAAGCTGTAGACAGGCCGGTAGGGCTAGGGCCAAGGCAAATTGTCATCTTCAGTCTTCTCTGCAGGGTGGTGTCTTCTTTCTTCTTATGTCATCGCAGATCTAGTTTCCAGGTCTGGAGGAGCCACCTAAATACTACATTTTGGGGCGTTTTTAGAGGAGTAGCAGGTAGGGCCAATGGGCACCTTACCTGGGGTGACTACGCCCTCTATTATGCCACCCTCCTGTGGAAGGGGGCATAGACCTAGCCCTAATTGGAGGGGGTGTCCCATCTTCAAGATGGCAGGGACTGAAAGAAGTGCTTCAACTCACCACCCCACCTTAGTGGTGGAGTTGGCAGAGGTAGGCACACCTTTTATACTTCTACATCATGCAGATGTGCCCTCACCTGTGGTATAGTGCACCCTGCCTTAGGGCTATGAGGCCTGCTAGAGGGTGACTTACCTTTACCTTCAAGCAGTGCTGGATGGCATGGAACTCAGGGTGCCATTTTGACTTTGTCGTGTTCTCCCTCACAGGGACATGGAAGCTGCAAGGGCAGTGACATGGTACCAGTGAGAGGGGTCCCAGGGGACCCTCTCCAGCTCCCAGGCCGTAGGAACCCAGGGTACCTTTTACTTAGGACTTACAGGGGGCAGAAGTACCAATTATGGACATGTTTTGGAGAAGAAGCACAGGCAATCTAGTTGGCAGGGACCCTGTGCATTACAATTGGAACCACATCAAAGCCAGGCAAAAAGACAAGGCTAACCATGCAAAAAGAGGCACTTTCTCACAGTTCCACATCGGACACTGATGCTGCTTGCTCTCTGAACGTCAACCCCCAGCAGTTGTGAAATGGGTGTAAAGGTCTATAGCACAGCCTGAGACCACTGTAAATGTAGTCCACTTGTGCTTGTCACCTTTTGTTTTTTTGTCTTGATGTAATCGCTGATCAGATCTGTAATTTTGTCCTGTGTAGGTTGAAATGTGACTTCACCACTGTATTTTCGTTCTTCTACATATATTCTGTGCTAGGTTGGCTTGTAATAAAAGCCAGCGATAATTGTACTCCAGATGTTTTCTGTGTGTGTTCCAATTTAGGTAAAAGAGTAAGGATAGCTATATATAGCAGTCAAAATATATTTTCTTTGTTTCTGCTGTGGGAGAGGGTTAAAGGGACACCTATCTATTTTCTCCAATCTGTCCAGCAGGTTAGTATGCCTTCACTACTTAGGTGAGACCTTTCCACTCTTTTGGCTCTGAGTAGTTCAGAAAAACAAGACCACTCTTTACAACAATCTTTTTCTCTCATCTCCATCCAGAAGCTTTGTTTGCAGGTTGGTTAGTATGAATGTCATCACTGTAATTTCTAACAACATTCTTCCCTATGCTGACACATTTCCCATCCTTACTCATCCACTGCGCGCATGATAAAGGTCTTAGCTTTTTCACCCTCATCATCTTAAAAGACTTTTACCACATCCTTCACCAGAGTGGTGTGGTGTGCCCACAACACTTTCTTTATGGCAATTCTCCAGTTACCCTCTTCACAATGAGCCAATTGTAAAGAATGTTTTAAGGCCTAGCTCCATCTTTCGATGGAACCATTATGTCAACTTTAAAGCCTGCCATGTGAGATAGTCTTGTAAGTAAACAGAGCATTATGAGGTTAGAGCAGCATCAATATAAGATTATCACTGGTTTGTGAACAGTAGTGATAATCTTTTAATCCTCTCTAAAACTATTACATAAAATCATTGACTAAGAGATTGCTACTGCAACCCCCAGCTTTCCCCATGTGATCCCTGACCTCAGTGGTGGGCAAATCAGTGCAAAGAACAGAAGGTAAACAGTGCGCTGATGAGCACTGTTTTTTTTCTGAATCTCCCACTGGGAGATTGCACCTTTAGTCTTATGAAATAAAACAAATCAGAAGCTTGTTTTCAGTTTGCAAAACACAATTAAACAAATTCAAAAATACACATGTTTTAAACTTGTTTCCACGATCCATAATAGTGAATACCTATGCATAATTGAAAGATTATTAGCAATGATAAGGAGTAAATCAAACCAATTACATCATTTATATATAATAAATGGGCCATACAAATTAATACCAGTGGGCCTTACCACTATTGTTTTTTAATCTCTTTTTTGTGCATCTCCCTTTGATTTAGGTATATACTTTCTCTTTGAGGTGTACACTAGGCTTCAGGGAGGTTAATTACAGTGATGTCATCAGGATCAAGGGCTTGTGGCATCACCCCCTTGGGGTCAGGATCAAATGTCGTATTATGTCATTCAATGTGACGTAACTGAGGTCAAGAGATGTGTGATGTCACTTCCTATACCGCAGTATTCACATCCAGGTATACTATCTGTCAATATGAAAAGCATGAACGAGAATTGTACTGATAACTGCTCTTCTTTTAAAAACTGTACCCATCCTCGCCTTTACCTTTTTGTGGTAAATATATCACATGCAAGGCATTGTTATTGTGCTTTTCAAGGGTGCAGGGCAACATTAGGCCAGTGACAGGGCCAGGACACCCTGTTGCACCCCTGAAATAAGCATGGGTGCACATGTGGCGCACATACATGCCCTAAGGGCAAGTATGTGCTTCACATTGCACTTTGAAAAATGCAAAAAAGTGCATTTTTCAAAGAAATCGCAAATTACCACCAACTTGAAGTTGGTGGTAAATTGCGATTCCTTATGTCCAAATTGCACTTTTTTGGTGCTTCTTACATTGCATTTAAAGAATCGCAAAATTTGCGATTCCTTAAATGCAATTGCAAGATAAGGAATCGCAAATTTTGCGATTCCTTATTTTGCACGCAGATTTGCCTTCATACATACCACTTAGCAAAATTGCGATCGCAAACGCCGAAATTCTGCGAATTTCGGCGTTTGCGATCGCAATTTTGCTTGATACATATGGCCCCAAATAATGATTCTTCCTTTAGTATCGCCTCTTGTCACTTTCCTTTAGCGTCAGGAATGCTTTGTGACTAGACATATGTTGAAAACGTCAAATAGGAGCTCTTTAGTTGTTAACTTTCTCGTCATGAAGCCGCTGCTTGACTTTCGTCCACCAGGGAAATAACAATAAACTCCTCCGCTCTGTCAAGGTCACGTATTGATCTATGGTGGGAGGACAGCCACCATTTTTTCTCATTAACACGACAAATCCTCCTGTCAGACCCCATTAGATCGCCACTTTGAGAGCATTATTAGAAAAAACCTTCACTCATTTAGTGTTTCTCTTCTTTTTCCCTTATTGTTTATCTTCAGGTTCCAAATTAACTCACTCTATTATTTCAGCAACTGTTGACCCAAATGATGAAATTAAAGAATATGAAAATGTGCCTGCTTAATAGACAGGTTTGGGATTTTGTCTTGTTGTATCCATAGTTTTACCGGTGCGTGTTCTGTTTTTTTATAGTGTTTTCAATTTTTTATTTCTAACGAGCGTTGTTGCTCTGAAAAATGATTTTGAGATATGCAGATTAACCGGAATGTGTTTGCGTGTGTAAAAGGGCCACATACAGACCAGGGATAGTGTTGGTATTCTATTCAGTTACAAATTCTTTAAATCTGTAAAATTATTATTTTATACATTGTTTCAGAACAGTAATTATTTTGCATCAAAAAGTAATGACAGTGCCCAATTTATTTTGGGAGCACTGACAAATACCAGGGTTGCTAATTACCCAGGTGCCTAGACTTGATCCCACCTCATACTTATTTCTTTCGCAACCATACTTGTCCAGCCTCTCTTTCTCACAATTGCAGGTTCTTTTTCACACCGCTTCCTTCCATTGTCACTGTTTTCCCTTCTTCTTCGTCCTCCTTCGTTTCTTTCTTTTTCTTCCTTTTTGAGGTCGAAGCCTACCAGACAGCACAGCTGTCTGGTTTGCGGAAGACATCTTTGGAACTTTCAGAAAGTTGACCTAGAAATGCATTCCGCCTGTTGACTACCATTAGCTTTGTCGTTATAAATCACATTTTCTGGCTTTCTCTTTGCTGGCTTTATTTGCTTTATGCTCTCCAGGTTTCGTGCATCCATCCCATTGCCTGAACCTTGTTTACTCTCTTTTTCCACAAACTCGCTCTCTGTAAATAGGCCTTTAAATTTTGTTCGTATTTTGTCACATTTGCTGTGCTTTCAAAGACAGAGGTCCAATATCAAGCTGTGTCTTTGAGGGCGCTTGGTGTTTATTTTTCTTTCTCCAACTTCAATATGAGAGGATTTATGTGACAATCATGCTGGCTCTGGAGAAGTGCCTGAGAAAGGTTTTACAATGTTATTTTTTATTTTCTAGCACACATCAAAATTTAAATATAAATGAACTGTGCTGACTATTAAATCAATACACTAGTTGATGACATTTTCATACAATGTTTGTGTGCTGTATACATTTTATCAGTAAAAATGTATTTGAGTGCAAATGTAATGATCATTTCAATTGAAGATGTGTTGTCTGTATTGACAGTGTGCCACCATACCATCCAAGCGCCAAGTTACCCCACTCCACTCTACTCTGCACCATTCCACATCACTGCACTCTACTCTTCACCATTCCACACTATGCCACTCCACTTAACACTGCATTACTGCACTCTTCTCTGCATCACTCCACTCTACACTTCTCTACTATATACCGCTGCACTCTACTCTATGCCAATGCACTCTACCCCACACTACTCTACTGTGTACCACTGGACTCTTAGCCACGGCACTGTGCACCAATCTGCGCTACCCCACTGGCACCCTACTCTTCACCACTGTACTCTACTTTGAAACAATCTACTGTACACCACTGCACTCTACACCATTGCACTCTACACCATTGTACTCTGCCACTGCACTCCATTTTACTCTGCCACTGCACTCTACGCCATTCTATTCTACTCTGCACCTATGTGCACTACACCACTGTTCTCTATGCCAATTTAGTCTGTGCCACTAGACTGACACCACTCTACACCAATGCTCTGCACCCCACTCTACTATACACTACTGCAGTCTGACAGTATACTCTGCAACGCTGCACTCTGACACTTTACTTTATGCCACAGAACTCTGCATCGATCCACTCTATGCCACTGCACTCCCCACCAAACCACTCTAAGACACTCTAATCTACTCTGCACCACTGCACTCTATTACCTCTACTCTATACCACTGCACTTTACGCCACTTCACTCTACTCTGAAACAATATACTCTATGCCACTGCAGTCTGCGCCAGTCTATTCTACTCTGCACCACCCCACTGTACCCCCACACAACGCTACTGCACTCTATGCCACTGCACTCTATGCCACTGCACTCTCGGCCAGTCTACTCTGCACCACTGCACTCTATGTCACTATACTCACTGACACTGCATTCTATTCCACTTTGCTCTACGCCTCTCTACTCTGCACCACTCTACTCTATGCAAACGCATTCTACCCCGCTCTACTATGCACCATTGCTTCGCCACTGTACTCTACATCGTTCCAGTCTAGGCCACTTCACTCTGCACCACTCCGGACCACTCCACTGTACGCCACTCCACTTTTTAATACCGCACTTTACGCCAATGCACACTACGCTACTACTTTATATACCACTCTACTCTACTCTGCACCACTCCACACCACTGCACTCTATTCTGAAACAATCTAGCCTATGCCACTGCACTCTATTCCACTCCACTTTCTGCCACTCTGCTCCACACCACTCTTCTCTGCACCACTCAGCTCTATGCCACTGCAATCAACGCTGCACCACTCTATGCCACTGCACTCTATGCCACTACTCTATGCCTTTGCACTCTACCCTGCACCACTATACTTTACCCTGCATCATTCCACTCCATTGTACTCTGAAACAACCTCCTCTATGCCACTGCACTCTACTCCACTCTGCAAAACTCCACTCTACACCACTGCACTCTATGCCAACCACTTTGCACCACTACACTTTACGCCGCTATACTCTATAACATTCTAATCTATGCCACTGCACGTGACATCACTCTATACCATTGCGCTCTACATCACTGCACTCTATGCCACTCTATTCCACTCTGCACCACTGTACTCTGTCACTGCTTTCTTCACTACTCTACTCTGCACCACTCTATGCCACAGCACTCTACTCTATAGCACTCTACTCCACTGCACGACTATACTCTATGCCAATGCACTCTATGCTACTCTACTCCACTCTATGCCACTGCACTCTACCCTGACCCACTCTACTGCACCACTCCACTCTATGCCACTTATCTCTGTATCACTCTACCCTGCAACACTGTTCTCTCCGCCACTCTATTCTGCATCACTGCACTCTATGCCCCTGTACTCTACGGCAAACCACTCTAAGCAACTTTAATCTACTCTGCACCACTGTACTCTATGACATTCTACTCTATACCACTGCACTTTACGCCACTTCACTCTATTCTGAAACAATCTACTCTATACCACTGCAGTCTGCACCACTCTGTTCCACTCTGCACCACCCCACTGTACCCCACCCCACGCTACTGCACTCTATGCCACTGCACTCTATGCCAATCTACTCTGCACCACTGCACTGTATGCCACTATACTCTACACCATTGCACTCTACAACACTGAACTCTATGACACTCTACTCTGTGCCCCTCTACTCTGTGTCACTCTACTCTATGCCACTGCAATCTACACCACTCCACTGAAATATACACCAATGCATTTTATGACACTCTAATCTACTGTGCACCACTGAACTCTGACACTGCATTCTATTCCACTTTGCTCTACGCCTCTCTACTCTGCACCACTCTGCTCTATGCAAGCTACTCTTTCCCACTCTACTATGCACCACTGCTTCGCCACTGCACTCTGCACCTCTCCGCACCACTCCACTCTACCCCTCTTTATGCCAATGCACACTATGCTACTACTTTATACCACTCCACTCTACCCCTCACCACTCCATGCCACTGCACTCTATTCTGAAACAATCTAATCTTTGCCACTGCACTCTATTCCACTACACTTTCTGCCACTCTGTTCCACACCACTCTGCTCTGCGCCACTCAACTCTATGCCACTGCAATCAATGCTGCACCACTCTATCCCACTGCGCTGAATGCCACTACTAAATCTACTGCACTGTACCCTGCACCACTATACTTTACCCTGCACCACTCCACTATACTCTGAAACAACCTCCTCTATGCCACTGCACTCTACTCCACTCTGCAAAACTCCACTTTGCACTACTGCACTTTACGCCCCTATACTCTATAACATTCTAATCTATGCCGCTGGACGTGACATCACTCTACACCATTGCGCTCTACATCACTGCACTCTATGCCACTCTATTCTACTCTGCACCACTGTACTCTGTCACTGCTTTCTCCACTACTCTACTCTGCACCACTCTATGCCACAGCACTCTACACTACTGCACTCTACGCCACTGCATAACTCTATGCCAATGCACTCCATGCCACTCTACTCCACTCTATGCCACTGCACTCTACCCTGACCCACTCCACTCTGCACCACTCCACTCTATGCCACTTCTCTCTGTATCTCTCTACTCTGTAACACTGTTTGCTCCACCACTCTACTCTGCATCACTGCACTCTATGCCACTGTCCACTATGGCAAACGACTCTAAGCCACTTTAATCTACTTTGCACCACTGCACTCTATGACACTCTACTCTGTAGCACTGCACTCTACGTCACTCCACTCCACTCTACACCACTCTGTTCTACACCACTACACTCTATGCCACTGCACTCTACACCAATATTCTCTATACCACTATACTCAAAACCAATAAACTCTGTGCCACTGTATACTGTATTCCAATCTACAATGCACCACTGCACTGTACGTCACTTTAGTCCACTCTACGCAATTGTACTCTATGCAACTCTACTCTGAACCACTCTAAGCCACTGCACTATACACCAATGCACTCTACTCTACATCACTGCATTCTACGGCACTCCACAATACTGCACTCTCTGCTGCTGAAGCCACTCTACTCTGTCACTCTACTCTGATCCACTTTACTCTTTGCCACTGCACTCTACTCTGCCCCACTCTACTGCACTCAATGCCAATGCACTCTATGACGCTCTAATCTACTGTGCACCACTGCACTCTATGACAATGCACTCTATGCCTCTCTACTCTACTCTGCACCACTCTACTCTATGCCAGTACACTCTATTATGCACCTCTGCACTGTGTGCCACGGAACTCTACACCACTCCAATCTAGGCCACTCCACTCTGCAACATTGCACTCTGTCAATGTACTCTATGCCTCTACTCTGTACCACTCCACTCTATACCACTTCGCTGAAACAATCTATTCTATGTTACTGCACAATTCACCATTCTACTCTGCTCTGTGCCACTACACACCGCTGCAATCAATGCTGCACCACTCTACTCTACACCACTCTACTCTATGCCACTGCACTCCACCCTGCACCACTATAGTCTACCCTGCACCACTGCACTGTACTCTAAAACAATCTATTCCACGCCAATGCAATCTACACTACTTTACTCAAAACCAATGCACCCTACTCCACTGCACCTACGCCAACTACTATGCACCACTGAACTTCACGCCACTATACTCTAAACATTCTACTCTTTGGCACTGCATGCTACGTCACTCTACACCATTGCACTCCACGTCACTACACTCTACGTCACTCTATCCAACTCTGCACCACTGTACTCAACGTCACTGTTCTCTGTACCACTCTAACCTGCACCACTCTACATTGCACCACTCAACGACCCTGCACTCTGACACTCTATTCTGCATGACTGCACTTTACTCTGCACCGCTCAACTCTACACCACTCTACACCACTTAACTCTATGCCACTATACTCTACGCCACTATACTCTACGCCACTGCACTCTACGCCACTGCACTCTACGCCACTGCACGCTACACCACTGCACTCTACGCCACTACACTCTACGCCACTCTGATCCACACCCCTACACTCTACCCATCTCCACTCTGTGCCACTCTACTCCACTCTACTGTACGTCATTGCACTCTACACCACTGCAAACTACACTGCATCGCTCTACTCTATGCCACTGCACTCTATGCAACTCTACGTCACTGCACTCTACACCAATGCAGTCTACATCACTGCATTCTGCGCCAATGCACTCCTCATCACTTAACCTAAAACCAATGAACTCTACTCCTCTGCACTCTATGCCAATTTACTTTGCACCACTGTACTTTACACCACTTCAAACTAGTACACTCTACTACACTTCACTCTATGACACTCCATTCCACAATACTCCACTATACTGTGCTCCACTGACACTCCACTCCACTCTATGACACTCAGTTCAAACAGCACTCTACTTCACTCTATGCCATTATACGGCACTACACTCTATGATGTTCTGCACAACTCCCTCTATGCCACTTTACTCCACTCTATTCTGTGACACGGTACTCCAAGTAACTCAAAATCACTCCACTCCGCTAATCTACTCCTCTCTATGCCACTCTACTCCACTCAACATGCTCTGTGCTACTCCACTCTGCTATACTCCACAACACTCTATGCTACTCCACTCTGACACTCTACAACTGACACAGTACTCCACTGTATGACACTCAACTCTGTGCCCTTCTACTCTACAACACCTTACTCCCTCCATGACATTCCACAACGCTACTCCATGACACTCCACTCCTTTCCAAGTCCCACAACTCTACTGTACTCCACTGTACTCCACTCCACGCCACTCCATAACACTCTACTCCACTTTACAACACTCCACTCTTCTTTACCCCACTAACTTTTAGCCATGCTGAACAGCAGCCATTTTGGTGTCCAACATTGCTAAAACATATTTGCAAAGCCAATAGCTTTTGCATAGGCAAGACCTATTGACTTTGGCAATGCTTGTCTCTCTTGCTCTGGTCAAAGTCTGAATATAAAATAAGTCCTGATGTTAAAAAAAAAAAGGTGCAGGAGCCCACCTCCTGCAGCCATGCGCACAAATTAAACATTGTTTAGGAATACCTTTTCCGGTAGGTAGCAAGTTCTGTTTAAACTTGGTGAACTGTGCCTCTGATGAAATACATACATGTCACAATCGACGAACTTTATCACAGAAATATCTTGCAATTATTTTCTATTCTCCATGGAGCGATATATATTGTTTTCTCTCCCCCTCCTCCTGTGACAAAAAACGGAGACCAGCTTTATATTCCTTCCGCAACACTGAAGTAAGATACCTTATTTTAATCTCTTTTATTTACTGTCGATTTTCTTCTCCCATTCCATGATTTTACTTCAGCACTAGTCGTAGCACCGACCCAACACCTGGAGCGCCGATCTCTGTTTATTATGCGAACAGCATTTGTTTTGCAAATAAAAATAATGTACCACAAAGGCCAAAGAAACGACACTTTAGATGCATGAAACAGCTACATCAGATATACGTTTCACCTGAATAGAAGTTAACCTTGCTTCATTTTTAAAAAAATATATAATTTGCCAATAAAATGTGCCGTGGCGGTTGTGGACGTTTTTCTTCTTTTCTGCACGTGAGCAGTGTGTTCAGATGTGGCCATTCCTTTCTGCCATTTTACTGCACGCTCCAGTTGCGCGCGCCCCTTATGCCATTCTCTCCCTCAGAGCAGTTTATCTACCCTGCCAGTCAGCCTCGCACAGCTGTCCGTCTGTGCATGAGGCTTGCGTCTGGCAACCAGTTCAGCATGTTTAAAATGTTTTATAGTCCCTGCTGACAAACGCACCTGTAAACGATTGTCAGCGGCCCAAGTGCACTTACATGTTACACGTGTAAACATGCTCACAGATAATTGTATCAGTGCGTTGTACACTGTAAGATTCCAAATACCCAGAGTGCAGCCCCCGGAGAGGGCCATCTTGTCCTTGTGCGTTGCATCCTTAACCAAGCGCTTAGATTCTCGGAAAATCCTAAAAAAACATATACGTGCTTAAAAAAGACAGCAAAAACAAAAATGTTTAAAACAAAAGTTCCTATGTGTAATTGAAAACTAGCACATGATACTATTCTGATGTTTCTTTTCCTATGATTTAAATTGAATAGTAGGTTCCATTTGTACCTGTTTTCCAATTTACTATTTTCATAAGGATGCAGTTAAATGGCCATCACATCGAATTAGGGCCTGGCTGACCCGCTCATGCCGCACTCAAATGAGATAGTAAGTCTCAATTTGTTCATCAATTATCAAGGAGCTCTGATTGTGGACAACTATTATCCCGCTAGCTCCCTCAGTTAGCGCCATGATGGTCATAGAAAGCCAGTGCAGTACACTAGCCGCCTGCGTATTTTTGGGTCACTAACTCATCTCGTTAGTGTTGTTGAGTAGGGCGGAATGTCTTGATCCAAGGGGAACCTGCTGCTCCCTGTGGCTGCCTTGTTACCTCTTCTATTAAGTTTGCAATCGCCTAAAAGCAAATTGGGCTGGGTGTCCCTGCCAAGGCTCTCAGCTGTCCTAATCTGTGAAAACCAAGCGCAGTGCTGACGTGATAGAACCAGACCCAACGCGGAACTGCGTCAGCGCATCCCACCTCCATATGGAGTTTGGTTGGCAGCTGCTGTGAGCAGGAAGGCCGCAGATAAGCACATATGCAGAACGTTCATATGTGCCTTTGTGGCCAATCCGATAGAGCATAAATCCTCCATGCTGGATTGACGCGTTCATGTAATGTGAGGGTGTGCAGAGCTGCAGGTAAACAGTTGCTGCAGCGACTGCCACTACTACCTCAGTTTGCATATTTTCACAAAGTCTTTCTTGAAACTAAAGCATAAATGCACCCAAAGACGAAATCCGTGACTCAGTTTCCTAGGCCCTCTCAGTTGGTACCACTAATAGGATCAGGCCCACCTCCACAGTTGAGACTGCACACACCCTGCAGTCCAGAGCCTAGCGATATACCTGTGCAATGGGTGCCATAGGAGCGGGAGAATTTGTGTATCTTAATTATGTAGCTGAGCACCCTTATCTGACATGGTGGATAGGAACATTCTTTTTCCTAGTCTCCTGATTTCAGTTCCATTTCACTATATTCTATAGAGTGTTTATTCTTTTATAGGGAGGCTCGAAGTGGTTGTCTAAACCAGTGTAATGTTGGCCACCATTTTTCATCAACATAAGATAAACTCCTGTCACAATAGTTGCCTTTGCCACTGACCAATGGTGAATAAGTTTTAGCTTGAAATTAAACCACTAATTTTGATCTATCACATTAATTATATGCCAATTATGTATTTGTAATTGTATATAGCATGAACAAGACCTACTTGGGTATCAGAATCCTTTACAGCTAATAAAAAAAACTGATGCAATAAAAACAGATAGGTGTTGTATATACATGGAAAGATAGTAAAATATATATGTGCTTTACATTTAAAAAACTACAATATGTATGTACAGCTGAGGTAAAAAAATAGTAGGTAAAGTTTTTAAATAAGAGATAAACAATCAATACAAATGTGCTAGTGTTGTTCATCGAACAGAGAGTGGGCAATGTAAGGTCAGAGCCCTGAGTGTTGATTAAAGAATAGAACATTATGCTAATGGATAGATTTTGAGTAGCATTTTAGCTCACCTCTTACACTTTGGTTGCTGCAAAAATATTATCTTCTTAGGTTTCCTCTCAACTCTGAATCTCCAAAATGTATTTTCCTCTTGGTGTTAAATTTGTCGGTAACTGTGTGGAAGGAAAAACATGTACATATTTCTGGTAATATATGAGAGAAATGTGTTACAACAACTGTACACATCTTCAGGAAATAACTCTTGCAGCCATTGGAGAGTATAGTAGATTTTTTCGATAAAAACTGGCAGAAACGTTTCTGCCAGTTATTTCCCCAAAACAAAAAGTATAAAATATGCTCGAAAGAGACTTTTGATAATGCTAATACCCAAACTAGCTTTTTCTGTTTACTTTTCAGCATGTTTGGCATAAGTGACTTTATCGCTGCAACCTGTTCAACAAAGAGAGAAATAATTTTCCTGCCTCAGTAAATGGTTTCATGTTGTCCAAATGTATTTTGAATACATTGTAATATATATTCCACACTTTTCTCACGGAAAAAGGCCTTTTTGGTAAATATTTGTAAAGCATCTCAAATTCCTTTAAATTTCTGGCGAGAGCCCGTCATTCACACCAAAACTGGGTATGGAATATGTGTCTTACATATTCTACAACAGATGATACAGTCTTAATTGATCTCACTCCGGGCGCAGAGGCAACTAAATACATTTGAACACTATTGTGTAACCAATTAATTGTTAATAAATATAACAAAAAAGAAAGCAATGGTATTTTCAAAAAGATTTAAAGAGATAAAATTGAAAAGGTGGTTAAATGGCCAACAAGTTGAAATTGTGTCTGAATATAAGTATTTTGGTATTATTTTAGAAGTCTCAGAAACAAAGACGTACAGCAGTGGCCGGAGGACTGGCCCGACTAGATCTTGAGTTTGGAAGCAAATCAGTAGTAGTACTGATATAGTCTTATAATATGAAAATAGCTAATCTGCTGCAGTACAGGAGTGAGATAGTAGTGGAGATGGATTTGAAATACGTTAAGCTAACAGAGATGAATGTATGAAAGAAGTGGCTCGGTCTTCCAAAGGGGTCAGTTAACTGTGCTTCAAAACTGGACCTCAGTTTGATGAATATAAAATTAATATAAAATATAAATATTATCAAAGAACAATGAATTACTGGTAACAATTTTGAACAGATACAGAAGAAACTTTAAAATATATAGTTGAAAACCCTCTTCCTTCAAAAAAGTATGTACCTTGGACGGTGTATTTAAGAAAGATTATAGCGAAGGTAGATCCACTTCGCTTTATTAATCTGGAAGAATGTACTCAGTTATCTAGGGAGAAGATATTGAAAAATCTTGTAATAGAACTGGCTATTAAAACAAACTTATAAGCCTGTAAGAGCAAAAAGCACCTTAATTATATGCATATGTAAAATTAAACCATACATGAAAGAGATATAGGATAGAAATTCTAGACAGTGGATATTGAAGTTGAGATTGGGACAAGTTCTGTCATTTATTTTTTGGAAAATCTCTGAGAGAAGAAAAGACCAATTTCGGGGACAACACGGTTATACCTCTTTTACAGATCAGGCCAATTTACATTAGCTCACCTTCTTGTTTTCCGTACACATTTTGATCTTTTAACTTGCATAGTGAATTGTAATATTATACGATTATGCTACAGACTTGGGAAATATCTGGATGTGATTTCGATTAAGATACATTTGCTCCATATATAATATGAGTGTTGAAAGCTAATTAGATATATGAAATGTTTTAACACTTTGGTTATATGAAAAATTAGGTCCCAACTCTGTTTGCTTAATACCAAAGTTTATCATGTGTTTGCGATCAATGTTCATGTTAGTCGAGGAATACAGTAAAATCACGTACAGTTTGCTAGTATCATACTATTGCACTATGGATTGCACATTTTATGGATAATCTGTTTGCACATGTCACTTTATTGTACTTATCACCTTGAATGTCCCTTCTTCAGATAGAGGATTGTATGACATATCACAGGATTTAATAATAAAATAACATCACTTTATTGATATGCTTCTTGTTTAATTTATTTTTTATAAATGTTGCTGCTAGTGATGTTACAATACAAAAAGAAAAATTCATAGCTAGTGAGCCAATATTGTTTTATTATTCTCTTAGGAACATATTTATCTGCTCCGATATATGCATAAGGCATTTTATAGGTGTTTTATATACTTATTGAAACAAAGATTGTTTTTATTATTTTTATGATTTGTATTTGTAATGTTTGTCTTGCCTATATGGGCCTACTATCAGACATAAATAAACTTGAAACTTGTCATCAATAAGTAGTTGATGCACATTACAAAATATTCTATAATTTTGGCCAATGGCTGTCTCCATATTGTTCCAATAAATGCACTTACATCCTTTGCCGTTTTTCTCTATAGCAAAACAATAAGCGTAATCTGCTATAGTTGTAGGCACACACAATGCACTTTTCTTAATGTGATGTTTCCCTTCATGCTTTCCACCTTGAAGATATATTCATACTACTGTGAGTTACTTAAGTAGGCCAAAAAAGGTCCTTCATTTTGTGAAACTGCACAAATACCATGCAAGGTCCCATATTAAAGGTGCCATTTTCTGGCATTGCCTGTAATGACATCAGTTATAGCAAAACATGCTTCTCCCCATTGACGACTATTGTCAGGTATCCTGAGTATTTCACAACCAGCAGATATGTCTGGTGTGAACTTTTGGTCATTTTTTTGGGCCAATGTGTCCATCTGCACATGAGCAGGTACTCTGACGTTGGAGTGAACCGTGGTCTTCAAAACCTTAGTGCTTGCTGTACCCCAACCATTCGCCAATATTAACTAGTAGGCGCAGATCAGTTCAGAACACATGTGCAGGGCCATTGTAAAACAACATTGGCTGTTGATGGAAAGGGCAAATTCATTAAGGCAGGCAAGGTGGGAATGGGAAATACTGCAATGAAGTGGTTCATTTGCAAAACACTTCCTGCCCGTTGCTTCTATTTTTGTAAATTTCTGGGCAAACGTTTTTGGGGTGTTTGGTTGGAAGGGTGCTGGATGTACTAAATCCCGTCTGGGAAATGTTGTTTGAGGTGCATGATGATAAAAAAATACTCCAGACACGGTGCTGCATCGGTCACAGAGCATATAGTTGAAGTATAGCAAAGTGTGAGAGGAGTCACAGCTCATACATTACAAGTTTGTAATTATCAAGTCAGACACTTGTGTTTTGTAGTAATGTGGAAGAGCTGCATCTCTGACTCTTTCCAGAAGTGCAAAACAGACTTCTATTGCAGGATTCCCCCTCCCTATTGCAGGATTCCTCCCTACAGTGCATCTGTATACAAGTGCTAAGAGCAAGCAGGGATATCATCCCACAATATTAGTCCCTGCTTGAACCTAACAGCAACTTGAATTCTGGTGCTTAAAGTGTTTCCTCTCTTATTAAAATGCAGCACTGCAAGTACTATGAGGAAAAGTGATGTGAGTTTAAACATTCAGGGTGCCCAAAGACAACCGTAACACTTATTTTTTATTTATTTTTTATTTAAGAAGTTTTATATAGCGCTGGCCTGACCCAAGGGTATCGGAGCGCTTTACAACAGTTACAATGCAGAGAATCACAAAATACAGTAATAGTGTAGGTCAATTGGCGGCGAGTTCAGGTATGAGGCTTGCAGACATAAAGTCAAACTTGTGAGAGGTGTCTGCTTCCTATCGGTTTCCTAGGAAGCGGTCGAGGAACAGGACTTTGAGTTGGATTTTGAATTTTGCATATGAGGGAGTAGTTCTGATGTGGGGGGGAATAGAGTTTCAGATTTTGGGCGCGCTCCTGGCGAAGGATCGAGCCACAGTTTTTTTGTTTTCGAGTTTTCAGCGGAATGAGTAGAAGAGAGTACGAACTTCTGAGGTTCCTGGTCTGACCGACTTTTTTGAGTTTGGCCGCCAAATATTCGGGTTTGCTGGTGTGCAAGGCTTTGTGTGTGAGGCAGGCTGTTCTGAAGCTTGCCTGCATTTCCACTGGGAGCCACTTAAGTTCTCTGAGTGCCGAAGAAATGTGATCACATTTCTTGATTCCGGTGACCATTCTAGCTGCCGCGTTGAGCGTTGTTTTGAGGGGAGCAAGATGTGATTTTGCTAATCCTGAGAGGACTGCATTCCCATAGTCTAGTCTTGACAACACCAATGCTTGGGTGGCCTGTTTGAGATCATTGGGCGGGATGAAAGGTTTTATTTTGTTCAGTAGTTTTAGGTTAAGGAAGGCGCTCTTAGCTGAGTTCTTGATGTGTGAGGTCATGTCCAGTTTCTGGTCTAGCGTGATACCTAGTGATTTGACAGAGTCGGCCAGGGTGAGGTTCCCGTTGAGCGCATCGATAGCTTTTAGCCATTCAGCAATTTGGGGGTTCTCCTTTTTATTCGAGAGGAGGAGAACTTCGGTTTTATCAGGATTTAGTTTAAGGTGGTTGCTAGACAGCCAGTGTTGGACATCTCTCAGTATGTTATTACGTCTTTGGATGTTCTTGAAGGAAGAGGTTTCCAGGTAGATCTGCGTATCGTCTGCATAAAGATCGAAGCGGATGTTGGCTTTTTTGAGTAGTTTGGTGAGGGGTTCCATGTAAATGTTGAAAAGTTGCGGGGAGAGCACTGAACCTTGCGGGACTCCCTTGTTGACTGGATGCAGGTCGGACGCAAAGTTTTTGATTTTGATTCTTTGGGTGTGGTTGTGTAGGAAGGATGAGAACCATTCTAGGACCACCTCGCTAAGTCCGGCTCTTTCTTGGAGAGCGTTAATGAGAAGTTTGTGGTCTACCGTGTCGAAAGCTGCCGATAGGTCTAGGAGAATGAGGAGGCAGCAATGATCTGAGTCGAGTGATTTGTGGATATCGTCGATGATGTTGAGGATCGCGGTTTCAGTGCTGCATCCTTTTCTAAAGCCAGACTGATGGGAGTCAAGGAGGTTGATGTTGTCCAGGTGTTGGGTTAGTTGTTGGAGTACGCATCTTTCTAGGATTTTGGATAGAAGAGGAAGTTTGGAGACGGGTCTAAAGTTGTTCAAATCCCTTTATGTACAGGCCGGGTTTTTTCAGCAGGGGCGTGACTTGCCCCACTTTAAGGCAATCTGGAACAACTACATTTTTCAAGGAGCTGTTTATGATCGTGCACCAGTGTGGTGCTAGGGAGAGTTTCAGTTTTTTGGTCAGTTGGGGGGTATAGGGTCTAGGGCGTGAGAAGAGGGTTTGGAAGTGGAGATAAGTTTGACGATCTCAGCTTCTTGAATGGTGTGGAAGATTAGCCAGGATTTGTTAGGGGGTATGGGAGCATTATCAAACGCCCGCGCCATGCTGCTGTTTATGAGGGGAGTTCTGTTGGTGTCCAGTGAGAGTTCGATCTTGGTGATCTTGTCATTAAGGAAGTTGGCGAAGTTGTCGTAAAGTTCTTTGGACGCCTGTATTGAGGATGTAGCGGGCTTGGAGGTTTGTTGCCTGATGATGTTATTGAGCTCCTTGGGTCTATTTTGTTGCACTGTCGGAGCGAAAAAAACTTTTTTTTTAAATCTTGATATGATTGTTGTACTTTCTGCGGGCTGTTCTGAGTTGTTCGCGGAGGGTAGTAGAAGAATTATTCCTCCAGCGTCTTTCTGTGGCTCTTTTCGGGGTTGGTGTCGGTGTTGAAACATGATCTGGACGGAATGGCTCAGCTTTTTTTTAGTTTCAAGGGGGCTAGTTGGTCAAGCATGGTCAATATATTTGAATTGTAGAGCGAGGTGAGTTTGGTTGTGGTGAGGTGGTTGTTGGCGCTAGGGAGGAGCGAGTTTATCCTTTCTTCAAGGGCGACGAGGGGGATCTGGGTGAGGTTTCTGGCCCATTTGGGGGGTCTTGCATGGGCGGCTGAGAGAGCATTTTTTGGTTAAAATGGAATAGAATCATGTGATGGTCCGACCAGTCACCGGGGAGTATGTGGTCGATGGTAATTGCGTCATGTTGAGCGATAATGGCATCCAAGGTGGCTCCTTTATTGTGTGTTTCCTCTGAGCAGTGCTGAGATAAGTTGTTGTCACGGAGAAGGTTGGATAGCGTTTGAATTAACGGGTTATACGCTTCATTCCAGCGAAGGTTTAGGTCACCAAGAATTAGGTTGTTAGCGTCCCCGAGTGCGCAGTGAGCAATAAGGTCGGACAAGAGCTCCCTGAATGCGGAGGTGTTGCCTGGAGGGTGATATAGAAGGTGGCAGAGGATTGCTCCATTGTCCTTAGTCTTGATATTGGCGGTAATATATTCAAGGCTGTTGTATTTGCAAGAGTCCATTTCCATGATGACGATGTTGTCCTTGTGTATGATAGCTACACCTCCCCCTCGTTGGTCTGTTCTGTCTTTGTTGATAATGGTAAAACCTGGGGGCACAAGCATGTCTAAGCATGGTGCGGAGAGCATCTCCGTGATGAACGCAATATCTATGTCCTGCGAGAGGATGGCTTCTGCTAGCTCAGTTGCATGCATAGAGGCTGATCTGCAGTTATAGAGCATGCAGTTGGTGAAAAGCTCTTTTTCGCGGTGGCTCTTTCCAGGGCGGGCCCTAGGTACGGTGGTGAGGAAGGGAGGGGGTCTCGGGGGTTTCGGGAGAGGGTAGTCTCTTCTGAAACCCATGATCACTTGGATCTTGGATTTAGGGGAGTCTGTAGGGGGGAGTCGTATGTTGAGGCAAGATCAGTCGCTTCTTTGGGGGACATTGCAGCTTTGTATCTTGTGGGTCTTAGTGTCGGGATCTTGGTGTCGGTATTTAAGAGTCTCTGTAACCTGGGCGTGGGGGCTTTGGTTCCTCTGTGACGGGAACTCAATGTCCTTTCTAAAGGGTCTCTGTGAAGTCATGGGGGTCGCTAAGGGCTCAGAAGGGTGTTTTGGATGATTGGAGCTGGTCTGGGTGGACACCCTGGAAGGGTATTGTCGGGGATTTCGGGCCTTGTCGATGTTAGTTAGAATTTCGGTCAGGCCCCGGAATATCGTTTCTAGCAGGCTTTCTAGTGATGCGAGCTGCTGCGCAATGTTATCGTGGGCGGGGGTGATGGAGTTTTGGGTACGGTTGTTTCAGGTGGTGGAGGTCGTGGCTAAGTTATGATGCCTATTGCTCCTTGTGTGGACCGTGCTGCCTCTGTTAGGGACCCTGGTCGTGACTAAGTTATGATGCCTATTTCTCCTTGTGTGGGCCGTGCTGCCTCTGTTTGGGACATTGGGTAAGGGGTGCATTGGGTCATGTTGTGGTTTCGTATTCCTGGAGTCTGCGGGAGTGCTCTCGTGGGTGGTGGCCGGAGACGGCAGGGTCAAGGAGTTGGTGTGGGGGGATCAGGGGGGGCAGTTGGGTTTGGCAATCCTCTGAGAGCTGTAGATCACCAATCCTGGGGGCGAAGGAGTGGGAGGTGACTCGGGTGGGGAGGGAGGTGGTGGCATTGGGCGTGGTAGTGAATGTATGCTTCCCCTGGCAGGACAGGTTGTCCGGGGGTGAGTACTGGGTCAGGGAAGGTCGAAGCAAGTGGAGGTGGGGGGTTTGGAGTGCGGGGAAGAGGGAGTCAAAGGCCTCTAGGTTCACATTGTTTGCCTGTATCAGGACTGTGCCGTTCATGTAGATGGTCACAGACGTGTTCCCACCCCTTGCCGAGCAGTTAGGGAGCGAGGTCATCAGTTTGCAACTTTGCGAAGTAGTCGTGGTTTTGGAGATGTAAAGTTGTGTTCTGAGTGTGGCGTTCCAGTTGTCGGGACTTTCAGTGTGGAAGATGAAATCCATCCTAATATGCCCTTTGGAGGAGCAGTGGTATGTGTCCGCCACTAGTGTTTCTGGGTGCTGTCTAATCAGTCTAAGTTTGAAGTTTCGTCTCGCTTTAAGGGAGAGATTGGGGGGAAGCTGATAGCGAAGGAGTTCGCGCCATGCGGTTTTAGGTAGGTCGAAATGGAGTGGTTAGAGGAAGTTGGTGTGTCCGGTGACATCGTTGGGTTTCTTTGAAGGGGGGACCGTGAACCTGAGAGTGGGTCCTGGACGTTTGATGTGCTTGGGAAATTCAGATAGTGAAGGAATGTATCCCAGAGTAGCCCTCCAGGGGTCAGACACTGGGGACGGGGGAGCGATGCAGAGCTCTTTGGGGTTTCGAGGTTTGCAATGCTTGATTTCCCAGAGTTAGCTTATTTGTTGCTAGGAGGCCTGCTTCTGAGATTAACAGGACTCCCAAGGGTAAATTGCCGGATCCCAGTGAAGATTTGGGGATTGGGTTTACGCGGCTATTATGGGGTCAGGCTAGGTAGGCGAAGGAAGAGCTGATTGAAGCAGCCATCTTTAGTCAGAGCTCGCTGGCACATGAGGTTTACGATGCTTCGTTTCCCAATGTTAGTTTGTAGGTTGTTGTAGACCTGAGTCCATGGTTATCAGGACTCTCAAGGGTCTGCAGCAGCTCACCCGTGAAGATTTAAGGGTTAGGTTTACGCTGCCAGATTGGGGTCAGGCTAGGCGAGCGAAAAGCTAGTTGAAACTACCATCTTTGCGGTTCTGGGGCCCTCGTTCCTTCTAGGTTGCCACTGGCTGGTTAGGATGGGGGAGTGGCGGCGGTGCATTCGCTACTCTTTTAGTTGGGTGCTTGTTTGCCTGAGCCAATTGATCGCCCTGATGGTGCTGGGCAATAGGCGGCCATCTTGGGGTCAGGACTTGAAGTCATATAGCTTGGGTCCACGGTGGGTAGCGGGGCTCGTACCTTAGTTATTTTCCCAGTCGGAAGCTTTCTAGATTAGGTCTTCAGTCGTAGATTGAGGTGGATCGCTTGTGTGTCCAGAATATCTCCTTGGTGAGGTGTTCCGGGAGTTAGATTATTGTGTCCATCAGAGGGTCAGACACTGTGGACAAGGGGCTGAGGGAAGCGATGGTCTCTGTGGGGCATGATCTTCATCCCTTCCAAGCAGCGGCTGGCGGGTCGGGATGCAAGTGTTGCGACAGTACAATTGTGCCGATTGTGTTGAAGATAGGTCGGTTTCAGAGTATCCTTGTGCATTCAGTGTTGAGGGGCGGCCATCTTGAGGTCAGTCATTGTGGGCAGGAAGCTGACGGTAGTGCGGGTCTCAGTGAGACAGGGTCTTCATCCCTTTCAAGCTGCGGCTGGCAGGCCGGGATGCAAGTGTTGCTGCAGTACGTTTGTACCGATTGTGTTGATGATTGATCAGTTTCACAGTATCCTTGCGTATTCAGTGCCGGGGCGGCCATCCTGAGGTCAGGTGCTGTAGGCAGGAAGCTGAGGGAAGCAATAGGATCTGTGAGACAAGGAGAGCATCCCTTCCAAGCTGCAGCTCGCGGGTCAAGATGCAGGCATTGTGGCAGTAGTAGAAGTACCGGCTAATGGAAGGTTGTCAGATTCGCAGTTTCGACGCCTTGTGAATTCAGTTCCGGGGGGCGGCCATCATGAGGACAGGCTCCAAGGAATCTGGAACCGGGCTCGTCCGAGGCTCGCGAATTTGGACCGATGATCAATTAAATTCCTGCTGTATATGGCTTAGGATCGGGGTCTTGGAATCGGAGGGCTCCCACGGGACCAGTGCAGGGCGTCCTTAGATCAGGGCTGCAGTGTAGTTGGGCGCCATGCATATTCAGCACCGGGAGCGGACATCTTGGGGACAGGCACTGGCGGATTTCAGAGCGGGGCTCTTCTGCTCGCGATTCACTCCCACGATCGTTTGGTGACTACTTGTTTGTAGCTCCAGTCCAGAGTCTTGGGTCCATGGTCTTATGTTGGAGGGACTCTCGCAGGTCCAGGGGAGGGCGTCCTGAAGTCAAGAGAGATTCGCTGGTTGCCCGTCACCTCCGAGGCATCAGTTGCAATCCTGGAGGAGTCGGGTGCGGATCGTCTTATCTTCGCTTCCTGGAGTTGGAGGAGCGTGAATCAGGCTTGCCCCACCTTGGTATGGTGCCCGGTGAATCCTCGTTTTCTGTGGGGGGAGATGGAGGGGAGCAGCTGGGATTTACACGGCATAGGCGAGCTCAGATGTTAGTGCTCCCTCCTCGCGGCCATCTTGGTAAAACAGCCCTTAATTCCAAGTAGGTCCAAATGAAATTTTTGCATCATTTCAGATAAAAGAGATATTCAAATAGTTGACAAGTGAAATATAAATCTATTTTTCGGTGTTCAAATTACAAGGAACATAAGCAGGTTATTTAAAGGCTAGAGAGATATATACATCTCGAATCTGAGCGGAAAATGTAGCTCCCTAAATTTTATAAACAAATTGGTGTGTGAAATTGCGAATCCTGGCATTAATGCATGTTCAGAGACTTTGGTATTAGAAAGATTGGTCCACCAGAGTCTTAGTTTAAGGGCATGGCCAAATAAACTGTTATTGAGCATTTACCCAGATGAGCTAAGAATACCAACAAGATGTCACTAACAGGCTCTAAAATTATAGTGGTGTGAAGATCATGAAGGTACACATTATTATTCTTTGTCAACTCGTCGTTTATTTCAAGTTACAGGTTTCACCTCATCCAGCTTAGCACAGCACATCCCAGCTTCCACTTAGCTCTCTCCAACTCCTTCAGTTTTTGAATCACAACATTCTCAAAACCCTGGATCTCCTAGCGACAGTACTAGGTGCATGCAGAGGGTTCTAACTACCAGATACCACACAACATCCCCTCTTAACAATAAAAAGACCATGCCTTCCCCTCCTTACAGTAAACTAAATACAATAAATGCATATACACATCACTTCACAAAGTCTTTTAAGTATGATGTCTTGAAAATATTCCTCAAGCTTCTCCTCTGAATGTCATGGCTTTCTCCATCACGGTTGCATGTCAAGTTCTCCCTTTGTTCCCTTCTAATCTCCACCACGTTGAATTTTGCAACTCTGTTCGAATTCCATATTTTGTGATCCTCTGACTTGACAGCATTTTCAAACAACTTGATCACTTTCATCAGCTTGCTATATTTAGAAACACCTGAACCAGACCCAGGAATAGTAATCCTGACCCAGTCTCCGACACTCACACGTCACCTTGACTTTTTTATGATCCTCAAACACTTCCTTCATTTTTCCAGTTCTCTCCTCCACTCTACCCTTCCACGCTGCTCCCTCAGGTTTACCATCACCTCTCCTCTTGTTTACCCAACTGGGACAGATCATACTATTTGGCTTTCTACCCCGGTAAAGTTGAAATGGTGTCATTCCTGTGAGTGTATGTGCTGTTAACCTATACACATTTACTCTATCCTGTATCTCTTCCATCCATGACTTATTACTTGCTTGTGAGCTTTGTATGGTCTCCCTCAGTACTTTGTTGAACCTTTCAATAATACCATTGCAGTCTGGGTGATATAGCGGAGATGTTTTATGCAAATCCCTCTATCACCCAGAAAACTTTCCATTTCTCTCAATGACAATAGCACCCCATTGTCTGATAAAAGTACAAAAGGTTAACCTTCCTGAACAAACAACATTTTCAAAAACTTTATCACCACCAACGTCTCCACAAAAGTTACAACTGCAACTTTTGGCCATTGTGAATAAAAATCCATGCTGCCCAAAATCTAGTGATCCACTGTAGCAGACCTAATTTGACCAACTATATCAAGATAAATCTCCTCCCAGGGTGCAGAAGCCAATCTCCTCAACACCATAGGTTGAGTCCTGCATTTCAAAATTCTATCACTACCTCGACCCTCGAGACAATCCCTCACCTTTCTCTCCACCATAATGTCCATCCCTGGCCACCAATGGTCAGTTCTAATCCTCATCTTGGTCTTGAACATCCCACGGTGGCTCATGTTACCCAATGTAATGCTGTGATCTCTGTAGTAATGTGTAAATGACACTATGATGTCATTAGTTCCAAAGAGAATGTTAAGACTGAAGGAATGTTCAAGAGGCATTCAATCTCTTAAAGTGGTGGGAGGAACCAACTTATTTCCTTTCATGAGCAGTTATCCCCACACCGTTAACTCCTCTCTCCCTTCCCAGAAACCTTTCACTGCTTCCTCACAATCCTCTTTCCTTAACCAACCTGAAGACAGCAAAAGCCTCACCAGCTGTACCTATCCTTCTTCATCTCCTCTATCCACTCTTCCTCTAGAATTGTTCGACCTGTGACCTCACATACTTTGATTTCTTCGTCATTCAACTCACTACCAAAGACATGCTCTTTCTAGTCACACTGATGGTCCTCGCAACACATGCGAGATACACAATCCACTAAGATATTCTTAACATCAGGAACATACATAAAACTAAAATCAAATTTCTGCAAGTCAATTGCCCACTTGCATATTCTAGTGGAAACTGCATCAAGATTTCCTTCCGGGGCTTGTGATCTGTCTTAATCACAAAGTTACTACCCCGTAAAAAATGTTCAAAGCTTTCTCACCTCCCACAACACTCCCAAAGCCTCCTTCTCAATCACTGAATAATTTCTTTCCGCACCTCTTAAAGTCCTGGACACAAACAAAATGGTTTTCCCTTTGCCCTCAACTACTTGCATAAAAACTGCTCCAAAGCCTTTCGAGCTGGCATCAGTCATTAGTACGGTTTTCTGCCCCTGTTCAAAACTGGACGAACTAGGAGCATCCTTCAACTCCGCTTTCATAGACCCAAATTCTCACTCACAATCATTATTCCACTTAAATTCAATCACCTTTGTAAGCAATTCCCTCATGTTCTTACTCTTCTCGGTGACATTTGCCACAAATTTGCAGTGGTACACAGCCATTCCAAGGGACTTCACCAGCTCTTCTTAATTTTGTGGTAATGTCATGTTACTGATCACAGCTACAAATTCTTTCTGTGAGCAGATACCACTTGAGGATATCTCATGCCACAAATACTCTATGTTGTACACATTAAACTTACACTTGTTCAGTTTCAGGGAGAGACCATAGGAATCCAGTCTCATAAGAAATGAATGCAATCTTTTGTTCTGCTCTACCACCGAACTACCAAACACTAAAACATCGTCCTGGTACATCTTGATGCCAGATATCCCTCTCAATACGTCTTCCATCACCCTCTGGAACACAGACGAAACCGATACCAAACTGAAAGGCATCCTGCCGTACTTGAACGTCTCATATGGGGTGATAAAAGATGTCAGCTCTTGAGACAATGGATGCAGTCTAATCTGATGATAAGCGGACATCAAATCCAGGAAGGGGAAAGATTTGGCATTCTCTATTACACTCAACATCTCCATTATATTGGTTAAAGGGTACCTGTCCACTGTGACACACCGATTCATCTTTCTCAAATTGTCACACAATCTAACCTTCCCACTCGCCTTCTTTTACAAGCCCTTTGCACCACCAGAACGTCACTTTTTGTGATGTTCCAGTGGCACACAGGGCTTAGTCATACCTAAATGGCCACATAAAGCCACCCTGCTTCGCTTTTCCTGGCCTTGTAGATATGGAGTGAGATAACGCAGCGCAAGTCTCTGCGTTGCATCACACTATGATGGGGAGGTGTGCCATGGGCGTCTCGGTAAGTGTTCTCACGTAACACCCATGGCATTTGACACATTCCCAGATTTACATTAAGTTGTAAACCTGGGAAGGCGTCAAAAGCCTACGCCTCCCCAGGGGAGGAGCAACAAGGTGAAATACCATTATTTCTCCTTTTTCTTTCCTTTTTCGATGTGTGTTGCATTCTGCAGCATGCATAGAAAGAGGAAATCATCTACATTGTTGTATTTGTGCATGAAGGTGTCCCTTGCTGCTCAAAAACAATCATCCCTACAACGCAGATACTCTTGCACCATGGTGCAAGGGTGCCTGCGTTGGCGCATGGTAGCCATTTGAGTGCCAGTGCAGGGAAAGAGGATAGGACTGTGCCGTATCTGATAGACATGGTACATTCCTGCCCTTTTTCCTTTGCCATAGGGCAGTGCAGCAGGAAGGTTGCGGCGCTACCCTAAGGCAAAATATTGTAAATGAGGCCCGCGATTCTTTCTTTATGGTATCAACACATGCCATTGAGTGCTCAAGAGTTTTTTCTGTGATTAATACACTGTTAAGAGATTAAGAGATGGGTTTTCTTGTTGCCACAATGCATCTCTTACCATTCAATGATACAACTCAGCATGAAATGATCCCTTAACCATTTGTCACACGATGCCCCAAAATTACACGTTGATGCTAATTTGCGTAAAGATGTTATACATTCTTTCACTGACTCATCAGATCTTTGCATTCACTTCCCAAAGTCCTACCGCTCTAGCACCATACTTATTTTTGAAAGATAATGCAAGTCTATTTTTCATGCAAATTTTAACTTCATTTAAGTCTGAGTCTGGCTCACTCAAGTCCAGAAGATGCTCATATACTCTTTGCCCCTCTGGACCCAAGGAGGGCTTCAAGAGAGATACTTTACGTTCAGCGCTCTAAGATGTGGCACACACCTTGGCATAATGAGTAAATACCATCTTCCACTTTGACCATCAAAGAACAGGATCCCCAGGAGATGATAGGAACTTACTTCAATAAGGATTTACATTCTGCATTGTTGTGCAATACAATTCAATCACTTCATTACAAATTCAATTTCCCAATTTAGCAAGTAAGAGTTTCACCAGTATTCAGTTAATACCCAAGAGTTCACACCTGTCAGGAAGGAAAAGTCTTAATTTTCATGAAACTTTCAGAATAACACAAGAAAAGTCATGTACAAAGAAACTCCCGATGATGCGAAGGTAACTCCATAAAAGGTCAATGACTCAAGGAGGAATGAAAATATAAAGGATCAATCCACTGTCATGCCATGCATTGAAGTTGCTTCAAATTGTCCAATTAAAGTAGCCAAGAGAGTGGACACTGAGTCCATACAAGTGTTAGCCCATCAAAAGGGGTCTCAACACACAAAAATGGCCGCTTCTTATGCCATAATTGGTTGTGCTCACTGGCCACGAGAACTTGAGCCCAATTAAGCATTGCCGATGCAGTTGAATCAAAGTGCTCAAATGAATATGGCCGCCACGCATATGCCCGTGCTTGAAGAATTCCAAACTCAAAGTTAAATAGCACAAGTAAACATGAGCGTGTGCTTGATAAATCGAGAGTTTGTATGAAATTGCCTAAATAAATATGGCCGCCGAGGACACCATGTGCCACAGATATGTACATGTGCAGCTATTCAGATTGCAGATAAATTGAGGCTTTGTACTAATTTGCACAAAGAAATCTGGCCACCGGGATTGTCGTTTGGAGCGTGTAGAAGCATGTGTGCTTGCTCGGGATGCAGCTCAGAATGCAGCACGGTTCTAATACACAAAATAGTAATGCGGCTCGGGGTGCAGTGTCGTGTGCAGAGCAATTCCCCTCAAATGCCCAAATCCCACAATTAAAGTCGGTTTGGCAGCAGCGTCTCGAAAGGTAAAAAAATAAACTGACCTGAAACGGGCTCTGAATCAGAGTTCAGTCGTCAGAAATAGAGCCTCAGCTGTTGAGGTGTTGCATGCTGATGGAGCATGACTACTGCTCGATCAAATCCTGCTCATTGAGGGCCATATGTAGGTGGCCTAACATTTACCACTTCATAAATACCGAATTTTACCGATTCGGTATTTATGAAGTGGTAAATGCTATGTAGGTAATCCATCGGTAAAATTTCCCGATTCGGAATGGGTCGGTATTTTAGAATCGGTATTTACCGATTCGGTAATGGTAACTGGCTTCCCATTGATTCCTATGGTAATGGGGGGAGCACAATCAAGGGTGGCAGGGTGTCACAGTGACACCCTGTTGCACCCCTGATTCCTGCATGGGTGCACATGTGGCACACATACATGCCCTAAGGGCATGTATGTCTGCCACATTGCACACTTCTAAGTGCAAAAAAATGCTTTTTCAAAGCCATTCGTCATTTACCACCAACTTTTAGTTGGTGGTAAATAACGAATCCCCACAACACCCACACACTCCCCCTACATCTCATTTCAGGATTCGGTATTTACCGAATCGGTAAAATTACTGAATCGGTAATTTTACCGATTCGGTAAATTACCGAATCCTGAAATGTGCCCCCTACATACCAAAAGCCTGAATACCGGTCGGTAACAGGATTTTTACCGAAAATCGGCCGTTACCGACCGGTATTGGGCTTCCTACATATGGCCCTGAGTGTGTTACTAATAAGTTTTCTAAGAACAAATGATTAACAAAATGGCTTGTAAAAAACGTAAAACTGCTACGTAAAGCATGCAGGAGAGTTGCAAACTGATTTGGGGTAAAATCACAATTGTCCAGAGATAGAATTTTACTAATAAATTATGACTAGTGTGAAACATAGAAATGAGTTTCCTGGGTCACTGAAAAATCTGCAAATGTGAAAATGGTCGTATAATAATTTCTCTTTATGTTTCCTTCTTTGACATATAGATCTGAAGGAGAAGGCGTATATTTGTGTATTAATGAAATCTGATTTAGACTAAGCTTATAAGTATTTTGAAAATATGCTTTTACATTATTTCTATATTTGTGTCTTTCTTTCTCTAATATTTCTCTAATGGTTTTCTAAGTTAGCACATTTTCCTTGGTTAGGTTGACGTGGTAGTTTTCTCGTTCAGGCCTCAGAATGTATTTTGTCCTTTGCAATATTCTTTGATTAATCTGAAATTGCTGACATGATTGCAAGTATTATCATAGAAGTTTATTTTCTACAGCTTAAATAATGGACATCCTTGCTATTCCTAAAATCGTGTTTCAACTTTGTTGCAAGCTCGGAAGAGAGCGTGTGGAGCGGATATGTAATGATACAAATGTATTTTCTTATTCCCGAAGGCATGATATTTCCTTATTCTTAGTGCATGATATTTCCTTATTAGAGAACGGGACACTGGAAAATGGTATTGCGTATGCTTCTGGATGAATGTTTAGCTGGAGAATGATCACACCATGATCGAACCATTGATTTTGACCAATGAGAATCATGCAAGAGGTGCTTCTTTGTGGGCAGGAACTATGAACTTTTGGAGGTATATTTTCCCCGTGTGCTGCAATTTGTCTTGCAAACCTTTGGGCCTGACATGCTGTCAGTTTGAACTCTGATTCCTTCTGAACTGAACCCTCCTGACTCCCCCTGCACTTTACCGGCTGGTGAAGTAGAGCAGGCCAAACCTTTCGGCTGAAAGGTTCATGACTCTGGCTTTTGCACGCTGTGCTTTAGGCCTCTTCTGAGCCCATCTCATGATCGGGTTCTGTTAGATCTAAAACCGAATCTTTGGTTTGTATGATTCTCGAATTGCATATTGTTATATTGCAATGTATGTTTTTCTTTCTCTCTCTCTCTCTCTCTCTTCCCATTTATCAGGTGATTTTCATGAAGTTTGCTCTAAACTCTGATATGTTTTGTGAATGTGCCTGTGTTGCCTAGGAATACCCATTATTAAATGATTCTAATGTATTTTTGTGCTCTGACCATTCATACAGAAGTTTAGATAAAGGTATCTTGAAAACTTTCAATTGTGTTTGTCCTTACTTATTTTTTTTTTTTTTTTTTTTTTTTTTTGAAACCGTTTATTGCAATCTCAAATATATACAGGTATGGGCCTACAACCTTCCGGCCGGCCGCTAAAGTGACGAGAACAAATGAGAAACATACAATGAGGCACTTAGCTTTGCATAGACACTAAGGCAGGAGGTATCAACAACGCAGGCCATATGGCTCAGAGCCCGCAATACGGTTTCATTTTCTACAACACAACAACATAAATAAACACACACCCGCAAGGCAACCCACGATCAAGAATGACAGCACGTGCTCCTCAAATGGGGGACCCCAAACCATCCACTGAAAACCCCCAAGAGGGGAAGGGAAACAAGTCCAGGACTGGGGGAACACTATGCTTGGAGCTAGGGAAGGGAGACAACTAAGGGGATGGAGCTGGTGAGGCGGGAGGCAACAACGGCGGCTCGCAGATATCCCCGCGGAAGGCGTTCCAGGGGCCCCATATCTTCACCCATGCACCAGGCTTACCCCGCGCCACATACACCACCTTTTCTCGGAACATGCACCAATCCATGTGTTCTTTCCAGGCCGACACCGCCGGGGACCTCTGGGATCCCCACAGCTGTGCAACGTCCCGCTTAGCCACCATATAGCCCAGAGTCACCCATCGCGTCTGCGGAACTGAGTAATCGGTCGGTTCCCACACATTCAGCAGACATCTCCTCGCCTCAGGCAACAGCGCGACATGCGTAACCGCTCGCAGGACCTCATGCACACCACGCCAGAATCGCTCCACCCTCGGGCATTCCCACAAAATGTGTAGAAAGGTCGCTGAGGCACCACATCCACGCTTACACAGTCCGTCCTCGGCATAGCCCATACGCAGAAGCCTTGGCCCCGTCATGTACACCCGGTGGAGTATCTTAGGCTGGACGAAACGAAGGCGAGCCGGGATGGCCACCTCCTTCGGAGAGGCCACCGCGGAAATCCAGTCCTCGTCGTCCAACTCCAGCCCATCGGCAACCCAGGCCTCGCGGAGGCCAGTCAGTAAGCCCGAGCGATCATTTATCAATTTCTTGTAAATGAGGGAGATCGTGCTGTCCGGAACATGGCCATCTAGCACTCGATCCTCCAGGGGGGAGGACTCCGGGATGGAGGCCACGTCTGGGAAAACGGAGCCCAGTGCGTGACGGACCTGCAGGTACCGAAAGTATTCACTGCCCCGCAGCTGAAACTCCGCCTGCAACGTCTCAAAAGTTTTAAATCCTCCCCTCGTCCAGAGATCCCCCACTGTACTGATGCCTATAGTGTCCCACTGCGCAAAGCCCTTTGAGGTCCACAGAGAGCCCAACCTCTCGGACGCATACAGCGGTGACGCCCGGGTCAAACGGTCCTTCCAGCCCATAGCTGCACTAGCCGCGTGCCATACTCGCACCATCACACGCGTGGGTCCCGTCAAGCGGGAATCGGGCACACTAGCGTAGAGCGCTCGATTGTAGTCGCCACCGGGCAGGAGCATCTTGTCCATTTCAAATGCCGGGTTTAGGGCGGGCCCATAGAGGCCGTGATTAATTGCAGCTAACTGGGAGGCCCAGTAATACCGTTTAATATCCGGGAGGGCAATCCCTCCGTCATACCACGGGAGCGTCAACTTTGCCAGGGCTATACGCGGCCTCCCGTCCCAGAACAGGCGGCGCTGTAGACCCTCCACCTCACGGAAGTAGCGCGCTGGGACCAGGTCCATGGTGTTCTGGAGAGCGTACAGGAAGCGCGGCAGTGACATCATCTTGAACAAAGCCGCCCGGCCGAGCGGCGAAAGTGGCAAGCGCCTCCAGCGCGCGACATCCTCCTTCAAACGCTGGAGGGGGGGAAGCAAATTTCGCTCGTAGCGGGCCACTGGGTCAAGCGTAATGTAGACACCCAAGTATCGGAATCCCTCCGAGGCAATCTGGATCGGACAGCCCCGCGGGAGGACAGGAGCCTCCCCGGAAAGCACATAGACACAGGATTTGGCCCAGTTGATGACAAGGCCTGAGTTACGGCCAAATGAGTGCAGAACATCAACCAGGACAATCAGTGATTTACGCGGGGAGGCTAAATACAAAAGGATATCGTCTGCATAGAGAGACACGCGGTCCTCATACTCGGGGGTCCAACGGAGACCTCGGATAGAAGGGTGCCACCGCAGCCACTCCGCCAGAGGTTCCAAGGCCAGTGCGAACAGGAGCGGCGACAGGGGGCAACCCTGTCGCGTGCCCCGTCCCAGCACGAATGGGGCCGAGACTCGACCATTCACCACCACCTGCGCAAGTGGGTCCGAGTACAGCAATTTGACCCAGCTGACGAAACCCGGCCCGAAGCCGAACTTCGCCAGCATCGCCCAGATGTACGGCCACTCGAGTGTGTCGAACGCCATGGTGGCGTCCAAAGACGCCAAGATGGCCGGCTCCCGCACGAACGGAACACGCGCTAGCACGCCGTGCAGGCGTCGTAGATTAAGAGCCGTATTGCGATGGGGAATAAAGCCGGACTGGTCTTGGTGGACCAGGTCGCCCACCACACCGACCAGCCGGTTGGCGAGCACCTTGGCGAGGATTTTAGGCTCCGCATTCAAGAGCGAGATAGGCCGATAGGATGTGACTCGGTCTCGAGGCCTCCCCTCCTTGTGGATAACCACGATGGTAGCCAGACGCTGGTCCGGCGGGAGGGAGCCCCGCGAGTGGGCCGCAAGAAACATCGCGCGGAGGTGGGGTGCCAGTACATCCGGTCGCAGCTTGTATAACTCGATAGGAATGCCGTTCGGGCCCATGGCCTTGCCAGAAGCGACCGAGCGGATGGCGAGGGCGATTTCGTCCGAGGTGGGGGCGGCATCCAGCAACTCCCTGTCCTCCACAGAAAGGGAGGGGAGCGCGATGTCACGCAGCAGGGCATGGGAATCCTCCTCCGAGCAGGTAGAAACCGGGGAATATACCTCGCGGAAATAATCCGCGAAGCAAGAAACAATGCCTTCCGGCTCAGTGACACGCACGCCATCCGCCCTCTCAATCAACGGGACCACACGACTCGCTCTCTCCTTCTTATCCAACCACGCAATCAACTTGCCCGCCTTATCACCCACATCATACAATCGCCCCTGTTGCTCTCTGCTGAGGCCCCTGGCCGCCTCCGTGACGAGGGCCCTATAGGCCGCCTGCTTGAGGTGCAGAACGTGCAGCGCAGCGTCAGTCACCCCACTCCCCAAATCACCCTCCAATTCAGTAATTTCAGCCTCCACCCGGGTCACCTCCTCCTGTGCGCGCCTCCGGGCATGGGAAATAAGGGAGAGGGCCTCCCCTCTCAGCACTGTCTTGAAAGCCTCCCAAAGGGAGATAGCCGACAGGACTGACCCCACATTCTCCTCGAAATACCGTTGTAAGGATTTAATCAAGTCAGCGCGAATAGTGGGGTCGCGCAGGTACCAAGCGTTGATCGGGGCTACCCTGCCCTCCCCCCTCGGGAAGACATCAAAGTGCAACAGGAGCGGGGAGTGATCTGAAATGCCCCTCGCCAAATGGCGCACCTCCCCCACCCTCCCGGCACAGGCCGCAGGGACAAGGATATGATCAAGCCGCGAAAGGCTACCATGGGCACCCGAATGGAAGGTGTACTGCAGCTGAGTGGGATGCTTTAAACGCCAGCAGTCCACCAATCCCAGTGTATCCAAAAGGCCCGACAGCCACGCCTGTGCCCGGGGGAGGTCCCTAGGGGGATAACGATCCATAGTCCCAGAAACCACTGCGTTGAAATCCCCCCCGACCACCAGAAGCCCCCCCGGAAGGTCGAGAAGGAGGCGCCCCAGGTCCGCAAAGGTGGAGGACTGCAACCCCGGTGGGACGTACACTGAGACAAAGACGACCACTTTGCCCTCCATCCTCCCCACCAAAACAGTGTAGCGTCCCCTCTCATCATGGCGCACCTCGTCTATTTCTAGCGGGAGCGAGGTCTTGACCATAATGCCCACCCCCCGTGAGCCTGACGTAAAGCCCGAGTGGGCCACCAGACGATAACCACGTCGATTCATGGCACAAAAGGAGTTACCAATAAGGTGTGTCTCCTGCAGAAAGACCACATCAGGCGAGATCCGTTTCAGATACTGCAGGACCACACCCCGCTTAATCCTATCCCCCAGCCCGTTGACGTTCCAGGACAATAAAGTCAGGTCCCTACCCCCCATCACATACAGAAGCCATCATTTGTCCCCCCGAGAGCAACTCAAGAACACTAGTACAATAAAGGGTTTGCCTTGCGGTAGAAACGAACCACACCCCACCCCAACCCACCCATCCCAACAAAACTCCCCCCACCCTGCACCCCTGCATGAGCCCAGATAGCCCCCCCAAAGTGCAGTGTGCCTGTCGCCCCATAGAAGAAAACTAACTAGTCCCCCAGAGGAGGAGGGAGATCCCCCAAGAGACCCCGCACGACCCCCTAAGGAGGGGAACTTACCCTAACAGTCAATGGTGACAATAACACAGTCCGGAGCAAGGCCTACCATTAGTCTCTTAGTCCTGATCCGGCGGGCCCTCCCCACCAACCGCTCCCCCCCCGCCCCCCCCGGCCCCGATCTCCGGGCAAAGTGTCCAGCCAGTCCCCGGCCGCTTCGGGACGATCAAAAAAGTGTGTGTAGCCATCCACCTCCACCCTCAGCTTAGCTGGAAAAAGCATAGAATATTTGAGATTCAGGTCTCGTAGGCGACGTTTGACACCCAGAAAGCTCAATCGCTGCTTTTGGACCGCCGGGGTAAAGTCAGGATAGAAATTAATATCCATGTTGTCCAGTCTGACCGGCCCTTGGAGCCTAGAAGTCTGCAGGATAGCGTCTCTGTCCCTGAAATTGAAGATCCGGGCGATGAGAGGCCTCGGAGGGGCGCCGATCTTAGGTCTACCCCCAGGGACCCTATGGGCCCGCTCCACAGCAAAGAATTTGCTCAGCCCCCGGGGCTGTAGGTGGGTGAGGACCAGGTCCTCCACGAACAGATCCGCTGCCTCCGCCTCTCGTCCCTCCGGCACCCCGATAATGCGGACGTTGTTTCTCCGGGCCCGACCCTCGGAATCCTCCAGTCGACGATTCATCAGGGCGCTCGCCTGGCCAAGCCTGCGCACCTCCTGTTGGAGGGCCGCCACGTCAGTGGTGAGGCCCGAGGTAGAGTGGGCCAAAGAATCGACCCGGTCATTTGTTTTCGACAGATCGGCTCTCACGAGGCCCACGTCCACGAGGACCGAGTCGATCTTCTGCGCCAGAGTGTCAAAGCGCTGGTCCACCGAGGCCTTCATCTCGGCGATGGCGCCCATGACGTCCCGGAGGGTCAGGTCCGTGGGCAGAGCGGGAGCATCCGTCGGGCCCGTGGGGGACTTACGCAGCACCTCTGGAGATCCCTTCTGGAGGGTGTAGCGGTCCATGTTATTGGATTGTTGGGCCGTGCCACGACGGGTCGACTTCACCTTGGCCCGGTCGCCATCTTGTTTTGTGGCCATGGTCGCAATCCCCAAATCGAGCCAATCTCCTCAGAAAGGGGGCAGACAATCCCGTTCAAGGGCTCCGGGGGGGGGGCCACCGCCGATCCTCAGGACAGATCGCTGCCGGCGGGTCGGCAGGGCAGCCCAACGAGGCCACAGCACCGCACACCGCCCCGCAACCCAACCTCGCCTGGCAGCAAGGAGGGCGCAAAAGCGAAAGTGAAAGTGCGGGGCACGCGAGCTACCCAGCCTCACCCGCCGCTGTTGTTCACTTCTTGTCCGGATCGCCCCACCACTCCAGGACGGGGGGCCGGTGTGGAGAAGGCCGCAAACCTCTATCGATGCTCCCGCCGGTGTCCGAGGTCCGATTTAAAAACGGAAAACGGGCGTCACCTCTGCTCGGGCTCACAAATACAGTCCCCTCATCTGGGACAGGATTCTGTCAGGATTAATGTAGGAGGTCGCGGAGGTCCTCGGGAGCCTCGCACCTACGCGGCCATCTTGGTTGCGCGCTAGGCTCCTCCTCTTGTCCTTACTTATTGAAGAATTTCACTATCATTGTGAATATGTTATGTTAGACAGGCACTTCTTTATTACAGGTCCTCATGAAGAAGTCTTTCATTATCTGATTCCCTATTAGCTTATAACAAAGATCTATCGGAGGACCTAATTGTTTATGACTTGTATGTGGAGTTTCTATGGGCCAAACTCTGTGTTGTTGAGAATTGCATTTGGTAAGGATTGAGTTTATGGTATGGTGGGAAACTTATGTCTTAGCCCACAATTTTACACCGCTTCCACTGGATCAATACGATGTCTCGTTTCCGCTCGTCGCCAGTGTGAAGATCCTGAAGGTACACAATATTCTTCTTTGTCAACTCCTAGTGTATTTCAAGGTACAGATATCACTTCATACAGCTTAGCACTGCACATCCCCAGCTTCCTCCTATCTCCAACTTCTTCAGCTTTTGAAACACAACATTCTCAGAACCCTCGTTCACCTAGCAACAGTCCTAGTGCATGCAGAGAGTTCTAGCTCCCAGATACCACAAGTGGGCACCACCTCAAAAAGGTGACACCACTCATATACTGCAAGATGTGATTCGGTATGGCGATCAAACGGTTTACTGAAGTATTTCTCTCAATATCAGTCTGCAATTGATCACAAACCATACAGAGTTTAGGTTTTCACATGTAGGACAGCCCTGGTTTGTGGCTTCTAGTGCCTATCCAATCCACATCAGCTCTGTTGACATTCTGGGACTGCTACTTCCTGTACAGCAGAGGCCACCTTCAAGAGGATGTGCATGTTCATGTCCATTAAAGCAAAAGATAAACTGCTTCCTTGCTAAACAGGAGGATTCATGTGGTATCCCTTTTTTCCCACCTTCCCTATTGACTGACACTGAGACATGTTTTGTTTCTACAATAAGTGCTTTACAAATTGTTAATACATAAAGTACTTAATTAATTAACAAAATTCCCAAAGGTTCAGTGCTTCAATGTTACAACAACCCCTTTGTGTCATCTCTTTTATTCTGTTAGGGGGGCGTGTTTTTCAATAAGCATGAGACAATCTGTGTTACTGACATATCACATATTGCATCTGGATTGTAACATAAGGAGGTTTTAATGTTGAATCTAGACTGTAATTCTGGCCTATCTTCCTATTTGTGTTAATGAATTCGGTTTTATTCAGAGATAATGATTCTCTGTCATGGAAAAAACAGACAAAGTCTTCTTTGCATGTTTGTATATCTTTTGTTATGGTTTAAATTAACTATGCACATTAAATTGACTTTGACTCTATGTAACAATGAAGCAGTGTATGGACCTTTTATGAGCCACGGGGCAGTCAGGGGTAACTGGGCTCACACTGTAACAGTGAAAGCCTTTTACGACGGATGTCCTGGGCTTTAGCTTAATGTGGAACCAAAACCTGAACACTAACTGGCACATGCATCAACAATGCCATTTGCGATTCCTTAATAGCGAAAAATAAGGATTCGCTAATAAGGAATAGCAAAAGGCTATGCATGTAGAAATCGCTTACAAAATAGCGATTTCTAAACATTCCTTAATTGCTACTCGCAAATTGCGAGTCGCAATTAAGGAATACCTCCCCATTGATTCCTATGGGCCTAGAGGCCATAGGAATGAATGGGAGGACTTTCTCAATTTGCTAATCTCAATTAGGGAATCGCAAATTGCTCATGCTATTTCAAGGGTGCCAGGGCATCAACAAGACACCCTGTTGCACCCCTGAAATCTGCATATGAATACATCTTGCACACACACATGCCCCAAGGGCATGTGTGTGTGTAAAATGGAAATTAGCAAATTAGCATGAAGTTCAACTTCATGGTAATTTGCTCCCCCTATTAGCGAAATCGCGAATTTTTAAACTTTCATGCATTGCATTTAAGGAATCTCAATTTGGGATTCCTTAAATGCAATCGCAATTTAAGGAATCGCTATTTAGAGATTCCTTAAATAGCGATTTTTGCATTTGGGATGATGCATCCCAAATGCAAAAATACCGGTCGCAAAGGGGCAGATTCTGCTAATCTGCCCGTTTGCGAGCAGTTTTCTCGTTGATGCATGTGGCCCTAAGTTCACTAGTTAACGCTTGTCCCTCAAGGAAGTGAAGTCAGCAGCCCAGGTCATACTCAGGAGGGTTTGGAGGGTAGAAGCTTAGAACTCAGTAAGACATTGAATGTCTGCCAACAGGATGCAGCAAGTGGGCTTACTGAAAGGGAAAAGGCACTTTACTTCCACTATTCAATGTATTACTGTATAAATATCAGAGGGCAACCAAATTGAACATCCTTTTCACTGCAATAATCAGTTTCAGTGGGGAAACAACCAATACTAACTTAGGCTAGTCTTCCTAGCAAGGTGTTGTGCGGACATCAATGCAAGCTAGGACACTAGCCATACAGGAAAATTGTTGTTAATGTTCTTGTTTTTTTAAGGTTTTTATTGCTTTTTGCAATAAGACTTATGACAATAAATATGCAGCTGTAATGACAGTTCATGAATGTACAATAACAAAATGCAAAACAAACTAATGCCGGATATTTCCACAAAGATTCCATACTGAAACCAGATTCCTTTCAATTAATTCGAGCATTCATTTTAAAATGGATTAATAGATTCTGAGTAATGTTTTTGTGACGCCACTCTGGAGTCTACACCTCCCAAAAGGTCATGCATAGTTAGCACGTGAATAGTCCCAGGTTACAGTTCTCCCATGGTGTGTCTCTCTTTCCCAGGACCTCTCCGCCTTTTTACTCCTTTGAAGGATAGGAGGGGGTTGTGCTACTCCTAGTGGTGTGTCGTCCTACGGGCCCACCAAGAGGTATCACACTGACTTGCCGCAGCCAGTCTTATACCAGTTTTTATTCTACATGTCTGGTGCGCGCAAGTCCTTGCTTCATGGAGTTGGGGCAGTGCCATATCCAGTTAAGAAGCGCCAGTGCAGTCTGATGGATCTTCACTGGGGGATCGACCTTCGGCCCAAACACATACCTATCACCCAAAGAAAGAGATGGCCCACCCGACGTCGAAGCGGTGATCAAGAAGCAGAGGTCAAGGTCACAAATGACTGAGGTGAGCAAACTGATGCAAGTGCCAAAGTTTACAATGCACATTGGTTACTCTAATAAGGCCACTGAATGCGATTGCAATCTATTTTCTGCCAGGTTGTTACAGTCAATACATCTTTGTGGAAGGAAATCTGCAGATGCATTGGCTGTTTCTGAGAGTGACCATCTCCACTGGTGTTTCTGGTTCTGGGAATGCCACAAGGGGTCCAAAATCTCCAGAACTCACCAAACAGCCTTGTGGTGCAGATCTTTCCATGGAGAGGTATGCCCCATACTTGTACCAAGTTAACAGTGTTTATTTCACAGTTCCTGCTCCGTGACTAGTTTCCGGCAGTTCCTTGCTTTTGTTCATTCCTCCAAGTTAGTCCAAACATAGTCTTTGTATCACAGTGTGAGCAGGAACATGGGGTGGATTTGGGACTATGGTGTCAGAAGATAATCAAACCAAAAACACAAAAGAGGGAGAAGCTTCTCCCCTTAACTGCCTCTTAATGTGTTTTGGGGAAGATTGGAGCAGGAAGTGGCCACGGGTCTTCCCTACACTGCGAAAGGACCTTCTATCTACTACTCTCAACATTCTACAGTCTGGACCACTACAAATGACAACAGGAATGTTGTGAAGCTCTACAAATCATGTTGCTGTCAGGCCTCCCTCTACATTCCATCTTGTATACCAACTTAGTGCAGGAAATCAAAATGTACTCTTTGATGAACACAGCCACATGTAGCATACGCATCTCATGTACATCTTGATGCACATACTTAGCTTACACCACACACATTATCCAGGACTCAGTAGCAGGGGGTTGGCAGGTCACTTAAAAAACACAGGAGAGGCTAGTAGGCAACTCTTCCTAGCAGTGATGGGCTAAAAGTCCTGCTCACCTACTATAATCTATAGTTGCCACCACTGTCAGTTCTCCACAGCACAGCGAGCTGATGGTTGTGGCAGGCAATAAAGGATGATGCACAATGTGTGTGCTTTGGGACAGCTGATCCTGGATTTGGGTCTCCCTCTTTGTCACAAGGAAACTTGGTGCACTTAAACAATTATTGTGTCTGATGCGGCAAGGTTAAAGAATGTACAGAAACCTGCTATGTGGTGCTTGATGCAGGGGTGCGTGCTCTCCTGAGCCATATAGGGCACCTTATGTGTCCCAACAAGTAGTGTACTGATGTTACTGAGTTGGTGTGGGTTTGCTCCTTGGGGAGGCACATTTGGTCTTCTTTGGATGCTCATGCTTCCCATCAAGTTCTAGTGGGTGTGTTAACCCTCTGTCTTATTCTCTCTGAGAAGTTTGCAGTTTCCCTAAGAAAGAAGGCATATGAGTAGGCTTTCCTGTTTTCAGTTTCTATTTTTGGTAAATTCTGGTGGGGTTTTCTCAGTGTTTTCCAGTGATTTCAATACCTTAAAAAAACAGTGGTTATCAGTAGTTACACATTTTCGCACCATTAAAAACAACAGAAACAGTGTTTTTCCGGTGTTTATGGAAAGGTTCTGCACGGATAGTGCATGGTATTTAGACAGTGTACATACAGTGTATATGAGGGCCAAATACATTTTTACAAATCAAACTTATTGTACTGCACCATATAATACTTCTTTAGTGAGTTTTTGGTCATGCGCGCTCACCCTTTTCTTCCGAGGTAAACTTTTATCTGTGAAAATGCCATCTCAACATTGACCATCAAACAAGGACAGCAGCAATCTGTGTCCAGATCATGACTGAGCTCAGACCAGGGCACATGGGAAGGGTAGGGGTTCACCCACAGCAGAGGCAAGGAGAGGTCCTTTGTGTGCCCAATAAGGCTTCCATACTCTAGCGATGGCTGTTCTGCATATCATTCCAAATGTATTTGTTCCTGAATTCTCAATTCACCTCTTGATTGCAGTAATATTATTACTGCATGAGGGTCCTACCCTGTAGAGTAGGACCTCAGTAGGGTCTGCTTGCAGCAGGCACCTCTACCAACCCTATCCTTCCTGCAGTGATAGACAACAGAGTAGCTACTCACTTGACCAAACAGAAAGGACCTTGAGGCCTCTAAAAGAGCCAGTAGACTTCTATAGCAGTTCTACAACTCAATGCAATGCAGGTGAGGGGCTGATTAAAAGGCTTGGAGGTCACTATTTACGGCAGCCTGGGTCTCTCAAGTGCTAAGCGTCCAGCACCCAGAGGAAGCACAGAGGTCCTGGATGCCAGGGTGGATCCAGTGTCAAAGCAAGTGCCTGGGGGGAGGGGTATTGGGAAAATAGAAGGGGAATAGAGAAACTCAATGCTTATTTCAAAAATCCCCACAACAACGGCTTTATATCCAATCACACTCTGTTTTAAATATTATAAAATGCAAATACACATTCTGCGGTCTTAAAAAATTCCCTTATTCTATGCATAGTGAAAACAGCACGCATGGGTACTCCTCTCGATATCTCAGTGTCTTTCTCCATTAATATAAGTGTGTTTAACTGTGCATGCGTGTTGAGGTGATTAAACACATACACAGGTACGTTCTAGAGTACAACTGCTGCAGCGGCTCCTTTGCCCTCATCCTCTTGGCACAAACATAACTTTTTGCGTGCAAGTTTAATCGTTTCCCGGCTGGACATGCAGAGCGGATCCCAAAGAACAATTATCTCAAGAAAAAAAAGCCACCACGCACTCCGTCTCTTATAAGAAGCTGAATGCCTTCATCCCGGCCCTTTGCAGAAGGATTTTCTCCTGCCAGTGTGAAAGATGTCTCCCACTTGATTTAGCTCATTTACTGCATCTTTGTCCTTTTGCATTAGATCCACAGAAGACATACCTTGAACAAAGGTCTTCAGTTAGTTTGGGGCCTGGTTTCAAACAGAGTACACAAGCAAGGATGTATTGGGGAATTGGGTGGAAAGATATAATTACGAAAATAATTGTCAACACTGTACAAATGGTTGTCACTTATTTTAATTTCCTATATTTACAAATCTAGAACGTGTACAACAAAAGTGATGTACCCAGGATTACACTTTTTTTTTACAGTTCTAAATCTGGTATTAGGGCTCTTAACTGAAAGTATACAGTCAACATTGGTAAAAAAAAGTTGTCAAATCACTCCATGTAGGATGTGGGTATTTCAGCCAATTCAGATTATTGATGCTAGAAAATTTACTTTTATTTGGTTGATCGTTGTATGTTTATTGCTAGGGTTTACTTGTGTGTTGCTTGTGAAACCTCCTGATGTATGCCACAACTGTTTTGTGGGTCGGTTTGTCACTCTGTGGCCTTTTGTCATCCGAGGCACTTTTAGTTCTGGCTTCATAGGGAACACCATTATGGGACTTGGATTTTCTCAGCCTGTATTTATTTTGAAAGTAAATCTACAAGTACACAAAGTACTGATGATTCAGAAGTCACGACCGGCTTATGCTTGTGGTTCCATATTGTGGAGTCTGTATAGTTTGCAGTACTCCAGCGGGACGCAAAGTGACGAGTGACATCTTCAGCCAGTCCTGAATTTTATGCCAAAAACAATTCACATTATGGAACGTATAGTTTTGTTTGTAACAATATAAGTGTGGGCTTACACATTTTCAGCTTAAGAACTTGTGTTTTTTTAAAGTGCTGTGTAGATTTTGACTGTATCTCAGCACTACACATAAACAATGACGTAGTCACCCAACTGAATGCATGTAATCGAATTGTGCTGACCTGCTGGGGTAGGAAAAGAGATGTGCACAGAAATCAGGGAAATACCTGGAAAGAAAAAAAGCTGCAGAAATGGTAAGGAGTTCAACTTGTGAAGTAAAAAAGAGCTTTACAGTGCAGTAAGGTTCCTGCCAGCGGCACATAACTCTGAAGTAAAAGAACAGCTTTACACAGGATAAATTGACCTGCCTTTGGCAGTAAACGAGTGATGGGTGTACAAATATTGGGACATACCCCAGAAGTAAAAAATAGCAACTGTACATAAAGGGTCTGCCTGAGAAGTAAAAAAAACATACCACAGGAATAAGGGGAATACCTGGGAATTAAAAGAGAACTGTACACAGACATAAATAGAACTGCCCGGGAAGTAAAAGGGGAATCTACACAGAAAAAAGGGAGATACTTCTGAAGTGAAGGGGCAGATTTACACAGGATAAATGACCTACCTTGGGAATGACAGTCCGATCTACATAAAAATAATGGGACCTACCTGGTAAGTAAACAAACTCATATAGCAATTAATTAAGAGAAAAAATATTTTTTCCCATATGAGAAGAAATATCAGTGGTGCATAGGAATGCCTGCCTCATTTACGTATGAGGATTTTCAAGATTTCCTGGAATACAAACAGATGTTTTTGTGAATAATATAAAAGTACAATACCTCTTCAAATTAAGCTGTTTTTCGAGGATGTGGTTCGAGGCTGTGAACTCAAGAACACGCTAATAAATATTCTGGGGGTGTGGGGGCGAGGGTTCAGTCTTCCAGCAACAGGCAGAGTGGAGCTGCAGGGGCTCAAGAAGGGGTGAAAAACAACAAAGCCTCATTAACATGTAAATGGTCTTTTAAAGACCTGTGAAGTACCTGCATGCAGCTGTGTCTGTGCCCGGGAAGCTGTCTCAGCCCGGGCTGACCCGCACGACGGGGGTGGGCTGAGAGACGATGTTTGTGAGAGCTAGGTGTGTGTGAGAGAGCTGTATGTGTGTGAAGAGAGCTGAGTGCAGAGGAAGCGCTCTGCACTGACAGGATGTCAGACCCCAATGAGGACAGAGACACAGGTTCTGTGCCCCAGCTCTAGTCCTCGTACTTGCGGCGTTGGCCTGCTCAGTTACAAACACCCTGAATGTGGGTGAGGGTAGTAGCCCTGCACTCACTGAGCCTCAGTTACTGATCATCAGAGCTGGAAACCCAGCAGGTTACTGAACTTCTGAGGGGGTTTTCACTCATGAACACACAGATGGCGGTGGGAGGATGAATAGAGGCATCACAACCTCCACAACGACGTATTTGAGGTTAGTTAAACAGCAGTATGCTCAGCAGTGTCCATAATGCTTTGCCTCATCATCAGTGTGCCTTAAATATACTTTAATCCTGCTGGCAGTAATCTCTTGGCTGGGCTAATACAGTTGCTTTCTCTGTTACATCCGATCTGTATAGACGCGTGTTGCACGCTCCTGTGCCAGTTCATAGCGCACTCAGTAGCAGTCTGTGGTTTCTTCAGCGTGCCTCACGATATCCCGCTTTCCCAGCGCTTCGCTCTGATTAGGGCGGTCCAACAATAATACGGTTTTCTCGCACTGCCGCGGCCTCTGTGCCTGCAGTTATCAGCCGTCTCCCGGAGTGTTCTTTCTCCTCCCTACGAGCGGGCGCTTATGTTCGCAGATCCGCTCTGTTTAGTGCAGAGTTGAGGACTTGCGCTTGTATCAGCGAGTCATATTGCCGCCATCGCGCCGGAAAGTCTGTGGCCGATCCGCCAGCTGTTGTATCCTGCCCCAAAGCCATTAGGTGCCTCCGTAGAAGATAGTAGTTTACACTGTAGGGCTAACTAGGGCAAACCGGCATTTCCAAAGCGGGGATCTCGATATGTACTGCTTGGGCTCCCTCAAGTGGCCAAAAGGTGCAAATGGCCAAGTGGTGAATCCAATTTGGAAAATTCAGCGATACTCGGTTTAAACCGGGTCAGCTGATTTGCAATCGGTAGGGTAATCTCGGGCAGAGTCGGTTTTAACCGAAATCCGGACAGGCTACATATGAGACATATTGCCTGCCATTCCTGGACACTGCCTACAGCCACCTTCCATTTTCCATTGCCACTCGTTAAACCAGGGTTCTCCAAAGTCGGTCCTGGAGGGCCGGATCCATGCCAGATTTTTAGCATAGGCCCATTCTGATAACTGTAGTTATCTAAAAATCTGGCATGGATATGGCCCTCCAGAATCGACTTTTGAGAACCCTGCTTTAAACTAAGGGCCCGATGTAGGTAAAACCAAAATACCGAGTCCTTAATAGCGAATTTTACCGATTCGCTATTAAGGACTTGCAAAATTGAATGTAGGTAGGAATCGTTAAAATATTAGCGATTCCTTTACATTCCTTAATAACTAATCCCAAATTGAGATTAGCTAATAAGGAATACCTACCCATTCATTCCTATGGGCTAGGAGGCCCATAGGGACGAATGGGAAGATATTCACTATTAGCGATTCGGTATTAAAGAATGGCAAATAGCGGGCGCTATTTCAAGGGTGCCAGGGTGTCAAAAGGACACCCTGTTGCACCACTGAAATGTGCATGTGTGCACATGTGGCACACATACATGCCCTAAGGACATGAATGTGTGCCACATGGCACTTTAAAAATAACAAAAAAGTGCTTTTTTAAAGGAAATCGCTAATTACCACCAACTTGAAGTTCGTGGTAATTAGCGATTCCTTAAGGCTAAAGTGCACTTACTTTTATGCTACTTACATTGCATTTAAGGAATCGCAATTCCCGATTCCTTAAATGCAAGAGCAAAAAAAGGAATCACAATTTTGCGATTCCTTATTTTGCTAGTAGGTGTAAACTCACCTACATTGCTCGCAGCCAAATAGCAATCGGTAAAGCTGGAATTCTGCTAATTTCAGCGTTACTGATCGCTATTTGGCCACCTACTTCTGGCCTTAAGTGATTTAGGTTCTACCATACACAAAAAAGAAACACTTAAAAAAATTATTTGATCATCATACTCACCAAAGTGAAAAGTTTTAAAACCTGGATGCACCCTCTTTCTAAACAGTTTAAGCAGAATGCGCTTGAAGGGGCATGCATCTCATGATCCACCTTTGCCGCTTAATCATAGAACATTCAGCTTGAAGCTTCTGACCATTGCAAAAAACCTGCCCACATAGGGCCAGATGTAGAAAGCCAAATTGCGATCGCAAATGCTGAAATTCACAGAATTTCAGCAATTTGGGCAATGTGCTATGTAGCAAACAACAACCCACACGCAAAATAAGGAATTGCAAAATTTGCGATTCCTTATTTTGCAAATGCATTTAAGGAATCCCAAATTGCGATTCCTTAAATGCAATGTAGGAAGCACTCAAGTTGTGCGATTTTGGCTTAAGGAATCGCAAATTACCACCAACTTCAGGTTGGTGGTAATTTGCGATTTCTTAGAAAAATGCACTTTTTGGCATTTTTCAAAGTGCCATGGGGCGCACATACATGCCCTTAGCGCATGTATGTGCACCACATGTGCACACATGTTTATTTCAGGGGTGCAAAAGGGTATCCTATTGACAGCCTTGCAACCTTGAAATTGCATTCTCAATTTGCGATTCTCTAATTGAGAATCGCAAATTGAGAATGTCTTCCCATTCATTCCTATGGGCATTCTAGCCCATAGGAATGAATGGCAAGGTATTCCTTATTTGCGAATCTCAATTTGCGATTCACAAATAAGGAATATGTGGGATTCGCAAAATATTTTGCTATTCCTACCTACATTGCGTTTTGCGATTCTCTTATTGCGATTCCCTAAAAATCGCAATTGGAGAATCGCAAAACACGTTCTACCTACATATGGCCCATAGTTTTTCTCTACTAAAATTAAACGTCAGTGTCAAAAGCATCAGTTTGTTGAGGCACTGTTAACCACTGCTCCAGATTTGGAATGTTTTCTTGCTTCCAGTGTAAATTCTTGCCTTGCTAGTAGTATAACATAAATTAGCAGATTACATTCCATTTTACATAATCCAATGTACTCCTGTTGAATCCCAAAATTACATTAAGGAAGGGCCCACCTCAATTTTGTATCTAAACATCTTGCGGAGTAGCTTAGCTATCCCATAAGAAAAATGTTTGCGTTTATGCATTATGTTTGGCTTGATGTGGCTCCTGCTATTCACTCTAATGTGTTCATCAGAATTTAGTTTCTTCACCTTTGTTATTTTAGTCCCCTTCTTGGTGGTTCGTGTTTCCCATCTCCCATCACCTACCTGTTACTTTTTCCCTAGTTCTTGTCTAGTTGTGTTTGTGCTTTGTTGATGCTCCAATCTGCAAGTGTATGCCAGTGGTGCTTAGATTCCAGGAGGTCTCTGATTGCTCTATGCGGTTCGAAACCATATACCTTGGACAACACTAGTAAGTTAATTTTTATGTTTATGGTATTCTTACGTCCATGATATGTTGTGCATGATACTGAAATCCTTTGTCTACCACAGGATGAACTATTTACCACAGACAACGTGAAGGCAGACTCTAGCTGAGAAAATGATTTTACACTGTACCAGTTGCTGACTCTTGCCATCAAGACACACAGGGGTGCCAGGAAAGTGCCACAGATATTTATAAGGACTGTGGTATGGTATTGCAATGAATTTAATTATTTTCCACCAGTGTTTGAAGGTTAACTGTAATGTCTTCAATCTAATCTTTAAAAAAAGAAAACTAGTTAAGCAAATGTATAGCCCTCTCCAGTGTTCAGGTCCAGATAGAGCTTGTTTGAAGGTTGCCACTCACTTCGAATAGTATTAAGTGGCCCACACTATTTTATATTGGAGGCCCAGCAGTATTGCTGGTGATTTGGGAGTGCCCAACCTCCTTTTCTAAGATTTCATGTTAGTTTGTTCAAGCTAGTCTATGACCTCTGTTGCCCCGGATAAAAACTCACTGAAAATCTGCTGTATTCGCTGTATTGTCTTCAAATTTAAAATTAATGGTAATGCATTAGAAATGAAACAATATTAGGTAGTACTTTCAATTTTATTATGTTAATTCTTCCAATTAAAGTTATAAGAATGCCATGCCGCCTTGCTATTGATTCCTTGAGTTCTTCTGAGATTGTCTTCAGATTGATATGCATAACCACTTCAAGTTTTTGGACAATAGTTCTATCCAAATATCTGACTTTATCCATAATTGTTTTAGGTTTGTATTTACAGTTCCAAACCATTTTCAGACTTTTTATGTTCATTAGTTACCCAGTGATCTTTGAGAAGCTACTGATTAGTTCCTCTCCCTTACAAATGCTAATTTCTGAAGATGCTGTGAAAAGGGCTAGATCATCTATACGTTGTGCAGTTGTTAATCTGTATTCTTGAAGCTTGGAAAGGCTGTATTTATTGCCCCCAACCTCTCCCAGTTTTTCAGCTAGAGGTTCAATTAATAAGTCAATGAAACGAGGGGAGAGCTTTGTCTTGTGCCACACACAGTCTATTTCTTCAGTTAGTATACCATTCACCACTTGGTTATTGGATCATCATAGCCTGTTTGGTTTTAATGAACCTTTGGCCTAGCCCCATCTGCACCAATATTTTCCATAAGACCAACCAGTAGACTTGACTGAATGCGTTGATAGCGTACATCATGCGAACAGCTAACATGAGTTCTTTGATGTAGCAATAACTGCTGTGCCAAATGGAGCCAGAGAAAAATCAATAGGGGCAGATTTACAAGCCCCTTGCGTCACTTTTGCACCATCGTTGCAACACTGCGGCGGCGTAAAAGTTGCAGCCCATTTACAATGCAACGCACCTAGGGAGATGCGTCAAGTTATAAAGCCCTGCGTGACATTATACCTGCATCAGATATAATGTATGCAGGGTAGGCGTTCCCACGCAGGAAAGCCTCGTAAAAGTGACGCAGTGAAAACTACAAGATTTCACTGCGTGACTTTTAGGACGCCACTGCGTCAAAGCCTTGCGCCTGCTTGAAGCAGGTGTAAGGAGTGACGCAGTGTATTGGGAATAGGCCGCAACACGCATTTCTGGAGTTGTGTTGTGCTTGGGACACAACTCCAGCAATGCGTGACTTTTCCGTCAACAGATGTGTCCGAATTTCTGACGCATCTGTCAATCCTTGCGCCATGGTGCGCCGTATTGTAAATACAGCGCATCCATGGTGACGCAAGGGTTTTCAATTGTGGCGCATGGAAAGTGACGCATCTGTACAAATGCGTCACTTTCTTGTAAATCTGTCCCATAGTGTCGTCTTTGAATACAGTGATTTTGATTATTGTATATCAGCTTTTGCATAACTCTTTGTACCCATTTCGGCAAGATGCCTGTCAAACAAATCTTTTTACATTTAACAAAGTAATTGAGTGGTGACTCTCACAGTATTATTGATGTTTCCCAGGCTTCTCAGTGATACCTATAATGCCTTCTTCCCATGTATTAGGAGTCTTAAGTTTTTGAATAATCCTGTTGAATAGCTTAACCAGTCTGGTTTCTATGGCTTCTTTTAAAAACGTATAGAATTCAATGGAAACTATGTCAGGATCTGCAGCCTTACCCTCCCTATGATTTGAGATAGTGTCTAATCATCTAATCCTCTAAAAATAGCTATCTGCAATTCCTAGGTTTCTGCCTCTTTTTTAGTAAGGTTTGAGATATTAACCTTTTGGAGCTAGCTACCTATTTTTCCTCTTTCCGAGTATCTCCCTTACACATAGACTGGAAAATGTCTGAAACTCAATTTTAAGCCATCCTCCGAGCTAGTTTTTGTGATCTTATCTGTTTTGTATACTGGGAAATTTATATTGTGTGATTGATCTGATTTAGATTTCTAATCTAGAATGGCTCTGGCCTAATCGCCATAATTTTTTTTTAAACTAGTAACTAGTTAGCATGGAGGAGTCCCGTTCGTTATCGAAACTCCTCCATGCTAACTAGTTACGCGACCCCCAGCACTATCTTTTTTAATAGAGTAACAAATAAAAAACTATTTTTGATAAACATACAAAAATAATTTCTTATGTGTGTATATATTTTGTGTTTTTTGCACTTTCATAGACATTGGTATATATGAATCTATAGCCTGAATCGAACAACCAACAGTAATTGTAGAACTTGTGTCTAGCCTTTACTTTACCCATTTAGAAAAGGGGTTCGCCTGGTCACATATTTCTGTGTTGAATAAATGTGGTCATTTGACCATCTTGGATATAATCATTTGCAAGCCTCTTGTTTAGATAAATGGGTTTACTGCAAGCAAATTATTTTCTGGCCCTATAAAGCATATATTTTGTTTTAAAATTTAGCTTTTTTCTGTGGCATCTTAAACCCTTTCAATTCTATGACCATAGTTTATCAGGCGAACCTCTTCGACTATCCATAATTAAAAACATTTCTAACGCATGAACAATGTGGGCAATGTACTTGAGGCTGGACAATTTTTAGATGTTTTGTATACTGAAATGTACGCCCTTCATTCCTTCAAGCCATCGCCCTCCCACCTCCTTGAAGAATCCTCATTGATCTGAGATGTCTGTGCTGACACTTTTCAGCCACTCCCTATTGTTTATGCTATAAGTGTATGGATAAAGATTCTGGTGCTGCAAAAAGAAAACGTTCTCATCTTTTGTGGTTCTCACTGTATCAAGTATTTTTTGCTTCTATGCTGTTCCCCAGATTATACATTATATTTCTCCATGTAACGTTGAGGAAGAAGGGAATTTGAGCTGTTCAGTTGCACCAAGGCTTCTGAAAGCTTCCATTCTCAGAGGCATTTGAGAGGTCTAACCGGATGGTAAACTTTGATGTGCTCTTGATAAGCCATTATTTTTTAGTGGGTAACTAATAAAACAGTGACTAACTATTTTCTGGGTTTCACTCGGGCGGGGTTTAAATTAGAGTCTCTCCGGACTCTCTGGATATCCTTTGTGATTTCTTTGCTTTAGAACTGACTTATTAATCAATTGTACAATGAAGGATTTGAAATCATCTCCTGTCATCACCTTAGGAACCTAGTTGATCCAGAGATTATGTTTATACCGAATCTCTATTCCCTCTACTGTGTTAGTTACGGTATCCAACATGGCCATTAACCCAGATTTTCCTGACACTTTTTCTGATAGTTGTTTGTATGCCTCCTCTAGGTTTTTATTCAACCACATAGCTCCTCCAGTTTTCTGTTCAGGTTGACACAGGTGATATAATTATGTTTTTGCTTCTTTTTTCATGGTGCTAATAGGTTTATGTAGCCCCTTCGCTAGGGATGTGTCACCTGTCTGGAGTCGATTATCAGGTGGTGAGTGTGGGTGTAGAGTCATTTGGAGTGTGTTATGGCTGGTAACTGTCAACTCCTCATACCCTTCATTTGGTTCTAAGTCAAGACCCTGCATTTACACTGCACTGCACTACATTCGTTTTTTAAGGGGAGAGATCTGTACATGGCTACCTCATAGATAAACGCAGTTGTGTTTTAATGTTTCGGCATTTTGAGAATAACTTTTGGGTCTTGCTTTTTCCTGCATGTTACTCTAAATTCTGAGTGTCTTTTGCGTCTCATCTGTTAGGCTGCCTACTGCTGATTCTAATCTAATTTAATGCACATGCTATAATCCGTACTAGAATCTATAGGACACGTGTTAATAACAGGGAAGGCTTTACTGTTGGGTTATTTCACATGTGCTCCTTTTGACTTGCTATTACTGCTCCCTTCATTGTATTTTCATGCAATTGTGACTTATTTAAAGCCTCAAATAGGAGCATGTTGGACAGGATTTCATTTCACTTTTTCGTATGTGTTGCCTGATGTTTGTAAACTTTTCGTACAGGGTTCTTTGCGGTCTTTTTAACTTGTGTCTGGCCTTTCAAGCTCTGTCTTTCAGGTTTAATTTTGGTGCCTTTTAGTTTCGTTTCGATTTACCCTTTAAATCCAAGCCAAGCCAAATGTTGAGGGTCTTCTCATATTGTACATCGGGTCCAATTTAAAGTCTGTCTTCTAAGCTATTTTATCATCATTTCTAATACCTTCTTCAGCTGCCACCAATCGGGTGGATTTTTGTGTCTAAGTCTGTGCCCTTATCTTTTTTATTCTCCCCATGGCTTCCCCAGCTGTTTTGTTATTTGCCCTCGGGGTAAACGGAGTTCGTTTGAGGCCTCTATCAATAACCCAGGGCGTAGTTTGCGTAGTAGTGCTATGCGTAGCTACGCGAAGTGCACTACGCTACGCGAACTGCGTAGTGCGGTAGGGAAATGCTGTTCACACTGATTGCACAGTGCCGGATGCTTGTCCGCACTGTGAAATCATTGCAAACTGCATCTTGCACAGTGCAAGCGGTCGTTTTCTGCCGCTCGAGTATATTTGTACTCGAGCGGCAGCTTTCTCAACGCGGACTGGTAGTTTCTCATCGCGAGCATACGCGACCACTCGCAATGAGAAACCTGACCTCCCCGCACTGAGAATCTCGCCGGGAGGTTTATTTTCCACGCTCAAGATCGGCAACTTGATGTTGCTGATCGCGAACGAGGAAAAAGTCTAGCCGGGATGTTGATTTTGCTTGCTTGCGGTCGCCAAAATGACGTTGAGGACCGCGAGCAAGCATAAAAATGCCCGCTACGCTACGCGTTTTTGCACTGTGCTACGTGCAATTCGCGTAATGCACAGTAGCGCAAACTAACCATGTTCTGCGAGCATAGCGTAGTACTACGCCCAGGGTTATCTATCAGTCAACCTATGTCTGCTTCTTAATTCCTACTTCAGGTTGGAGTTCAGGAGGCAGATAATAAGGCTTCCCTCACTCCAACCTGACTACAGTGTCTTTGCTCAGTGTAAACTATCTGGCCATATATCCAGTGGAGCTAAATTTGCAACACTACTGGGTACTTCAGAGATTGTCTTGTGCCTCCCAGCACATTCCCAAATGAGAGGCAGGGCACCTACAACACTTTGATTGGGCTGTCTTGAACATGTCATGCACTCTGCTCTACTCTAGGCATGCTAATGTGGTAACTAAAGTCGAGAGTCGCCACCTACAACAACACAACCTGCTTCCTGCCTTTCTCCAGATGTGCAAGGCAACCTCTGGGGCTCACCACACTGCCTGGTAGGCAGCTTGTTCTGCGGACACGGCTGGGCCAGGGAATCCCATAAAGTTAGATGAGGCCTGGTAAGTTAAAAAAAAATTACAAATATTTTTCCGAAAAAGGAGGGACCGTTAAGGTGCACTTAATTCGAAGAATGAAGACATAGGCAGTCGAGCGACTCCCTACCGTGCTATCTCACAGCCATACTCCACCACAAAATAAGCAGTCTTTCAGCAGTGGATTCACTATAAGATGTGAAAAATTATAGGGATGGCACTTAACACAAAACCTAAAGAACTCTTTATAGCATAATGCATTTTGAAGAAGGCCTGTCAAACGTGTTAATAATCCAGAAAACTGACTTAAGAATGACAGGACTTTTATTTTTACTGAGGTGTATTTTAAATTAAGGAAACTGGAGTGCTTTGGTGGGGACTGTTACTGTTTCTAAATTTGGGCATTCAGTGACACACAGATCAGGGTCCATATCCTTTTGAATAGGAGTCGAGGGAATATGGTGTTTTCATCATGAGTCACTAGTTTCCTGGCACCTAAAATGTTTTTGCATAATGTGGGTACTCAGTGGCATCGTAAACACACCACCCCGCTTTCACATCTTAAGTGTTGACTCATAATTAATTATGAGTCTGTTCTGTCTGTAGCCCTACAGACAAAAGCTCTTAAAAACAAAGTAAGGTAAACCATAACCGAGGTCAGGGATGCAAAGCCAATTATACTAAAAGAAGCCTAAAAGGTTAACTGATTGGAGAAAGAGAGGTAAAAAGTGTACAGAGGCGTAGCTTTTTATTTATGCAGTAGTATATATCGCAAACTCGGCCCGAAGGTATCGAATCACTCTCTACATATGCTCCAGTTGCATTACAGATGGATACATTCATTCTTAGGCACGGAGAGATTAAGCAATTTGTCCAGAATCACAGGATGTTAGAGCCCCCCGCCAGACTCGAACCTGGTTTACCAGCCTCAAAGTCAGCAGTTCTAGCCGTTAAGCCACACCCTCTTCTCTTTCATTGGTGCAGCAGGTGCAGGGACACCATGGCCCAGAGGCCTGTAGGGGCCACTGAACTCGGATTTATGGTGTATTTTGCCGTTCAAATCTCAGCTGGGGGCCACATTTTCTTCCTTGTACTGAGGTACCCGATTTACGGCTATACTAGTGTGGGTCTGAGAGAGAGAGGGAGGGCTGGAAGGAAGGAATAAACAAAGGACGTGTGAAAAGAAAAAAGAAACTGTGACAAGAAGCAAGGGCCAAAAGCATGAAATGATAGGCGCAAGGGTGAAAGGACTGACGGGATGGAAGTGTAAAATAACATCTGTGTGGGTGAAATAAAAAAGAATCGCTGGAATGATGAAAGGCTGGATTGATGAATGGAAAACTAGATGGTTGGGTGAATTGATAAAAAGAGGGTAAAATGACGAATGGCTGAAAAAATTGATTTATGGATGGGGAAAGGATGGAGGAATTGCAAGGGAATATGAGTGGAAGGATAGAAGGATGGATGGAAGCGTGTAATGATGAAAGCATGGATAAACCGAATGGTAAAGGAATCATGGATGGAATGGTGAATAGAGGGATGGAAACATGAAAAGATGGATGCATGAAAGGCTTAAACCATGGAGAGCGAGATAGACGGAACATGAGATCACGTGGGAGGTGAGTGAGCACGTCTGTAAGGCCATCTACAAATAGGGCAAGTCACCATGTGTGCAAGACTACCCTATGACCTGTACCAACAAGAGATGATGACCAAGCAGAGCATGTCTATAGGGCATTGTGCAGAAAGAGGTCATTTGTAAGAGAAGAATGTCTACACTCAAGCCCACAAAACTTACAAAGCTCTGGCACAGCCAATGTAACATGGGTGTCACCATCCTCTGACACCCCTCTTGTAGATGGGCGTGGTGGGCATCGTAGGTGAAGGTAATCCTTAGCACTGTATTTCAAAATACCCCGCTCTGCTGCTGCAAACACCTGGGTCATTGTATTGTATTGTAGCTGGAGTTATATAGCGTTCATACTCTTCACAGCACGGCAAACACGTTCGTGAACGAGTAGCGCACTACACTGTAGGAATTTCTTGGTTAGGAGAGTAGACGTATATGGGAAGTGTTTTGGTGTTGAGTGTGACGGCCAGAGTGGTGCTGCTGCCCCAATAGCAGTTGCTTCACCCTAGACTGTGCTGGAGGGAAGATGAGGGATGGATAGAACTCGTGATCTTAAGTTAATGTATTGTTGTGCATGGTTAAAGGGTGTGAATTATAAGTGGTGTGGAATATGTTGGAGAGTTTTGGTGTTGTGAATGTCAAATAGTGGAATGTTGGTGCACAGTTGCTATGGTTGTTTAGCCACATATGCCAGGAGTGGAATGTCACATATTGAGAAATGGATGCTCGTGTGGTCTGGCCCACCATCCTTGAAAGGGAATTTTGGGTGACTATTCGAAAGACAGGAGCAACCCACCAGAATGTACTGATTACAGGTAGTCAATAGATATGCTCTGTAGAGCCCACCCAGGAGCGACAGAAGAGTAGCAAACAAGAAGGCACTGATATCATGCAGCAAGGGTATGTGTTTTATGGAGTCCACCAAAGAGTGGCAGACATGCAGTCCACAAAGATACACTGATTAGAGGCAGGCAGGAAAACACATTATCGAGTTCCCCCAGGAGTGACGGAGAAGCCACCCTCATGAATGCACTCATTACGGGCAGTCAGAGCGAGCGTTTTGTTGAGTCAACAAAGGAATGTCAGACGAGGACACACAGACATGCACTGGTTACAGGCAGTCAGGGTATAATATGCTCTACACAGGGAGACTGATGAGCAACCCACAGGACTGAATCTGCTATAGGCAGCCTCAGTATATTCTCTACACAGTTCCCATTCCCCAAGAGTGGCATGGTGGAACCAACACTGTGGGCAACAAGAGCACCTTCAAACTATAGTGTAAGTATAAGTATAATACAATGGAAGGAATGTCATTTTAGGTGAAAAGAAATTAAGAAGGAAAAGAGTTGAGAGGAGCCTAGATGTGAGCGGAATGTGAAGGAGCAGGAGTTCTATCCACAGGCAGTAGGGTAGGAAGAGAGGGCAAAACACAGGACACAATGTTTGGCAGAGAATCACACCAACACCAGTGGATGCACAATACAGATAAAACTTTCCCATGAAACTATACTTTTTGGCAGGTTTTTGATGAGCCAGGAGCAGACATCAGTGCTGTTGGCTCAGTGAAAGGCAGGAAATGTAAGCACACGTGCATTGTCCCCTAGCTGAGGTGCTAGAAGATGGCGCTCAGCATGTGAAAGAAGGGAAAGAGGGCACAGCACAAGTCATAACTTGTGGTTGGTGGAGGGACTTTGGAATGGAAACACACAACTATGGGGCTGATTAGCATGGTGGGGGGACTTTGTCCGCCTGCTATAGCCCCGGGAAATGGGACCGCCCAAATATGCATACGGCAGTCCCGTATGTGCAATTTGGATGCGCCCGCCACACAGACGGGCGCTTCCCGCAATTCTAACATTGCGGCGGGTGGTGCTCCCAGCAGCACCCGTCGCAAGGTTAGAAATGCAAGTTGTGCATGTGCATGCACAACGTGACAGGCACCGCACGGTGCCTGTTACATTGTTCATGCAAATGTACCCCCATGTGCACCAACACCCTGGGGGCCTGCTATGGGCCCCCAACAGCAAGGACCGCTTGCCTTTCCATGGCGGCAATGCCGCCATGGAAAGGCGAAAGATCTCCTTCTACATAATATGGACGGCAGTGTCTTCCAGACACTGCCTCCATGTTATGGGCTTTTTCCGCCCGGTCGATGTGTCGACTGGCGGAAAACAGGGTCCCCACCGCCATAGTAATATGGCGGGGGGAAATTTGTGGCGGGCGGTAGATTATGTCAGGCAGATCGCCACCGCCATGCGGGCGGTGGCGATCCGCCCGCCATCATAATGGCCCCCTAAATGTGGATAGAAAGCAATTCGGTACTATGGAACTATAAATTCTGGTATAGCTTCCAAATACATTTTTGCACACAAAAGGCCTGGGACTGCTGAACTGATGAGCCAGGAGTGGACCACTCAGTAAGTCGATGAGGTAAAAAAACGAGAATGGCGCAGTGCTTAATTTGAGCCGGTGGTTTCTTTAGCTGTGTTAACTTAACGGTATTGACTTAATCATCAACACCGGCCCTTATAACAGTTTGCCAGATGGTGGCACTGTTTGACTGTTTTAAAGATAAGCATAACAGCTGTTTATTGATTCAATATACACTCAAAAATGACACCTGATACCAAAGCCATTATTATATCTTGTGTGTTGGGGCGGTGCTGGAAGAGTCTGAATTGTCGCTGTCAATTACCATTGTCAGCGCTGGCAGGCGCAAGGGGTGGTCCAAGCTGCAGTGTACTCCTGACGAGGGGCCTGACACATATGTTTTTACAAATTAAGTACTGGAATGAAGAGACAAGTGTACTTGACCAATCTCAGAGATGCTGGACGATTGTGCTCTATGTGTCGAAACAGAGAAAATGGTAGCAGGATGAGAAGACAGATGTTATGTAGAAAAGTACGAATCTCAAATAATAGTTTGAGAAAGTTTTAATCCAAGATAAGAAATAGAAAGGAATCACTGCCGGTTACAGGACTTCAAGCGCCGGGTGCTGCCTCCAACTGACCAACACTTGATTCCTGGGATGATCACATGTTCTATTCTAGAACATGCTGATCGTGCCATGAACCAAGGGTTCAAACAAAAACATAAACCTGAGCTCGTGCATGCAAGCATGAGGAAAATAACAAAAGTAAATAAAAGACATGTAACAACAGACCTCAAAGCAGTCATCACAAAAGCTAGGCAAAGGAGGTCTTTAGTCAAAGAAAATGCACTTTTAGATGCAAAATAAACGCAGCACTATCAATTTCTGGTATTTTCCAAATGCGTTACAGTATACAAAGGCCTCCTGACCTGAAGAGCCAGGAGTGGACCACTCTGCCAGTGACTCTGATTGGAGGCGGGAAACGGGGGCACCTGTGTGTCTTTCCCCTCTCTGAGGCTTTTGAAGCTGGTGCTCAACGTGTCACGAGAGACAAGTTGGGAGAGCATGCGAAGCAGAGGTCACAATGGGCCGGCAGACCATGGCCATCAGCAAGGAAACACAAACAATTGTGGGTGCAAAAACGTGGGCAATGCTCTCTTCTTAATCTAACATTTCTGTAGGGCTTTGCAAATAATTCATCACACACAAAGGAGCCTGGGCATGCTGAGCTGACAAGCAAGGCAGACAACAGTGGCAATGGATCAGAGGAAAGACAGGAAAGAAAAGGAAAGACAGGAAATGGAGGCACAGATGAGTTTCCCCCTTGGCTGAGACACTGAAGTTGTTAACACGTGAGAGGGAGGCCAATGTGAGGAGGGTGGGATTAGAGAGGGCAAACCACAGGCTAGATCAAGTGGGTACAGGAACAAAGAAACACATTTGGTTACAAAATACAAACATTCTACCCTACCAAACCCCAATTTCAGGCAGATTTTAGAAATATGTCACTGACCATAAAGGACCCTGGGCCTGATGAGTTGATAATAGACACCTCCATAGCAGTGCATGGACACATCACCCTCCATCCACAACAGTGGGAGCACTCCTTAGGTGGACGAATGTAACTGTTGGTCAATCAAATGCTGAACTGGTGTACAGGCACTAATCAAAGCCTCTCTCTGTATACTTTACTTTTAGGTTTGGCTTGATAAGGCAGCTGTCGCCAGATATACTGTGATCAACCTAAAAAAGAGATTTCAGGAATACTACAGAGAAGGGCGTTGGCTCCTCCACCCATATGTTGGTAGTCAGAAGTACATGTTTTGGTTGAGCAGAAGTTGTGTGCTTCCACAGAAACAAATGCTTCCCCTTCATACAGCTTTGATTGCCAGCAGCAATAGCAATAAGGCTGACTGAGCTTTAACTTTCGGGAGTGCACACGTGGCACCGTCACCATTAGGTAAATTACAAGGGTTTTCTATGCAAGCAGCACAAATGGGAGAAGCGCAGTCACAAGGAATGTATTGCAATCCAGGTCCCTTCTCATCCATGATTAACGTTAGACTTTCACAGTGTAGTTTCATGTTTGAGAGTCGTATGAGATGCCCAGGGCTACACCAATCTGCATGGATTTTCAGGCCTGGCATGACAGTGCAGCTGTATGTGACCAACAAAAAATAGCTTTCAGAGTACTATTGAGAGAGGCTTAGACTCCACCAGTACGTTGTTTCCCCTGAGGACAGCATTTGAGTGGGCGGAATATGTGTGCTTTCGCTAAACAGACTGCTTGTGTGGCACTCTTTGGCTTGTGGCAAAGCTTATACTCAATACAGCAAGACAGAGTTGGTTAAGGTGTCAAGTCAATGATCATGGTAATGGGCCTGATTGCTTATCATGAAAAGTTGTGATTAAGCAGTAGGCCTGACATATTGATTGTGAAAAGCATATGTTAACACCAATAGACATTTAAGGGTGGATTGTTTTTAAGCTGAATTAAAGTCTATAGATAGGTATTTTGTTACATGGAATCTCTTAGCTTACTGTAGTTGGACGAGTTTTGGTGCTCGTTAACCCTCTAACAAACAGTAGGTGAAGAAGATATGCAATCCTTGTTAAACTCTCCTAAGAAAGATAATTTTTGGCTTTGCCAATTGTAATTGTCTATACTATGTAATTTTATGACTTTATGCTTAATGTTTGCCTTGTGGGAAAGCTAAAGCTCAGTACAGGCGGCCTCAGTTGGTTATGGTGACTGCCACTGGCAACAGCCAATGGTCTAATTGGTTCACTAGGAAAAACACGTTTTTAATGCCATTGGTTTGAGCTGGTTATTATGAAAAAATATGATACAGACAGTAGGCCTGACATATTGGTTGTCAAAAGAACATGTCAAAGTCAATAGGCAATTAAGGATAGATTGTATTTTCTCCACATTAAAGCCTACAGATACACCATTTGTTAAATGAAACGTCGCAGATTAGAGAAGGGTTTTGCTGTTGGTTATCACATCTGACCCTGGGCCACATGGTTGTACTGTAATAATTCTTACTAGAATCTCTTGTCTATCTGCCAGGATCTTGTAATAAAAAAAATTAAGTAATAAATACATCCATATATTTATGAATATATATATATATAGATACATGGAAAATCCATCGATCAGCTCTGTTCTTCCATTGGTCTGTCTGAGTGTCATTTACACTCTGCTTCCATCCATGACAATGTTCTGCATTGAGTAAAGGTTCAGTCTGCATCAGTCATTGGCTTTTTTGCCCCGTAAATGACAGCACTTTCAGATCATATGTGTACATTTACCTGGAAAAGAGTGTGCTTCAGGATCAAGGTTGTTTGCCAGTCCTTCAGTTTTCAATTTTTTCCTTAGTTCCCCTTTAATTTCTTTGCTTGTACTCTTTTTCTTTGAAATTTTTTCATGACGATGCTACAGCTCTCCAGTTGGTGCTAGCAGGTCGCTTTCTTACTGCCCATTTCGTCTGCAGTGCACCACTTCCCACATGACCACTTCCTCTGAACCAGGAGACCATTATAGAATGCAATTGTCCATAGCGTATCATTTTTTACCATTCCAAGATGGCCATCATGTTTGTTCTAAATGTGGCAGTTATGGTGTAACTTTAAAAAAATAATAGACTATTTACAATATCTCTGCAAGATGGAAATCCACTGTTATGTTTAGTTTTGTTATTGCAAACATATGCCCACACTTTTTAGGCAGTTGCATGTTTTTTTCTACTTGTATTCTTTCAATTTATTTTCCATATATTGTTGAGTTTCTGTGTTTTATTATGGTTATGTCAGAGGGTGAATGCAAGAATAAGTCAGTGGGCAGACGAATAGTTGCATGAGTGCAAAGATAAGAAACAGAAGCCATGCTTGATAATTTATTGAGTGCTTAAACCCATCAGTGACACAAAAGGCACTTTTATTTATAAGCCAGACTTATTGGCAAATGTATATCCTGTGCCAGACTTATTGGCACAAGATATACAATTATCATGCAGACTGCTAGATCACTACCTTTCCAAAAAGGATTGTTTTCCTTGCTTGCACACTAAACAGTTTTTGGTCGGTATCATAGCCAAGGATCTCCAAAGGATGGCCCAGCAGTGCATCACACAGTGCTGATAAATACTAGGACTGGCATCATTGACATTTTCTACGGCTGTTGTTTTTATTGGGTGACAGTGCAGTTTACTGCCAGGTAAGGAGTAAAATGTGAACTCAAATATGTAATACTGTAGCTGTCATGTTACTGCACGTTTTATGATGTCTGCCTCTCTTTTTAGCTCTGCCAATGTAGTTACCACATTGGGATATTCTTTATTGACTAGGCACCAGATTCTAAATGAGGGTCTGCATATTTAGCTACTTTCTAATGAATTCAATTTAGTTTCCAATTCATTAAGATTCATATTATACATCCTGTGCTAGGCTGCAGGACTGACAACAATCAATGCAGCTTTAATTGCCTCTCAATTATTCACAAGAATTATGTCTTCTACATTTTGTAAAAGCAAAATGAGTAAATCAGCTGTCTAATGAATGCGAACATTCATTTTACAGACTTTTGAACAGAGATGTAAATAAAACAAATCCATCTAAAAGACAGCACTGATTGGAATTACTATATGGTCTACATCCACCAACAGTGGCTGTTTTATAAAAATACAATCAAATCCCAAATAGGATGGAAAGCAAAGGAAAACAACAATGCCCTTATTACATAAAGGACCTAGTAATAAGCACAACTGGAAGTCAGCAGTTTCTGTTTTTAGGTCTCGCCTGACCCAGCGCATGCGCTGGTCTGGCGAGACTTATTCAGAGGGCTCCAAAAAGTGCTACCAGGCCAGCCCAGAGCTGCAGTGCATGTGCGCGGTCGCGCGTGCCGCGCTTGACCGGGATTACTTTCATTTCGCGGCCGCATGGCCGCTTTGCATAGCCAATAGGTCTCGCTTTTGGGACCTTATAAGTATTTAGTTGCATGGCTAAACACTTATAAGGTCCCAAAGGCGAGACCTATTGGCTATGCCAATGCTTGTTCTGTCTTGTATGTGAGTTTACAGAAAAAAACAATTATGAGAATGAAAAATGTCCTAGCTAATTTCAATTCTATTACAGACAAGGAGGCATGGATTATGAATTCCTTTCTCTTTTTATGTACTAAGCTTCCAACACAACTGTAATACAATGTTAACATAATTGTCTATATATCCCATAGAAAAATCATCAGTTCCACATCCAATCAGATTGTGACAGTTCAAATATACAAACCTTCTAGAAAAAGGCACTTCCTCTTTCCTCATCTTAACAAACTTGTATTCTCACTAGAAATCCTGTTTTTGCTCTGTCCCTGTTAAGACAAAAAAAATGCTCAAGTGAATTCATTACCACATTGTGCATTAATAACCAAGTTATTCATTATATATCTCATGTGATACAGTTACATTAGCAAACATTGCATACATGTACACTTGTAACTAGATATTAATAAACATACTCAACACCCAACGTTGTTCAATTATTAATTTATCAGGGAGGGAATGCAGATTGCCAGAAGTTGGGTGAGACAATCCTCACCTGTGTCCTTAATAGAAATGGAACTTTCCTTCATGTTATGTAGGACAGTTTTAATCCAATGCCAGATCTGGAGATGAGGATTATGCATGCCCAGATTTGTCATGTCTCCTCTCTGTGTTTTTGGAAATTAAAAGTTTTGTGGAGATTACTTCATTTCCTCCCAATGGATTGTAGGAAAATGGTAGTCCATGCACTGGTCACATCAGAACTGGACTATGCTACTAGTTTGTACTTGAGTCTTCCTGCCTATCTGATCAGTAAACTGTAGACTATCCAAAATGCGGCAGCCGGGCTAATCAGAAATGTGCCGCTTCGCCATCATATCTCCCCCCACCTGCAGAGCCTTCATTGGTTGCCTGTAAGGAGAAGAATAGAATTTAAGACGTTGACCCTAGCCTATAGAGCGATGGGGGAGGATGGCCCAAAAATATCTGAGAAGAGACAACAGAAATACTCCCAGACAAGAGTCCTAAGATCTAACCATGAGGAACTGCTTGCGATTTCACGATTCACAAAGGCCAGGATTGGCAGGCGTTCGTTCTCAGTAAAACCTGCTTCTCTATGGAACTTTATGCCTGTACATATTAGGAAGGCCAAGTCGGAGAAACTGTTTAAAAAGACACTGAAAACTTGGCTCTTTGGCCTTCCCTAGAGTTCCTTCACTAGGCCATGAATCCTGGCTGTTATTGCCACTGTTAGCGCCGGGACACCTCCGTTGGAGGTAGCCGTGCGCTCTACAAATGGTAATAATAATAATAATGCCACCACAAGATGCTTGAAATAAAACTTTTTAAAAGTTAATTCCATGGACATATCTGTGGCATTCATAATATCCTCTAAGTGAGCGCCTAAGGAAAATGCCTTACAAGCCATAGCAGAATCAAACCTCACTTGGTTCATGATGCACTATGTACATCTTGCTAGAAGAAAGTGGTTTGTAAGGTCTCCAGATAGAGATCAATAGTTGGCTAACTCCCAGGTCACCTATTAATATTATCAGAGACATCTTACCACAACAAGCTTAGGATGGTGTGGGGAAGCTGGTTAAGAGACACCATTTGTGCAATATTGTGTTCTTCTAGAGACCAGAAAGGTGGCCCCATCTAGAGTTTACATTCTTAATGAAATATCCAGAGCTCTCACATCTGAAACCCTTTTAAAAGATGTTAAGCAGAGTAACATGGCTAATTTGAGAGAAAGTTCCTTCCAATGAAGGACATTATTATCCTGCCAGTTCGAAAGAAACCTGAGAATCCCCTTAAACTCCTACAGATTGGAATACTTTGCTCTTGCCGGTTTAAAAACTAGCAGATGTTCCCCCCACTAGAACTCCATTCATAGTCATGTGTCCCACATAAATGGCTGATTTATTGGCATCTTCAGTTCTGTACAACGCCCACTTCTCTTACAACTCCTATACGAAATTCAGAATATTGACCACATTTGTCCCCACTTGAAGGCAATTATGTCACATACACCAACTGCACCATCTTCTCCAGGTCGAACTGTATTGTTTAACCCTGGTTTCTGCCAGACCTTCCTGATATAGTCTGCAGGTTGAAATTAAGGTCCTGAGATATTCTGTTGTCCTCTGTAATACTCCATGCCATTGGGTGTGGAGATCCAATCAGGACAAACTGGTGGCAGTTACCTTGACTGCCCTTCAGAATGTTGAGACATAGGGAAGTAGGACTGGACAATCTCAAAAGTCTAGAGGAACTGGAAAACAAACTTGAGATCTTCAATACTGAGTCACTAGAACGAGGTTTACCTATTGCCTTCTCACTTGTGCCAACAAACTTGTGATCACTGAGAAAAGTGGAAATCTAGAGTACTGGGACCTAGCTTGATTTGGAGGAAAGGCATCTGCTGTCGCTGCCAGTGGATTTGGCCGCAATTTTGCATCAAGAGAGCAAATACTTTTCGATCCATTGTCCAGACTGGAATGCAATAGAAATCTTGAGTCCCAGTCTGCTACCAGAGTCTGTTTCCCTGGCAGGTAATCTATGAGGCTGAAATCTAGTTGAGGCAGAAGTGCCAAAAGTCATTGGCTAATTCCTTGGATTTCCTTCCTCCTAGTCGGTTGATATAGAGAACTGATGATTTTTGTCTGTTTTTAGAAGAACTGATCAGGAAATCTTTTCCTTCGTCAAGCATTTCACCACCAAGAATCCCATCAAAAGTTCCAGGCAGTTAGTTTGAAGGTTCAACTTTTCTTCATACCACACTTCTTCTGGTGATATCTCCAAATCGATCCCACTAACCTAGGCCGCTTGCATCTGATTCTATGACCAGACTTGGAGCACAGCCAAAGAGTAAACCACCACTGAATTTCAGTTTTGGCTTCTGCTGGCTGTCTGATGTTTTCCAAATAAGCTAAACCGTTCTTCAGATGTGACACTTTTAGTTTAGTCTCTGAAGACCACAGAAGTGGAGAGACCCCAGAAAGATTGCTTGAATCATGGAGACCCCATTAAACTGGCTAGTTGTCTTAGTGAGATTTGTTCCTTCAAAACAACCAGCTTCAGTTATTTCCTGATATTCACTACCTTCTTCCGAGTTATTTTTAACGTTTGTGAGATTGAGACTACCACAATCCCCAAAACGTAATTCTTTGGGTTGGGGAGAAATACCAATTTGTCCCCATTGATGATGAAGCTGAGCACTTGTAGAAGGGACATTGTCATCTGGATATCTTCCTTATGATGGTTTAGGCAAAGGTTCATTAGCAGTATGTCTTCCAGAAACATGATCAACCATATTGCGTGGACTGAAGAAATTCTATGATGGGCTACATGAATCTGGAAAAACACCAAGGGGCTGAGGACACTCCGAATGAAAGAGCCACACACCTATAGGTCTTCAACTTCCAGAAAAACTATCAGGTAGAAACAAGTCTCTGGATTGAGAGGGAAAATTGGTGCCGATAGGTACATGTCTTTCATATCTAGTGTCACCATCCAGCCATCTTGAGGGAGCATATCCCTCCGGAGAAGTATGCCCTCCATCTTGAAATGATGGTACATTAAACCTGTGTTGCACTCCTGATGGCTGAGAATTGGATCATGACTCTTGTCCTATTTCTGGAATAAAAAGAGATTTCTCTCAAACTCTTTGGTGAAAGATAGTACACACAATGGCCCCTTGGAATAGCAGAACCTGCACTTCTTGATCAATTAGGGTCTTGTCAGCTCCCAAAAAGAAAAGGGACATTGGACTGCAACATTGAATGGTCATTCTGCAGAATTGTATTTGAAAACAATTTATCATGTGTAAGACACATGAACACCTGTTGATTTTTTGGCACCTGTGAAGGAATAAATCCAGCCATCTCTCACATTTGGTTAGGTAAATGGATAATTGTTACACAATGGGTCTCCTGGAGCCTTGGATGGACCCAGAATGCTCCTTTTCTATCTCTGCTTGTGCTGGATATGGGGAAGAATTCCCAAACTTCCTCTGGTCCTGCCACTTGAAGCCACATCCCAAATCTTGACCTCTCAGGGAAGCCTAAAAAAAGAAGCAACCAGTTGAGCACAACTTCCTCTACCGCACCCACCAAAAACCCCTTGATTAAATACTTTCTTCATAGATTAACGGGCTTTAACATGGGACAGGAAGGTAGTGACAAATGTTTCCCCTCCTTTATGAAGCGATCCCCACCTCTTGACCACTATTTCTGTTGGAATTGCCGCTATTTGATTGGATGTGGAACTCATGTTTTTTCCTATGGACATGTGGGATATGTAGCACATTATGTTGATGTGTTACAGTTTTGTTGGCTGCTGAGAAAATAAATGAAAAATTGCATAATCCTCGCTTACAGTCCTGACATAGAATTCAACAAATGATAATCCAAAATATGTAAAAACTTATTGTTAGGAGTCCTATTCATGAATTACGAGGAAATTGAACAAGATCATGGACTCAATATAAAATCATATGTCCGAAGATGAAACAAAAAATACACACAAAAACCTACAATAATTCTTGAAAAGGAATGAAATGGATGACCTTGTATTTGATAAAAGAAAAAAGGAAAACTCTAAAGAATTATATATTTTAGTACATTCATTGTTTAGGGTTTATGATGTTCTTTGTCTATTTCTAGCGGAAGCCTAATAAACAGAGGAAGAAGACAGAAAGACAACAGTGTAAGGAAGGGAAGTACAGAAAAGGAGCAGAAACGTGTGGCAGGGAAAGGTAGGAAGGGTTTAAGTTTGATCAAAACAAGGGTTAGAGGCAAAAGAGATTCAATGGAAGTAAAGGAAAGATGGGGGCAATAGTTTACTCAATAAGAGGGAGTTGAAATACAAGGAACTTAATGACTCCTGCCCTAGCTGCTTTTACCATAGGACGACGCCACCAGAAAGGAGATGCAAATACAAAAGAGCGGGGTCGTTGCTGATGTCAGTCGCAGGTGTTGTGAAGTGCCCTCCTAATATAGCATCGAGTTAAGTGGTCAGTTACTCGACTGGTAACCAGTAAGCTTAGGTAGTGATAAAAGTAACAAAAAGGAATTTCGCCATCATGCAATCCAGGGGAGTATGGTAGGGGCTTGAAACTTCTGTGAAAGCCAGACTACAACTCTCAGAATGCACTTCACTATCGACTTTTGGTCGATCCATCAGAGGGCCGCTGGCCAGTGATTCTTTAGATACAGAGCGTCGTTTTAACTCCACTTTGCAGGGGACTGTTCCCACCTATCCAGGGGAGTTTGAGGGTGGTTCTGGCTTCCACAAGGGTCTCTCATTTCAGAAGTGTTGGGTTTTAGCCAAGGACGAGGGTTGTTCACTCAGTTCCAAGTCTGTTGCCTCAGGGACACAATATCCCTCCTTTGCTTTGTGCTGGCGGGCAAAGTCCTGTTGTCGGTGACAGGTCCTTTTAGTTCTTTTTTAAAGGAGATGGTTCCGATCTGAGTTTCTGGTGTCAGAGTGGTCCTTTAAATCTTAGACTTAGGGGAGTTAGGAGAGTGGGACTAGTAGCCAATGGGCAGCTGGTCCCTGCAGCTGGTTTGCCCCTGAGGTGACCACATCCAGTGGTGTGGGTCACCTTTTCTACCCAGAGCCCACTATTTCTGCCCTCCTAAAGAGGGCAGAAATTAACTTTAGATGTACAGATCAGGCTGCTCACCCTGGAGGTGTGGCCAGATTTTCTGGAAGTGTACACCTCCTGCATATATAACTTCCCCTTCTGGTAGCATCCAAGTGCACCTTGGGCAAGGGACTCTGTGTCCTCCTCAGGGGGACTGTCCAGATACATATCAGAGGTAATGCAACCTTTGAAGCTCACCACTCTGATGTGTCACTTCACTAGCCAACTTGGGAGGACGGAGGTAAGTCCTCCTTCCTGATCAAACCTTAGTTTTGATTCCTGGGAGTGCTCACACTGCCTGGCAGTAGGTCAGAAACCTCTCTTGGTGGCAGCTGGGGCAGGAAAACCTGGGCTTGCCAGCCAAAGCACATGTAAGCTAGGGTAACACTAGGTAGCCACCTGGGTGCAAGCCAGCCTTCCCTTGGCACCAAATATGTGTCAGGGGAGAGAAGGCATGATGTTTGACACCAAACCCAACATATTTAGGTAGGCTAGCAACCCAAGTATGACAGGGTGCAAGTTCCATGTTATCTTATAGACCACCTATCACTTATAGTGCACTTTAATGGTAAAGGCACTATAGAGGCATATAAGATTCCACTTACATGTCTACACTCTTAATATACTGCACCCTGCCTCCTAGGCACAAGAGACCTTCTCTAGGGGTGAGTGATATATTAAGAGCAGTGCTGGGACCCTGTCACACATGGTGAGGACAAAGTTGCAATGGAGCAGTGAACATAGTCTGCATTGGCAGAGGTGCTGTCATCTGTTTACCAGGTTCACTCAGGGTGGCACAAGCAATGCTGCAGGCCCTGAGTGCCCTTTACCACCCATGCACTGTGTACCACAGCACCACTTAACAGGGACTTACAAGGGGGGCATGGTCTCTGTCAATTGGGTATGCAGATTACACATGTCACTTAAAGGGACAGAGCAATGGCTTTGGAGCCTAGTTGTCAGGCTTCAGTGCACTGTCGGAGTTGAAAACTACCATCTAGTAGTTCATATGGGGGCACAAAGTAGGCGCACATCTGTAAAAAGCTGTTTTCTTAAGTCATCTTGTATTTATATTCAATCACATACAATCAGGTATTACATGGAAAAGTAATTATTATGAGAAATCTACTCTAGGTGATGCGGTTTTACTTACTTACATTATGTTGTTTCTTTTTTCTAATTTATCTCAATGAAAACATTACAATGTCACTTACGTTCTCTGGAGCGAAGGCACAACTTATTTTGAGCAATTTGCTCTACAAAGGACGTATGTTTGCCTGGCACTTTGTTTTATATAAAGTTGTTCTTCCCCGTGAGATATTTTTCATCATTCTGCCTAAAAGTTTATCTAGTCCTTCTCTTGTAATGATTTGTTTTATATTCAAGTCATGGAGCATGTCACTCTTACATCGCCAAGCGTGTCATAACTGTTCTTAATTGGACATCATTTTGAATAGTCTCTTCATATACATGTCATCTACCACCTAAATATTATTACAATTATTCATTGAGGTTATGCTCCCTGGGCTTTAGATAATTCAGTTCTATAAAGTCTCTTGATTTTAACTACTGTATATTTTCTATTATTTAAGCTCTCATTAGATGGATTGTTTCATGGTCAATCACACAAAATGCAAAATACGTCATGTTGCTGTTGTGCTTGGTTTCAAACAGCTTTAAGGTAAGGGTGCGTTCCAAAGTAGAGTTACCTCGAGTGACCGTTTTCTAGTAGAGAATACATTGGAAGAGAAGTGAACCACGTCGGCGGTTAAAACACCATGTAGGCTTGAGCGAAGGTCTCGGTGGACCTGGTGCAAACGAAGTGCTGGGATCAAAGCGTCTTCACTGGCGGCATTTGGAAATGCCTGCAGGTCCACCAAGACCTTCGCTCAAGCCCACGCATTGTTTAACTGCGGACGCGGTTCACTTCTCTTCCAGTGTATTCTCTACTGGAAAACGGTCACTCGAGGTAACTCTACTTTAGAACGGTCCCTTACTTCGCTCCCATCAGGTCCTGCGAGACCTATGCCCGAGCCCACACGGTGTGTAAGCGCAGACGCGGCTCACATCTCTTCCAGTATATTCTCTACGGGAAAACAGCAATTTTACTCAGGCATGTAACACTATGTCCTGATGAGGATCCCAAAAATGTTTAAAAGGGATCGAGATGTTGTTGACTCTATGTACACCGTAAGCGCTTTTCTAATTAATATTACTCATGTGTAACAGTGTCTTATCACATCTTTGCTTGAGCTATATGAATGTATAATATATAAGCAAGTCGCTCTGCCTGAGCCTCTCTTTTTGTTTTTTGTTTTCTGTTTATGCTCTATACACACGCTTAGTAGGATGCAGGCTTGTGTCCCACTTTATTGTTTTCGTGTTAGTTTTACAAATTAAAAGCATTTCTGTCTGGCAGGACAGCTTTAAATAGAGTACTGACTCTGAGTCTATATTCATCTTTCTTTATGTTTAAAAAGGTAAAGCTGTTGTCATAACCCAGCCTTGCATAAATAAAATATTTGTTGATACAACCTGCTGAGAACATACAGGAGATATTGTCTTCAGACATGAGGTGGTTTTGCAGCGTAAAGCTGTACGTTACTGTAAAAGATTCTCATTACAGCTGTGTACAAAACAGAATTAACTGGTAATTTGTTTAATGGAGGCTAAGATTACCATTATTATGTTTACCAAGGAACCAGATGGACTGAGTACTGAGGAAGGAATGCATATTTTCTATTTTAGGTATTGTAAGTGAACTGTGTGATACTTTGCCAGCAGCACATACAATATTTGGTTCTAGTCCACCCATTTATAATTAAATAGATTATATTTGCTGATGTATATTAGATAAAAATAGGCTGTGCATTACATTTACTTCTATGCGGAAGAAAAATGAACTCCATTGTGGTAGGTGGTTGGATGTGTTTCTCTTTGGTGTACGCACGTAAATTCATCTGTGTATGTGAAGCAAATATGTGATAATGGAATTAGACAATTGACCCATAAACCCATTTATTCAGGCTGAATATGTTATGTAACCTTTAGAGCTAGATTGGGGCAGTTTGTGAATATATATTTATTGTCTGCCCTTGGTAATTTGCATTTCCTACGGGTTGGTACCTCTTGGACGAATTTTGCCAATCTTTGCAGTGTCCAGTATACCCTGTGGAGAGTGAAGAAATGAATCTTCTTTAAAGCAGCGGGCTTTACCATAGAATAAAGTTAATTTAAGGATACTTCCCATAAATCTTCTGTTTTCAACAAGTCTTTTCCCCATATTTGATGTAGTTCGGTAGGATTCTTAGTCTCTGCTTTATTATTCTCCCAGTACTACAAGGCAACTTTTTCCCTTGGTTTAACAGTGTATTTCATCAAATATTCATATGCCCAACAACCATAATCATTCCACTTTTGAGAGGACCACCAGGAACAAAGCTGAAGATATTAAACTTTTAGTCTCCTTTTGTTGCAACTGAAACTGTTTCCCACTCAATGAGGTTTATTCTGTTCCTGGTGTTGATGCCTAGTTGCCTAAGGGATGACTAAGTTTATCTATAAAGCATCCTAGAGGCACGGGGAATCCTGGATTGGAGCTAAGTGTCTATAATAATGGATACCAAATATATGTCTTGGGTAACACCATACTTTTAAGGGTGAAACCAACTTCTTTAGCCATGTCTTCTTAAAAAAGTTCGGGTGCCCGTATTTTTAAAAAACAATTTTCCTGGCCTAAGTTATTCAACATAGCAGCATATATTGTTTTGAATAATAAATTATCAGACTGAAATGCTAACATCCAATTGTTCTTAAATTGAAAAGCATAACAGTATATCTTAAAGTGAAGTAGTGCCAGACCATCTGAGTTTTTCCAAGACAGTCTTATGCTCTTAGATGACCAAATAAACATCTTGACTTTACCTTGTATCTTATTAATTTTATCCTTCAGAAATTTTGAATGTATGGCATTAAATAACTAAATCAGGTTGGGGAGAATAATCATCTTAATCAGGTTGACCCTCCCATACTTCTTTAGTGGTAGATTTTACCATCTCCTTGGCAGAATCTCTATTTTACTACAGACCTTACCCAAATTTATTCTGAGAGAGTCATCTAGATTGTGTGTAATTACGAAACCCAGATATCTGTTCTGAGTTCTGAGTGTTCTCTTCAGTCATACATGACATTGTCTATGATTTTTCTTTGGTGGTTTAAAAGCCAAATTTATTGGCATGTTCGTCCAATTTGGCTATTGAGTAGGCTGGGTTAGCAGTATATAAAATAATGTAATCAACATATAAAGCTATATTTATTGACAGGCCTAAGGCCTTCAATGGGATCATTGTCTGGTCTAGTTTAAAAGTTGTGCAAAGGGTACGATGTGTAGATCAAATAATAATACTGTTCCTCATGTTTTTTATCTGCCTTATTATTTCCTCTTCTGTAATTTCAGTTGCAAGTTTAGGTACCTGTTAGTACCAGCAATTTTTTATGTAACAGCCAATCCCAAATGTATTGGGTCTGGATATATTTTCCCTTTAAACGGAGCTTAGACTTTTAATTTCTTCTGCTATCGCATAGACAGAATTTAGGGGCACATGCATCAAGGTAATCCTCGCAAATTCGTATGCACGAAGGATTCACAAATATTTTTGTGAATCTTTAACATTCCCAAATAACGAATCGCAAATTGCGATTCGCTATTAGGGAATGCATTCCAATTCATTCCTATGGGCCTATGCCTATAGGCCCATAGGAATGAATGGGAATACATTCGCAATTTGCGATTACCAAATTGGTAATCGCAAATTGCAAATGCAATTGCAAGGGTGCTAGGGGGCCTAAGGCCCCCCTGATACACCCCCGATACATGTTGTGCACACACCTGCCCTGAGGGTATGTGTGTGTGCCATAGAACACTTTGAAAAAGGCACTTTTGTGCATTTTTCAAACGATTCACAAATTATCATCAACTTGAAATTGATGGTACTTTGCGATTCCTCAATAGAAAATTCACATTTTGGTAATGCTACGTGCATCGCATTTAGGGAATTGCAAATTGCGATTCGCTAAATGCATTCGCAAATTAGATAATCGCAAAAATTCTGATGACCTATTTTGCAAATGCAATGCCTTTGATGCATCAGAAAAGGCATTTTACTGGTCGCAAACTGGCCGATTCTGTGAATCGGCCCGTTTGCGACTTGGAAAATGCTTGATGCATGTGCCCCTTAGTTCTCTCTTTTGCTGTTTCTATCAGTGTGTCTTTAAAGGTTCTGCAGATATTAGTCCTGGTTTTCCAAGCATAGTGCACCACTGTGCTCACCGTACTCAAAATTCTGCATCACGCAAGCTCTCCACCTATCTCATTTCTTTTTATCCAAGCTCATCTTGAATTCACTCTGCATGTTTTCTAGTTCTAATCGCACATTGAGAACTTTGCCTACAGCCTCTATGGATTGTGTCTGTATTTTTCTTTCTTTCCCCGCAATCTTCTCCATTCATTTCTTCTCTTGTTCTTTTGTGTTAATTTGTTTGTGTGAGACCTTACAAATAATCCCTTAAAATAAGCTTTTCATGCATTCTAAACCAAAGCATGACTGGTTGTCCCGGTATTATATTCAAAGAACTCTTTACTTTTTTCTATTACCTCTTGAATGGAGCTCTCTTCAGGGAGCCCTATTCAATATCAACCTGGTTGTCACCTTTGCTATCGGACATTACAAACAAAGGGCAACGGTAGAGTTGTCAGATGTCAATAATGAAACAAGGGGCACTCACTTTACCATGTTAATCCTTTCTTTGTCTAGATGGAAGTAATTGATTCTAGTGATGTCTGTTATTATTACTATAGACAGTGTAACCTTTCTGATTACTAGTCTTTTTACACCATATGTCGCATAGTCTCAGATCATGCATCATATACTTTATACACGTACCCAGAAAATGGGCCACAAATGAATTACATTAAGAAGCCCTATCAATCCCTTTATCTAGGATAACATTAAAGTCTCCTACCACTAGAATAGGAGCAGGAGGGATTAGTTGATGACATTCCAAGTCACCTAGATGTGTAAGATAATCACAGCTAGAACCATAATAACCTGCTTATGTCCATATTAGTTCACTGATCCATTGTAATGGGTAGAATCCATCTCCTTGTATTATCAGTTTAATCATTTATTTATTTGATTCTATATCGCATAGCTACTCCTTTTATGCTGCTTTACGTGACTTAATACTCTTGTACCCAATTACATTTCTAAAAATAGTTCTATGCTTTGGTCTTTCTAGTTGTGGCTCTTGAAGTATAATGATCTGAGCCTTAATGCTTTTTAGATAAACTACAGTTGAACTTTGCTTTTTCCTGGATCTCAGGCCATTTAATACTTTCAATCAGTGATTTGTAATTTTCCCTTTTCCTCTTCGGTGCTATCTTCTACTTATCATAGTTCATGTACAACTGATAAATCATTACACTGATACCTAAAACTGGTATGTGTCCTTAGGATTGTTTTTGTTTGTTTTCTCTCTGCCGGCTCCCTGCCCAGTAGTGCCCTCGCTGAGGAACCCTCCCTTCATTATATGGCATCATCTTCTCACCTTCGGGGGATGATTTGAATTGTATGTACCTGTGACAATACTTACAATTGCCACTAAACCGGATACTACTCATTGAAACAATTAAAGTGATTCTGTTTCATGGCCTTAGTACATGATTTGGATGGTTAGTCTGGTTTTGTGATTGCAGTTAGTAATTGGGAGATTTGCAGTGAGTATATATTTTTACCCAGAGAAATCCCCAGTGATTAAGATTGATTCACATATTTAGAGTTATCTTTTGTACCTCATCAATGAGATCAATTGAGGCTGAAATATATCTGAGCTTGCTTTGTTTCCTGTGTTCTAACAGTTCACACTGAACTGCTGCTTTTGACACAATCTGATGACTGATTTTCATATTCATATAGTTCGTCCTCTTTTGTGATACAACAGCCAAACTAAACATTTGATGGCGTGGAATGCAACTGGAAGGAATTCCAAGCAGTTAAGATGGATTGAATAATTCCCATCCATTAGTTTTTTGCTGTATATTTAACATTTGGATATTTTTCTCTATCACTACCATGAGAGCTCTTTGAAGCAAGGAACTAGGCCCCATGGTCGCAAGCCAGTACATATAGCCACTTGTCTAACTGGGTGATAAATGAGCTTGAGATTTGGTGATCATGAGTTTCTGTGTGCTTTCAGTCTGTGATAGAGAGTGATTACAGACTTGTCATCAATGGTTCATCTTGGCTCCTACAACAAATTTGCCAGAACAATACCAAAGAGAAAAGCCAAAAGTATCTTTGAAGAATCCTTCTCTCTTCCTTCAGTAATGAAGGCCGAGGTCAAGACTTACATGTAGGAAAAGAGTATAAGAAGCACCAATGTAAAAACCCACACAGTGAATATAATGAAGGATTCTGCCAATGTTAACTAAATTCCACTAATGAGTTGGGAGAAGTAAAGTGCAGTAACCCAGATAAAAGTATGTACACCCATATTCGAAATACGACAGTGGTGGCAGCTTTTATCATAAAATTGAGAAACCCCTCAGGAAATGGCTGTCTTCACTTTTTTCACAGAAAATTATTTTTTAGACGTTTTTAAGGGCTTGCGCAATGTCTGGAGATCTTACATGGTCCAGGGAGAAGGCCTGCAGGTGGGTCCACAAAAGGAGGACAAGAAATCTCCAATAAGTCTGAGCAGCTCCACAGCTCCTAAAGGAACTGGTACATTTCCACCTTTGTCTTTAACATATGGCGAAGCGCAGTGGCATAGCTCATGCATATAGGGTAATTCAGAGCCATGCATCTAGTATTTACTTTTTGTTTAGACATTGGAATAGCAATGAATGAAGAGTAGCTTACCACTCTATTGTAGTGGTGAGCAAAGAGCAAATTTATAAGAGTTTGCTGTTTCTATTGATTATATTTCAACTGTTAGTGTGAGTAATAAGACTGCATGTATTATATTGTAGATGGAAATCATAGTCTATAGAATCTTATTATAAAGCAGTGTTTCAGAAAAGACAGACACAAATCATAAGTTCAATTATATTGAGTTAACCCTTCCAGTTGATCAGTGTTCAGTAGTTTGAGCACAGAAATACCTTAAGGCAAATTAGTTCTTGCTGTCTATTGTGCATAGGTGAAAGAGAATGGATCCTACAAAGGTAGTTAGAAACTGATAACGAACCAGCGGACACATGCTTCATTCCTACTTGAACTTTTTCAAGGCTGCAGGGAACAGCGTATAGAAATCAAAATTGTGTACAGACTATGTAACAAATACAGATTTAGAACGTATTGCTTACATAGAGGCTGTATCTAAAAAGTGGTTCATCACATTGAGATGGTGTTGAACAGGTATGCATAATGAGGATTTGATGTGCAGAGGTAAGAGAACCAGTGGGGTGTACCAAATGAAATTTCAAAATTATTACTGAAAGAGTAGTGACTGTAGGAATGAGATTAAAGAGATTATAATTAGGGCTCCCGGTTTTATGGTATTTATTTTTTCGACATTCCGTCTGTATTTATCCATATTTCAGTTTTTGCCCTTTTTATCAGTATTTATCCATATTTATTTTGTATTTTGCGTATAAATGAAGTTGTAAAATTGCACATTTCCATATTTATTTAACTGATAGGCACGCACTCACACTTTGATGTCTGTCGTGTTTTAGCTATTTAAGCTGCCAAATACATAACAATACCTCCACAGGTAAATACAAGCATTATACCATAAATGTAAGTTGACATATGCCGTGTTTTAAAGAAATATCATTCTGTTTTTTTTAATTTTCCATGCTGTCCATCTGCTCAGCTGCTGGCCTATAATTCATGAAAGACAGCACTGAGAGTCACTTAAAAGAAACACAATTTTCTGTATTAATCCACTATTAAAAATAAATGCAGACAGAAAACACATTGTTTTCTGTCTGCATTTATCTGTAATAATCCATAAAAACGGAAAACAGGGAGCCTTAATTATAATGTGCGGGAATAAATCCTGTGTACACCATGTGCTCACAGAACATTAGAGTATATAAAATAAAACGAGATGTTGGCAACCCAGTCACTATGAGTAATTTGGACAAAACCAAGTGTCTCAAGAACATGTAATATGAGCAGAGAGTTTATTAGAATGAGAAAGTTACCTCACAAGTGTAGTTGATGAATATGTGATAAGGAAATTAAAGGGCCCAAAGATATATGTAAAATAAGTGGCCAAACCATGGGAAGCTTCAGAGGTTATTGTTAGACATGTCTTGATTTCACATTAAAATGAAGTTCTGTTGGTATTTAAACTGATAAGGAAGGATTGAGAAATTAGAAGATCGATGCTGGATTTTATTTCAAAGGGTTTATATTTACATTAACAAATGTCACTTGGAGGTAAATTACCAGTTATAAGGTTTATCATGGGGTAAAATGTATTATATGTACTTGGATACGAGGTCCACAATTGAGAGTGCTCCATCGGTATTAGCCAATCTGAGGATAATTGTAAAACAGGAGTCAGAATTCAATATAATAATAATATAGTATTGCAAACCCCTTATCATTAAAATATTATGGCATGTCAATGACCATTTGGTATCATTTAACTGGTTGTTCGGTAAAGTATGTCTACAAAATAAGTATAAGCTCTATGTGCATGGTCTAATAACATAAGGTACGGAGAAACATATTTTAAATATAGGTGTTACATTGACATCAAAATTGTTATACTGTCACAGTAATGGCCTTAAATATTAAAGTACTCAGACTTAGTTATGATAGCAACAAATAAAGATAGAGCTGTTGTTTTAAGGACAGATTGATCCACCCCAAATACTATCTGATCAAAGGAGAATGAGTGAAAAGTGGAAGATAGCACTCACTTTGTTAAATATTTGTGTCCAAAATTGATAAAGGACTGCTGATGATACAAACATACTTTTCTGTTAACTCTTCCTCGCAATGCAGGCATTTACAGATCGTTCTATATCACCAATTTAATAACTTAGCTGGGAAAAAAAATCTAAAATTGAGAAAAAAAAGTCCTAATACTGCACTATACTTTTGAAGGAGAATAAAAGTTGGATATGCCGTTGTAGGGATTGTTGAATCAAACTGTCAGAGACTTCGATACTGAGCTGTCCTCTCTAATAGGCAGCCTGTGTTTCTCTATCATCCGGTCTAAGGTCTTTGAAGTGGGCCTAGCCATATGGATGCTAATGTCATCATTTTTTTTAGTTAAAAGATCTCTCAATGGGATTTGATCTACACAAATGCATAAACATATATTTTCACCTCATTTACCTATTTTACTCTAAAAAATCTAGAAAGTTCAGGTATTTAGAGAGCCATTTTGGGTAAGTGAAACCACTCTTGTAATTGTGTAAAGGAGAGTATTATCCCATCAAAAGCTATCCTTGTGGACTTATCCCCACGGGTCTATATTGTTGCTATTGTATTTGCCAGGCAAATATAGCCACAGAATAGACAAACTCTAATCCACCAACCTTTGGGCAGTGGTGAGCGAAATATCTTGACTGTTATTATTTGGCAGTTTTGTTATATAGGTAAAAAGGTATGTCTAGGTCTATGTGGGGATATTTATAAAGCGCACTGTTACTCCACAGAGTGTCCTGGCGCTAGGCTGAATGTTAGCAGCATGGGAGAAGGAAACTTAGGGGCAAGAAAACAGCCATGTTTTCATTTTTTTTCGAAACAGGGGAGTGGATTCAATGCTTCTCAGATGAAGAGGCATTTTGTTCCAGTGGAAGGGCCCGGGGAAAGAGAGAGACTTACCTCCTAGCCTGGACTTTTTTAAACGGGGGACATTGTCCAACAACAGATCAGCATAGCGAAGATTTCTGCGAGGAAAGAAGAAGGGAATCCTACGTTTGAGGTAGCTTGGCCCTTCACCGTAAAGTACTTTCTGTGTGACAAGCAAAGTTTTAAAAATTATTCTTTTCCTTACAGGGAGGAAGTGCAGGCTCCTCAGAAGGTGTGACACACGTGAATTTCGAGGGAGCTCAAAGATGGTACGGGTTGCTGAATTCTGGACAAGTTGAAGCCTGTCCAACAAGAAGCCAGGCATGCCAAGATAGAGTCTGTTCCCATAATCCAGCCTTTATATAATCAGAGCTTGGATCACCTGTTGTCTGGCAGCTTAGGACAAAAAGAACAGAAATTTCCATAGAAAACGCAACAGAGCAAAAAAGGGGCCAACTACTGCATTAACCTGAGCACGAAATAGAACAACAACTGTGTGTCGTCTGCATAGGACACAATTTTGGCCTCCTGTGATTTGGCCAACTCGGCTAAAGGAGTGAGGTAGATGTTGAACAGGGTCGGGCTCAAAGCCGAACCCTGTGGGAGCACCACCTTCAATGACCGCGAGGAAGCTGAAAAAGGGTTGCACCAGACCTCCTGCCCCCTCCCCTCTAGAAAAGATGCCAGCCATTTCCAAGCCAAACCCCTAATGCCAATCGCGTGAAGGCAGGTCAGGAGCATCTGATGTGACACCGTCTCGAAGGCGGCCAACAGAGCTAACAAAATCAGCATCGCCTTCTCGCCTGATGGAGTCCACCACTTCTAACAGAGCTGTTTCCGTACTGTGATTAGGGCGAAAGCCCGACTGGCTGGGGTGGAGTAGTCCATTCTTTTCCAGAAAGGACGATAGCTGCTGGTTCACATGTTTTTCTAGCAGCTTCGAAAAGGTCGTTAGTAGCGAGAATGGTCTGTAGTAAGCTGGATCAGAGGGATTGGCCTGGGCCTTTTTTAGCAATGGGATAACTTTAGCCAGCTTCCATTTAGTGGGGACCGTAGCATCTAGGAGGGAGGCACTTAATAGCTGACTCATGTGAGAGTTAATCGCCTCTGCTCCCAATGCCAGAATGGAGGTGGGGCTGGATCCAAATGAGAGCCAGATTTAAGGCCTTTTAGCGCCCTTAAGGAGTCTTCCAGAGAGATGGGGTCGAAAGAGTTCATGGGAGATACTTCCCTAGTGGCGGGTTCAATGTCTTTAAGAATTTCTTGAGTACTGGCCCCTTCCAAGGTAGGCCCTGATATGCCAAGAACCATCGCAGGTGAAGGGAGGCTGGCCTGGATGGACACAATTTTTCTTGAAAAAAGAGGCCAGCATCTAACACCATTCATTAGAGGGAGGCTCTATATTGGAGCCTACCTCTGGCGTGGAAAAGGACCTCCCGATTTTAAAAATCTCTCGGAAATGATTGCCTGCCTTCAAGATTCTGGCTTCAAAAAAGTCTTTTTTGCTATTTTAATTTCTTTATAATAGTTACCTAACTGTTTTATAGCCCGCTTTAGCTGATGGACAGTAATTTGTCCTCCATAGCCTTAGTTTCAATTTTTTAAGGACAGGGTAAACCAAGGACTGGGCACTTTGGACCGACACTGTTTAGTGCTGCTTTCCGCAGTAAAAGAGTGTCAAGCGGACTCTATCCAGTCATCAACCAGACCTACGTCAATGTTAATCTCACGAGTCAGAGAAGGGCTAGTGGCCTCCAGCTTCTTAATCAGAAGGTCCAATTTAAGTTTGCCAGGAGCCCTGACTGTACGGAGGAATTTACTCTCTTTGAGAGGAACATTACTACATTTTGGCCGCCTGAACCCAAGGAGAAAATGATCAGACCAAACTGAAGGCACAGGAGGGTCAACAGCAAGGGGCATTGAGGTGAATATTTGGTCCAACGTATGTCCGGCCAGATGAGTCGGGTATTAATAGAAGGCATGAGGCCCATGGATGCGCAGTTCTCCATCAGCATATGGCTATCACTTTGCTGATCACAGTCCATGTGTAAGTTAAAGTCCCCCATCAAAACACAGTGTCCGTACCTCAGGACCAAAGGTGATACTATTTCACAAAGAGCCAAGACAAATCCAGGCGCATTTATATGTGCCGCTTTTAGTGACGGACCCTGCTCTGAATAGTCACGGGGCTGAATTTAATATTTTTGAGAAGAAAGTTGCAGGAGGTACATGGGTTTACAGAGAGACCTAAGTTGTCCATACACAGGGGTGTCAACTGAGAATAGCGTTCAAAGAAGGAAGTTTTTGGGAGGTATAAGTCTGGTGGTGCTTACACAATTTGCAATTTTGAGCATAGTGGCTGGCGCTGGTCACTTCCGGGACACTGAGAGGTGCAGACGGGCTTGCCTTTGGCATGCCAAAGGCGCGCCCGCTGCACTAGAGCTCGAAAAAAGAAGTTTCAAATGATTTGGGGCCGCTATGCTAATGGCTTGGGCACAATTTGCAGGGAGGTGCTCTAAACCGAGACGAGTTGAGGCTTACGTAGACGCAGGGGAGGTGGATATGTACATGCACTTGCTTTTAAGTATGCATGTAACCAGGTATTTGTAAATCAATTGTTACTTATTTAATTAATTATCTTCTATATGCTGGTTACATTGTTATGAGATTAGTATTTTAATAAATGTATGTCTATGGCTGTAATCATTCCTATTTAATAATAATAAACGTAATGAGTTCATGACCAAAAGGCAGATGGTATAGCGATTCACAAGTAAAAAAGCATACATAATGTTATAGCAAGTAGCTAATTTTGCCGGGAACCATAAAATAAAGTATGTAAGAGCAATGTAATGGCTAGAAGTTGCATAGTTGGAGCAGGTTTGTCACGTCCACTTAGTGAACCAAAATACTGATGATGCAAAATTTTATTTTGCTAGCAAAAATGTTTTGTTAGGTAATGTGCTAAGCCTAGGTTTCAACAAGTTCATATTCTAAACGCCAAATTTGTAGTATGTAATCATAATTACATATTATAGGCCTAAACATGAAATAGAAGTGCTGATTTAAGTTCGTTAACAGTGAAAGGCTTGTTTTTAACATTGAATGCTTGGTTGCACACAATGCTTTTCTCTTTTTTAGCAGATGTTGTAATTTTCCAGAAGCCTTCTGTTGGCTAGTGAATAGGCACTTGTTAGAAATTAATCTTTCTTTTGCCTCCTCTCCTCTCGGTGTAAACCTCACTGAGTCATGAGAAGAGCAGCTTGGACCACAAAATATGAACAATGTAACTTTTCAAGGTCTGGTGTCTAAAGATTATTATTGGATTTTATTCAAATTCTATTGGAATACACAGAAGACAAAAAGAAAATAACGTAGCAACATTGAATATTGTGTGCTTCTATTAGTGCATGTTCCTAGAGCAGCGCCAGATTCCTTCACCCGACTCTCTGACTTTAGACTCAGCTTTGAGTTTCTGATGCCTTTCTTCATGAGATGCTGCCATACTTAGATTTTGTTTAGTGTCTGCGGATTTTTGGGCTGAGAATACTTTCCAGCTTATTATGCAAAGGCTTTAGGCTTGCACATTGATTCTCTCATCAGAACTCTTTCTTGGGTATCTGAACTGACACCTTTTCTACTCATTATTTCAATTTAATTTGGATTAGGGAATTGTCCTCTATGGAACATGCTTTTTGTATTAGTACAATATTAACTGTTATTTTATCAAATATTGCATTCTATTTTACAATCAAATATCAATTGATGGATTATATTAACTTTCATTGCTGAAATCTAAATATTAATATTATATGAATAAACAACGGAAAACTAAAGGAATTTAAAATAAAACCATTTAACTTACACTAATTATCTTTATTGACAGTACTACAGGTCTTTAATAATTAGTGCTATGTATTTATGTAGATGATCGCTCCGTATTTCTCCTTGTCGACAAACAATGATCCATATATCCAGTGCCGGGGGTTATTTAATGATTACATCTAAGGATTAAGGTATAGAAAACCCTGATCCCTCAGTAGGTACTTCGGGGTGGTACACCACAATATCTATTAGCACCACGTGTTACACAGGCTGGGTAAAGCAGGAGGCTTGGATAAAACTTTTAGTCTTAAGTAAAACTATCTGACTAGCCAGTCAGCACTATTTACCTTGTGAGGGGAATATCGGATTTAACCTTCCACGCAGATGATGTACATTCAAATGGGGAGCCTTGTTCAGAACTAGGCAGAGACACCTCCTCTACCCAGACCTTACCCATGCTACTTCCCCCCTACGGCTGTCAGCAGGATTACAAAACAATTACAGGGATGGTCGGGCCAGGGTCAGAAAATATTGGGGTAAGGAGCAACATCAGTAGGCACCTCCAATGTCCCTGTTCCATCCAGCCCTATATAGGAATTATTTGTAGAATACCAAGCTGGCAAGTACTGCCCTGGGCCTACTGCAACCCCACAAGACCTGTGACATCCCACGCGCACAGCCATGCCTGCATAGTAGTTTGGGGCATAGACTTGAGATTTGTCCTGGCCAGGGGACATTCAAAATTCCTAGCTTGACATGCCTGCCTTGGTGTGAACAACCACCCCCTGCAAAGGGGGAACCCCAGGGTTCCCTTGTATTGCCTTTGTGTATACCAGGGAAGGTCATTTTAGACAGTACTGAGGTGCTGAACCTTGTTGGGGAGACCGGACCTACACTCTCCTCCCAAAGATTCAGGGACTCCCCGTGGGTCTCCACCCTGGTCTGTCACTACACCCAGTGGCATAACATGAAATGATGAGGCCCTGCTGTAGAATGTGATGAGAGGTCCTATTTCTCATAGATATTCATAGATTCGTAGGTTTTAGGCTGAATGGGGGGCCCTGAAGGTTGAGATCCCCCAGGCCTGTGTTACACCCCTGACTTCACCCTCCCCCCACTCTCCACCCCCATGTCCTAACATGGCAGAGGTTTAGAGGGCTGCAAGCCTGGATGGAGTTGGGAGAATGCATGCCTCTGCCCATCCTTGGAAGTTGAATCACAGGACAAAACGGTGGAACACTAGAAGCGTGTACCTCCCTCTTCCAAGGTTTACTTTGGAGAGTTATTTGCTGTACAATAATGTGTAGGTTTGTGAAATTAAACACATTTTAAAAATGCCTTTTTGTACATTTTGTTTTCATGGAAAATATGTTTCCTGGTGATATTCTGATTTAGGAGGAGGGCATTGGTAATTAACAGAGCTTCTGGTTATCTTGACCCTCAAGAAACTGGTGATGTTGGCACATGTCCTAAGCCAATTGATGATTAAGTGTTTCAAAGTTAAGAAACAGCTCTTCATTCATTGGGGACAATGATATTCAAATTATTGACACACAAGAGAAGAGTGTGTCTGTGTTTTACCAAATCCTGATTACACTGTGATCTCCCATTTGCATCTTATTTGAAGTAAATCTCACTCCTGAGCAAATAGTAGCCTAAGCTGACAACACTCTCACCAGTAAGAGCCAGATTTAGAGTGTGGCGGGCATGTTCCTCCATCACAATCGCAATGGATATGCCATTCCCTGTATTACAAGTACATTATATCCAACGGAGCTTGTAATCTGGTGGACAGATATGCATTTGTTATGGAGTAATCTGTCTACTGAACTCTAAATTAGGCTCTAAGTTTTTAAAAGCTTGTCCTGGAAGGAGATCTACTCAGTGAGGAAGCGGTCACATGAATAAAAACTCGAAACATCCAAAAATAGCTGATAGTAAGCACTCACAAATCCTAGTCCGTACCAATAAATGACCGATAAAGCACCACTAACTGGGCGCGAATCAACCAATCCAAGTAAAGAGAGGCTAGGAACAACCCACTGTTGCTATCTTATTGTCTTTAGAATGTATTGACGAGGGAGTACATAGAAAAGGTTAGCCTGAGGCCTGCGTAAGATCTGAAAATGAGGGCCAGCGCCTTTCTGGACTACTGTGCTTTCTTGCTGTATACATTTGCATCCAATTCCACATGTTGTATGTAAAGTAAGTGTATTTCCCCATGACAATATTAGGTAGAAAATACAAATACATAATTAAAAAGCACAATGTAATAATATTAGTAGGTAATAAGTAATAATTATTGGATTGTAGATGAATATTTTTTCCCCACTATGTATGTAACTTAAGATAAAACTGTTGGAATTTAGGAAAGTAAATCCAACCCAAATCCCAAATGTATGCAGTTTCCCCAGTTTTTTAGAATGGAGTTAGAATAGTAAATCTCATTCTCTTTCAGCCCCCTCGACCCAAAATCTAGGCACTTTCACCAATGTTTGTGGAACTGGAGTTTGAATATTAAATCTGACCATGTCCTCCCCAACATATATATACTCTTTACAGAATGTCTGCCGGACTGAAGCCAGAAAAGTAAATCTCCCCCCTGCCACCCCACCCCCAAATATTTGCACTTTCCTTAATGTTTGTGGATCTGGAACCAGAATATTATCTATGACCCTCTCCACCCCATCCACATAAATGTACTTTCCCTAATTTATGAGAGACTGAAGTCACAATAATCCATCTGAAACCTAAATATATGCAGTTTCACCAGTGTTTGTGTGACTAGAATTAGACCAATAAATATGACCCCCACTACCCATATATAAGTAGTTTCCCCAATATTTGTGAGACTAGAGCTAGACTAGTAAATCTCATCCTCATTCCCTCTGTTTGTGGGTCTGGAATTAGAATGGTAAATCTACCCTTCCCCCGTCCCCCCAATATATGACCTTTCCATATGTTTTGTCAAAAGATAGAATATTAAATCTCACCTCCGAAATATCACCTCTTGTCCTAATATGCATTAGACTTGTGTTGGAATAGTAAATATCACTTCCCAAATATATGCACCCCCCCCAATGTTTGTGGTTCTAGAGTAAAAATAGTACATCTCAGCTCCCCAAATATATGCACTTTCTCCAATCTTTGTGGAGCTGGAGTTTGAGTTTAAGATGTCCCCTCTCCCCGGATATGTGCACTTTAACCAATATTTATGGGACTGGAGTTAGAATATTAAATGTCATCCCCTTAATATATGCATTTTCCCAAATGTTTATGGACTGTTTGGAATGGTAAATCTGCCTTTTCTCCTCCCCCCCATCAAATATACACACTTTCTCCAATGTTCATGAAACTGGAGTCATAATAGTAAATCAGACACATTATTTTTATGTAACGTCCACAATTTGAGATGACTGGAATTAGAATAATAAATATCACACCACTAATGTTTTCATTTCCCCCAAAGGTTGCTGGCTTGGAATTATAATAGTAAATGTCCACACCTCATCACATTTTCTTTTGACGTTTGAAGCTTACAATGAATGAATTATGTTTTAGGAATTTTGTTTTTACTTTCTTTTGGTAAATTTCTGCTTTGGTTTAACTGTAAGAATTATTTTACAAATGTTTGTTATTAGTGAAAGATTTTTAGAATACATTATTTCAACTATATACAATGGTTTGATGAATATTGCGTAGTTATATTGGGATACATTAATACATATTTATTTTTATTGTATTTTTCATATTTCTTAACCATTAGATGTTAGTATTTTCATAAATATTTTTTAATTATGTACATCTATTTAAAAATGCATTAAAGAAAACTGGTTAAATGTCACTTTAGAACCAGATGTTCTTCAAAAATGATCTTTTCACAACACATTTTACCTTGCTGAATGCCCAGGTTTAAGAATTTAAATAGGAGGAGCACTGGAGGTTAAGTATTGCTAACTGCTTTTGGTTAGCTTGCATTCTTTGATACTGACATCTCAAATGACATCATTGATGATGTCACTGATGACATCATCCAATGAGTGTTCATTTCTTAAATAGTGTACATAGTGGTGAGTTACTATCAAATTGCTTTTCTACCTAAGTTTGTGCATCCTTGTCCGGGTAGTAGGTGTAAGTGTCTACAAAACGCATGTTCTTCTAATGCATCGTAGCTGTGGAGAGGTATTGAACACGTTATACATTTATCTATTGAAGAGTATCTCTGTGTGCAGATAACAGTTGACGACCTGCATCCAGTGTGCTCCTCACAAGATTTTTGGTTCTGCAAAAAAGATTTCCAACAGGGCAAATATTCTACATGGTAAATAATTAGTATTGTAAGCAGCCTTGAGGTATTAGACAGAATCATCTCAGCATGGCAATTTCTACATAACATAAAAGACTGTGTGCACCAGGTACTAACCTGTGTACCTGTGCTTCTTTTGCTTTCAAAGATGGACTATCTGTAAAGTTTTCGTAACAGTATGGAGGCTGCAGGTAGTATATTCTTAGCACCTTCAGACCTTGCTTTTTTTCAGAGAATAGTGTCTTTTTTTACTACGTTTTTTAAAGAAGCGTACACTGTTCTTAATAAATACTTTTAAATACTATGTGGTGTATTTCATCTGAGAGGTTCACTGTCTGCAAACAGTGTAAACCTTCTCAATTGAGTAAACAGTGTTTAGAGTGCCCATCTTTCTTCTCATAGCAACTGCATTTCTCAATGTAGGTTCAGTGACTGTGGGGGGGGGGGGGATGATGATACAGATAAAAGCTATCCATAGTAGGGCATTAATTTTAGGACAGACGTTGCGTAGCTTTTGCAACTTGGCTTTCTCTGAGCAGTTGTAAGCAGAATGAACGCCATTTGCAATGAGGGTTTGCCCATATATCTATGGCCGATTAATAATGTGAACTAGGCTGCCCGTGAAATGTATGGTGTAGGGTCAGTGATGCATAAAAGCCATGCTTGCTACACCCAAGCGAGTTGCAACTGTAATAGCATTAATGATGCGTCATATTATTCTGAGCTATTTTGGACTTACTATAAGGCTTCTAATGTCATATTAGTTTATAGAGCAATGTGTGCAAAAGTAGCATGGATGATGTCATCAATAATGTCATTTGAGAAGTCATCAGTGATGTCATAAATGATGTTATAGAACATGTCAGGCGCGCAACTTATAGTTAGCTCTGCTGGTTTCTGTGGCTTTTTGAGTTCAAAACATGAATGTTGTCACTGACATATTCACTTAATTATAACGTTACGTAACCTTTGTTTTTTTCCAGGGAATTTCTAGTTTTTCTTTAATGTAAAGTAATATTTCATTGCCATATGTAAAGCCTTTCCTCCGCCGCCCACAGCTGTGGCAGGGCCTGTCCTGTGGCCAGGCCCTGCGGCAAACCACAGGCAGCCAACCCCATGCTGCAGACTGCCTTTGGCCATAAACAGCATGGGCTTGGCCAACTCACCTAGAGGCAGCTGACCCCCCAACCAACCTTACACTGCACATTGCACTGTCCAGTGGATGCCGCATGGTGTTGGCCGCAGGGCAGCCAAGCCCTGCATCTAACTCCCTGCAGGTAGACGCCCGGGGGGTGCTAACACCACACCCGCATGGTCTTTGCTCGTACGTGGGATAAGGTTAGCCACAGGGCCTGTGTTGCAGCCCGCCCCTGCTTCCAACTCCCTCTCAGGCAGCCAGTCCCAAGCTGTGCACAGCCTTTGGCCATGTGCAGTGGAGTGTTAATCACAAGGCTTGGCCTGCTGCCAGGCCCTGTGGCAAAACCTCTAGCAGCCTGCCAACCCCACACTGTGCCCAGCCTTTGCCATGTACAGCTTAGGGCGGGCCTTTTGGCCCCAGGATCACCACCCCCTGGTGCCAAAACATATACATTTCGGAGAGGGTGGTATACAGACTCCTTCCTTACCCTCAATTGGACAGGGTACCCCATTCCCCGAGGCCAAATATAATTAAACCCGGGAGGAGGACGTTCAGCCCCCTTCCCGAGTCTTAAAAGGCCCCTGGGACCGCACACCCGCAGTCTAAACACAATAAAAAAATGGGAGTGCCTCCTCCTCACCAAGCCTACTCAGGCCTCTAGGGACCTCATCCCCAAGGGACAGAATCTAAGGGGACGGGAGCATGCAGCCCCCTCTCTGACCCTAAATGTCCCTGGAGACCCTAATCCCTGAGGCCAAATATAATCTTCAAAAAGGGGAAGGGAGCTGCTCAGCCCCCCCCGAGACCTATTAGGCCCCAGGGATCCCATCCCCTGGGGCCAAACCAATCAAAAAGGGGAGGGGGCTGTGTGGCCCCCATCCCCAAGCCTCATTAGGCCCCGGAGACCCCATTCCCCACAACCTTATGTATTTTAAAGGGTTGTGGCGCCACATGCCCCCCTGGGCCTCATTAGGCCATGGGGACCAAATCCCTCAGGGCCATAATTTCTTTTAAAGGGAGGGGCGCCGTTTGACCCCTGCAAGCCTCATTAGGCCGTGAGGACCCCATCCCCCAGGGCTGCATATTTTTTAAAGGGGAGAGGTGCTACGTGGCCTCCCTCCCTGAGCCTCATTAGGCCCTGGTAAACCCATCCCTCAGGGCCATCATTTTTTTTAGAAGGGAGGGCTGCTGTGTATCCCCCCCCCACTCCCAAGCCTCATTAGGCCCTGGGGACTCCATCCCCAGGTGTCATATTTTTTTAAAGGGGAGAGAGGCTGCATGGACCCCCTTCAAGAGCCTCATCAGGCCCTGGGGACTCTATCCCTCAGGGTCTTTTTTATTTTAAAGAGGTGGGAAATACGTGGCCCCCCCTTCCTAAACCTCATCAGACCCTGGTGACCCCATCTCCCGGGCTGTATCTCTTTTAAAGGGGAGGAGGGCTAGGCCCGCATTATTTCAAGGTAGGTGTCCTAGTGCCCACCTAGGGCACCCACCATGCCCAACTTTGAGGGCCGCGGGTGTGCCCCGGGGCCCCTGCAGCCCCTACCGGCTTTTCGCATGCTGCAGGAACCGGCATTGCTCCCGCCTGCAGGGAGCAGCTTATTATGCTACTCCTTGGGTGGGAATAATCTGTTGATCTCTTTCCCTGCCCACATCAGTGTGTGCAGGGAAACAGATTTCAAGTCTGCTCCCAGCCAGCAGGAGCACTTTTAAAGCTCCCACCCCCTGGGGGCAGAATTTGTGTTTGTTCCCATTTGGCAGGAGTTTTAAAAATGCTCCCGCCAGGTGGGACCACACATAAGTTTCCCTTCCTTCACCGGTGTGGGCAGGGAAACTACTGTGCCCTGGGAGTGGGCTCCCCGAGACACACTATGTGAGCCGGCCCCAGGGGATGGGGTCCCCAGGGCCATAGAATGCTCAGGGAGGGGGGACTGCATGGCTCCTCTCCCTTTTCTTTAAATGCACGGCCCTAAGCGTTGGAGTCCCCAGGACCTTTTAAAGGGTCGGGGAGAGGGCCTGTGCGGCCCCTGAATCATTATAAAATAGTGGAGCCCTGAGGGATGGGGTCCCCGGAGCCAAATACAACTCCAGAAGAAGGATGCATGTCCCCTCCCCTAGATAATGATAGTTGGCACACTTTTTTCCCTGACCCCGGATGACGGATCACGCCTAAACTTTCCATTCACAAACTAGTAAAAAAAAAAAGAACTTTTTTGGAGAGTTTCACGGAGATTCGTCATACAGTGCCAAAGTTATTGGCAACACAAAAAACATGTTTTCTAAGGAAACACTCATCTAATTATAACTACCCAGTGGTGACCGCCACTGGTATATGTGTGTGTGTGTGTATATATATATATATATATATATTCACTTGAAAAACCATAGGTTTCACACATGTTATAGTTAGCTGGACATTTCACTCGTAAAAAACCATTGAAATTCCCCCGTTATAGTTAGTTCAGATAACGATAACTCGCGCGCCCGCAATCCACTGCTCATGACGTCACATATTACATCACTCATGACATGGTCAGTGGCATCACTCATGACATCACTGATGACATCATCCTTGTGATAGAGTGGCGGTCGCGCGAGTTATAGTTATCTGAACTAACTATAATGGGGGAATTTCAATGGTTTTTTACGAGTGAAATGTCCAGCTAACTGTAACATGTGTGAAACCTATGGTTTTTTAAGTGAATTTGCAAGGTTTTTTAAATGCTAATTCCTAACTATAACGTGTGTGAAACCTATGGTTTTTTAATTGAATTTGTAAGGTTTTTTAAATGCTAAGTTATGTATGTTTTATTATATTTTTTATATATTTATTTTACAATAAGCTACCTATGTATATAGTTATAGATTGACTGTATCCTGTAATATGGAATGGCTCGTTTAAAATGTTTTTTTTTTTAAGGTTTTTCACCGTGCGCGCACCGTGCGCGCACCCCGCGATTTTTTGAAAAAAAAATAAAAAAAATGTTCACCCTTCGGGGTCCTTCAGGGACCCCCTGACAAAAGGCTAGGGGATCAGGAACTCTCTACCCTGCCCCCTTTTCACATTCTCCACCTTTCTTTTTCACTGTCACACACAAAACGGCGGCTGACACTTCCTGATTTCGACCGATTCGAATGTTGACTGACATGTAACCACCAATCAGAATTACACTCGCGCACGTTATGGTGCGCGCACGGTGCGCGCTTATAGATATTTATGTACTTTTAACTGCAATTTTCTCAGGAACTACTGAACAGATTGACACCATATATGCAAAAGGCACATGCCTGACCTGAGGACTACCTCTTTGCCAAATTTTAAGTAATTCTGTTCAGCCGTTCGGGCTGTACCTTCGACTAAAGGTCCTATGGGAAAATGCATGGGGAAAACGCGTTTTGGGACCCCCCTTTTTTCTCAGCCCCCGCTTGACGAATCACCCCGAGACTTTCAGGGTAGGAGCTGAACGGAGCGCCCCATTAGTTTTGACAATTTCGTGAGGATTCGTCAACCGGCGCAAAAAGTTATTCAAAATAGAATTTTCAGATTTCCTATGGAAACTCGGTCCTAACTATAACTATCTACTGGCGACCGCCAGTAGATAATATATAATATATATTTATATTTATTTTTTTATGACACTGATTGATTAAAAAGCTAAGTACTGTGTTGGAACACGGACCCCACTGGAGGGGAAATATTTTATTGCACTACATCTCCCAGCATGCAGAAACAACCACTCACGTGAGAGCTGCATGAATTTTGAAAATAAAATGATGTGGGTGAGCAGCCGTGTAACTGACAGCTCCTCCCTGTGAATAAGGGGCAGTCGCCCCGAAACGCGTCAGTGATTCTTAAAATCGGATTGAAAATGCTGGTCATGTTCAATAAAGTTCAAGGTGAACGAAGCCTCATGGAGTAGCGTCCTCAAGCTCAGGGCAATCTTGGGAATGATATATATATACATATATATAGAGTATAATAAGGATTACGCTGAGTGCGACATTTTTTGGGTGCAACTACAATTGATGGCCCTAAGGTTCAGCCCATCGCCAGAACCCACAACAGAGCGAGCTAGGAAAGAACCTGTTTGGTTCAAATATATATATTCACTGAAAAAAACTAAGGTTTCAGGGACGTTATAGATAGGAATTAACATTTTCAAAAAGCTTAAAAATTCACTGAAAAAAACAAAGGTTTCAGGAACGTTATAGTTAGGGTGAGATTTCCCTCATACAAAACTAGAGAAATTCAGCTGTTATAGTTACCTGAGTTAACCATAACTCGCGCCCCGCAATGCACTGCTTACGACCTCAAATATTATATCACTCATGACATGGTCAGTGACATCACTGATGACATCATCCAAAGTGCTCTCGCTTGTTCAAAGCGAGCACCCTGTTTGCTATGGGATGGCGGGAGCAGTGTGGGATGGCGGGAGCAGTGCTCCCGCCATCCCATGGTAAACTGCAATGTCCCAGTGGTGGGCACCCCGGAACATTGCTGGAGCCGGCACTGGGGGGTGGCGGTCCCCAGGGCCATTTACAGCTCCAGGAGTGGGCCATGAGGCCTCCCTCCAATTTGCAAAGTAGCCCCGGGGTGGTGGAGGCCCCTGGGGCTGTGTGGGGGACACAAGCAGCCCCCACACCTAATTATGTAGAAATCCCCAGGAAGGTGGCGGTCCCTGGGGCTGCGTGGGGGGGCAGAAACCCTCCCACACATTGATTTTTGATTTTAAAGCCCCGGGGAGGTGGGGGTTACTGGGGCTCCAGTGGGGCCTCATAGCCCCCCCCCCCCCCGCATTCAATGGATAAGCCCTGGGGAGGTGTTTGTTCCCGGGGCTGTGGGGGCCCGCCCGGGCCCCGGCCTCTCATTTTTTTGATTGCACCCAGGATCTGGACCTCCCACGGGCTTAAAGGATACAAAGCGCGGGAGCCCGCGTTTCATTTTTTAAAGTGTTTTAGCCTGATTCGCGGATCCACCACAAATCCTACTGAAATCTTTTTTGAAAATGCATTATTGGGCCATGGGTGTCCCTGTGGGAGTCCCTGAGCAGGCCTGGGGGTCAGAGTGTTTCTACCCTGACCCCTTTTCTTGTTTTTTCAGGTTTTCTAACCTTTTTGCTTGTGACTCGGTTCAACCGAGTCACAAGATGGCTGTCAACACTTTCTGGTTTGAAGTGTTGGCAGCCAATCAGATTGCAGGCACGAGATCGGGATGGTTCGCAGATCCTCCGCGTCCCCAGTTGTATATCTGAGAAATGTTTACATTTCTCAGCAACTAGAGAACACCATTTAACAAAAAGAGTGTTTTCTGAACCAAGAGCTACCTTTTTGCCAAATTTGGTTTAACTCCGTTCAGCAGTTCTGGCTGTACCTGTGTCTAACATTTCCTATTGAAATTAACAAGACGAAAAAGTGTTTTGAGACCCCCCCTGTTTCTCGGCCCTGGCTTGACGGATCACTCTGAAACTTTCAACACAACAGCTGAAGTGAGTGGGCCAATAGTTATGACAAATTTGCAAAGATTCGTCAAACGGCGCCAAAGATATTGGCAAAAGAAAAAATCCTTTTTCAATAAAAACAAGGTCCTAACTATAACTACCTACTGACGACCACCAGTAGGTAATATACATACATACATATATATTTATATATATGTGTGTGTGTGTGTATGTGTGTACATTTATATTTCCTTCTAAAGTGTCCTTAGATCCGAGACCAGGACACGTAAAGTGCATCAGTGACAAGCTCAGCTCAAGCTTATCCTAGGCAATTCATTTAACTGGTCTATGTGCTTTGATCATTCATGCAGTGCCATCTGTTTAACCGCTGTCTAACAAACCAACTGTCTGATTAGTGTAATCACATAGATATACCTGTGTTTTCAGGCTTGTCCTTGGGAAGTACTTCTAGTTGAACTTGGAAATTCTCTCTCCTGAGGGATGATTCCTGAGCCTGTAAGTTAAGTAAAAGTGCTAGGTTTGCATTCTAAAACCGGAGCCTGTTGGACTGCCTAACCTAAGAATGATCTCTTTCTAAGAACTCCGAAGGTCATCTTTGGGTAGCCGAAAGATAGCTCTGATGTGTGAGGCCATAGCAAGTGAGCTAGCCCAGCTGTCTGGGGTCTGCACTTCGAAATTTTGCTTTGCTATCTGAGCAGGGGCGGCTGGTGCTAAAGGTTGAAGTGGGCGTTGCCCCACCAACAATGGATGGAAACAAATTCCACTGAACTACTTTAGTAACAGGCTCAGTGGTGCTAAGTGTCAGGCAGTAACCTGAAACGCGTTGTATTTAAGTGGAAAAGTCGAGGCAGCTGCGCATGTACCTGATCAGGTGAGAGTTTACTCGCCCTAGAGGCATGAGGCAGTGTTGTGACATACAACTCTTGAGACCGGCATTTTTTATTGCCATTGAATGTTTTTGGGTGTTGAGTCCTGTGGTCTGGGTCGAGGTCCAAACAGTGTCACGATCATGATAGGCAGGACAGATCAGGTGTCAACAAAAGTGCAAGCCCTCCCCATCCCTGATGCTGGGATAGTTATGTTTGGAGAGTACAGGCTGGGGGAGGAGCCCACAGTGTATTCTGCACAGGTGAGTAAGCGAATGGAGCACTTCAAGTTGTTCTCCAAGTGCACCTTTCACTTAACAGTGGACATTTTGCCCCTGGCTCCATCTTTGCCTCAGAGCAGAAGGGTTCCAGAGCTGCCTACTGCCCATCCTTTTACAGCTGCCCACTGCCTTTGTGGATTGGACCTGGCTGCATGCCCAGCCCGCCAGTCTCCATTGATCTGCTCCGCTGGTTGCCACGTGGGAGAGCCGGACATCTCAGGTAAAATAACAGCTATTTGTTCATCTTTCAAGTCGACACTGCCCAGACTTGATACCTGGAGAACTTCATATAAAGTTATCTGTATTTATTTGTTACATCTTTACTTTTTTGTTTACTTTACTCACTCGTGGATCATTACGGCAGCTCTAGAGCAACTTCCAAAGTTCTTTCTGCATACATTTGCCAACTCTGTGTTCTTTTTCTCTTGTGTGGGTTTACATTCTTTGGTTTCATGGGTTTCCTCTAGCCACCTCAGCCGATTTGGTTCCCTAGCATGTTTCTGTTCCTTGGTATTTTTCGGTTCCTTCGCTTTCCTCCTTTTCTTTGCTTTACGTTCCCTCTCCTTGGCTAATTTTAATTTTGAGTCCTAATCTCCATGCTAGCTTCCAGTGTTTCTTTTCGCTTCTCCCCCAGCTTTCTCTTTGCCATTCATGGGTGTTATCTTCTTTTCAGTGTCGGTTTGATTTTCACCCTCGGTGAATATGGTCTGTGAATTATGCTCATAGGGAGCATTAGCACTAGACCTTTCAGATTGATTTCCCACTTTTAAAACTGGCAGTTTAGGAATATATTTTGATTCCGTATGTACTGATAATGGGGAGAAAATACTGCCTTCCTGCGACTTTCCTAATTTTTCTACCGACTGGGGCATTTAATTACTGGGCATGCTAGTATGAAACTGACCAGGTGGTAACCCTAGAAGTAAGTGATTGGCCTTGGGTGGCCAAAAGACTCACCTGTGCAGCCCCCCACCCCCATTATATTTTTAAAAGCTATGGCTCCTGCAGTGTCAGAAGGGGAAGGAGTCTGCCAGAGGACAGAACATGTCTGCCCTGTGCCCTACTGGCAATTCTCAAAGAGTAGCAATCAGTGCAGACTCCAGCACTCTTGCAGCCCCCAATGTTGTTTCTCTGCTTAGCCTCCACAACACCCCCTCCCTAAAACACTGCAGGAGTACTACTCCCACTGGACTCTACTTGAATGGGTGGAGGCAGGAAGGTTTTAGTGCTGCTGCAGCCTGGGGTCTCGGTATGGGTGGATGGTGGTGAGTGTTGCGACTGTATGAGTGAAAAGTGTGCCTATGTGAGGGCAGTTAGTTGTGTGACTGTGCGAGTTCACTGTATTAGTGGCCTACCTTCATGAGTTTGTGGTGAGTGGTGTGAATACACTAGATAAGGGGTGTGTCTTTGTAAGTACATGGTGAGTGGTATGCTTGTGTGATTGTAGGGTGAGCAAAGCACTGTGTATCTGTGAGTGCTGATTGAGGGATTTGTTTCTGTGATTGCAGGGACAGTGGTGAGTGTTTGTAAGTTCCTTTGCACCTTTTATTTAAAAATAATTATAGTAAGCTTTCTTGAAAGTTATGCTGAAATGCATAATTTGCAACCATTTTTTCTCACATTTTGTGTAGAGAGAACACCTTCTGCACCCCCTCCCCCCATGTTTGATTCACTCTCGCTCATATTTTATAATAATCAATTCAAAGCTTTCTGCCCTACCACTTTTGAAATGCACCAGCCTCCACTGTCTTTGAGGCATGGATCTGCAACTCTTGGAGTGCTATATATCCTCTGAACAACCTTAGCAAATCATACCCAAAGCCAGTAATTTATGTATTGTAAGGGGATAGCTCTGTTGTCTAAAACACACTCCTGTACACGTTCGGTAAGTTAAGTGGTAGGTCTGGTATTGAAATTCAAAGCTTACACCTTCTGTCTCATTTGAAGTATAACTCTGCGGTTCCAGGCTTGAGTCAGTAAGGTTTGTGAAACCTGAGATGTACCTCTGCTGTTTACATGTTAATACTGGTAAGATGTGCCTGTGACATTTGTGGAATCTGTGGGACAGCTCCCCTCATAATGTAAGTTAAATGCATGTAAGGTCTATGTAAAATGAAATATAACTCTGTTTTCTAAGCCTGTACGATCTGAGGATTAAAGAGTCTCTCTCTTGTGTGCACCTGGTCCTGGTTGTGTTTTTGTGTGAACCGAAAAGTATCTCTTCTGAGTGATGACCGAACCTGTACATCCTGTGTCGCCTGAGGGATAAATCCACTACCTAAATTCAAGCCTATGTTACCTGTGGGATGGTCCTGATCCAGTGGAAGCGGAGTAAAATTGTGAGCACAGACGTAATTTACCCACCACGCCATAAATTCAAATCTCCGTAAGATAATTCACACCAACACAGAGTTTGGGCCAATAGAAACTCTGCTTCCACTTACAAATCATGAGGTCCTCCAACAGACCTTTGTAACAGCTAATTGGGACTCAGATAATTAGAGACGGTGAGCCATTCCTTCAGGAGGATCTGTAACGAAGAAATGCCTATCTAACAACAAAAATCAATAAACATAACTAGTCAATAATATTCATCAATAAGTAAAACAAACTCAGTATAGTTATCAAGGAACTTTTATCTAATCATCAAAATGAATGGTCAATACATAAAAATACAGAACTTTTAGTACATGGTTTCTCATTGGTTCCAGGGCGTGGAACAAACTGCCACCACAGCTTCGGCAAATCTCAACAGAAAGGCTCTTCAGGAAAGCCCTGAAGACCTGGGTTTTCTCCCTTACAGACACCGCCTGTAAAGCCCTAGTATAAAGTGTACAGGACCCTTCGAATGACATCAGTTAGCCAACATGTTCCACCTAGGTTGGCACCAAGCGCCAAGATGCTCCTTGGAGTGATAGCTACGCTATACAAATGTATTTTCCATTCCATTTGAATATAGGTAAAATCACAATACAATCACAGTTTAAAGCAAAATACATCATAAAACAAATAACTGGTGTGAGGAGAGAGAGAGAAGAGAAAGAATAATCATTCATTGCAATTTCAGTATGCTATGACATAACTAATATGAACCAAAATTCAGTCGTAGATTTATCAGGACTGAGATGCAGAAGGTGGACTATGCACAGCGTGCAATTAGTCTGGAATAATTAACCCTTCAGCCGAAAGGTTTAGCCTCCTAAACTTCACCAACCAAGGAAGAGCAGGGGAAATCAGGAGAGTTCAGTTCAAGATAGTCATAATTTAGACCGACAGCATGTCACGTCCAAAAATTGCAAGGAAAATAGCTACACACGTCCTTTTACCACAAAGTTTTTACACCTCGAAATGTTCACAATTCTAGCCCACAAAGTAACTTCTTCACAGTTTTGCATGATTCTGTTGGTTGGGATCCATGGTTTGATCGTGAAATGATCATTCTTCAGGACAAATCGCCCGGAAAGCTACACATAATACTTTTGTTCTCGGTCCACAGTTTTGAATGTACAATATTTAATTTCACCTCGGAAATAGGAAATACACTTGCAACTCAACATTTCATCACGCTCGCCTCCGAGTTAGCTTGCAACAAAGTTGTCACATTTATTCATAGAGGGCCCGATTCACAAAAGTAATCTGAGACGAAATCCTAACTTTATGACTATCCGTATTCACAAAAGGGATTTAGTAGTAGTAAAGTTAGGATTCCTAACTTTACTACTACTAAACTGAGACAAATTCCTAACTTTACGACTTTCGGGATTCACAAAAGGCATTTTGTAGTAGTAAAGTTAGGATTCCTAACTTTACTACTACTAAATGCCTTTTGTGAATACTGAAAGTCGTAAAGTTAGGATTTTGTCTCAGATTAATTTTGTGAATCGGGCCCAGAGAGAGGATATTCAGACTGTAAGGAAGAAACGTCAGTGATAATACTTGTAACTAGAGCGATCAAGCCAGCATTTTATTCTACTGCGAAGGAAATAATGAAAGTCAAAATATATTTTTCTGAGGCCTACAATGGAAGGACATAATACGTTTTGAGGCCTACATGAAAAACCAAAAACATGTTAACTTTTAGTACATTGAAGAAAACAAACGCATAAGTATCTAATATCTCTACCATTTCACTATTTTCATAATCATAATCTAATTATATTTCATTCATAATTAGACAATTTTTCTTTGCAGTTTCAGATTTATGGTATGAGAAAACATAGCACATCACATTTCAATAGAGCAATCTTTTCAAATCATATGTTTCTAGAAATCCACCAACTAAGCGGCATTTTATCAAGGTCTTGCTAGAGACTTATCGCTGCTTTTAGCGTCTGTTTTCGGGTGAAAAGCAGCGATAATTCTATCGCACTATTATCAAGCAAGCGCTAAACTGCTTTGGCGCTTGCTTGATAATGTTAGCAACCGTTTTCAATTACGCCTTGCATGTCATCGCTAATGACATGCAAGGTAGGCGTCCCTGACTTAAAGTCCATGAAAACGGTCGCTAACACAACATCGCCCTAATACCAATGCGGGCCGAATCCAGGGACGCGATAGAAAAAACGTGCGCTAAGCGCGTTTATCGCATTTCCCTAATGCCTAAATGAAATATGACTTAGCCATACACTACATGGGAGGTGGATAGTCAGGTTACGACCACGCTTGCCTATTAGCAAGCTTTTTTTATCGCACTAGGTTTATCGCAGGATTTCTCCTGCTAAAACCCGCTATTGCTGGCTTTCACATCGCATCTTGGCGGCGCCTTGATAATAGGCCGCTAATGATGCGATGTAAACCAGCGATAGACAGCGATTAAAAAAATGCGCTGAACGCGCTTAGCGTTATTTATCGCATTTTGGTGATAATATCCCCCTATGTTATTACTTCTCATATTATTCTCATAACATATTAGTAGTTTTTCTCTCTGTCGTAAATCTCTCAGTTATCAGTTTGCGACCCTTCTGCATGCTTTTATGATGCAGTTTTAAAACTCTCAGTGTTCAACGAGACACAATGTTAGTCATGTGTTTAAGTATGCTATAGTAATTCAAACACAATGAGCAGGATTTGACCGAGCAAAATCATGCTTAAGTAATCATGCTCCATCAGACCTAAATTGTGAAACCCCTCACTGTGTGTTCTGTGCCACTACACTCCATCACTTGAGGCAGGGTGGGGCTTGCAACCCTCTTAGAAGTTTGGTCTCTCGACAATACCATTGCTTTGATATCAGAACTCACCCTGACACACATCTCTCAAACTGTTTTTCGTTTAACTTGATTTCTCCTCACCATAACTGCTTTTTTTTTGCTTTTTATTGTTTTGTTTTTGGGATGTCAGACTTTAGAATAATGATATCGTTGGCATATTAACCATTCACAACATCAATTATCTGACACATGCATCAACAAAGACTTTTGCGATTCCTAAATTGCGATTTTTAAGGAATTGCAATTAAGGAATTGCAAAACGCCTATGCATGTAGGAATCGCTATGAAAATAGCGATTCCTACAAATTCCTTAATTGCGACTCGCAAATTGCGAGTCGCAATTAAGGAATGCCGTTCCAATCATTCCTATGGGCCTCCAGGCCCATAGGAATGAATTGGAGATTGCATGAGCAAATTGCGAGTACCAGTAGGTACTTGCAAATTGCTCATGCAATTTCAAGGGTGCAAGGGTGTCAAAATGACACCCTATTGCACCCCTGAAATTGATCTGTGCACATATGTTGCACACACACATGATCTAAGGGCATGTGTGTGCGCAACATGAAACTTTGAAAAATGCACAAAAGTGCATTTTTCGAAGTTTTTGCAAATTACCATGAAGTTCAACTTCATGGTAATTTGCTCCCCCTATTAGCGAAATCGCTAATTTTTTAACTTTAATGCATTTAAGGAATCTCAATTTGGGATTCCTTAAATGCAATCGCAATTTAAGGAATCGCTATTTAGAGATTCCTTAAATTGCGATTTTTGCATTTGGGATGATGCATCTCAAATGCAAAAATACCGGTCGCATAGGGGCAGATTCTGCTAATCTGCCCGTTTGCGTCCAGTTTTCTCGTTGATGCATGTCGCCCTATGTACTTTATTTTAAATTCTATGGGGCTTGTAAGAAAACAAATGATCAAGAATAGAAAGGTAGTTATGAATCCTTCCTGTATTCATGCCACATCGTAGTTGTAGAAAAAAGGCGGCCAGTTTTGTCGATGCATCCCATACTTGCCAACAGACCCCTCTTGTCCGTTTCCATCCGCTCGCAGCAGATTCGGTTTGTGCTGCAGCACGTCCGTTTAATTGAGGTATTAATGCCAATAACACTGGTCGCATCATTTGAAAAAATCTGCCTTTCACCAAAGTTATGAATTGTTTTTTTCCCCCAAGTGTCTTCTTAGGCACATTGTCTGATCAAGGCCGTTTTTGCTCTGTGTGCCTGTTTATATACTACATTATATATAGTCCGTGTGTTCATTTTGTAATTTAGCCTTGCATTTAGCTCCCTCTGCTGGCAGAATGTTGAATCAACGACTACCTTAAATACTGTTGCAGCACATATGCAATGTAGCATCACCATTGAAAATGGAGTAAATTCTAAAATCTAGTTTGTTTTCAAAATCAGAAATCAGCGATCAATATTTAAAAAGAGTTTCCAGAAGTATTAGGAATTCAATCATTTCTTTATGGTTTAGTAAGATGTAAGAAAATATAAAACAAAATAGTGCGTTAGGGTTATTTGTAGCCAATCAAAGCACATATGATTTGCACACGAGAATGTGTCCTGCTTCTTCAGACTTTATAAGGCCAATACAAAATGTATATGCAGATGCCTGGGCATTTTCTAAGCTTCGCCCGAAGAATCAGATTTCGGGGAGAATCTGGACGAGCAGAGATCTAAAGCAGGATATTTATTGACACCGCTGTTCTTTTCCCTGTGTACTGAGGATGTCGGCGTGCCCATATCGATGATTCGGGTCTTCTTTAGTACCCGATGTTACTATATTTCTGAACAACACAATGAGCCAGAGTTATCAAGCATTTGTGCAGGTGCAGTGTCACTACAAGTGAAGCAAACCGGACGCAAATACTTGAATTGGGATGTACTCTCTGGCAGAGGCGCAACTAGAGCCAAATTTCGGGGGGGGGGGCTGAGCAAAAATTCGGGGGGGGGGGGCTGAACTTTAAGCAATTGGCAGAGTGGAGCTGCAGGGGCTCTTAGAAGGGGTGAAACAACAGCGAGGCCTCATTAACATGTAAATGGTCGTTTAAAGACCTGTGAAGTGCTCGGGTGCGGCTGCTTTTTTGCCCGGGAAGGTGTCTCATCCCGGGCTGCAACACACGACGGGGGGGGGGGGGGGGGCTGAAGCCCTTTGAGTCCAATGGGTGTTGCGCGTCTGCTCTCTGGTGCAAATCCCGATTTTCACTGTAAAGGAGCTCTAAAGTAACGCAAAGTAGTATCCCGAGGGTAGTACATGGGTCCATGCAACCACTCCTGGTTTCTGACGCAAAGCCCTATCTACTTAAAATGGTAGATAGGACTTTGCAGCAAAAATGTACACCTCCTCAAGGCAACCTTAACATTGGAGAAACGTTTTTTCTTCAAACTTTTCCAGCTTTGCATGCGTGCTCAATAGAACACCATAAATAATACAAACTTGCAAAGGTTTTCGATAATTACTAAGTATAGCATCTTGTACTGGAAGGATATCCTTCCAGGACAATGCCTATGTTAGACCTCACACACACACTTGCACGATGGTGTAAGGGTATGTGCGTGGCGCAAGGCTGCTTAAAGAGTGTCAGCACAGAGGGAGAGAGAAACCGCACCCTATCTTAGTTAGTGTTTACTTTGTAAAACAATAGGTGCCAGGGCCCTCGTCAGGAGGCCACCCCAACTTGACCACTCATTGCGACTGCCATCACTGCAAACGACAGTACTTACAAAACTGCTAGCCATCACACTGCTACAAGTGTGACAATTCGGAGTGTTTGAGGCCCCCCAAAGCTGGAAGAATGGCTTGGTAGGGAGGTATTAGTTGTTTTAATATCCATTTGCTTAATAAACAACTGTTGTTGTGGACCTCTCCATACTACACAAACAGCGCCACCATGTGGTAGCTGTCATAAGTCCCTGTGTTGTCAGTTGTGTGCCAGTGCCAAACACCGGAAACCACCGGCTCAAAATAAGCACTGATCTTAGTAGGTGTTACGTTGTTCAGCTATCTCCCAATGATGCAATGCAGCAATTTCCAGCACAAATCAAAATTTGAAGTAAATCCCCGTTCCAGACTTTGCACTAGTTTTCACTACTTTTTGTAACTCTGCACCAGCGACAAGCCTTTGTAAATCTGGCCTCAAAGCTCTTTTGACTTGTGCCCAGAAGAGCCAATATGTTTTGTGGGTTTAAAGATAAAAACAGTGCCATATCTACAAAGGTATGGTGCTGTCTTTCTCTCCCCCCAGCTCTGGTGCACTTTTGCCTGCCATGCTCCAAGGTAGACAAATGTATGACGGTACAACGCATACATTTACAATGTATGCCTTTACAACGCAGCTTTTACATCGCAACATGCTTTACAATGCATTCTTTTACATCGCATGCCATTACATCGCATTTTCAGAAACTACCTTTACAACGCATTCCAATACATCGCAGTATTCCTTTACAACGCATACCATTACATCACATTTAAGGTAAGTGTTGGATAAGGGGTAATAATTACTATTCTAACTCCAGTGAGTGCAACAGTAGGGTAAGTGTTGGATAGTGTAGGGGTAAAAATTACTATTCTAACTCCAGTGAGTGCAACAGTAGGGTAAGTGTTGGATAGTGTAGGGGTAAAAATATATATTTTAACTCCAGTGAGTGTTATGTTATGTTATATTTGTCTTGTATAGCGCACGGCTACTCAAAGAGTGTCCCGGCGCTTTATTGCAAACCTGTACCACAACATAACGGTAAAGAAAAAGCAGGAAAATGAGAAGTCCCTAAACTAACAATCAAGGCTGATATCTAAAGAGTAAAAAGCCAGGTTTTTAGGCCCTTCCTAAACGCCAGCAGATTGGAGGTACTGCGCAGTGTCACTGGTAAAGTATTCCAAAGCTGCGGAGCCAGCAGTCTGAAAGATCGACCTCCTATACGTGCCCTTTTTATGCGAGGGACCACGGCGAGAAACAAAGACTCCGACCTCAGGGACCTTGCAGGATGGTAAAAAGCTAGCCTTTTTTGGAGATATTTTGCTCCTGAAGCATGTAGAGCTTTATGGGCCAAGGTCAAGGCCTTAAAGACTATCCGCTTCCGGATGGGCAGCCAATGGAGTGACTGCAGGAGGCCCGAGGTTCTAGCTCGGCTGGGTAATCCAAAGATGACCCGTGCTGCCGAATTCTGGACCACCTGCAGTCGTTGCAACAGATACTCCGGCAGGCCGAGATAAAGGATATTCGAGTAATCAATTCTCGAGCCGATTATAGCCTGAACCGTTATCTTCCTGTGATCCTTCGGGAGCATAGGAAGAAACTTGCGGAGCATCCGGAGGAGGCCGAAACAGGTACCAGGAAGACCAAGAATCTGGGATCTCAGCGTCAGACCATTATCGATCTTAATCCCCAGGTTCTTGGCTAGCTGGGAAGAGCCTGCAGGGGGAAACATATTAGCAGGCCACCATTCCTGCCAATCTGGGTCCGATCTGCAGCCGAAGAAGAGTACCTCCGATTTATCCGAGTTGCACTTGAGGCTGTTAAGCTGGAACCAATTAAAAAATTTGTCGATTCACTTCCTAGACGCCCATCTAGGGACTTTTACACTCATCCGGTTGAGATGGCAACACTCTCAGTACCAATATTTGTTTGGGTGAGGAGTGTTTGAGGGCAGATACCACATTGGAGAGGCAGGTAATGGACTGCACTTTTAGTCACAGCAGTCATTTGATGGCTGATGGAAAGATCCTTATGAACATATATGTCCAAATGCTGTACCTTGAGTGTGGAACCCAGTGTACAGCCCATGCCATATTTCTGCATATTGACTCTGCTGGTGGAAACCCTACAGTGGTGGTTCGAAGGACTTGTCTGCCCTATTAAGAGCGAATGGTCTGATGTACTATTTCTGTTAGGGACCTCCTGGCAAACCCTGGCTGTCCTTAACAGTAAAAAAAAAGACAAATGAACCCCACACCCTGAGAAATCTTCTACTTTGGAAGTTTGTTTTTGTGAAACAAAAAAGTTTGCTGAAAGGCCGCATGAAATATGGAACCCACTGAACAAACTTAAAGTGTCTTCAGAGAAGCCGCCATGGCGGCGTCTCCTTTGAAGTCACAGAAATTCCCACCAGGCCAGATCTCTAAATATGGCAGGCAGTAGGCCGCCCACCAAACTCTACATGAGGCCCTATTTCTTTTAATTCCGCTAATACATTGCTAATTTAACCCCTTCCGTGCTCATGGAGAGCTCAGCTCGTCATGAGTCACAGTGGAGCTGAGCTCGTCATAACGGCCGCAGCCCGCCCACGCGCGATTATTTCCTCGCCTGTGCGGGAGAATTAATCAGTGGGCGGGGTCGTGACGAGCTCAGCTCATCATGAGCACAGCTCCACTGTGAGTCATGACGAGCTGAGTTCGTCACGAGCACAGTGGCGCCGTGCCCCCCCCCGCACCGTGGGGGAGTTACCCCCGCAGGGAAGGGGTTAATGTGGGGGTGCTTGAAAAGTGAAAAAAATGTCTACAGTAATTATAAGAAGAATTATAAGAAGCTTACTCTCTTTTTGAGTGATAAGATTCATAAAGGGATCAAGCCCATTCCACCAAAGGTGCATTCAGATGCTGAAGCTATCCCAGGAGTTCTACTTCAGGAAATATGTAAGACGGCCACATGGGTCCATCTTAACACTTTTGTTTGCCATTATTATTTTAATGATTTGAATTTTAATTCATCTAATTTTGTCTCTGGTGTTCTAATAGCAGCTTTGTTTGATTTTTCATTTTCTTAAAAAAAAACCTTTGTCAAGCACACTGAATGGTTTTATTTTCGAGGTGTCTAAATTCGTTAAAGTTGGGTACATTCACTATTAAGTAAGGACTTCTACGAGGAAATGGATGAAGAGGTAATGAAATAAAAAACGTATTCGTAATCTTCATTACTCCACGTTTTTCTTGTCTAGTCCTATACATGCCCTACTTCTCATTTGGAAACCTTTTTTTTCCCTTTTCGACATTTATTATTTTTGGAATAGCTGTTCCAGGTGCCGGCGTCCCGGAGAATATGGCGGTGGGGGTGGGCCTAGGTTTCATCATGAAAAGAGAAGGCGTTGTTTGTGTAGTAGAAGTGTTTCTTCCCAATTGTATATACTAGGGTGGTCCGTCCTAGGAGGCTGAAATCCTCAATTAAGCAAGAACTGGGATAAGAAAAACTTGGACTGGAATAAGGATTACCAGTAAGTAATGATTTCAGTGTTACCAGTGTGACTCACTGAGCCAAGGTCCTGCCTACTGCTGATATCTTGTGCGCCCCACAAGTAATGATGTGCCCACCAAGGCCCCAGCAATAAACTTAAGTACCATTATGTTGGTGGGGCATCTTGGCTAATATGTGAAGGTATTATGTGCTGGGATATAATGCAAGAGCCCTACTTTGGAATATAGTGCTAAGGGGCTGACAGTGCTCCAGATCTAAGAGGGTTTTATTGTTGACAGCTGGAATGTCTCAATCCAAGGGCTGAGCTAAACTGCATTGGAAATCCAGGGGCCATATTACACCCACTGCCTCCTAGGTATAACAGGTGTTTGTGCCTGCTTTTTGCACCTCTGGTGGGCTTTGGTATTACACAAAAACTGTTGCCTCTTCATGGATTAAATGGATTTTGCCAGCACAAAATGCGCGCCACTGAGATTCCAAGAGGGTCTCCCTCATTTACATGGGGATGGTGGCCCATCCAAATAAGGGAATGCTTTTATAGCTGCACCATATTACTGACAAGGATCAGTAGCAAAGATGCTGCTGGGAAGCACTCAAATGATACATCTCATATGAGGTGGTGCACAGTCAGTCAGTCCCAAGTCTGAGTGCACACCTTGGGATTGGGGGGGGGCGGCTCAGGGTTCCCCGGATTCCCTCAGGTATCCCCGCCCCCACCCATGGTGTTTGTAACTTGAGTATATATAAATTTAGAGCTTACTATAATATGATATATGACTATGAAGAATAACGTAATTAAAGCATATAAGCCATATGTGGTAAATCTGCCATTTTAATACTGATGACGCGGTGTATGTAGAAGACGAACGCTGTTTATGTGGCACTTACACAGAGAATTAATGTCTGCGGCATAGTTCTAAACAGTCACGCATCCAACGTGTGTGTTCCATCACACATGTTCTGTCTCTCTGCAGCCACATAGTGTGGCTCATGTAAGCAACGTAGCGATATATTCTGGCAGCAAGAACGTGTTTGCGATAACGAATGTAGGGCACCTGGGAAGCACAGACTCAGAGGCAATTGTGTTTCAGGGAGGCCCCACTTGTATATGAGGAACGAGTTGCCCATATATCTTTTACAATTTACAAAAAACACAGCATAGAGGAAAGAAACATTTACATGGATTGAGGAAAAAAAAGAACCATGATGAACTGGGGGAAGTGACAGACTTTTAACCTGCCATGGAGGTGCGATGGGGGAAGAGACTGCTGCCATTTTCATGTACCAATACTGTACATTATAATAATATTATGGAAATGACAAGGGAGCCGGTCTGCCTCTAATGTCCATATAGCCAGACTTAGTAGCAATATAATGAGTATTATACTGTATGACAGTAGAGGAACATGCTCATGCCTGTCATGCCTGATGTTTATAATATCCTGCCATGTTTTTGCTGTGCTATTTGCCTCCCCTTGGTGTGTTTTGACATGGTGTGGTTAAAGACTATGATGACGTAAGACTTTGTCTAGGCTTTAATGTGTAGACCCGTAAGGTTTCCAGTCGAGTGTTTAGCATTTGATGATTGCATGTTATTGTATGTGTCTTTCTTCATTGTGTGGTTCATCTTGTATTGGTGACATATGCCACTGCATCCTTATTTGAGGTGGTGAGGAATGCCTGTTTCTGAGAAATGCCTGATTTCCTTCCTGTGCTACTTTTACGTACTGTGGTTGCATTTAAATGTGAGGGTAAGTGTCTCATACCGTACTTGATGTGCAATAAGGTATGTGTTATTTTTTATCATTTCGTAATGTTATCTTTAACATTCCTTCTTAATTTTGAATCCTGCTTCCTTCTTACATGGAGCTAAATGATAGAGCAAGGCACTCAGATACGTTTCACAGTTTTTTAAACAGATTTTTATTAATCTTTTCATATTGATAATCAATTGTCATGTTGTTACATTATAGTAATCATCACATCAAGATTATGCTAGCATCTCCGACAACATTCTGTTATTCAACACCCCGAATTCCCCAAACTCCCTTCCCCCTCACTTCCCTCCCCCATGGGCCAAACCCCGCTTTAGTCCAGCATCAGTGGATCAGACATTGTTCGCCCTTTCTGTGTAAGTCTGCGAGTGTAGTCGGCAGTGGCGGATCGCCGAGGGAGTGCTGTGGGCGGGACAGGTGGGGGGGGGGGGGGGTTGGGGGGTAGTGGAGTCCCCGACAATAGACGGACAGGAGTAAGCTAACTAATTAAATAAATAAAACAATTTACCTCGCGCCCGCTGCATCGCTGAGTTGGCGAGGCAGCACGTGCAAGGTCAATTGTTTTATTTATTTAATTACTTAGCGTACTCCTGTCCGTCGTATCTCGGGGACTCCACTACCCTGCCCCTCCCCCTCCCCGCCCCACCACCACGCAGCACTCCCTCAGCGAGCCGCCACTGGTAGTCGGATTGTTTGTGTCATGTTGGAGGTTGTGGGATGTATGTCTTCGCCTTTACCTCTAGGCAATACAACTGACTGCTCTACGAGGGAGCAGCGAAAGAAGGTGACCCCTGTGGTGTTCCTGGCAGGGACTGCTGGCCTTCATATTTCAGGCAGTCCACCAGCGCTTCCCGTGCCCTTTTCATGGACCCCAGTCCCCGCCTAGCCTCTCGCAGTTGTGTTTGAGTACCACTAAGTTACAATAAACATCTGTAATTCTGCGCCAAGATGCCTACGGGTGAACGTGAGCTTTCAAATACACATGTTATGTTAGGTTCCTGGCGTCGCTTTGCTAGCGTTGTATCTGCAAGGTCCTGGTACAGTGCCACTTGACAGCCCTGGATTAGAATGAGGGGGTGTGACCCTGCTTAAAGTATTTGCTACTTCACCGGGTATGATAGGGTCACCACTAGACCTCTGGGTCGATCAGTAGCCTTGTTCAATATCTTCCTCTCCATAAGTACACAGTTAATGGTGACAGAGAGGACTTTCCTTTTCCCTAAATCATGCGGAAAGAGTGACTGGGTTGCCGCTGTCCACATCATCATCTTCAACCACCCCCGTCTTAGATATTTGAGACTAATACTGTCCCTTCTAAACCTTGCTATCCAGGTCAGCACATTTGTCAGTCAAGTCATTTACCTGGGACTCCAATGAAAAGATCGATCAACATAGCTAATGTCCAACATCTATTAGAGTAGAACCAATGAACCCAAACCTTGCATGTCTCTTAAGTTAGGTGATGCCATGTTCCCAGATCACTGTGGCTGGAATGGCCCTCTGACGAGGATTGGTCAAAATCCTTTTTTAGGTCTGCCAAGAACAATAATATGTCATCCTTCATGAGAGAAGGAGCCTCTTTGGCAGCCATGTTACTGCTCTTGTCTTTAGCCATGTTTCTTAGACGGACAGGGATGGTCCATTTTTGTGCACATGAAAACAGTAGAACCTAAATTGTTTCAGAGTTTTTGTTGGATGTGGTACGAGAACAAGCCTTTTTTTGTCAGCCAGAAGATGCAATTCAGATTTGTCAACTCCAACTGAATTAAACACCTCTCTGGCACTCATTAGAAAATGAAAAACCAAATCGATCATATACTCTAATCTTAACTGCCACCAGCAGGAATCTCAGCAGTTAATGCACAGTGTGACTTGCTGCAGTTGTGGTAATTGTTGATGGTAACATGACACAGATGCATGTGTTAGGGCCCGGTTAAGTTAACAGCACCTACCCAATACCACTCTCTTAGAAAATGAAGGGTGCTGCTTCCCAGCTAGTGTGTGTAGGTTATGTGGGACAACTCAAAATGCAGCTATGTAGAAACATTTCAGCACTAACCTTCTTTTCAGAAACATAAAACATCTTTTTTCTTCACAGATTTTGGAAACTTTGGCCCGTGTTTTGATTTAGAAAAAAACTTATAGAAAACAGAATTCTAACTTTCCATAGCCTCATTTATTCTGAAACAGTGAGGATGAGATACTGGCCGAGTTGGACTATAGGAACAGAAATTTTAATGCCACACCGGGTCTGTTCTCTCTATGTCCTCTTCCAACAACTGACAAGCTCTTCCCAACATTGTCTCCAATGCGGAGAGGTCCTAAGACAGGAAGATAAAAGAGAATGAGTATGAGAGAACTCATATTACAAAATCCATCCACATTCTCATATAAGCCTTATGCCTCTGCAACCCACATATGTTAGGACCCAACCCTTTGGAATGTGAGCAAAATAGTTCTATCAACAGAAGCCATTTCAGAATGCAACAGCCATGCTGATGAAAAGGGAAGTCAACATAACCACAAGTCATACCTGGATCGAGTGAGCCACAAGGACTGTGAATGGGACCGACATTGTAAACATCTCTCAGTGCTTCGTATTTTTGGAAATTGTTTGTCTCAATAGCCCAATCAGTATTTGCCGACCATTTATATATTTGCATCCAGAAGTGTCAGTTGTTGGAAGGGTCTCCCATGTTGAGCCATGACTTATCCCCTTCAGGGTGACATATTACAAACACGGGCCCAAGGGCAAAAAAGCTGTGCACCACATGGAGTTGGTGCACAGTCAGTGCACCCCTTAATGGTACCACTCGGAACAGGGAAGTGATATTCCCAGGCATTCCTCTGCAGGTACGTATCGCCAACCACTGCACTTGCCTGCAGGTGGGTCCCTGACCCCCCTGAAAGAGAGACCAGGTCTGTGCTGAAGTGAAAGGCAGACTGGCCACGTCAAAGAACCAGTCCGTCTTTCACTAATGCGCTGGTCGCCGTTCAGGAGCGTGTTTGTACTTGCATTGTGAATAGAGCATTGAATGTAACAGGGTGCACTGTACGTATGTATATATGCATGTGGTATTTCTATTATGCAAACCTAGCCAAAATGCAGCAGAGCGCTGTACATGGTCAAAGACCAGCATAAAGTCAATGAGTAATTAGAGAGGAAGGTGGGTTATGGAATATTATTGCATTGCGATGTAGTGCTCTTTTGAGAGTTAAATCTTTAACTTTTTCCTATAATTGGAGCAGCATTGGGGCGGTCCTGGTGACTACTGGGATGTTGTTCTAGATGCTGTGTGCATAAATGAAAAAGGCCTCCTTTTTTTTAATACTATTACTTGCGTTGCCCTTGGAAGGTAACAGAAGAACTTATGTGACATTTACAAAGCCAGGCAAATTGATATTTGTTTGGCCTTGAGTCACTGATCACCTGCAAAGTAACACAGCCCAAGCTTACGCTGTCTCAAGTTACTCTGCGTTTGGGAGGCGTTAAATGGGTGGAGCAGGGGCACAGCATGGCGTTATTGTGCATCCACCCATGCATTTTGAGGCAAGCCCATAACTAAAGTCAGTAAACCTGGGTTAGTGCCAAAATGGTGTGCCTACCCGATCTTGGCATAACAAGGAGAAATATCTTTATATCTCGTCATTGCTTCCTCTTTGCATGTGTGCTGCATTTTGCAGTACAGGTACAATTCCTACACAAAAAAATTCTGCCTACAATTCAGGCAACCTTACACCATTGAGCAAAGTTGCCTGCATTGGTGCTAGGCAGCCACAAGTCGTGCTGGTCGTGACTGCTGTGTAATGGATGTGCAGCTGGTTTTGCAGATGGTGTCGCCGGCAAGGGGAGCCAATGGAGTTGGATGAGGGCTATGTGATCACATTTATTCAGGCGTTAGATGAGATGTGCTGTGGTGTGTAGGATGCCCCTAAGCAGTGCCAGTGTGGAATCTGGGAGACCATGGAATAGGGCATTACCACCATCCAGATGCGAGAGTATTAAGCAGCAGTTCTGAAGGCGCTTTCTGGAGAAAATGGTTTGGCTTTCTTTAGAAGAGAGTCTGGTATCAGTCTCTGGCAATGTGTTCCTTGAGTCAGAGCTTGGTGTCCACGGTGAACCCAAGTGACTTGGTAATCGATGAAATTTGGGTTTCGAAGCCTTCAAATTTCATTTCAATTTACATTGCATTTTGTAGGTTTGTACTGTATCTTATTTGTTGTTGGCAAATAACTGGAATTCTGTCGTAGTTGGGTTGAGCTTCAGATAGCTGCTGGACATCCAGTTCTGGATAATAGGCAAGCAATGTTTGAGATGTTGCATGTCTGAAGCAAAAGAACATTTCAAGTAGAGCTATGTATCATCAGCACACTGGTGTATCTTTATGCTGTTATCTGACAGTAGAGCACCAAGCGCCTCCATATAAAAGTTGAAGATAACAGGAGAACATATGGAGCACTGGAAAACTCCACAGGTGATACGGATGCTTTGTGGCCAGGAGGGGCCCATGAAAACAAACTGGTGTTGGTTGGAAACGTAGGGTAGTAACTTGTGAAGTACATTGCTAGTGAATCCCATTCGAGATTTCAGAGTGTGTGTGTGATTTTGGGACAGTCGATTTCGTTAAGGGCAGCTAAGAGGTCCAGCAATATCAGGAAGCCGGGCTCACTGTTCCAGTCTGCGCCCAGCACACCCAGTTAGTGGTGCACCGCACTTCAGGGACAGTACTCCCAATAAGTTATAAATGCCCTAATGGTCGTCGTTAGTAGTTGTTGGGTGAGACCCTGAATGCATTTTTTTCCATTTGAGAGGTTGATCCCTACATATTTTTTTTAATCTAATATGCAGGGTTCTAACATTCAAATGCCAAAAGAGATTTACAATAAAAACCTATGATTCTGTATGTAATATATCCCAACCAGAGGGTGGTTGCAGAGTGCCTGAGAATGCTACCTGTATTGTATTATGTAATAATGAGTGATGGTATGACGGCATCTTCATTTTCTTAATGAGGACTGAGGGAACCAGTTAAAGATATATCTGGCATTCCTTGCTACCCAAACTGCTAATACGTATGAAGGTATCTGAGAGCAGTCAACACCGTCCCTGATCTGCCATTTTTTAAATGTGATGCAAATGTGAGGTAACCAGTAGCGGCCCATGGAGGGAGTGCTGCGGGGCGGTGGGGTGGGGGAGGAGCAGGGTGGGGGTAGTAAACTAAGGAATACGGCCCAACGGAGGTAAGTAAACAAATAAATAAATAAAACAAATTTCATTGCGCGCCCTGCAGTGCCAAATGCGATACAGCGCGTGCAACGAAATTAATTTTATTTATTTATTTGTTTACTTACCTCCGTTGGGCCATAGTCCGTAGTTTACTACCCCCCCACCCTGCTCCTCCCCCGCCCCGCCCCGCCCCACCGCCCCGCAGCACTCCCTCCATGGGTCGCTACCAGGGCGTAACTAATTGAAAGTGAACATATTACAGTGTGAAAATATGCTTCTTTCTTTGGAACTGAAAAGAAGTTAAGGCTATGTGAACCTGGTTGCCATTTTCAATGAATTTTGTCAATTTTTATTGCAATAAAGAAAATTCAATGTTGTTTAATCACAACCATATTGTATGCCCATGTTTTACTTAGGCCTGCACTGTATTTGTGCTTCTGATGTATTCGGCCTCCTTCTACTATTGGCCCTTGCACGTGAGGGTTTACAGTGACTAGCTCAGCATCAGAGAAATGTATATTAGCTGTTTATTTTCAAGATCCTCTCGATCGTTCTCATGAGAAAACCCTGTTCGTGCTGACACTCCTACTGCCTGAGTTTCAGTTTCTGCCACGTGTACCTTTTCCATTGCTTCTTTTTGGACAAACAAATGCATAAAAATTCATGTTCTACAGGAGGGGTTGGCATTATATACTCCATTTCTTAGGAAGGGGAAGCGCTTTCTCTCCAATTGTTTTTCTTTACCGTAGTAAAATGCAGGCGTGCAATCAGTTTTTCTTTTACAGCCAGGACCGAGTTGAGTGCTGGCTCCCAACTAAGGGTGAGTTGTTCTGAGGAGACAGCTTAAATGAATAGATGCTAGTTCTTACAAGAGGACAGTGTGGGTGTGTCAATCTTTCAAAACCAGCTTCTGGTAAGTGGTGTATTTGACTCTTTCAGGTGGAATCTAGTTTGTCCTTCCATCGGAAAAGGTTGAGCTGCTGCTCCTGTGCAGGTTTGTCTCTGATTCTCCCATTCCAAAAGAATCCCTTATTATTGCCTTCCTCTAGCTTGGCTACCCACCCGTCTTAGAACCAGGCTACTGGTGGGCTGGAGCAGCTCTGAAATCCAACCAGTTGTGCTGGGATTTGAATGAATGAAAAGGAAAATGGTTCTGTGAGGAAAGTACATAGCTCTACCGAATCTTAAGTGTCAGCATCAATTGCTACAAACAACACTTAATGATTTGCTGCCCTACCTAGGTCTTCGCTAATAACTGAACTAGTGAACGAGGCCACTATTCAGCTAATTTTGGACACTTGATAATACTATACATGACTCCTCAAATACTGCTAACAAATAGGAGCAGTGGAGCAGAAGTGAACACAGAGGCTTAAGGTTCTTTAGTGGGACTCCATGGCACTTCGCAGAAAGGTTGCACTTCAACAATTTATCTTCTGTGGCCCTCGGCAACATCATCCATGTATAAAGGCAATGTTCTAGAGAAGGCACCACTGGGAAAGAGGCAGTTTTCAGTAAACCTCTGGCCCACCAGTGACTCTAGGTTCGGTCAAGGTTATTCCCCTCCACCGGTCGCCACTGAGCTGCTCTTCTTCAAAGCGCGTTCCACACTTTAGACCCCGACAATGGGCGACCTCGACTTGCTCTGCCAGCCATTTATCACACAAATATAATGATGCAGAGAGATGCAGTTTTTCGTCTGCTGTGGTGGTACTGTGCCATCGTCCTTCCCCTGAGAAAAGAGTAATGCCCTTGTAAACTGCTGCCCGGACACCAAATAACTCCCTGCACAGGGTGAAGGGACAAGCAAAGGCTGCACTGCATCTGTGAGGTCCCTTGTTTCCCAGACCTTCATGGTGCATATACACCATCTATGACACGCAGCATAGGAAAATGCTGCAGAACTTTCACAGTCTAACCCCAACATGCATCACTCAAGCTGCCCTGATAAACCCATGAGCCACTGCCCAAGTGTTTGGGCTTTTCTCTCTGCTGTATAGCAGAATAATATTTTAGAAAAAGTCAGAAATCCCTGACACAGTAGCAATGGGTTTTAACTGCTAGCTATTATATGTGTACTGAGCTACTAAATTTAAAGTCAATTAAAGTGCAGCACACACAGATCATGCATCTATTCAGAAGTCTGAGACCGAAAAGGAGGACTACTGAGTGTTACTGAAAGGTGAAGCTAAAGCTCACAAAGGTGGTCCTATGAAGTGAAGAACACGGCAGGTATGTGGGAGGGATTCAGACATTAGTTGGATGAGAGAAATTAAAGACACTGGGGGATTTTTGCTGATCATTTTCAGATGTTCTATGATAAAAGGTTTGTGAGTGACTGGCCTCTACCCAGAAAAGATGTAGAGTAAAAAGAAATGTCAGATTTGAAGCCGACTGAGGATGAAGTCATTGTAGCATTGCCACAGTTAACAATCACACAAGGCAGCCAGACCGAATGGACTTAGGTAGGTCACATGTTGGCAATGCTCCAAGTGGCTCTCTTATCGCCCCATAACACTCCTCAATATTGAAACTAAACTATTGGTAAACCATCTATTGACAGCTGTCGTGCAAGTCTTTCATCTATACCAGTCTGTTTTTGAGCTGAATATCTTTATTTGTTTATTGAGGATCTCTTTGTAACACTCTCCTAACCAGCATATGGAAACTTCAGAGCACACATAAACTGGAATCAGTGATCGACTCAGAAATATCCCAATATAGTAATGGAGAAAAGCCAATATTAATACTACTAAAGGAATTAACAGATGTTAAGGCCTTTTAGTGTTAAATTGTCCAGAGTCCGCATGTTAAGGTGAAATGGCCTTAGGCCTCTGACCAGTAAACTGGGATACAATCCATATAGTTAGTTACTGGGCAGGTGGGATTATACAAATGCCTTGGAGAAAATGTGTGTCTTCAAGGATTTATTGATTTTAAAGTAGTAATTTTGCAGTCTGAGGTGGCTAGCTGATAAGTTTCGAAGGCAGGTGCCTTGTCGAAGAAAGATGTGGCCATCATATCTTTTATACCTGAATTGATGGGGTGGCAGACTCTTATTAGCAAACCTGAGACTTCGGGATGAATGTTAAGGAACAAAAAGTATGGCGATGCAGTTCAAAGATTGGTTATTTAGTGCCTTGTGCACAAGTCAGAGGGTTTTGAACACTCTCCTTTCTTTCACTGCATGGCATTTGAGACTGTGTATAAGTTGAGCAGCCCAGTTTTGCAGTTTGTTGAGGGATGTAATGATGTGTCCAGCGTAGAGCCCATTACTGTAATCAAAGTGGATTGCCAGCATTGAAGTAAAGGCAAGATCACCTTCGGTTGGCGAAGGTGGAAGAATGCATTTTTACAAACTGCATTTACCAGCTAGGAGACTGAGAGATCACTAACTAAGATCGATCCCAGGTTGGGCGCTTGATTCACCAGACTGGGGGCCAGCAGGGTGCCCATGTCATCAGACTAAGTTATGAAGACTGAAGGGCTGACAAGAACCAAAGAGGAAAATTATTTTTCCCCATTAAGGCCTAGCTAGTTATTCTGCATCCACTGTGAATTTGAGTGCAAGTATCTTGAAGTGGTAGTTTTATGATATATAGATGAATTTTATAATTGTAACCTGGACAAACTATTAATCGATTTCTGGAGGCATCACACTGGAGGAAACGTCTGCTACGTGCTGGGAAGGCCGTCACTGTTCAAAGTTATAATACTGCCAAGATTTCTCTCATATGGTGGAATAAACTGGTATGCCAGATGACATCTTCAAGAAGCTTGATGTGGTTTATGGGCAATTCTCTGGGAAATAATACAATCAAGGTAGCATGAAACAAGTTATGTAGGAGTGTGCATGAGGGTGGAAATTAGCTTCCCTCATTCATATATGGAGATTTCTAACTGGTTATGATTAATGACTCATCATTTACCCCTCAAAGAAAAAAACAATGAAAGCTTTAGGCAACGGACTTTAACGAAAAGCACCTCACAACTGTGCTAGTGTCCTATTAAGAGGATGGTTCGTGCACACTTCTCAGCACCTGTTGCCTTTTGGGGCCCCTGATCACAGATTCCAGAATATTTTACATATAGAGCAGTGCACTTGAACAAAAAGAGCTTATTCACTCCTTTTAAATTTCTTTCAATCCTTTATTTTCAAGTCTACATGAAGTTTCACAAAAAAGCAGCCAATGCTTTTCATTCGGTTCGGCAAATAGCCAAAGGAACTTTTTCAGGGCTGCAAACAAAGTAACATATATAAGACAAACACATAATATAACTTGACTGACGGAGAAAATTAAAGATTATTCAAATGTCATAAATTTGCTCAAGACAACACATTATATGACTCAGACCAACAACGCCATAACATCATTGAATATTACACACATAAATACAACATTGAACAACATTAAAAAACATTCAATCTTAGAAAATCACATACAGATTACAAATTTATCAAAAAGACATTAGCAATAATTTATATCAGTTCTTTTGATACATATGCCATGAATATTTATGTCATTGGGATTATATCCTTAAAAAAGCCAAGCAACAAGCGATTAATGAAAGAACTGAACATCAGTAAGAGAAATGAGAAAACCAAACATGAAAAGGAGATCCTAGTTACGATGGAGAAAGAATATAAGAGGCCAGAAGCCGAAAATCATCCTCACCTCTGTAATTCACACAAACAGACGTAATAGTCTTCAGCATTGATTAGCAAAAATATTTTTATAATTCTCCCAGATTCTATCTTCAGAACAGCATCTATAATAAAAGGTTTTACCATGCCGTTAATAGTGTCATCATGTGCCTGATAGTTGAATATTGAAGTTAGAGAACCTTCGCGTATTTCTGTGTTATAAGACAGATCCCTGTTTTAAATTTAATCTTAAAAATCATAACCAGAATATTATCTTTCAAGAAATTTAAACTTACCAAGTCAACAAATACCAGAAGAACGATAAAAATTAGAAGAATAGGTGCTCTCAGTCCCCAGTGGGATGATCTCCGCCTACCAAAACATGAAAAAACACATAATACCTACCAGAAGCAACAGGAGTATATTCACAATAACTGCAGCATATCTCATTACATCCGCTACACTACCAATTTCTGCAGTCTGCTCAGAAATTTAAATAAGAAAAGAAAGAAAGCCTTTTCATTGCTGTCGTTAATTCTAGATGGACATTGTGTAAGTAATTCAAGAGTGGGGTTCAAACAGCGAAATATTCCAAATACCCCAATGTACCGGCGTTCGGTTATCAAAATTAGATTCAAGTAGTAACTGCCCTGCTAATATATTTTTAGTCAGAAAAACTATCGCACGCAAATGCTAAAGTTTATACACCCTAGCCCACCGACAGGGTTTCAACTCCTAAACACACCAAAACGCCTCACCTTGATGCACGGTCGTTGCCTCCCAGCCAGCACCATCCGCGGGTTGAAAGACTCTGCACCATGTTGTTTCGGGGTTTAAATACCCTAAACAAGTAGCCAAGAGCAGCTACACCTGTGCCTTCTGGCTACTAGAGTGCTCCATCAGTCATGTTCGGGAAACCAGAAATCGCCATTTTGGAGAGGCTAAGTACCTCAAACAACGAAAACGGACTGTGTGGTATACGGCGCCATTTGTAAGTAGTAAAAGAAAGGCGAAAAATAAATAAATAATATCTGCGGCCAATTTGATTATATATTTTATAAATACCAAATTCTGCTAAATATTTCAGACCCAAGCGTCAGAAAAACGTATCTAAAGTTGCCGGAAATAGGAACCCACAATCCATAATCCTCACCGCCATATTTGAAGTGGGCTGTAGTTGTAACAACTCTACCAAGGACCCCGTTTATAAACTACCTAACAAAGCATTGTGTGCATATTTCAAACCCAGGGGTCAGAAATTCTTATCTAGAGTTGCCGATAATAGGAAACGTAACCTGTATTTAGAAATATCGGCTACCTATTCACGACCCAGACACATCTGATGTCGCCGGAAGAAGGAAAGGATATATATAATCCGTAACCAGCACCGCCATATTTAAACTGGGCTGTGGTTGTAAAACAACCCAAAAGTTAATGGTAAAATACTATAAGATACTCCATAAAGTCGCAAAACATTAGGTCGCAAAAAATAGTAATAATCCACCGTTGCATAATTCCATTATATTTTCACGTTGTTACTTAACTACATCACATCTTTATATTCAAATATTAAATCTAGCATATTAACGAATAGACCAGAGGGGTTTAGATAAAAGTTGATAGTCCGTAGCCAACACCACCATATTTAAAAAAGGGGTGTGGTTGTAAAACAACCCAAAAGTTAATGATCCACTGTTACTTAACTCCATCGCATCTTCACATTGTTACTTAACTCCATCGCATCTTCACATTCAAATATTAAATCTAGTATATTAATGAATAGACAGGAGAGGTTTAGATAGAAAATGATAGTATAGAACTGGGTGAAGGAAGATAAAAAATACATACAATGGATAACATGAAGTTCCTGCGAACTTTCAAGAAATTATTACTTTCAAGTAACATATCTTAGAGATTTGCAGCACCATTTCAAAGAGATGCACTGTGATACATTTTTATTTTTAAACTTTGTTTATTGATTATCTCAAAAAACATTAAGTACATGAGAGAATACATGAATGCCAAATTCAGCGAATCGAGCATGATAAAAAAATACACCAGCACAATATTGACAATTTGTAGATGTACATAACCATAGCAATCACAGTTGGGCCACCAGGAGCCGCCTTACTACACCTGGAACATGCAATCAGCACAGAATTTGTACATACCTCCCCAACCCCACCAATCTTAAATGCAATGGCCCAAAAAACATCAAACCAAACATCAGCATGACCCACTGGAGAGGCGTTTTGTCAGCGACCATCTACGATCAGGGGGAGGGCCACAAAAGTGAGGGAACATGGTAAGGAGAAAATTAGTGTGTGTTTCTGGTCTCCACTGGGTGCTCCACAAGATATCTTTTAAGTGAATCCCAAATATCTCGAGGTCTAGACGAGAGTGGGAGTAGCTCGGCATAGGTGCTGGTCTGGTCCTGCCAAAGTATTAGGTCATTAATCCACTCCTTAAACTTGGGTGCGCGACCGCGACCCAAGCGGCAGGCAACCCGTCGCCGGGCAAGAAGAAGAGTAAAGGAGATAAACTTGCGATTTGCCACTGGTATCACCTCTGTGTACCCCAGGATTGCGAGAACAGGGGAAGTGGGGAGTCTCTGGGAGGTCATTATTTCCAGCGTGGTAAGAACCCGCTGCTAGTTTGTGAATACTGCGTAACAGCTCCACGCGAGATGCAAAAAATCAGCATCCTCCATCTTGCATCTGTCGCATCGATCCGTCTCGCGCAGTTTGTATTTATGTAGTTTAATGGGAGTATAATAGATGCAGTGTAAGAATTTGTAGTGTGTAATACGTAGTCTGCTGCTGGAAGACACCTGTTCGGTTAGCCTACAGCAGTACAGCCATTGGTTGACTTGTGACTTCATGGCCAAGTTCAGCAGCCCACTTATCCCGGGATGAGCAAGGTGTGTACGTTACCCCTGTATACAAGCTATGATAGAGTGTAGACACCAGATGGGAGGAGCTGTCAGTATGAAACACGTGGTGCAAGGGAGCAACAGTAGGAAGGGGTATTCTCCTTGACACCCTGTCTCAGGCGAATATAAAGAAAGAGATCCATGGGAGATGGTGGCGTGTCTTAAAATAACTGTTGCGAGGTGCGGAAGTTGCCATTGAGATAAAGGTCCCCCCAACATGTAATATTATGTTTAGCTTTGGCTTTAAGGAAGACCCGTTCCTGCAGTATAGGCATCTTGGAGTGGTACGTAAGCGGGAGTAGCGGAAAATATAGGATGGGAGTTTGCAAGTGACGAGCAATGCGATTCCACACCAGGACTGTGCAGTCAACAGATGTTGGAGATGGTTTTCGTGGTGGGACTACAGTCATTATGGCCCCATTGAGTGGAATAGGATCTGACAGCCAGTGCTCAGTCGCAACATGAGGCGTATATCTAGGAGGATGGAAACAGTAATGGGCATAATGCGCCTGTGCACAAATATAATAGAGTCCTAAGTTAGGCACCTCAAACCCCCCCTGAGAATAGGGCCTCGCAAGTGTGTTCCACTGCAAGCACAGTTGCTTGCCCCCCCCAAACTAATCTTATGAGCTCCGAGCGGAGTGGATGAAATAACGATCTGCCCGGGTCATAAAGTATATTTAAAAATAGGTATAAGAGCTTAGGGAGAATAACCATTTTAATGAGCGAGATCTGTCCCGCCATAGTAAGGGGAAGGGCATTCCACCTTGTAATACTGCTAGTGATATGATCCAACGCGTGCCCATAATTGAGCCTCATCAACTCCTTGCGATTTGTGGTGACATGTATGCCCAAATACTTCACCTCCGTGTCACACCATTCTATTGGGAAATCAGTAGGAAATTGTACCGCAGCTGCTGCTCCAAACCGAACATATTCCCCGAGGATCGGATTGAGATTCTGCTGGGGATTTTTGATGTACAGGGTGACATCATCGGCATAAAGTGAAATAAGGATGGGGCGGAGAAAACAACGCAGGGTTTTTTGCTGATGGTGTTGCCTAATTCTTGCCGCCAGCGGTTCTATAGCATGGGCAAACAAGAGTGGAGACAGGGGACAACCTACCGAGTTCCTCGAGTGAGGCGAAAGGAGGGAGAAGCATGCCCATTAATTAAACCCTTTGCAGTGGGAGAGGCATAAAGCAGACGAATGCCATGCTAAAAAAAAACATAGGGAGCCCCATGTTTTGAAGAATAGTAAAAAGGAAGTCCCACTCAACCGAATCAAAGGCCTTTGTGGCGTCCAAAAAGCAGCCACTAATGCCAACTTGGGGTCCACAGTCTGCAGGACGGAGAAAAGAGTACGGAGGTTATGGGAGGTCATTCTACCGGGGATAAAGCCCACCTGGTCAGGCAGTACCAGCTTCTCCATCAATAAGCAGAGGCGATTGGCTAGGAGATTTGCAAGAATTTTCTCATCTGTATTGATAAGGGAGAGGGGCCTGTAGGAGTCACAGCGATCTGCTGGTTTTCCAGGTTTGAGGAGGGAAACAATAAGTGCCTCATGCATTGAACCAGGGAGAATCTGAGCCTCTTGAGCCTCCATATACACCTCCCGCAACACCGGGATTAATTGTTCAAGATAAGCCTTATAGAAATCAATAGGGAGGCTGTCAGAGCCCGATGCCCTACCTGATTTCATTTGCATGATGGCTTCTCTGAACTTGTCGTCTTCAAAGGGAGCCGCCAAAAATTCCCTTTGATTGTCACGTAACCACCCTAAGGTGATATCCGCTAGAAACGAGGCAAAGTCGGGGGGCTCGGTTCTTTGGAAGCTGCAAAGATTAGTGTAAAATTCAGTGAAGGTATGTAATATTGCAAGGCTGTTCTGTGACGCGTCCCTGAGGCATTTACCACATCACGAATATAGTTGGAAAAGCGGGGTGGACGGATCTCCGCTGCGAGCGCCCTACCGGGCCTTTCTCCCTCTCCATACTGGCGTGCAGTGAAGTATTTACCACGAAAGCGGACCTCACGCTCCGTTGTATCAGTATAGTCTGTGATTTTGTCTCGAAGTGCGGTTTTCTGAGCCCCTGAGGAATCCCGCCACAGATCTGCTTCCAGTAATTTTATTTCCCTTTTGAGGCAACGCAATCTGCGACGAATATCCCTGAGAATTCCAAAGCTTTTTAGCAATGCAAAACCCACGCACCGTTACTTTAAAAGCCTTCCAAAGGGTACTCATATGAGTGAGGGAGCCTTTATTCCGAATGAAGAAATCAGATATCTCTTCCCCAAGCTCCGCCCTAAAGGCAGCGTCCAATAGCGCATCTGGCACTAAACGCCAGATTCGAGGGGATGTTATCAGGCTGGGGGGCACAATCGTCATGCACACCGGGGCATCTTAGTGAGTTCTGGCCATGTGATCAACTGAGGGAATCCAAGGAGCCACACCTCGGGATACTAACCAATAATCGAGGCGCGACTAGGATGCATGTGCTGTAGCGTAATACGTGCCTTTTCTCGCATCGGGTGCACATGGCGCTGGGCATCTATCAGCCCGTGATCAGAAAGCAAGCGTGCTAATGTTTCATGAGTTTTTGTGTAGTGATGAGGGAGAGGATTGGACTGGTCAGCAGCAGGGCATAGAACGGTGTATAAGTGTCCCCCCAAATGATGTGTATGGAGCCCTCTTTAAGAATGTGCCCCCAAGAGTAGTAAAGTAGTCCGGGTCATCAATATTGGGCCTGAAACTACAGACAAGCGTAACTGACTGCGTGCCCAGAGTGCTCCAGAGCATGCAGCTCCTACCAGAAGGGTCGCTGAAGGTGCCGCCCACAATAAAGGGTGTGTTCTTTTTGACTAAAATTAGAGTACCGCAAGAATAAGTAGAATAGGATGAGAATACCCGCTCCACAGAGCATCGGCTACCAAAACGGGGAGGGCGGCGCGGGTCGACATGCGTCTCTTGAAGCATAGCGATATGGATCTGATACCTGTCCAGGTATGCAAGAATTTTCCGGCATTTACGGGGGTTACAAAGTCCTCTGACGTTCCAGGTGAGCAAGTTTAAGTGAAGCTGTTCAGGAGACGCGGTTATCATTCTGGGAGAGGAACGTGATCGCTTGGAGCAGCAAGATGGTGTGCGCTACATGTGTCTACATCAATGTACTCTGGCAGAAAGATCTGGTGAGTCGTACCTAACAGAACAAAAAAAACAGCAACAACATTCCCCCTCTCCCACCCACAACAGCAGCCCAATCGTGCTGTAACATATCGCCCACTGCCCAGGAACTTGCGACATTATAGTCCAGTACAAACATGTCCAAAAAGTATAAAAAGAGGGGGTGCGCCGGTATGCCACGGAATCCTCCGGTCTCTCACAAGCTGCAAGGCAGCTAACCACAGGAGTGGGGATGTAAGAAGAGAGAACAGGAGTGTACTCGGCAGGGATTCAGAACTAGCACTCTAAACATACATGACAGCCATTTACCCAACATGTGGAGAGCACATAAAGAAGGTTTCATTTATCTGCCCATTCTGCGCTAAAGCCAGTCAGGAACTTTGGAGACGAATGAAATAAGCGAACTCACAAAAGCCAGACCCAATATCACCTCAGCGTCCGAATGCCTGGTGATAACTGTCCTGGCAAAGGGCGTGAAGTGCAGAAGAGATACAACAGGAAACGATGACCTCTTTTGGATCAGCCCTCAGCAGGAGATACAGCTCTAGATTCACGGGAGTCAGGGGTGTGTCTCGGCGATCTTCGGTTGATGGATTTAAGGAAGTCCTACGCCTGATGTGGATTGGAGCAAATGATGTGTTTGCCCTGGTAGGATACCTGTAGGCGCGCCGGGTACAGGAGGGCATACTCCACCAGTGCCTTTCGAAGGTTTTGCCTGACAGCCAGGAATTTACACCTCGCTTCCCGTACAGCTACCGTGAAGTCTGGAAAGATTGTAAACTCCAAACCCTCATGTCACAGCGGTTTCTGCTCTCGGGCCAGTCGAAGCGCAGCATCAGGATCCCTGTAGTTAAGGAGGCAAGCCACAATAGGACGGGGTGCCCCACCCGGTGGGGGACGCGGGCCTAGGGAGCGGTGTGCCCGTTCTACAACGAGCTGCAACAAGAAGGCCCCATCACCACACGCTCCCCGCAGAAGGTGCTCCACAAAGTCCTCCATGTGGCCCGTATTGGTGCCTTCCGCAAGGCCCATAATCCAGATGTTATTACGGTGACTGCAAGACTCCAAATCCTCATTCTTTGCTGCAATAACCTTGAGCAGTCTATCTATTTGCGACACTTGAAGCTGTAATTGTGAGGTGGTATCCTCTGTATCTGAGATACGCTGTACCGCTTCTTTGATCTGCTCATCATGTTTGTCAATCTTCTGTATTAAGAAGTCCAGTCGGCTATTCATAGATCAGTAAGACTGTGCTGCATAGCGAGGAGCAATGTTTTGACCTCCACCAAAGGCTCCGGAGACTGCATCTGTACCTGCTCACCACTGGATGGGGCCGAGTCCTCCGGGTTGGAGCACGTGACTGCCCTCTTGGCCTCGAAAATCAACTTGGGCTGGAGGCCGTCCAACTTACCAACTTACCCATGATGGCAAAGACACCACCCCCCCCCCCCCGATCGGGGAGGGTTAGCACCACCGGCGACGCAGGGGGATGATGGAGTAGATGAGAGACGTAAAGTGTAGCCGTGACATCCGAAGGAGTCTGCAAGAGTGCGGAGGAGAGCAGCCCTGAAGAAAATGGGTTGTGGCCTGTCGTGGAAGGACCTGTCCAAGGCCCAGACGGAACAGCACGGAGAGCGGCGTGGACCAGCCCGCTCCGCAGATGTTGACTTTGACCTTGAACTGTGTATGCATGGAGTCAGAGTACAGCCAGCAGGGCGGCACAATGGAGCAACCCTTCCAGAAGAATGAAACTACACAAGCAGGAACGAGTCTACAACACAATAGGGCGGAGGGTAGAGCTCCACAAGCACCGTGCCGCAGGATGGCACCCAATGAGGAAAGCAATAAGGCCTCAAGGAAAACAAATCCCAAAATGGCAGTCGGCAGAAAAGTCCAATCTCCCAGCCGCAGTGATCAGAGGACTCGACTGCTCCTCAGGCTCGCAATCCAAAGCCAGCGCCGCACGTAGGAGCGTTGAGGGCTGTAACACAGGAAGCGCAGGCCAGCAAGATGAATAGGCCCCACAGGCGTCCAGTCAACTCCCAGAGCCCAAGTCAGCGATTCCCGTCAAAATGCAGCCGGCAGCGCCAGGTAATGGCTGTCACCCTTGCCGATGGCCAGCTATGCTCAGAAAGGTGGCCGCCACCACCGCAGCCGCGCAGGAGTAAGGCAGCACTCCCCCGACTCACCGGCCTGCTCAGATATAGCGGTGACGCCTCCCCGGGCCATCAACCCGACACCGGGGGGATCCAGAGGAACAGGAACTCGGTCAGCTGCTGTGCACACCACCTCCGACGCGGCCGACCGAAAGTCAGCACAGGCACTTCAGGCAAGGACTGGGGGCAGCTCTCCACTGAATCCACAGATCGCAGGCAACACTTCAGGTGAAAAGAAAGGCAGCCAGTCACACCGCCCGCAGTTCACGGACAGCACCGCAGACGGTGGCAGGGGGGCAGCCCGTCAGCAGGAGGCGGGCAGGAGCTGCGGGAAAACGGTGAACAGAGTGATCACAGCACAAGAGGGAAAAGCGGCAGCCCTGTTTAAGCAACGTTGGTGAGGTTTAGAGCAGGATAAATGGAATATTATGCTGCCGAGTGTCCAGAGCCTCACTGGCGTGCGGCCATATTGGTCGTGCGTCACCTAATGCCCCCGATGCACTGTGATACATTATTTCAAATTTCACTCACAATGTCTCATAAACAGGACAAAGAACATATCATATACAGGAGATTCAATGATTGCATCATAAATATCATGGGGATGGAATTTTATTTGCTAGCAAGACATCAGGTGTCATCAAATATTACAAACCAATAGAGTTTTTCAAGCCTACAAAAACAGATTAAATAATACAGATTTAGTTTAAAAAATAATGAAATTGGTGCTGCAAATCTCTAAGATATGTTACTTGAAAGTAATAATTTCTTGAAAGTTCGCAGGAACTTCATGTTATCTATTATATGTATTTTTTATCTTCCTTCACCGAGTTCTATACTATCATTTTCTATCTAAACCCTTCCTGTCTATTCATTAATATACTAGATTAAATATTTGAATGTGAAGATGCGATGGAGTGAAGTAACAATGTGAAGATGCGATGGAGTTAAGTAACGGTAGATCATTACTATTTTTTGTGACTTAATGTTGTGCGACTTTATGGAGTATCTTATGGTATTTAACCATTAACTTTTGGGTTGTTTTACAACCACAGCTCAGTTTAAATATGGCGGTGCTGGTTACGGATTATATATATCCTTTCCTACTTCCAGCGACATCAGATGCGTCTGGGTCATGAATAGGTAGCCGATATTTCTAAATACAGGTTCCGTTTCCTATTATCAGCAACTCTAGATAAGAATTTTTGACCCCTGGGTTTGAAATATGCACCCAATGCTATGTTAGGTAGTTTATAAAAGGGGTCCTTGGTAGAGTTGTTACAACTACAGCCCACTTCAAATATGGCGGTGGGGATTACGGATTGTGGGTTCCTTTTTCCGGCAACTTTAGATACGTTTTTTTTACGCTTTTGTCTGAAATATTTAGCAGAATTTGGTATTTATAAAATATATAATCAAATTGCCCACCGATAATATTTCTTTATTTTTCGCCTTTCTTTTACCACTTACAAATGGCGCCGTATACGACACAGTCCGTTTTCGTTGTTTGAGGTACTTAGTCTCTCCAAAATGGTGATTTCCGGTTTCCCGAACATGACTGATGGAGCGCTCTAGTAGCCAGAAGGCACAGGTGTAGCTGCTCTTGGCTACTTGTTTAGGGTATTTAAACCCTGAAACAACATGGTGCTGAGTCTTTCAACCCGCGGATGGTGCTGGCTGGGAGGCAACAACCGCGTATCAAGGTGAGGCGTTTTGGTGTGTTTAGCAGTTGAAACCCTGTCGGTGGGTTTGTGTGTTTAAACTTTTGCATTTGCGTGCGATAGCTTTTCTAACTAAAAATATATTAGCAGGGCAGTTACTACTTGAAGCTAATTTTGATAACCGAACGCCGGTACATTGGGGTTATTTGGAGTATTTTGCTGTTTGAATCCCACTCTCGAATTACTTACACCATGTCCATCTAGAATTAACGACTCCAGTGAAAAGGCTTTCTTTCTTTTCTTATTTAAATTTCTGAGCAGATTGCAGAAATCGGTAGTGTAGTGGATGCAATGAGATATGCTGCAATTATTGTGAATATTCTCCTGTTGCTTCTAGTAGGTATTATGTGTTTTTTTGGTAGGCGGAGATCATCCCACTGGGGATTGAGAGCACCTATTCTTCTGATTTTTATCGTTCTACGGGTATTTTTTTAGTTGACTTGGTAAGTTTACATTTCTTGAAAGATAATATTCTGGTTATGATTTTGAAGATTAAATTTAAAACAGGGATCTGTCTTATAATACAGAAATACGTGAAGGTTCTATAACTTCAATATTCAACTATTAGGCACATGATGACACTATTAACGGCATGGTAAAACCTTTTATTATAGATGCTGTTCTGAAGATAGCATCTGGGCGAATTATAAAAATATTTTTGCTAATCATTGCTAAAGACTATTACGTCTGTTTGTGTGAATTACAGAGGTGAGTATGATTTTCCGCCTCTGGCCTCTTATATTCTTTCTCCATCGTAACTAGCATCTCCTCTTCCTGTTTGGTTTTCTCCTTTCTCTTACTGATGTTCAGTTCTTTCATTAATCGCTTGTTTCTTGGCTTTTTTAAGGATATAATCCAAATGATATAAATATTCATGGCATATGTATCAAAAGAACTTATATAAATTATTGCTAATGTATTTTTAATCTGTATGTGATTTTCTAAGATTGAATGTTTTTTAATGTTGTTCAATGTTGTATTTATGTGTGTAATATTCAATGATGTTATGGTGTTGTTGGTCTGAGTCATATAATGTGTTGTCTTGAGCATATTTATGACATTTGAATAATCTTTAATTTTGTCCTTCAGTTAAGTTATATTATGTGTTTGTCTTATATATGTCTTATGTTGCTTTGTTTGCAGCTCTGAAGAAGTTCTTTTGGCTATCTACCGAACCGAATGAAACGCGTTGGCTGCTTTTTTGTGAAACTTCGTGTAAACTTGAAGATAAAGGATTGAAAGAAATTTAAAAGGAGTGAATAAGCTCTTTTTGTTCAAGTGCACTGCTCTATTTTTCTTGAGAACTGAACCAGTACATCCTGGTGGACAAGGGTTATATACATGCACTATATCGCGGAAAGATGCCAACCAAACTTCCTAGTCCTGCTGTGGCTACAACTGCATCATGACGCATAGCCACACTCATGGTGGGATGAAAAGAAACAGCGACCAGGGAAACTTGGCTCTAGAAGATGTTGGATTTGAAGAACTAAGAGAGATTAAAAAGCTGATATTTGAGAAGGCTGCCTAAACTTGGAGGTTTATATGGACTGTGAACATGAAAACCTTTAAAAGATTTACATTTAGGTAATGAACATGATTTGTGTAGCACACAACTCTTTAGATATATTTAGAGATTCACCATACCCCCTTAAAAATATCAATGTTTCTAGGAAAACAAATCAATGTTTCTAGTGAACTCCCACAGCCTTCAATGAATAAGGATTGTCTCCTGTCTAAAAAAGAGTATCTTACTGAAATACAGAATGCTAATGAACAACTCGCCCGATACTTTGACAAATAAGGCAGGAGAGAGACCAGGGAACACTGAAAAATTCTGGTTTGGAAGAGTCCTTGAAATATTTTAGAAACTTTCAAATAGAGTCCTTATTTTACAAATGTGTGACCATCATTGTAGTTTGAACTACTCATGGTGAAGGTGAATAGTATTAGTACAATATTTTTGTATCCCTAGTTCATAAGCTTCAAAGAGTCTTAGTGACACTTCTGATTATCCATATAATGTTGTAAGCCTTATTCCTAACTTCAGGGACTAAGACATTAATCAAACTCTGAAATTAGATTTGTAGGTATTGGTGGCCATAACTAAGGGAAACCATAAACAGTACTATTTAGATGGAGCCCGCCGTCTGGTTGTAAAATCATATTTTGGGCTTATCAAGAACATACAGCGGCTTGGTGCTCGTACACTTCATACCATTGGTTGGCTTTCTTATGACTCATGTGCCTGCTTCTTATTCGTGTCCCAGCTTGTCCCTCTTTTGTTTGCTGCTCTCATGGTGCATTGCCTCTTTACCATCCTATTTGATTGGCTGGCTTCTACTGCATGCATTTCAAGCACTACTGTTGTCTTTTGGGTGAAGCACCCCACGAGACTGGCTGTCTCCTTCATTCACGTCTCTCCACCTGCACTCTATGATGCTCTCTGTCGCCAATGAGCTCCTCCCTGTTCCCTTCATGTTACGCTCACCCTGTTTCATTCTTGCCAGTGTGATACTCCCCTGACCGCTTCTTGTTGCTCTCTCACCCGGCGCCTCTCCACCACACACCTGTCCTCCTAGTTGCTTGCCCCAACCCTTCTTGTCTCTGGCTCATTGCTGCAACCATGTGTTGCTTCCCCAAAATCGTGACCTCCTTCTCTCTCACCCGTTGCTACTCCTCCACCCAACTTATTGCTTCTGTCCCACCCATGTCCGTCCCCTCCGGCCCTCGGTGTTGCTCCCCCTACCTGTGCACTCTGTGCTGCTCCTCCTCCTCCCCCACCTGCGCCCTCTGTGGTGCTCTTCCCCAGCCCATGCTTAAAAAAACAAGCTTTTGTCCTACTTATTTTTTTTATTTACTGATCTAGCTTTGTAAATAAAAATTGCTTAGGTTTTTTTGTAGGTGTTAACACATAAAAAATTATGCAACCACTTGACGCCTTTTTCTTACTTTGTTTTCTTTAGCCATATTGCACAGCATCAGTAATTCTGTACAGCATGGCTTAAAAACAGTGGCAAAGCTAAAAGTTCCCAAAGGCGAAACCTATTGGCTTTTCTAATGCTTGCTTTGAGAAAGATATTCAAGGAGCAGGGTATTAAGGAAAACTGTTCTTTTGAAGCTGAAGACTGGCAGCTTGAAGCAGAGCATTAGGCCTTCTTCACATAAGACAAAATTGGCAATTATATTCTCTTTCACAGCACAGATTAAAAAGCTTGCCCAAATATTCCAAATGATGTTATTTATTTTGTAGCACTAATAGTCATGCCCAAACAAAAAAAATATGTGTAGAGTTCCAAAATGAGTTGGAAGAAAGTTCCACTTAGAGGTCACAACTTTCATAAAAAACCTAGATAAAATGTATTGCTTAAAAGAACAAGTTACTTATTTCGGTAAAGCTCTTTATGGCGGATACTCCATCTAAGTACAGATTCCTCAACTTTAAAAAATCCCTAGCTGCCAGACTAGATCAGGAAGATTTTTCAACATAGCCCCTCCACTCCACCCCAGAAGCGAAGACTGGAGACACACATAGGCACCACCCAAGTGCAAACAAGTTACTTACCTTTGGTTACACTCTTTTGGGTAGAGACTCTATCCAGCCACAGAATCCCAAACTTTTGAATATTTCCCAGGCGTCTAGAAACTTTTTAGAAATGCTTCTGTGCACCATTAAGTTGTGCCTAACGGCTCTGCACTGAAGCTGTTCTGCGTCCGTAAGTGACATGCAGGGCCTATATAGGTGCCACTTCCAGCGCTGATGTCAGTTGGATTCCCCAAGACCTGGAGCTCCAAAAGAAAATTGGTAGATAGTGTGAAGATTCCTAGACTTGGAATCTTTTCATGGGTAGCGTCAAACCACAGAACAGGGAAGATGGAAGAGTCTGGTGAGGAATCTGCAGCTAGACACAGTCTCTACCAGAAAGAGCATTACCAAAACCAAGAAACTTGTTCTTCTGATAGAGACTTCCAGTCGCAGATCCCTCACTTTTTGAATAGATACAAGAGCAGTACTCAAGGGGGAGGAGGGCAGTGAATGGACTCAAACCAGAAAGTCCTGCACCAGACTGGCAAAGTGCCCTTCACGTGGACTTGGCTATCCAGAAATAGTGCTTCATGAATGTATGGAAGGACACCCACGTAGCTGCCAAGCAGATGTCTAGAAAAGACAGGGACTCCGCAAGCTAATGCAGTTGTAGCAGCTTTGGCTCTGGTGGAATAGGTACACAGTCCGACTGAAGGCTGCTTCTTCACCGTGCGTAGCAGATCTTAATGCAAAGCGTGATCCAAGACGAGATGGTTATGCTTCTGCACTGACTTGCCTTTTTTTGTTCGGCGAACCTCACAAAGAGCTGATCGTCCACCCCGTGATCTGTGGTGGGATCAATGTAGAAGTTGAGCTCTCTCTTAGGGTCCAGTTGATGGAGCTTCTCTTCCTCCTTCGAGGGGTTGGGTGGAGTATAGAATGCCAGAAGAGTTATGTTTTGGCTGACGTGGAACACTGTCACAATTTACGGCAGAAAGGATGCCCTAGTACGCACAACCAGCTTGATGGAGAAGAGGTTGGTGTACGGTGCATGAACACACAAAGCCTGAAGCTCACTCACACGCTGTACTGAAGAGATGGCAACCAGGAGCACAGTTTTGATGGTGTAAAGCCGTAAAGGACAACTGTCAGCTTGAATGTAGCACAGATATATAAGACAGGATTAAGGTCCCATTGGGGTATCACAAACGGAGACAGGAGAACATACGTTGCAGCCGTTTTAAAAACGGCATCACAATAGGTGATTTATATAAAGAGGGCTGATCAGGCAACCGGAAGACAGCTAGGAGGGCCGAAAGATAACCTTTAACTGTACTCAGAGCAAGGTCTTGCCAGGCAAGAAACAGGACAAATAAGCCAGGAGGGGGTTAATTGTGTGAATGCTGCATCAAACCACAAATTTGTGGCAACAATCGTTGAGGGATACCTGGCTTCCAAGATGTCATCAACCACCTCCAGAGGAAGGTCGAAGGTGTTCAGCTGTCATTGCTCAATCTAAACGCATGAAGGTGGAGTTTGCACAAGCTAGGGTGTAGAATCCAACCGTTCTGCTATGACAGTAGTTCCTCCAGAGGGGGAGTCTGATCGAAGGGCAGATGATCAAGCCCAGGAGTTCTAGATTGCATACTTTCCATGCCTGTCGAGGGCCACTAGGATGACTTGGGCCAGGTCTGTCCTGATCTTCTTGAGAACTCGGGGCAGGAGAAGTATCGGCAGAAAGGCATCAAGAGTCCGGAGTTCCCACCTGAGATGGAATGCATCTCAGAGCGAGAGAGGCTTGCCAACTCGCAGAAGTACTGCCATTGTGTGTTCTCTGTGGTGGCAAACAGAGCAAGACAAGGTTCTCCTCAATCAGAGAGAGGCATTGCACCACCTCCACACGTAGCTGCCACTCATGATCCCCTGGGTGTTGACTGATGAGCTCCTCCGCTTTGGCATTCAACAACCCTGCCAGATAGTTCACCACTATCAGTTCCAGAGGCAAAAGGCTATTTGGCACAGGGTCCGTGACCTCACCCCGCCCTGATTGCTACTGTACCACATGGCAGTGGTGTTGTCCATGATTACCTATACCAGCCTCCCCCTTATGGATGGCAGGAAGGCTTCCAGTGCTAAGCAGATGGCTCCTAGCTACAAAAGGTTGATATGGAGCCGGTATTCCGCTGCAGACTTGAGGCCTCTGATCTCCACATCTCCCAGATGGCTGTCCCAACCCAGAATCAATGCATCAGGCATCACACGCTGCTCTGGGTGGAGAAAGGTGAGGGGTCTGCCACTGACCCAATCACAGTCCAGCAGCCACCACTGCAAATCTTTCACAGTCTCTTCCAAAATCGGGCTTGTCTGTGAAGGATTCAGGTGTGACTTCAACTTCAAAATGACGACTGCCTGGGGTGAGCCTGTCTTTAACAGCTAGTCATCAATTTAAGGGACGACTGGCACCCCCGACCTCTGAAGGTGCGCTGCTACCATGGCTATCACTTTCGTGAATAACCGAGGGACGCTGGTGAGACCACAGGGGAGCACAGATAAACTGAAAATGCTCCTCTCCCACCACAAACTGAGGTAGCGCTGATGGGCCGGCAAGAGAGAAATATGAAAATAGGAGTCCAGCAGGTCCAACTCCACTATCCTGTCTCCAGGGTAAAAGGCAGACAAGACCTGGGCTAGGGTGAGCATTTTAAATGTCTCTCTTTAAAACATTTATGGGCTGAGTCAGCGGATTATAGCCATGCATGCCGGTGAATGGGGACACTACTGCCTATGTCATGCCCAACAGAGTCAGTGATGTCGAAGCCACAATGAATCGTAAACTTGGCCACATCACAACCATACTGGATGGCCTGTGAGAGAAGAGGGCGAAGGTCTTCTGGAACACCAGGGAGAACTTGTGCCACAGAGTTCCAAAGGGTGTAAGTATAACCGCCGAGTAAACAGGAGGCATTGATTGGCCGCAGAGCCAAACTGCCGGAGGAGAGCAAGCGATTTCCAAAATTCCCCACTCTTAGATTCCATATCAGGAGGAGTGTTAGGGAAATTGTTAGGGTTGGTCTGTCTAGTGGAAACCTGCACCACAAGACTGTCTGGAGAGGGGTGCTGAGATTGAAAAGTCAGGTTGTGGAGCCTAGCAATTTGCCGGTTAACTGGAGGGCCGGTACAGGATTTAGTCCAAGTCCCTAGAAGGGTATCTGTCAAGCCTGATTCAAAGGGAGGAGAGGCTCAGAAACAGACTGGTCGAGCTGCAGGACTTCGGTCAGGATGTTCGTTTTGAACTCATACTGGGAAGGTGCAGATCAAGGACTTCGGCCGCCATACACATGACCATGGCTTAAGAGGCAGATTCTTCAGTGGTTGGGTCAGGAGGCAAAAAGAGGGCAGTTTCCGGGGAGGCTTGTGAGTCTTCATACCAATTATCACAGGCAAAGGGCCGAGTGAACTCATCCCTCTGGCCATAGTCATTATCAGAGTCAGTATCAAAGAGGGAATGCAATGAATGTTGTTTGCCTTGAGGTAAGGAGAAACCTCAGTCGCATTCAGTTTCGATATCGGTCAAAGTCATACCAGTGTCAAGTCAGCATCAGAGAGGACAACAGGGGAACCCTTTTCGGGTGGTGTAGTTGGCATTGGCCTATCTGAGCCTGGTGTGGTCGTGGGGGCCAGAGGCTGTGTTGGTGCTAGAGGACTGAAGTGGCTCAGGGGGTCCAGGTTCCGCCAAGGGTGAACCTGCCGGTGGTAATCCAGGTGGGAGGCTTCTTATGGTTCTGTGAGGCCCAAAGGCTTGCAAGAGGGAGTCAGTAGAGGTGCAAAGAGACAGAGTATAGCTGTGCCGGCATCAGCTGCAGAATTGGCTCCGAAGTCAATTGAATCTGGGAGCGGCACCGGGGCAACTAGCGCCACCCACGAGCTTCTTCAGGTGAGTGGGAAAGGCAAGAAGCGAAACTCGGCTTTGACTTCTTAAGTTTTCTGTGCTTACCTGAGGACTTGAAGCACAACATAAACCGGCCATGAGAAAAGCTCAATCGACGCTGGGAATTGGAGGAGGACCGGACCTTTGACTTCGAGTGGTTCGCCACTGCATCTTCTTGTGCTTGGTGACATTAGGTTTCGCCTTGCGCTCCCTAATGGCCTTCGGGTTCATAGTTGCACGGTCTACGCAGGTCTTGGAGCCGTGGTCTGACCCCAAACACCATAGGCAAATCTGATGAGGATCTGCCACAGACATCTGCTTGCAACAGTCCTTGCAGGATTTAAACCCTGTCATATTAGGGGTGAAATCTCTTGCACACTGTAGAAATTTGTGAAGAAATTCACAAAAAGAGGTCTCTGAGAGATGAGAGAAACTCCGGATTCATGTCTAGAGGCAGGGAAAAAAGGAACTGATGTCAGCGCATGGGAGTGGTGCATATATAGGCCATGCACGTCATTTCCGGAGTGGAACAGCGTCAGTGCAGCAGCAAGGCAACAGCTTCCGGTGCCCAGAAGCACTGCTGAAAAGTTTCCAGATCCAGTCTGACGCTTGGGGAATATTCAAAAGGTGAGGATCTGGTGCTATAAATCTCTATCAGAAGTCAGTTTGTTTTTTCAGGACACCATCTGCGCTGTCGGGAGTCCAAAAACTGATTGTTCATGCCAGTGTGCAGATCTCTACTTTGGGATCTTTTTAGCTGAAAAAGCGTTCATTCCATAGAGCAGGTAATGGAAGAGGGGGGGGGGGTGCTATCTGTGCGGACCTGACCAGCATCCTCTTGAGGAACAGCAGGAAGGCTTTCAACGCCAAGGGAATGGCCCATAACTCCAGCAGGATGGTATGAAGACAAGTGTCTGCCTGAGACCAGAGTTCTTTGATCTCCAACTCTCCCAGATGAACTACCCCAAAAGAGCAGTCATACGTGTTTCACTACTGTCAGCTGTGGGTGGGGTAGGAAGAAGGGTCTGCCAATTGTGATTGAGCGGGCATCAATGACGATCTTTTGCAGCATCCTCCGAAACCTGGATGGAGTAAGGCAGGTTTCCCTGGTGCTAAGCCAACTGAGACTTTGGATTCCACTGCAGAGCCATCATATGCCACCTTGCAGCAAGCAGCATAAAGGAGGCCAGTAGGCCAAGAAGCCTCCAAGTCATCTTCACTGAAACCCAGGACTGAGGCTGACACATCTGGATCATATCCTAAATACCCTTGACTCCTTCTGGAGTGAAGGCCTGAAAGTGCACCATATCCAGGAAGGCTCTGAGGAGACGGAGACTCTGCCAAGGATTCAGGTGTGACAGCATGTTTATAGTGACCTAAAAAATGTGAGGAGGTTCGCCGTCGTCAGTAGGTGGTCCACGGCTGACTGTGCCATGCCTGCCTTCAACAGCCGGTCATCGATATAGGCGAAGGCTAGAACACCCGACCTCTGAAGGAATTCCGCGACCACCACTATTCCATTCATGAACACCCGAGGGGCACTGGTGAGGCCAAAGGGGAGCACGGCAAACTAAAAAATCCTCTTGACCCACATTTGAACTGCAGGTAGCGCCTGTGGGCCTGCAGGATGGAGATATGAAAACAGGTTCCCTGCAGGTCCAATATCACCATCCAGTCTCCTGGATCCAGCACAGCTTCAGCCAAGGTCATGATGAACCTGCAGTGTCAATCCAGCCTGAACCAGCATGGATTGTGGTGCCAGTTGTGGAGTTGGAGCTGTACTTGAAGCAGGTACGGGAGGCCCAGTCAGCGCCATAAATGGTCCATCCACTGGTAACCCTACTGGAGACCTCTGCAGATCTGTGGGGCCCAAAGGCACGTAGGGTGCCTGGAGATGCAGCGCATAACATCCTTAAATGCCTCAATCTGGTTTGGTGTCACTACAGGACCCAGAAATTTGGGGTGCAATGAAATCAACTGTGGAATTTGATCTTCAGTAGAGGACTGGAAGCGAGACAGTGGGGCACCTTAATATCCTTGCAACTTCTGCTTAGCAAGAGGGGTACAAGGCCTGCTTGGACTTCTTGTGTTTCTTTTGGGATTTCAAAATACCTGAAGACTTGGATTACAATGATGACCTAACATGAAACCAGCCCTGAGAGTGGGAACAACTCTGTGTCCTTGACTTTGAGCAGAAGAGGCCTTTTCACTGCTTCCTTCGGTGCTTGGCGACGTACAGCTTGGCTTTGCAGTCGCAGATAGTCTTTGGATGCATCAATGTACACTCCTCGCACGACTTGGATTTGTGGTCTGACCCCAAACACTAGAGACACACCACTGTGGTGTCAAAGTTCCTACAAGGATTCAACTCTGTAGTTTTAGGAGGGGACATATTACATTGCACAGCAGAAAGTGAGGAGCTATCTCTGGATCTACGTTTGAAGTCGCAGAAAGATAGGAACTGAAAACAGGCCGCTTGGGTGGTGCCAATATGAGACTCCAGTCATCACTTTGAGGGTGTTGGGGAGTTGGCACGGAGCCCCATGATGCCATCTACTGGTATATAGGAGCTATACTGAAAAATCTTCCAGTTTGATGCATAAGGACATTCTAAAGGTGAGGAATCTGCGGTTAAAAGTACCCATCAGAAGTCACTCTATGGTTGTACATTCCGAAATTCAGCACTTCTATTACACTGAAACGACCTATTGCTAGTGTGGCACCCACCCTTTACTCTCCTACAAAGAACCCAACAGTCTCTCATCTGTTTTAAGACACTATTCACAGGGGCATAGCGTTGGGGGTGGGTCTGGGGGGATATTTGGGATGTTACATCCACCAACCCCTCCAAAAATGTATCCACTAATAAATAGTTGGGTGCAGATGCTTTCAGTCAGCTATGGCCAGGTGTCTGCAGGATTTCACCTGGGATTTTTGCATATGCATACAGACGAAAGTGCACACACACACTCGCTCGAAAATCTTGAAACGTGGGCTATTTTAGAAAATGAGTTTTAAGTGATCCTAACAATCCCCACTCCCCTCCCTTTCCACTGCCCCTTAAGCCCCCCACATGCCATGCTTCTCATATAATTTATTTTAACATGATATGCTGGTTGTAAAATCTGAAGCCCCCAACCCCCAATCTTACTGTCCAACCTAAGCCCCTGACTACTCACCTTCAACATATCCAATCCAGAACTCATACACTGGGACCGGTGTTTAGAACCTCTTACCTCTCCTCTGGAAATTGCTGAAAACTTAATAACTCTGCTTTGTCTGAACTACCTATGAACTTATAAGGCTGCCTATTTTCTTTCTTTTTTCCAAATGTTTTTCTACAGTGTCTGTATTTCAAATATGACAAAACTAACCTTCTTAAGAATTGTATGTTGTAACATTGGCTTTTTTTCTAACATATGTAATGCTGCAGTTCATCCAAAATTGCATGCTGGCATTTAGCATTGTTCTATGTAAAGCATAGTAATATAATTAGGTGCAAAACGGCATTCCAAAAATGCTATATAAATGAATAAATAGTATTTAACCAAGAGGAAAGCGTATGCCAAGTGTTATTAAATTACCCACTGGGCGTAGTTTAGGTTTTTCTCACTCCAAAGTTAAAAGTTTCTGGTTTTTTGTCAGTTATCACGTTTGACTGCAATGATTGCAGAGAATGGAAAAATAAAAGATATGTATATAAGGTTAGTGCAGGTGTACAAGAGGAAACAGTCAGTGACAAAGCCAGAAATGCAGTAATGTATATGCTGGCAGAGTAAGAGCTAAGATATGGCACTGGGTGAAGGTCTTGGGCACCTAATGGCCCTTGACATTTAGGTATGGCTCTTGGTGTTTCCCTCTTACTCGTGTATGCTTTCTGGAAGAATTTAAGGCCTTGAAGATGTTTGATAATGTTGACTCCTCTCCAATCACCTGAATGATTACAGGATTAATTTTTGCACCATTGCAACCAGATAACTTTGTTTTGGCAAAAAAAAAAAATAGAATTCACCCTAGGTTACAGAAAGAATATGGTTTTCAAAAAGTAGTCTACTGGCCACTTGGGATTACCTTTTAACACACACATGCTCATGATTTCAGGCCCACATTCTTCATCAGTAGCTTTGAGCATAAGAAATACTGAACTATCCAAGTTAGTGTAAAAGCCCCTCCCTGCAAGCCCATGTGCCATGTTTAGTGTCCACTGGAAGTTGAGAACACAGGATAATTGAGCAGGGGTATGGGGCCAGCATATCCTAATTAAAAATCATCTGGCAGAAATACTGTGTCCTGACTGTTTCTCAAAATATTTTAGTCAGACAATATTTTTACTAACAATATTCTGCCATGAGCAGGTAAAATTCACTTGTTCTGCATCAGTACTTAATGAGTGTTTATCTTTGCACAAATCAGTCTCACGTGGGTCGTATGACCTTCCTACACAAAACAGCCACGAGGGAAGAGGGTCTGCGGTATGGAAGTGGACTTAAAAACTATTTTCACATTGAAACCAGCAGAAATGGCAACGAGTGATAGAGTCAAAAGTTGAAAATATGTTTTTACAATGTGATGATTTTTTTTTCAAACGCAAGCATGGCCGCGAGGAAGAGAAGAGGGAAAAAAAGGAAATAAGAATTAAACAGCGCACATCTACATTTCCACCATAGGTGGTGAGGCACGGCTGTGTGATCACAGGGTGAATGCTGCACAAGACCAGTAGAGAAGGGTTACACAGGTGCTCTCTGCAGCACAAGGAATAAGCAGCTGAAAGCAGGATCCGTTTCCTCTACTCACCACAAGGGAATCCTAAAAGAAGCTCGATGACAAGCTAGTATTGGCATTTGCAGAGCCAGTTCCTGTCCCCTCGTGAGCACCTGGAGCACTGAGCAGGCCGTGTCCGATTTGGGGCGAGCAGGAGCATGTGACAGTTCACCCAGTCTAGTGTCCAGGAAGAAAGAGCTTGCATGACAGCTTCCCTTGACTGATTTTCTACAGCCCAGAGCTTACATACATTGCTGAAGAGTTAGCTAGACAGAGTAAGATACCTTTTTATGACAATATGCATCTCTTGGACGATGAGCTTTCTGTTTAATCTAGTGGTATCTTTTGATAGAGATATTGTAATCAGTTAACATCATTTTGGCTACATACCTGCGGATCCTCAAAGACGAGTAATCTGAGCGTGTGTTTGACAGTCTTCCTAAAGACACAGGGGTCTTCATTGTTTAAAAGTCCACTGTTGATAGAGCGTCATGTTATTCTGAAATTTGTAGGGGTGCATTATATTCACCGTTAGTCAGCACCCGCATATTAATCAAAGTAGACTAAGAAGTGCCATAGAAATGTATTGCAGTAATCGTTTATTATAGAGGTGATTAGAAATGTAATAATGCTTCTCGTGAAGAGTAACGTTGCAGATTATCGTGAATGTATTTAGTAAATGTATAATGATTAGTTTATGAAATGCAATGTGTTAGGTTAAACGTGTGCCATGTTAGTTAAACGTGTAGGTTGCTTATTCATGTACATGAGGATAATGAACTAATGCTTAGAGTGTGATTTAGTAGTGTGTTTAATGATGTAAAGGCCTGATCGCATATACGTTTAAAAGAGAAAGGCCTGTTTGTTTTCTTACGATAGCTAACATCGTAGGCCGAAAATGATTTCCCTTGGTAAAGGATTTGGGCTGCAGGGAGATGTAAAATCCTAGAGAAGTGAAATGTTTTTCGTTCCCATGTTTCTGTTGCAGGTGCAAGGACATTTAGCTTGTTAGTGAGACTAGGTCTTTGTTTTAGGAGTTAGGATGCTGCGAGAAGTCAACAGGGGAGTACGATGGAATGCGGGGATGATACTTTCAGCGGAGAAGGTGCCTGGGACCCAAGGTCAAGTTAACCGTCATTGGACGCCATACAAGTTTGTAGGAAAAGTACTGGAAGAAGACCTGGCTGAAGAGGTGTGCTGAGGGCGTGTTCTACTTTTTGGGGGTTTTGTATTAGGGGCAGTGCCCCGTGGGTTGAGCAGTTGAGGTTTAGACGGAAAGCTAGAAAGAGCATCTTAGATCGAGCTCTGACTAAGTGAATGTACTTCTTAGGAAGCCTTCACTCCTGACACCTTTAATCTCTTGCCTGGGAAGGGAAATGTTAAGTAGGGATGTCACCTTAGAGTTAGAGTAGGGATAGACTAACGTTTCCCTTTTTAGACTAATGATTCCTAATTTGGATATTGGCTTAACCATTGCTTTCTTAATGATCTTGGAGTCAGTGATTCTTTTTGTTTTGAGTCGGATGAGAATCCTACGTAGGCTTGCATTTGTATTAGTGCTCATTGTATTAAGGTGTCTGTATGTTCAGTTATTTCTGGTTGTAATAAAATCTTATAAATTTTAGATTCAGAGTCAGTGGTCCTTTTCAAATGAAATCTAATTTCGGTGATTATGTTTTGATAATTATATTTCCTCCCCTCTATGCTATTTAGCAGATAAAAAGATCCTGGCGACTTGAGAAGATTCTTGGAGATAATCAGCTAGGCAAGAATCCGGTCACATCACTGGGATCAAAGCAGACTCCCTGTAACAGAAAAATAAGGGTATGGTTGAATTTCCATGGCTCAGGAAAATAAATGGACAGGTTCAAACTTGTAGGAGGTCAAAAGCACCGGATGTAATCAAAGCATAAGCAAGGAGGCTCGCATTTACATCCCCTGGTGTCATTTCCTCATGGCTGCCTCTCACTATCTTACAGTAGTTTAGCAGAGCTGATCGTAAGTTTACTCCCTGGGTCCCACCTCATTAAAAGAAGATCTAAAATGTGTCTCTAAAACGTTACTTACCTTAGCTAATGATATTTCTGGAGGATATTGTATGCAACTATAAAGTTCTCATTAATGACTCTCCTCCAGGTGACTGAAAAGATCGGAAAAAATGGTGGCAGATCTCCTGTGCTGACAAGTAGCGCCATGGCTCCAAATCAACTCCAACAACTACCCCGTAAGTTACATCACTGAGTGATATATGGCACCACCCAGAACAGATGTCAATTCTCAACCTGTTTACCCCCACACAGCTACAGACAGAAATAAGCCTGTTGAATTTAGAAGAATGTAGAGCACAAAGCCAACTTGGTACCTTATTATCAGTGCTGTAACCACTGCTTAGAGTGGGGAAGCGGGCACGTCGTTGAGGAATCTGCAGGTAGGCAGAGTGTGTGTAAGAAAAATAATTAATGAAGATAATTAACTTCTTCCTGTGGCGGATTCCACTTGCAGATTTCTTATCTTTTGAATAGTGCCGATATGGAAAAGAAACAGCAAACGTGACCACCGCAATGGCAGTTAGGCTAAATCATCTAACACTAGGCACTGGCAGAGTAGTAGTGCATCCTGATAGACTCGAGATAGATTGGTCCAGAACAGAAGCATCACTAAAACAAAGCAAACACCTAACCTAAGGAACCAACCATTTCACATCCTTGGGCACTAGCAACAACCATAACGCCTAAATGCATAGGAAAATAGAGCAAAGCACATAGATAGTAACGCTCAAGACCAAAGAACAAACGGGTCCTGCAGACAGGCAAGAGGTGAAAATGAAAGCAATCCAAAGGGAAGGATAGGACTCATATTTCATACACTGACCACCTGAAGCAGAAGAAGGCAAGGAAATATAAACACAAACACATCTTCAAGATATAAAATAACACCACAAAGTGACCCGTGGTGAGCAAGAGGAAGCAAGCAAGCACCCTTTTGTGACTGCCAGGTGGGCTGTCTAAATTAGGATGGCTACTGCAGAGGGAGTCACTGCTGTCTCTGACCACCAAGGGGAGCAAGGTGTGCTGAGTTTACTAGTTTTATTGTGTGGGTTGTATCGCAGTGGAGTGGAGTAACAAATGTCCCTAGGGTGTAAGGGTATTTGTTTTTTTGCGTAGTGGTAGGCTGGTTGGTCTTTCGGTTAGACTTGGAAAGTTACTTCACTTTCATGGTAAGGACTCGAATATTTGTTACCTCTGATGACAGGGATGATGGGGGGAGAGTGGATGGATTGGTCATGCTGTATTGTACTGATTACTGGAACCTGAACTCAGTATAATTCATGTGTTTTTGTTCTTTTTGTAATTCACAGCAAACCTTTATTGATGCTATAGTTTTAAGAGTCCATGCTGTGTCATAAAGATTTTGTTTAAAGAGGAAGCAACCACTTGTCATACAACAGTATCTTAGCCATCGAAGACCAAACAACAGAAGCACCAAATGAATGAATGACAAAACTAAGTATTTGAGTCGAAGATGAAGTAAGAGTCACAAACAGAAACACATGCAGTAACAAGGAAAATAAGCAAGGTCTTAGAAACCAAACCATGTAGCAGAGGCTGGTGGTTCAAGATTGATCACTATCTGCATGCAGAGCCTGTAAAACCCATCTAACCCCTGGCAGCAGGAACAAGATAACCGCTCTCCTCATGGTTCACCCAAAATTGGCCTACATGTGTCTGTCAACACATCAAGGCCAGGGCAGAGCTGAGCTGACCAGCAATCGAAGTCAACTGGCACCAGGATTAAAGACCACTGGAGGAGGGGCATACAACAGGCCTGACATTACTTTAGTGACCAAAACTGCACCAGAAGAAGTAAGAGGTGGCTGAAGACTAGCTATCACAGCCTGGACGAAAGGCACTACATGAGTGAGGTCAACACCAGGTGATAGAAAAGCGAGTAGCGAATCGGACAGCACCAGAATAGAACCGGCACCGGGCCTCTGTGCAGCTAAGCAGGAGTTGAGTCCATAATTGATGTCAAGATCAGAGTCGAGGAGCGACTTTGAAGAGGTACCTGCCCTGAGGTTGAGAATGACGTTGCGTGTGAGGAACACTTCTCAATCTGGTTGATGTACAGGGGTGAGGGGGGCCCTGACAAAGAGGACCTGAATAAATCTGTATGAATGGCGCCCTCACTTGCCTACGGGTCAATCTGAGAATACACCTTATGCCCACCTGAGTATGCACAGAAGAAGGCTCAAACCAAAGAAGACCTGAGATGGCTCACAACCCAGACTCTTCTTGGGGGGAAGACACCAGAACAATGAGATACAGAGGAGGAGCTCAAAGTGCCAAAAACAGGATCTCCAGCATTGCAAAAACCTTGCGAAAAGAAGAAAACTTCAGAAGAGAGCACATTATATCTGCACCACAGAGCAGGGAAAAAAGGGGGGCTACTTCTGAGTCAGACGGCATCATATATGGAGCAATAATGTCACATCTAAGGTGTCAGAGTAGACATGAATCGATGGAGCCACCCGCATTGCAACGTTTTCTAGATCAGTCTGGCGCCTAGAAGAGATCTATGATGGGTTCGCTGCACTTTTCTGTGCTGACTCATTCTGCTGTTCGAGCCCCTCGAAAGCTATGTGGAATAAATATCTCCACAAGGGTGGAATCATGCAGGGCATTTCCAGTGTCTGTTATTAGACTGAACAGCATGCTGTGTAAGGAGAAATTCATTCTGCCCAGGCTTTTCTACGAACACCAATATCATAAGCTGGGAAAACTACATGGCTGTTATCTACAGTATGTGCAAAAACAACACCCCAGTCCCAGACTATGTGTTCATGCATTCCATTCACAACTCCAACAACCCCACACAATTCAAAACCACTCCTCCATTTGTCAGCTAAGGCAATTGCACTATGATCAAGTGCTATAAAATGGATTATTACAAAGTCTTCTCTATTAAATTATTGTTGGAAACTAAACAATTGTCAGCCGACAGCATTATACATGTGGTGTAGAAATCATGTTGGTGCCATCAATTTCAGGATATATGTTGTTCCATTTGCAATATCGCACGAAGCTCAGGATCTCACCAAACAGCTTCCTTTTTTCAGCAATATTTCTACCAGGTGGCGCGCCCACCACTGAAAATTTAAAAAAACATATAGGACGATGATTGAAAACCTTAAAAATAGTAACTCTCCCTTTAAATTCATGCACCACCTTTAAGATATTCACAGCTCCAGATAAGGGGTGGGGGGATAAGGCACATTCTACTTCCCTAATTGAAGCTTATATTCCAAACAATAAAAACAATTATACCCAAAATACTATACAAAGAATAGAGGATCAATCGATGAGCTGGGACCTCCGACCACTGGGTATATGTCTGAGTTAGAGGCATCAACAGCAAACTGAGACAAGGGGACAGATCTACCATTGTTGAAGCCTGCTCTAAAATTTTCCTTACAATCAATAATTGCTTTTATGTCAATTGATTACCAAGTACAAAGTAAATATTGCTCGTTTCTTGTTCAAATTAAATGTTTACTGACCTACAAAAATGCGGTCTTCCAGGATTTACATATGGTTTGCACTTATCGAAAAAAAAAGCACAAGAGCCGACAGCTTTGTTGCCCAGTGGCTGTTGCTTTGTAGTCTGAATAAGAGCCTTCATTGTAGGAACTCTGAACAAACGAGTATGCAACTATACAGATGATAGCACCTTATTGCAATCTGTGTGTGGCACGTGGAGACATTATCTGCGTTTGTTGTCTTGCACGAGTCCAGATATTTCTTATTTTATGTACTGAGGTGTCTAAGCACTCTGGTCGCTACAGATTTGTATTTGATATTTCAGAAGAAAGTGAACAAATTGTTTGACTTAAGTACACAGCATTTACTGGTCAACAATTTCACCAAGAACACACAGAAGCCAAACTTCCTTTTTGAAATTCAGTTAATATCGCAGTAGTTTACAACAGCATTATGCTATTTGTGGGTTCATATATGGAAGGGGGTTGGCTTGAATTTCGAATTGTATTAAAGGTAGTTAATATTTTACTCATAGCCTTCCTGAAGCAGCAATCAGAGACACATAAAAATGTGAGCTGCCCTGGATATGTCATCACCTTGAAGAAGAGACAGTGCAGTCCCAGTAAACTTCCATTGTCTGGGATGCTACTCTTGCCCTCCATCTTGTGTCATGCTAAACCAGGGGCATGCAACATGGATCCTGCTGGCTTCATTCACTACTCAGACTCACACACAGCCCTACTACTCACTGCACATGCACACAACATCCACACGTAATGGCATTTTTAAGGTTTGGCTTTCACATAACACAAAGAACTTTGCTCGAGAGGTTTCAGCAGACCACATTCTCTTTGGCACATGTTGTTTTGTTATCAATGGCAATGGCTTAGAGGTAGCCTAGCAGAGGCAGACCATTTGCCAGTTTCTAGTCAATGTCAAAGGTGCCTAATATATAGCACTATCTAACTGCCAAATAATGCTGTTTCATTCTACAGTTTTACATCCTCAGATTGCATGCTATCCTGAAAAAGCCTCCTCCATATTCCTAAAAACCCTACATGAAAACAGATTGATTTAAAACATCTGACTGTTCCCTCACCTTGTTTGCTTTTGAATGACCCTACACTTCATCCACGGCATGCCTTCTCTCTGACAGTATAGCCTAACCGCAGTCACATGATTGTGTACATTACTCTATTAATGTATATCTCCAAAATGCCCACACCTCAAATCATAGACCACAACCGCTCCTCCTTCAAAGCCACCCCTCTGCAAATTAACAACACCTAGCCTCCTCTAGCCTGTCTGTTAATCTCACGAATTATTTGCATGAGCTTACATAGCATTCTCTAATGATCACATCTTGTCGTATCAATTTAATCGACCAAAAAACTGAAAGAAATGCATTACATGTTCTCCTTGAGAGCACATGACTAATCTCAATAACCAACAATAACCACAGAACTTGGGTTCCAGAGCAGAGTGAAGCCCGGTGTAACGATCATCAACACCTCGACAGGGGTAGTAGGGGATATACAAATGCAATCAGGGCACAAGTCCTAAAAAAGAAGTGGGGGGACGCGGACGTCACGACCGGAAGTGACATCATGAAAGTTGGCTTGAACCATCAGACTCATTGCCTCCCCTCGCTCACCCCTTAGATGCGAATGCATCAGAGAAGCCAGCGTGTGAGCAGTGTTCTGAATGGGCTCCGATCTCGCCCCAGAGAGGCCAAAGAGTGAATGTGTGGCTCCATTTGTTCCAGTTATCGAGCTCCCGGTAAGATAAGTGGGGGGACGCCGTCCACCCGCGTGGTACCTCGACTCGAGCCCTGAATGCACTTATTACACAACACCAATTCATTTTGTTGTTTCCGTACATAAGAATAGAGGAAACAGTTTGAGCAGAGCAGGGTGAGGGGTAGTAAACTCCGGCTTACGGCTGAACGGAGTTAAGTAAATAAGTAAATAAAACGAATTACATTGCGCGTGCTGCAACGCAATTCAGCGGTGCAACGCGGGCAATGTAATTCGTTTTATTTATTTACTTAACTCCATTCGGCCGTAAACCGGAGTTTATACCCCCCGCCCCACCGCCCTCCCACGAGGAGCCGCTACTGAAAAATAAGCAGGTTCTTGTAAATGTAATGTAATGTAAATTTGATACTTGTATAGCGCACTACTCACCCGCAAGGGTCTCAAGGTGCTTGTACGAATACCGCTGTGGAACCCATCCTGGCTTTTCCCTGTGAGGCGTCCACTCCTGGGCACCCCCAAGGTGGAGGCCAGGCATCCTTAGCGTTGTGGGGGCCGTTGTGGAGATTAAGCAAGCTATTGCCCAGAGTTGCAGAGTGGGACTCCATGATTGGAATAGGCACCAAGGCGAGAATTATCAGGTCAGTGGAATTTTTGAGCCCAAGACCTGCCGAGGTGGGGAATTGAACCCTGGTCCCGGGCTAGACCTCTGCATCAGGGTCTGCCACTCTAATCATTGAGCCGCACTTCTCCACTCTTGCATGAGTGTTGATGAGCAGTAGGGGAGCATAGCAATGAGACAGTCACAGAGAGTGCTTAACTGGAATATATTGAATGGAGAAACCAGGGAAGAACAATGGTGGTAGGGAAAACAATCTGTGACTAGAGGTAACTACAGAAAAACTTACATTACAGATTACATACTGCAATGCTCAACCACTGGATGGAAGTATTCAGGCTGCAAGCACTTACCAATTTTGGGATAGGTTTATTTTAAACAAATAGCAGACACAAGGGAAACTGATAAACTGCCTCACAGATAAGCTTCCTCCATATTCCACTACTATGCTCTCTGTACAATATTGTTATCTGAAACATGGCGGTCTTCCATCAAGTAAAGTATGGAGTCATTTCTATCATAGAGCACCGCATATGGAACTAGCATCAAGGGATGGTGAGGAAGAGACAGAAAGTTCTGTAATAACTTCTTCCAGTTCGAGATTACTGGCACCTGAAAAAACAAAGAGAGATGGTGAAAAGCTATGTCAAATAGAACAGCACATAAAAATAGGGGTGGATGATACATTTCGCTCTGCCTGCAGATTTCAAAGATTTTTGGCCACTTCACGTTACCATTGTAACGTGGAGTTCCAGCCCAACTCCGCCAACTGCCGTGTGGCAGAGTTTTTTCTCACACATGGCTCGCCAGCATGAGTGACGATTGGCCTCCCCTAGCGCCAGTGCGGGCGGTAGGAGGGCACCCAGCAAGATTTTCTCAACACGGTGGTTGCGACCATTCACGTTGAGAGAGCTGCCACTCGAGTAGAAAATCTACTCAAGGGGCAGCACAGAAGCAGCATCCTCTGGCGCACCACCTGGTGCTGTTCGCCCTGATTTTGCAGTGCGGAACAAGCTCCTGCTGCTAAAAATCAGCTTGAGCAGCGCGACGTGCTGATTCAGGCTCGCTCCATGGAATCTCGCTGAGATTTCATGTAACACCGAGGAATTCCGTGGATGTAACTCCACAAGTTTCGCCCTCCATTGCGTATCACACAAATCAGAAGTGACACAGTAACACATATTTCTGCTGCTGTCGTATCTATAACTGTTGGACTTGGCGCTTTTTGCAGGGTTATCCCTGAACTTTTTGCCTTCCTCCTAGTTGTTTTTTCTGACATGGTGTTGGTGGTTTTAGCACTCTGGGCACTTTAGCACTGCTGTCCAGTGTAAAGTGCATGTGCTCTCTGTGGTAAACATGGTAAGATTGGTCTACACCTGTTTGACATATTTAATTTACCTGTCAGTCCCTGGTAAAGTGGTAACTCAGATACGCAGGGCAGGTAAATTAAATGCTACTGGTGGGCTTGCAGCGCTGATTGCGCCACCCACCAAAGTAGCCTTTCAAACCTGTCTCAGGCCTCTGCCACTGCAGGGCCTGTGCGCGCAGTGTTACTGCCACTGTGACATGGCACCTAAAGTGTGTGCCATGTCTGTCGCCCCCCTTTTACTACATGTCAGTCACCCCTAATGTAGGCCCTGTCTAGCCGTATGGGCAGGGTAAATTGTAGGTAAAAGGTAGGACATGTACCTTAAGTGTGTACCATGTCCTGGTAGTGACAAACAGCTATCTTGGTTTCTCACTGCTGTGAGGCTGCCCTCCCATAGAAATGCAGTGGGGATTCCCTGATAAGTGTTTCAGTGGTAATTCCTGATATGCAGCGTGGTCTCGTTTGGTATGTTTGGAATAGTGATAATAAATGCTACGCAATGGTGTGCACAGATTTACCTATTTTACCTATTTTAGAAATGCACATCACTTTTGTTGAGTTTTTCAAAATATTGACTAATTGAATAATCTGTTTTAATTAGAGACGTTGAGTGCACTTCAGCTGCTCATCTTTCATTGTTTGTACATTTTTCTGCTTTGCAGCTAATTTTGCACCAAACTGTTTATTGTGATTCTATCATTATGTCGTTTGATGATATACTTCATCTTACTGAAAACAGAGCTCAAACTAAAGTCTATAATACCTCTGAAGCGAGTGACATCTATGGACTCATTAGAGAGGTTAGGACTTTTGGAACTGCGTCAGGTCCAATCCCACAACAAATTCGTCAACTGGAGTACCTGATGCGGAGGGAAATCAATCAACGTCTGCACGCTACGACTCTCATACAGTATCACAAAGCCAGTCGCATTCCTAGGGGTCTACGTTTAGCAATCAAGCCCATGTTGTTTAAAATGAATAAAAAATTTATGGAAAAATGGTATGCAATTTTAAAGTGTTCTCTTGATTTGATTTTATTAATAGTCGAGGAGCTGTCTCAAGTTTTAGTGGACTTAGAATCCGAAATCAAAGATCTTCAGGCTAATTTAGTATCTCACATGGAAGCTGACGTTTGGTCTACCACTCTGGACGAAATTAACCTTAAGCTCGACATTTATGCGAAAGAGATTCATGAGCGAAAAATCAGAAAATTTCGCCGAGATACAATTGACTACAAATTGGACGAGGTTTATTCTTGGGCGGAAGTATACGCTCAAAAACGGAGTTGGCAAAAACAAGGCACAACTTCATCTGAAGAAAGTTTAGCATCAGTCACTGACACCCAATTATCTCGACCGCCTGCTCCTACTACACTCCAATCTTTAGTTAGCGATTCTGCCTCTGCTGGTCCTAGTACATCTAAAGTTTCTTTTTTAGAGAGAAGCCCAACCTCAAATCAACCTCCCACGCAAGCAACAGTAACACAAGTCAAACCCGTAGGGTCACAGATTTCACAAAAACAGGATCAACGCGCCGCACAAAGAAACATTAGTGTTTAATATCTCCTCTAAACCATTAACTCAAAAACAAATCTCTGTTTTGAACAAAGGTTGTTCATTTGTTCCAACACACCAGGGTAGTAGTTTAGACTCTCAGGTTGCCTTATACAAATTTACCAGAAAGCTACGTTTGTGATATTTTTTTTCCACTGTAGCTACGACACCTGACACTGTTAAGGAAGATGAATACCTAGGGCCTCATTTATGAAAAGTGACGCATCACTGCGTGAAAACAGTGATGCGTCACTTTTCACTGCGCCCTCCCTGCGACTCCAATGATGCGTCATATTTACAGTATGACGCATCATGTCACAAGGAGTCACAGATACGTCAGTATTTCTGACGTATCTGTAGGCGCAAAAGTGACTCATTGCTGGAGTGTGTCACAAAAGTGACGCAACTCCAGCAATGTGTCCTTTCACATGGGGCAAGCCCCATGTGAAAGGGCCTGCGTCAGTCTTACGCCTGCTGTGAGGCAGGCGCAAGATATTGACGCATTTGCACCCTAGAAGTGGCGCAGTGAAATCTCGTAGATTTCACTGCGTCACTTCTACGATGCTTACTTACGTGGGAACGCCCACCCTGCATACATTATACCTGACGCAGGTATAATGTAGCGCAGGGGTTTACAAAGTGACGCATCTACCTAGATGCGTCACTTTGTAAATATGGTGCAACAAGGTCCAGTTTTTACGTCGCTGATGCGTCACAAAAAGTGACGCACCGGCGGCGCAAAAGTAACGCAAGGACTCATAAATGAGCCCCCTAGAATTTAAACCACAGAGCTCCTTTGTCTCTCCAATATCACACAAAACTATTGACCTGTTTGAAACTCTAGTGAAACAAGATTTCGTCAAAATTTCATCCTCTAAGACGGTATCCTCTAATCTTTCAAGAAGTGAAAAAATGGCATTGAAATCTTTACAAGGTAATAACACCTTACATTTCACTAAAGCTGATAAGGGAGGGGCACTAGTTGTAATGGATCAGACTCATTATGAGCAAAAAGTTTCTTTGATGCTTCAGGACTCCACCACATATATTCCGCTAGCCGAAGATCCCACAGTTGCTTTTTCCATCTTGCTTGACTCCATTCTTTTGCATGCTGTTGAAATGAAATGGATTACTAACAAGACCAGAGACTTTTTATTCACACGCTTTCCTCGCAGACCAGGACTTTACATGCTTCCCAAGATACACAAAAATGTTTTTGATCCCCCGTTGAGACCCATTGTCTCCGGATGTGGGTCTTTACATGATCCTTTGGGCCGTTATCTTGACGTTTTCCTCCAGCCGATTGTACAATCAAGTCCGTCTTATTTACAAGACACGACACATTTGCTGAATGTCCTACGTGACACGAGGGTTCCTAAATTGTCCGAAATTTGATTGTGTACAATTGACGTTGTGTCATTGTACACTTCCATCCCTCACAATGAAGGTATTGATGCCATTGAATGGGCATTACTGAGGCATGACCCTATTAGGGCTCATAAGGTGTTTTTAATTGAACTTCTTCATTTTTGCCTATTTCATAGTTACTTTCAGTGGAATAAACAGTTTTTTCTTCAAGCCAATGGTACATCGATGGGCTTTTCGGGAGCCCCCAGCTATGCAAATATCCTTATGCTCAAATTTGAAACTGAAAATATCCTAGCTGACCCCCTTTGGACATCTAGGTTAATTTTGTACCGACGTTTCATCGATGACATTTTGATCATTTGGCATGGGTCACGTAACGACCTTGAATCGCAGATCCTAGGACTTAATGGTATTAACCCTAGGATCCAATTCACTTATCAGATTGAGTCTCACTGCATAGCTTATCTTGATGTTCTGTTGAAATTGTCAGGTAACATTATTGAAACCACGGTTTATACGAAACCTACTGACCGAAACAATGCCTTGCAATATCACAGTTTCCATCCATGGTCCCTTAAACGACATTTGCCCTTTTCTCAGTTCTTAAGGATTAGACGGATTTCTTCTGATATTGAGTCTAGTTTGCAGACCATTCAAGATTTGAAAGCTAAGTTTTTAGCGAGAGGTTATCCTGCACAGGTTATTAATGAGGCTGAAAAAAGATCGCTTAGTGTTAGTCGGGATGACCTATTGAAAAAGAAGGTTAAGCCACCTGGTTCCACACGTGAAGTATTTGTCTCCAAATTCTCTACAAATTCTTATCTTGTTAAAAAGAGTATCTTACAAAGATGGGATTTGCTCCAATCTGAACCTGACTTTAAAAGTATTTTTGCTGAGCCTCCACTATTCGCATATAAAAGATCCAGTAATTTAAAGGAAATTCTTAACCAAACCACAGCGATTGTTAAAGCCGTTTTTAAAGGCATGTCGAAATGTATGAACTGCTCCCATTGTAATAATGTAATCACAGGCAGCAATGTATCACACCCCTGGACCGGTAAAAAAATCTTGTTGAATTTTAACGCAAATTGTAACAGTCATCATGTGATTTATCTTATAAAGTGTCCTTGTGATTTGCATTATGTGGGCAAAACAGAGAGGGTACTTCGTACCCGAATAACTGAGCACAAGAGCAGAATACGAACTAAGACGATGAGTTCTCCTTTAGCACAACATTGGTTTGAGAAGAATCATTCCATAGCTCAGCTCAGGTTCTGTGTCTTGGAAATGGTTGAATCGCGCTTAGACGGAGATATGTCTAAAGTTCTCTCTCAGCGTGAATCATATTGGATTTGGTACATGCAAACACTGTTCCCTAAAGGGTTAAATGGTAAATTTGAACTTGCTTGCTTTCTTTAATGCTATTGTTGAACTTTATACTTGCATCTCTTTTGAACATCTCTGATTGTTTCCGTTGCGCATTGGTTGCATAATTGAGATAGGTTTTCTGTATTTGTATTAGATTAGGCTTTCTTTTTTTATGTCTTTGTAAACATTTACCATGATTTGCATTATGTCACCTCTCAATTCTATTGGGTTTCACTTTATCCTACGTAGTTTCACGCAGTCCTTTTTCTTTTTTTTTCACCTTTTTCACCTTTTTATGTTCATATTATCTCGTTTGATACCTGTTTGGGTATTTTCTACTTAATCTCTGGTCTCTTGGTTTTTATTTCTAGTTTTAGTCTTTTGACTATTCGCACGTTTTCCTGTTTAATAATGGCGGTTCTTAGGCAGCTTTACATATGATGTGCTTAGCCCTTTCTTTATGTTCATGCCCGTTATCTCATCACGCACTTATACACCTCGAGATGCGCAGGCTTACTAGCTTGTGCCAGCGTCTTCACAGCAGGAGTGTTACTTTGAATTCCCCGTCTAATGGTAAGCATCATGGCATTCAACCTACTCGTATTTCGAGCGTACCAGAGCATTATGTTTACGTTTGGTTCTCATTTTGCAGGTTCTGTGTTCACTAAACACGGCTCCCTGTTTTTTCGGCTAGTGAAAGTCTAACTCTTGGTATGCGCGCTTCCGGCTGCCCGGCTGGTTCATTTAACTGTCTACACTCCTATTATTTTAATACTAATGTATTGCTTTCCCCGCTTGTTTTTTGATAGAGGCTGTTATACCGCTGATTGGTAATCCCATAACCACGCGGCATTAGTGATATTGTTATTCATTCTCGCTGGTTTCCATTAGCGCTTTGAGTGTACACACTCGAGTGCTTAGAGGTATGACCAATTTCTCAGATTACCATTTAATTGCTAGCTTAGACACGCATGGTTACGAGTCTCACTCTTTCAGTTGGTTGTTGGTACGATAGAGGTACACTGTTGGACACTTTCTTTTCCTCACTGTGTTATTCTTTTTCTTTTTATTTCATGTAATTTTTGCCTTTAGTAATATTCACGCATCTTTTTTTACGGATCTTTCATGGTGGCTCACATTACTAACTGGGTGACAAGTTCTATCTGCTCTCTACTGAATCCATTAAACGTTTAACGTTACATTGTTGTATATGGTGATTATATCAAGTTTATTCATATATTTGCAGATTCCCCTGACGAAGGGCTTAGGTTTAAAGCCTGAAATGCATTGGGATTTTTGAAGACTGTGAACTTTATAAGCTGATTATAAGCGACACTTTTTTGGTTTTCATTTATATGAGAAATTTTCTGCGACTATCAAGAATAAAAGCAGATAATCATCACTTTTCATGGATTGAAGATTCGTCTGTTAAAGCATGATTCAATGAACAAAGGACTGAGTACTGTTATTGATTTACCAATATTGGATAATATTTGATTATTAATTTTTGATAACATTGTGTATGCTTAATAGCGACAATTTGTAGTGCACTAGGTATTTCTAGATACTTATCTTGAATTCCCATTGTTCACTTCTAGAATTTGGCATTTCTGTGTGCTATGTGTCTGCCTGCCTGATGTGGATTGCATGTTTGGCTTTGGAGTGACAGGGGCTGGTGAGGTGTGTGTGGCTCCAGGGAGGGCAGGGTGAGTCAGCGCTTGGCTGACTAGGGGATCTGCATTTGGAGTAGTGGGAAGAGTAGTCCCCTAACCCTGAATAGGTCTGTACCTGCCTATGTGATTGCTGGCTCCGCCCCCTGTGAAATGTCTGATCACCGGGCCCTAATCTGACAAAGGGGAAGAGGAGCCTTGTCAACAAAATGCTCCAGAAAAAAACAGAACCAAGTTCAGGCTGATTCCCCAAGTCCTGTGCCAAGGACAGAACAAAGGAGAAATGGTGTATAAGTACTGGGGCTGTGACCCCATGAAGGGGTGTGCTTCCTTGTGACTTGGGGAGGGGGACTTGCTGCTGCTGGGCCCCAGGAGGAACTGCCACAAGGGACTGCCTCCCTGCTGGAGGGCCCTGTGTGCTGGCTTGCCTGGGCCCAACTTTGCCCCTCTGAAGTTCGGGACTCCAGCATTGGCCAGGAGAAAAGGAGCGCGTGGGCTCTGCAGCGCTGAGCTGCAACTTATTTAAAGGGAATCCCGACGTGGGGATTCCTTCACCTTGATGCGTGGGAAGCGGGAGCCCACCCCGCGTTTTGCCAAAGGGGCAGGGGCCCACCCCGCATGTGTGGTGTCGGCGGGAGCCCACCCCGCATGTTTGTGCCTGCTTGAGGGAAGCGGGAGCCCACCCAGCACTTTGCCAGAGGAGCGGAAGCCCTCCACACAAGTGTGGTGTTGGTGGGAGCCCACCCCGCTTGTTTGTGCCTGCTTGAGGGAAAGCTGGAGCCCACCCCGCATGGGTACGCATTGAAGAAGCGGGAGCCTACCCCGCATGTTTGGTGCCAAAAATGAGACGCACAGCCGGCCAGGAAGACAGGCAAAGATTGCCTGATCGTGGGCGGTGCCTGTTCAAGGAAGCGGGACGAAGCAGTGTGGCCGGAAGCCAGGCCGCTGCTGCCTGGCCCTGGGTGGGGCTCCCCATACGACAGAGGAGAGCCCTGCGTATTGCCAAGATGAGGACTGAAGCCCCACCGGTTCACCGGACTCGAAGGAGAATTCCCATGAGGGGGGCCGGTAGGGGCCATTGTTGTGCCTGATGTCAGCAGAGAACGCGATCAGAGACCTTCCCGGTGAGTGAGATCAAGAGGAGGAGTTCAACGAGAGCCTCGAGGGCTCCCAGTGCAGAGACTTCCCCAGTGAGTGGAGTCCCGGTGAGTGAGGATGGGACAGAGAAGTCGAAGCAAGCCCTAGTGAGTGGGGCTTGAAGTGACACCCTGCTGGTGTCAGTTGCACCAGAGGAGCCCCCGCGAGGGGGGCTCGCAGAGCAGTGCTGGTGCCAGTTTCTTTTAGCTCCACAGCTGCAACGTTGGGGCAGACCGGGGACGATTTTGTGCTCCCTGAGGCACCGTGGTGCCGGTGCCTATTTTCCTTTGGGGGCAATTGTGTGTTTGGAGTCCCAGAGTAGGGCTCCCCAGGCACAGTGGTGCCAAGGCCATTTCCTACAGCTGCCCCGCCGGACAGAGGGCAGCTGCAACAGAGGGTACTCTGATTTCCTGATGATAAGGGGGTGATTTGCACCCCACGCCCCTAGCGCCTTGCACAGTATCTTTGCTGCTGTGGCAGCCAAAAGGGGCCAGTGAAAGGTCCCACTACACACCCAGACATTCTGGACAAAAGGCATTGGGCCCCCCTAGAAAGGCCAGTTGACCTGGGGTCAGCCTTATGGTGTTGATAGGGCGCAAGGCCCTAAGGTGATGTATGCACCTGAGGAGAGTCACTAAGGTGCCCTTCTAATTGTGAGTTATTGCATAATGTGATTTATGCTTGTGATGCCTATGACATAATGTGTTTATGCTTAGGATATTTATGCATAATGTGGTCTATGCCTAATGCTAATGTGATTTATGCTTAGGATATTTATGCATAATGTGGTCTATGCCTAATGCTATGTTGCTAGATATAATGCTGAGGTCATTATTGTACCAGTAGTAACTGGTTGTGCTTTATTTCTACTACTTGTGCTTGTGATGGTTCGGACAGTGGCCCGATTGGCCCTGTCATGTGTATATAATCCCCTGTAAATATTGCCTAGTGCCAGTTGGCACAGTGTATATGTGTCATTATAATTATAATGTGTTTTGGATAATACAGAGGCTATTTTTTATATAACCTTGTGTGGAGTTTCTTTTGTAGTGTGCCTAGTGTGTTGCGGCTGTGTGTGTGTGTTGCGCAAACGCTTTACACATTGCCTCTGGGATAAGCCTGACTGCTCGTGCCAAGCTACCAAGGGGGTGAACAGGGGTTATCTTCAGCGTGTAACTCCCTTGCCCTGACAAGAGTGGTGGTTTCTGCCTGGCTTAGGCGCAAGCCCTAGCCAACCAGAAATCCCATTTTCAAACAATAATTATATGGCGTGGCCATTACCCTTAAACATCAACATTTACACTTACATTTTCACAGATTATCAGCTCCAGAGTGACTGACCCTAAAGCAGCATAATACCAGAAAAGTGAGTCAAGTAATGCGATAAAAAAATATTTTAAGATTAACAGATACATTAGGGAATGATGGGTTTTCACTCTTAGGGAGCCTAGTAAAAAAGCTTAAAGTTGTAGACTTACATTTATGACCATTAATGGCTCCATGTATGCATGATAGCAATCCAACAGTTACTACTAAAGGTTATATAAAATGACCTTTAAAAGTCCTTGTTGAAACTTCTACAGGCAGGGTTGGTACACTTATAATGCAAGGTCTATAAATCTCTTGAAATTCCCAAGATATAAGCTTACAAACCATGACTTCACACAAGAAATTAAAGATAACGTTATAGACATCACTGTTGACATCACCTGTAACATCATTGATATAGCGCCACTGATGCCACAAACAAGTGCACTTTTACACAAATGAGTGCAGTCATTGGAAGTCTAGCCTTTCTTCAACAGAGGACTTCTACAGGCTGAGAGAGATACTACAGCCTTCCATCTACGTTTTAAATGTACGACGATATGTGTTGTTTGATAGTGCTATGCTGACTTTTTTTTTCATATCCTTAAATTTAGAACAAGGATCTCTAAATATTGACAGTGGCACTGCAGCCCTACAACAGCATTATATGTTTTAAAGTTATGTTTTAATGCAACGTGCAAACACATTAGACTTTTTTTCTGTCTAATTTGTACAAGACATGGAGAGCAGTACTGCAGTCTCAAAAAAACATGCAAAGTTTGTTAAAATATATTTAAAATCAGAGTGCTAAATTCACTATATACATTTTCCCAGAGATCATTTAGATAATGACAATTAAGTAAACTCCAGATGCCTTTTATGCATATATATTCATTGTGAAGCCACTTGATGTTGAAAGAGGTATTGCAGCCTTATGGCAGAATTAATATTTACAAGCGATGAATGGATTAAGACTGCAATTTCAGGGGAGGCGGAGCTACACCAGTGAACATGGTGGTCGCTCTGTGAAGAGCTCCGCTTGCCTAGCCGACAATCCACCTTCCTACTGCTGCACACTGGGGTCATCCGACCTGGGTTGAGCCCCTTGCTGGTAGTGATCTGCAGCACCATCACCAACCCATTGCCCCCATGCGATGCGAGCACTGGGGATGGAGGTCGGCCGTCAGACTCCTGGCGGCCATATTGTAGAGGGCTCCGCGGGCAGCAGTAGGAAATACTATCGACGAAGACAAGCCCATCGTAGCTTTGACCAGAGGTGCATGGGAGAGCGCCTCTGGGGTCAGCGATATTGCCCCCTCACTGTTTGCCCCCATATTGTCTTGAGAAAGGCAGAGAGCCACCGTGCATCGGCACGGTCAAGGGGCAATGTGGCCACAATTCGGCAAGGCAGCTTGACTTCGGGGCTTCGGTGCTGGCTCCGCACTAAGACACATCGCCAGAAGGCCTGTTGGGCCCCCGGGCCGGAATGATGATGAGCTGAGCCAGTGGGGGAAGAGGTGTGATGGCAGGTGGTGGCTGGCAGAAGAGAGGCCTGGGGAGCCATCGAAGGCCCATTGTGCATGATACACTGGTGAGTGGCAGAGAGACCCCCCCCCCATTTCCACCCTATGACTGAACTGGGGAAGACGCATCTTGACAAGCCCCCTCGTATCCGACATAAGTCTCTGGCCCAAGGTGCCTTCCCCACTGTCGATGCAGGAGAGACCAGCCTACATCTTACATGTGTTACACTGGAGGTTACCTAAGTGCAACCAATGGAACACAGCTAACAGGCACGCTTCAAATTGAACTGTATCGAGGAGAAGTCTCTGCAGCACACAGCAGACACTTCACCTCCAGAAAAAGGGGGAAGGTCCCTGGGGGGAGATGGTGGCTCACCAATAGAATGGCATACAGCATTGCGCAAACGCTCAAGGCGGAGAGAGTGGAGGGCCCGGTCTTTGGGTCCTGACCGCGCTGCTCCTGGAAGGGACTCGCCCACTCTAGTGGATGAACACTGAACGCTCTTCGGCAACGACGATCCACCACAGGCGTCACCAGCTGCCTTGTAATGGTCTCTGTGTGTATCACTAGTGAGTGATGTACACGATTCACACTGCTTGGGCCTCGCTGCTCTCTAAGAAAGAACCTCCATAAGGTTATTTTATCTAGGAATGGTTTGTGTTTGGATGGGGGATATGAGTGCAAGGGGTGATGCAGATCACATGCTGGCTCTTTTGGCGTAGGCAGCTAGTCGCACCACGACAGGTACTTCCAGTTCATGAACTATGGTAGAGGAATTTGAGTGAGGGGAATGTTGTGGTTTTGTTCTTGGTTGTGTTTTCTTTTCAGGTGCGGGAACTGAGCGCTGCAGCAGGTGGGGCATGCATGATCCTTAGATACAATACAGTGTCACACTTGGAATATGGTTGACCCTCATCAACTGTCAGGCCCCAAGCAAAGACACTTGGCCCTAAATACACTCAGACTTCTGTCCTGAAATGTTACTGGGATGTTAGATAAATTTATGAGAGGGGCAGTGTTCAGGGCAACCCTGTGGACAAACGCAGACATAGTAATGCTTCAGGAGACCCATCTTTTGGGTAACAATTCCCCTTCTTGGCCTGCTAAACCCAGGTGTACCACTCTGAATTTCATTGATGGTCCCGAGGCACAGCCATGTTAATCTGGGGACATGTCTCCTTAGCAATCTCCATGATATGGCACGATGGCTTTGGCCGCTATATAGCGGGGATGGGCACACTCCATGCACAACCCCTTTCACTGATCTGTGTCCGCGCCCCATCCCCCCTCACTTCAGAATTCCTAGTTGAACTTGGGGACCTAATCAGAAATTGACGGAGGACTGTGGATAATAAGAGGGGACTTTAATGGAGTGTGTGACATGACTCTGGACCGCTCTTTGGCTGAGCTTGGGCCTGGTCGTGGGCCTACGCACCTGGCTACCTTCAAACGCAACTGGAATCTGACGGATGAGTGGAGGGCCACCATCCAAATGAAGAGCGATATACCTTCTACTCAGGTGCCCATAGCTCCTTCTCTCAATTAGATTACTTCTTCATGCATAGCTGGGAGGGCCATTGGGTCATCGATGTTGGATTGTTGGCCTGGGGACTCTTTAATCAGTTGCCAGTGGTGATGGAGCTGGCCTGGGGATCAAGAGGGGTAGAAATGAGGTGGCGACTGGACCAATGCCTTCTTCAAAAAGATGATTGGCAACATTTTGTTATCAATAATAAGGGTTCTGTGACCTCCCTCATTTCGCTTTGGGAGGCTGAGAAAGCCAAACTTCAGGGACATATTATCAGCTAGTCTTAAAGGTCAAACAGACAGAAATGGGCGAAAGTTTAGGGATCTTGAAGACAGTGTAATTGGATTGTTCACACAGCCAGGCTCCATATTGCGAGACTCGCAGCATACTCAGACCCTGCTTCGACTGGAGCTCACATAGGAGGCGAGGGAGGCATGGCTGGCCACGCACAGTAGGGTATACCAATGGGGCGATAAGGCCAGTAAAACGCTGCACTGGCTGTGAAACCCCAGAGGTGGGAGTACCGGTTACATATTTGCTGGCAGGGGATGGCTCACAGGTGACTGAAAGCGAGCCCATTGCGAATGCCTTTGCGGCACACTATCGCTCTCTGTACAGCATGGACCCCTTGAACCCCTGCGCGACCTACATCAGTTTATATCGGATCTGCCAATGCTCCGACTGACCCTCAAAGAACGTGAGACTCTGGAGGCAGATGTTACTTGTGATGAGCTGTGTGCAGCCCAGGCTCAGCTACATGCTGGTAATGCGCCGGGACCCAATGTCTTCCCGGACGAGTTCTGGCACCTGGTGCGGCCACAGACTGGCCCTCTATTGCTAGAGGTGTTCCGGGAGGCCTTGGAAGGGAGGTGAACTTCCCACAGATTAGATGCCAGGTTTTGGTCCGCTATGCCCCTATGTCTCCTGGGGCGGTAGGCCAGTTTTAAGATGATATCCCTACTGTGCCTGCTTTACCATCTGCAAAACTATCCATTCCCGATAGACAAATATTTCTTCAAGAAAATTAATGCACAGATTAAGCTGTTACTATGAGGGGGAGGAGCGGTATGAGCCGCATTGCTCTAGGGAAATGTTGCAAACCGGCCTTGGAAGGCGGGTTGGCCACACCGGACCTGCTCCTATACTACTGGGTGGCACATTTGCTGGTTGTGAATGATTGGTGGTTCTCAGGCTTTGCAGACCCGGCATACGAGTCGGAGGAGTGGTTGTTGGGTGGTCCAGGACTCACCCACCTGCTGTACTGTGTTGCTGTTCCCGCAATTCTCCCACTCGCCACACGGGTGGTGTTTGACATTTGAAACGAGGCCCTAAGGAAGGTAGCTGGGCAGATCGTATCAATCAATCAATTAAGCTTTATTCGGTACAAATTAATGACCATAAAAGCACAAGAGACAGACATAGTAAAAATACAGAGGGCAAGTTACAGTAAACATTGACAATACATTAAGAATCGCAATAAATTAATTAAAACTGGTTAAAATGCAAAAACACAATTACACACTTTGTTAAAAACACATACTTTTCTTGGAATTGATGCATTTGTTTAAAAAAGTTGCAGTGTAAAAACAAATGTCCGCAGATTGCAAATTAAATATTAATTTCATTGCGTGCTCAACTGTACGTGTTCCATATTTAACAAACATTGGTTTAAGGAAAGCAATACGAAAATTAGAGTACAGTTTACAGAACAAGATAAAGTGCAGTGTGCTTTGTGTGGAAGTCCCATCACATCTACAAGGCCCAGATGGATGTTTTTTCGCTATCGGATGGGCCACCAAATGGTGTACCATTCCAAATCTGAGTCTTGTTAACACAAATTTATGCGAGGGCCTTGTAACCAAGGTTAGATAGACAGGGAATCCTTCCGTAGATAAGTACCTATTGTAAAACATAACAGTGGACAGAGTTCCGGCAGCAACTGCCCTCTTTCTCTCTGCAAAATCCAGAAAAGCCCTTTTCAGCTCAGTTTTAGGGATCGATAGAACTGCTTTGGGGTCTTTTACAATATTCAGGTTAAAAATATCTGAAACACATACAATAATGTATATAATCCAGGGTATTGCTACAAATTTGTCTAATCGCAAACAATCCTGGATAATAGACCTAGTAAAGGACTTCTCATCCTTCAGCCAGATTGACCGCCAGGTCATCAAAGGCCTAAGGGTTAAGAAGTCGAGTAGGTAGTTAACAGATAATTCCTGGTGACTCAGAACATTAGAGGCCGAGGTAGGCAAGCATAGAAGTTTTTTAAGAAAAAGATTTTCTTCCAGCTGCAAATTATGGGCACAACAGTAACCCCAAATTCCTGCCCCACACAGTGCAATAGTTACACATCTGGCCTGATAAATTTTAAGCATGTCCCCGGTTCTACGGTCCCCAATTTTGCCAGCAAATCTGAAGATGCCGTGGCCATTTCTAGCCATTTTATTGCGTATATTATTAAATTCATAAATCCACTTCTTATCACAAGAAAAGGTAATACCTAGGTAGCAAAATTTATCCACTTGTTGCACCTTTACATTATCAATAAAGTACCCTTTAATAGTATGTTTTGGATTCTTTGAACCACAGATCATGGTGTGCGTTTTTCCTTTGTTAATAACTAGTTTCTTGTCTTTAATAAAGGACGCAAAACTATCCATCAACCGCTGCAGTCCCACGGAAGTTCTAGATAACATAACAGCGTCATCGCCGTATAATAACACCGGCACTGAAACGCCATTGATCATGGGAGCATCTGCGTTAACTTCCTTTAAAATAGCATCAATTCCATTAATAAATAAAATAAATAAAAGAGGAGCTAAAACACAACCCTGCCTTATACCACGTTTGACACTAAAATTTGGGGTACATTCTCCCTTACTCCCGAAACGCACACAGGTTTTTTAATTTCTCGTACATCCTGGCAAGAAAGAATATTATACCCTCTGGTGCTCCCATTTTCAACAAGGTTGGACACAAAATCGAGTGGTCCACCATGTCGAAAGCGCTACTCAAGTCTGCGAAGCATAGGTACATAAGGCCTGGTTTAGCATCAGTGTACTTCCCGATCAACAATTCTAAATTGACACATTGATCAAGCGTACCCCTGCCTTTCCTAAATCCATACTGACTGTCTGCCAGAATGCAATCCTGTTCCACCCATTCCTCCAATCTTACAAGCATAACTCTACTCATAACCTTTATAGATGAGTCCAATAGAGAAACCGGACGATAATTCTTTGCATCAGACCTGCTTCCTTTTTTATAAATTGGGACAATAATAGACTCCCCCCAGGATGGAGGGGGCCCAGTACAGACAGCAGCATTAAAAACGACGGCTAACAGGGGTCCCCAGACTTCAGGTGCAGCTTTATAAACGTCAATCGGGACCCCATCCGGGCCTTGGGCTTTCCCGCCCTTGCTCGCCCGAATGCCGCTTTCGACCTCCCTAACAGAGAAATCAAGTGGCAAAATAGGCCAACTGGATGAACAGGCATCAGCAATTTTACCAGAGTCAAAAATAATCGAGAAGTGGGTAATCCATCCTTCGCTTGAAACATTTGCTGTTAACTCGGGTACATAGGCCTCTTTAAGAAATGATGAGTTAACCGTCGCCCAAAACAGCGTGCAGTTAGATAATTCTGCAGCTTGGTTGAGTGAGTCCCAAGCTTGCTGCTGTAGATCCCCCTTCCTAAATTTAGGAGCATTTTTATAATCTGTCCTTAAATTTATTACAAAATTTTTATCCCTGGGCTTCATTGCTAAGGCCTGCTTGAGGCTGGTTAGAGCTGCCGAACAGGAGTGGTCGAACCAACCAGGTCCCATCCTTGAACGACCCCTATTACGACCGGTAAATTTGGCATCAATGGCAGTGTTGATTCCTTTAAAAGAAGATAAGACCCGCTCATGGTCGAATCTGTTTTCCAGAATAAAAACAATGTCTGCCAAATTCCCCTTTATTATAGATGTAATCAATTCTGAGGCTTTTCCCCCTACCCACCTAAGCCTGATCCCATTGACCCTGTGAGCTTCTACATTATCAATTGTAATCCCCACCTCTACATCACTATCCTCCCACAAAGTGGTGGCCACAATAATACAATTGTGGTCACTTATAGCTGATATTTCAATTTCCGGAGGTGCAAAGCAATCGATAATACTGGAAGATACTATCACATGATCAATCACAGAATCAGTACGCCAGTTTTTGAATGTTGGGACGGGCAGGCCATTTCCATCCTTACAGCATTCCAATATTTCCAGGTCATGACAACCCATTAATTTGTGCAAGGTTTCCCCGTAGGTATCATGACCAAAATGCAGTACATCCCAACCAGCATTGTTAGTAACCCCACAAACCTTTAAGGGTGACAATTCACACAACATAGTGTTAAAGTCCCCACACCAGATAATATCAAATACAACATTAGATTCCAAACTCAGATTATCAATGGTATTGGCCAGGTCTGTTACTATTTTACTCCTGGTGCCGTCAAAGATATTATTATAATAGTTGATCAAAAGGATATTGCAGCCTTTACCTTCAGAGATCCAGAGCATCTGTACAAGATCACCTACTGGTATATGTGTTTTTACCACTATCCGGCGATGGACCGATATAAGTATAAGTAAACCCCCTTTGGCTCTACCAGGTCCCTCTCCCCGTGCAGGTAAATTATAGGACACAAATCCCTCATAATTAACATCACCTTTGCACCAGGTTTCTTGAAAACATAAGATGTCATACTTGCTAATAAAAGTTTTCCAGCCTAGATCTCTGCCCTTGGATTTTAAACCGGCCACGTTCCAGCAGACCAATCTGGTACGTGTGCCTCTACTAGTAGCATTCGTAGTTACAAGTCCAGTAACAGAGGCCCCCCCAATAGGCTGTCTCATATTACACAGATCCCCATGACCCTCAACAACAGTCTCTACCTTGGTCAATAAGGACATAGGTCGTGTGGCCATGGCTATAGTTTTGTTAGCACAGTCATCTACGCCAATACCTTTAGCCCTCTCTGAATACATCTCTCCCCCCTGTGTAAGTCAATCATTAGAGTCCAGGGAGCTAAGGGCATGAAATCTATTTTGAGTTGGAATACCAAGGTGAGGTCTATAGGTAGCCGGGTAGGTAATGTTTCCTCTAATCTCACAGTGATTAATATTAAGGTGACTGTAAAAGAAACCTAACGATCGAGCACATACATTAGCATCAGAGGTCGGGAGAGACGCAGCTCTTAGGAGGACGGTGGCAGCATGTTGTGGATATTTAAAGTTTACAATCACACAATCCCCCCTTGAGCTTTTCCTAGAACTCCCTATCCATTTAACTCTCCTGGTAGTCAGGACTTGGTCAGAAAAATTTAACGGAAAACCGCATTGCCTATTCAACCAGGATATACTTTTATTTTTTAAAGAGTCACGTCTTTCTTGATGACCCCCACTTACTAGTGGCGGTACATTCGTTAGTACTACCACATATGGTGCACATTCAGGCGGGAGGTTAGTAACGTGCCCTTTACTTATTTCTTTCCAGCCTTCGCTACTTTCAGTAATAGTGGCAGTCTGACTGTCACTACGAATTGGCACTTGAGGGGCTATGGAGTTATCTATAACATTCTCCCTACTACTTGTAGTCTTCGTAGAATGAACGTCCTGGGTGTTACATTTACTGTTAATTGTGGCAGTAGTTACTCTTCCTGGTTCTTCTATGGCCTTTTTTAGAAGTCCGCCCAGTCTAACGACTTCTGCAGTTAGTTGTTCAATTTTTGACACAAGTGGGTGTATAATGCCTCTGATCTTTAGGTCAATAATATCCGCTAAGTTCTTCGTCAAATCAGCGTCTAATATGACTTCGTTAGATTTGGCAGCCTCATCTATTTCAGAATGTTTCAATGGTGATGCTACCCGTTTCATTACAGTACGTGTTCCCCCCCTTTTACTTTGGGTTTTCCTACATGCTCTAACTAGCCGCGCTACTGGTGTCGGAGTGCATTGTACTACCTTATCAGTACAATCATCTAAATCCACTAAAATGGGGGGAACCTGCTCAAGCTCGGGCAGTTCCCTGGCTGAAACATCCAAATTAGTAGCATTAATACAACTATTATCATCCAGTAATGAAAGGACTGGCGGAAACTGGGTAGGGGTTGCCGGCGGTGGAGATATGCTTATCCCCAGTGACTGTCGCCTTTCAGTATTTATTTTGCTCACTACCTGTACCAAATAATTATCCATGGTACGCGGTCCAGAAGGGGCCTTCTGTTTCGACATGCTAGCAGGGTAGTTAGAATATGATAATACAGAATAAAGCTTACAGAATTATGCTAATTATTACACACCATCAACTGGTGAGATAGCAAATTTTAAAAACAAATACAAAACAGTAGACACAGTTCAAACACAATATGGTATGAAAAATCTCACTGTGCACAGCTACGTTTAGACCTGCAGCTTAATTGGAACAAAGTCTATGGCCCAGCCCGGTCTCCTCTGGCCTCTGAGGGCCACAGAGGGCCCGCCCTTTGCCCGGGCTTAGCCCGGCGTTGCCCGCGCGCGTCCCGCGACGTGGGGGCTCTCCTCCGACTTAAAGCGCCTCCGTGTGCGTAAGAGGCGTGAGCGGCTTCCTGCCGCAAAGTGCTCTGGGGAGTGTAGTCCTGGCTTTCAGCCGGTGCGGCGGGAATGGCGGCAATGACAGCGGCCGCAAGGAAGAGGCGCCAAACAAGCTGATGGTCCAACAGTGCCCCACAGGTACGGTGCTAGTTCAGGCTCGCAACGGAAAGAGCCCCCGCTCCACCGGGGCTCTCCTCCGACTTAAAGCGCCTCCGGGTGCGTAAGAGGCGTGAGCGGCTTCCTGCGGCAAAGTGCTCTGGGGAGTGTAGTCCTGGCTTTCAGCCGGTGCGGCGGGTATGGCGGCAATGACAGCGGCCGCAAGGAAGAGGCGCCAAACAATCTGATGGTCCAACAGTGCCCCACAGGTACGGTGCTAGTTCAGGCTCGCAACGGAAAGAGCCCCATCGAATCAAAGAAAGCCATTCTTGTACTTTCAACTGAAGGCCTAATTCAAAATTCTTAGGCACTTCAGTGTAATTCTTTGCACTGTCAGAATGAATTGAAGTTCCAAATGTTGTCGCCTTTGTTGAATTTTCTCCACGTGTCTTCTATTTCCAAAAACAGATGCCATTGACAACTTCCCAAAAACTGTTTTCCTCACAACATGTAAAGCAGTTCGTCTTCGGTACTAGTCGTGCATAACGCGCCTTACTCTTTCCAAACTATAACTTCCCTTCACTTGTCGTTAAGCCATCTTCCGGTTACGCGCAGATCGTATCACTTTAGAGGAGATTCTGCTGAGGCAGGGCACTAGACTGCCACAGGTGACGGCCCTATGGGGGTTATTCGGCCTGGGTCACTATAGGCATCTTAACGATAGGGGATGTGCTCCATGGCAGGACACTTAAGACGTTCCAAGACCAGCAAGAAGAGTACGACAGTTCTTCCAATACCTACAGCTACATCACGCCCATCTCCCCAATATACAATGAGTGGATGACACCCTCGAAGTTTCCCCATTAGAAGGCAAAATACTACTCACAATGTCAAGGAGCACCAACTGTCGGAAATATATAAAATGCTACTGCGCAACATACCGGACCCAATGGTTGGGGTGCAAAAGGTCTGGGAGGGGGACCTGGGCCCACTAGATGATGATGACTGGAGGGAGACGGTGGATGCCCCGAGGAATAGCCGCCGACTTCCAGTTGATTCAACTGAAAGTGCTTCCCAGAGTGTGTTTTACCAGAGCCCGGCTCCACCGCATGGGCCTTATCCCACTGGGCAATTGCCTACGGTGCGGTGATCCACAAGGGGACTTGCCCTACACGTTCTGGTGCTGCCCTGTACTGGCCCACTTCTGGGGTGGTGTGTTGAGAAAACTTGAGAGAGTGCTGGGATGGGATATTCCCTGGGACCCCAAACTCATCCTTTTCCATATCACAGACGTCTTGGGGGGCACACATTATCAGAAGGTGCTTTTGTGTCTCGGTTTAATTATTGCCAAGAGGGAAATTGCTAGGGCCTGGAAGGAAACAGAGGCCCCCATGTGGAGGTTTGGGCTAAGGGCATGGGCCACTGTTTGAGACTTGAACGTCCAATGTATCTGTCACTGGGCTGCCCCCAGAAACACTTTAAGATCTGGAAGGATTGGGCAGAGTGTAGAGGGATCCAGTTGGAACCATGTATTGATCGGCCATGGACTAATGATGGGAGAAGGGCGTATCACGATGTTGACATTTCTAATGTATGACCAAGGAGATGAGGTTATGCCATGTTATAATAATGCATATGATTTAGGTGGCATATGCACCGGGATGGATCCACAGCTTGATTTCTTTGTGTTATGATATGGTATTGTGCTGTGTATGTGTGCCGCACACAGCACACTGCACCACTATCAAATCAATAAACAAAAACATTTATAGAAAAAAAGAGTGCAATTTCATCAGCCTTTTCTATATGAGAACATCTACAAGGTCACAGTAGTACACAGCATTATATCCACACATTTTGCCCGTGAGAATAGGTACTAGTTGTCTATGAAATGGCAGTAGTCCTCCATCTTCATGTACTGTAAAATGGCCCGCTAAATCAATGTTTTCATTTGTCATGTAGGGCGTGACGTCATAAGCAATGCTCTGCACTATTACGGTTCCACAGCTAACAAGAAGCTAGGGGCAGAGGTATCAGCCTTGCGGCAGCAGGTGCAGGCGTACTCGGGCCTAGGAGTAAGAAGGCTCACTTTCCTTGCTGGAATTATGGGCCATGGCCCCCTTAATATGACGCTGTGGTAGGCCAAGAATGAACAGGCATGGTTAGTCCACTGAAAAAAACATTTTTCGTTTTGTTATTAACTGTTGCCCAATTTCGTAAACTTGAAAGAGGAAACATTCTAAAAACAGCAAAATCCAGTGTTTCATGGATCCCCGAGAGTTTCAAAGAGACCAATTAAGGAAAAGTTATTTGTGGACTTGCAAAAGTTAATTTAAATATTGGATTTTTATGACTATATTTGTGTGCAAGGCCCAACGGGCTTGACAGCGTTATACATCGAAACAGGAAAATAGAAAAAAACACATACAAAGAAATTTAGCAACTAACACCTGGATGGCAGGAAAATATTAAGTCAAAGGACAAATGAAATCAAACGAAGTCAAATGATAAGAGAAGAAGGGGGTGAATATACAGCATATATCGATGGTAGCTCTGGGGAAATCAGCTTTCTCCAAGGAAAGAGGTGTAAGAGAGGTGAGGGGCACATGGAGTCTAACAGAGTATGATGAAGCATCCCTGAAGCCTAGAGAGCAGAACGATCTGTTGGAGTCTAGATATTTGTTTAAGAGGGGGTGTCGTAGCTCAGAATTGAAAGTAGTTATAAGACAGATTAGTACAGAAAGATGCAGGGATGGGTTTCCAGACTTTGGCAGCACAAACATAGAAGAACTGAGACAGGGTGCGTGATTTTGTAAAAGCAGGAGGTACAAGAAGGAGACGTCAGACCTTCAGAGAGGAAAAAGGTCACCAGAGAAATTAGTTTTGCGAGAGAGGTAGCACCAGAAGGCAGAATGGAGGAGTGTATGCACCAAATACGTCAAACTGAAGGTGCACCTTGATTCAATGAGGAAGCAGACAAGGGGATTAGAGCAGAGGTGATGTGGTTGAAAGGACAGCTGTCAGATATATGGTGGGTTTCCGCATGTAGGACAGCTTTCAGAGGAGCAGGCTAGATTTTAGGAACACCAGTAAGAATGGAATATAAGTGAGTGTGGAGAGACGTACAGATTAAACAACAATGAAGACGTTCAGAGAATGAAGGGTCTGAGACCACTAGTTCCAGTGTGAAAGTAGAGTCTTGAATCATGGAAGATATTGAAAGATACGGAGCATTCAATAATGAGAGAAGTGAAGCCATGATTGTATAAGATTAGAAGTGTGTGAAGGAGCGATGAAAAGAAACTGAGTTTTATTCAACTTTTTAAAAGTTTATGTTTCAGATGCTGTCACCCAAGTCTGAACGTTCCGAAGGTGATAGCTATGGGAGAGATGTTACAAGGATAGGAGTCTTTCAGGTAAAGAGGTCATCAGTATATTTATGATGAGTTTTGTGGGATGTGAATGAGAAATCCTAGAGGTTCTTGGTGTAACCCGAAGAGCATATGGGTGAGAATGGAGCCATTGAGGCACTTCGTGGAATAGAGGGAATAGTGAAGCTTAGCTGCGACTACAGAAAAGGCAGGACAGGATCAACATTAAATCTGATATGAAGGCAGCGACTACTTCCTTTTCTGTGTTTTTTTCGATTTGGGGTTAAAACCTCCAACATTTTGGAGGGGCGTGGCAAAACGCCAACAGAGTAAAACATGACTCGAGGACCCCACCGGGCAGGTCGCTCCCCCTCTGCACAGCACCGCCTGTGTGTCGCTGCCCCAGCTGCTGCTGAGGAAGTTCGAGGCCCTCCACCACCCGCAGGCTACCACCTGCGCTGCGCCTCATCCTTGCTGGCCAGTGGTAGGCCGTAGGTTTGTTCATCTTCCGCTCTATTGTTTTATTGTATTGCCTGTATTTCATTGGTGTGTCTGTGACTGCTGTTGTTCTGTCTTCCCCCGCTGCCTGTTCGTGGTCCGTGCCTGTTTTCCTCCCTCTGTTCCCCTCGCTGTCCCCGTGTCTCTGCCCGGTTTTTCCTTCTGTACCCCTCGCTGCCCCCGTGTCTCTGCCCGGTTTTTCCTTCTGTACCCTTCGCTGCCCCCGTGCCTCTCCGCCCGTTTTTGCCTTCTGTTTCTCAGCTGTCCCTGTATTTCTGTGCCCTCTTGCCTTCTGTGACACTAGTTTTTCCTGTATTTCTCTGCCCTTTTTGCCTTCTGTGACACTCGTTTTTCCTGTATTTCTCTGCCCTTTTTGCCTTCTGTGCCACTTGTTTTTCCTGTATTTCTGTGCCCTCTTGCCTTCTGTGACACTCGTTTCTCCTGTAATTCTCTGCCCTTTTTGCCTTCTGAGCCACTCGCTTTTCCTGTATTTCTCTGCCCTTTTTGCCTTCTGTGCCACTCGTTTTTCCTGTATTTCTGTGTCCTCTTGCCTTCTGTGCCACTCGTTTTTCCTGTATTTCTCTGCCCTTTTTGCCTTCTGTGCCACTCGTTTTTCCTGTATTTCTGTGCCCTCTTGCCCTCTGTGACACTCGTTTTCCCTCGTTTTTGTGCCCTTTTGTCTTCTGTTCCCTTCTGTTCCCTTCATTGTCCCTCACCGCCCCCGCCGCTGCGTCCCCTGCGGCCCCGCCCCCCTGACTGCCCACTGCCCATTCGCTGCCCCCGCCTCCCAGCTGCTCCTCCCTCCTCCCCATATATGCCGGCCGCTGTGCGGCCGCGCCGCTGGCGCGCCGAAGGCACTCATAAGGCAAGCTCGTCTGCGCCCGTCCGCACCTGGCCCTCGCCCAGCGCCAGAACCCCTGGCCCCCGCACCCGCCACGACGACCGCCGCCACTACGACGTCAGCACTCTGCACGCTCTCAACTCCGGATGGACCCACACCTGCTTCAAGGCCACCCCGAAACGCACACACAGTCCCTTCACCTGCCGGAACTGCAGCTACACCAGCCTCAGAGCCAACGAACCACCCGCCTAGAAAGACCCCAACCACCTCTGATACATACTACTGAACACCCGCTCCACACGCAAACACGCTGTCGAGCTCTGGGACCTGCTCAGCATAACATCCCGGACGTTGCCTTCCTGACAGAGACCTGGCTGAACGACTCCTCCGCACCCAACATCGCCATAGCCATCCCAGACGGCTACAAGATCACCCGCAGAGACCGCACCAACGGAGTCGGAGGAGGAATCGCCATCGTCCACAAGAACAGCATCAGGGTCTCGACTAGCACCGCCGACACGCTCAGCACAGCCGAACACATGCACTTCCAGATCCACACACTCCACCCTCAGAGGCACCCTCGTCTACCGACCACCCGGAACCCGTCCCCAGTTCAGCGACTCCATCGCCGACTTCATCAGCACACACGCCCTGACCTCCACCAACTACATCCTCCTCAGAGACCTGAACTTTCACCTTGAGAACAACAATGACAACAACTCCACAACCCTGATCGATAACCTCACCAACCTTGGACTGAAGCAACTCGTCACAACGCCCACCCACTCCACCGGCCACACGCTCGACCCCGTCTTCTCCTCAAGCCTGCATGTCTCCGCCAGCCACACCACCAAACTCCTCTGGACCGACCACCGCTGCATCCACTTCGCCTTCCAGAAACCCACCACACACCACCGCACCCAACAGATCCCCCGCCGCTGCTGGAGCAAAATCACCGAAGACCAACTACATGCAAACCTCGCTCTCAGCCCACCCACCGAACCCTCCAACGCTGACGACGCTGCCAACAGCCTCAGACGCTGGATCAAGGACTGCACCAACACCCTTGCCCCACTGAAGAAACCCCCCCACAGAGACACCAGCAAGAGGGCCAGCTGGTTTACCCCAGAACTCCTTGTCTCCAAGCAAGCCTGCCGGAAACTAGAGAAGGAATGGCACAGTGAAAAAACTCCGGACAGCCACGCAGCACACAAGGACGCCATCCGCAACCACCACCACCTTATCAGGGCGACCGCCTCGACAACAACGCACACAATAGCAAGGAGCTCTTCAACATCGTGAAGGAACTCTCGAACACCAACGACATCCCGTCGTCCCAAGCCCTGTGCGACTCCCTCGCCACCTTCTTCTACCGCAAGATAGCAGACATCCACAACAGCTTCAACACCCAGACAGCCCCAACAGACAGCAACATAACAGACCGTCCGCACACCATCGACCACGACCCCCTGCTAGCCTGGGCCATCGTGAGCATCGATGACACCATTAAGACCATGAGCACAATCCACACCGGCTCTCCATCAGACCCATTCCCGCACCACGTCTTCAACAAAGCAAGCAGCTCCATCGCACCCCACCTGCGCAACGTCATCAACCTCTCCCTCGGGACCGCGACCTTCCCAGAGAGCTGGAAACATGCCGAGATAAACACCCTACTCAAAAAACCTAAGGCAGACCCAAGAGACCTCAAGAACTTCCGGCCAATCTCTCTGCTCCCCTTCCCGGCCAAGGTCATCGAGAAAATCGTCAACCCGATACCTCGAAGAAAACAGAATCCTGGACCCTTCCCAGTCAGGGTTCCGCAGCAACCACAGCACCGAGACTGCCCTCATCGCCGCCACCGACGACATCAGGACCCTACTGGACAACGGTGAGACCGCAGCACTCATCCTCCTAGACCTCTCTGCCGCCTTCGACACCGTCTGCCACCGCACACTACGCGCACACCTCCACGCCGCAGGGATCCGAGACAAGGCTCTGGAATGCACCACCTCCTTCCTCTCTGGCAGAACCCAGAGCGTCCGCCTCCCCCCATTCCGTTCCAAAGCCTCTGTGATCATCTGCGGCGTACCCCAGGGATCCTCCCTCAGCCCGACACTGTTCAACATTAACATTTACATGGCCCCGCTCGCACACGTCACCCGACAGCACGACCTCAACATAATCTCCTACACAGACGACACTCAACTGATCCTCTCCCTCACCAAGGACCCCATCACCACCAAAGCCAACCTCCACGAAGGAATGAAGGCCGTCGCCGACTGGATGAAGATCAGCCGCCTGAAGCTGAACTCAGAAAAGACGGAGGTCCTCATCCTCGGCTCCAACCCCTCAGCCTGGGACGACTCCTGGTGGCCGATGGCACTGTGGGCAGCCCCGACACCCACCGACCACACACGCAACCTGCGAATCATCCTCGACTCAACGCTCTCAATGACCAAGCAATTCAACGCCATCTCCTCCTCCTGCTTCAACACCCTCCGCATGCTCTGCAAGATCTACAGATGGTGCCCGACAGATACAAGAAAGACAGTCACCCAGGCCCTCATCCGCAGCAGACTCGACTACGGAAACGCCCTCTACGCGGGAGCCCCGACCAAGCTCATCAAACGACTACAACGCATCCAAAACACCTCAGCGCGACTGATCCTCGATATACCACGACACGGCCACATCACCCCCCACTTGAGAAACCTGCACTGGCTCCCCGTCAACAAGAGGATATCCTTCAAGCTCCTCATCCACGCACACAAAGCACTCCACAAGACCGGCCCAGCCTACCTCAACAGACGGCTCTCCTTCTACATCCCCAACTGCCAGCTACGCTCCGCCGACCTCTCACTCGCCACTGTCCCGCGCATCCGAAGAACAACCACCGGCGGGAGATCCTTCCCCCACCTCTCCGTCAAGACATGGAACACCCTCCCACTGAGCCTACAACAGACCCAAGACCTGCTGACCTTCAGGAGGATACTCAAGACCTGGCTGTTCGATCAGTAGCGCCCCTCCCCCCGTGCCTTGAGACCCTCACGGATATGTAGTGCGCTTTACAAATGATTGATTGATTGATTGATTGATTGAGGAGCTCCCGCCTGGCAATCCCCCATCCGCAACCATCCTGACACCCCGCGCCCCCATGAAAGATATGAGGGGGCTGGGAGACATTAGCTGAACAAGAGAGGAGTGCTGCAGGAAGGGGGAAAACCCCGGGAGGGCCACACTCGAGGGAAACGGAGAGACGGGACAAGAAAACCTCAGAGGTGAGGAAACACGCTGCAGCAGCAAAGAGTGGCACTCACCTGAGTGCGACGAGAGGAGGGCACCGCAACGGAACAGGAGCCGAGAGCAAGGAGGACAAGACTGGGCAGCCTAGACAAGCGGGAGGACCCGCGCAAAGTGTGCAGAGGTGGACCGATACAGCGGGGAAGTCAGCCAATATCAAGGACGCCCTCGAGCAGGACGCCGAGAGGCAATCAGCTCCGCAGCGGGGAAAGGAGATGAGTTGAGGGAGCAAGAGGAGCACCTGCCTGACAACTGAGTGAGGTGGGACCCGAACCTTAAAAGGTGCTGCGGGTGAGGAAGAGGATGCCGGGCGGCCTAGCCGAGCAGGAGGACCCACAAAGAAAGAGCGGAAGCGGGCCTTAACAGGGGATCCAGGCCGCAAGTGTTGAAAACGCCCCTGAGGGGGCCACAGTGATCTAAACAGCCCCGGCTGCAAGGCAGAACAAAATAGAGCCCAAGAGGGGTCCCCACCGGAAGCAGGGGCAAGGTGGCCCTGAGGCAAAGTGTGAGCAGGAAACAGAAGCGAGGCAGAGGCGGCCTTCAAACTACAGGGGGAGGCGAAACAGTCAGGGAGTAGAGGCCTACCAAGACAGGTAAGTAGGCCATAACACTCAAGGTGCTTTAGGAAGCAGAATCTGTCCGGCTAAACCAAAGGGCAGCCAGAAGTGGGAGGCGACTACATGAGTGGAGCAGAGAGAATCGGGGCAGGAGTCCTCAACAATATTGCCGGGAAGTTAATATCTTCCATAACGTGGAGTGAAAGTGCGCAGGCTGGTGCTAACCCAACGCATAAGATGAAGAACAGAGAACAAGCTTGAGGTAGTGGAGTACCTTCACCCAATAAAAACCAAGAGAGTCTGGCCTATTGGTCCTGAAGTGAAACGTGGCAGGGTCAGAGATCGTTACCCACACATTGCTAAGCAGCCACAAGTGGGAAGACGCAGAGATTGCAGTAACTGGAAGTGGAATAGAGAGCTGCCCCCATCCACGGCGTCAACAAAACAGAGGAATCATAAAGGAAGTGATCACTCCAAACAGGTACGGGGGCCCTACTACCTCAGTAGTGCAGCTACCCAGCACAGCAAGGTCGGGCTTACTCCCACCGGGAATTGGGAGGATATCCAAACGTCAAGGACAGGACACTATGGATCCCAGCAAAATACAGGAACACACAGACGAGGAAGATGATACAGGAGGAGCGACAAAGGAGACTACTAGGACCCGTCCCACAGTGGTGGACATCATGCAGACGATTACAGTGTCTCGCGAGGCACTTGAAGCTAAGATAGATGCCATAGGTACGGATTTGAGCCTACTAAAGGATGATCATTGCCGCCTAGCAGAATGGGTAACGAACACTGAACGCACAATGGCAGATATAACATCGGAGGTCGCAGAAATGAGTAAATCCTTGTCAGAAGGAATGAACAGGGTGAAGACCCTAGAAATGAGAGCAGAAGACAGGGAAGGAAGATCCAGTAGAAACAACATATGCATTATTGGGCTTCCGGAGCGCGAAGAAGGTAGCGACATGGTGCAATTTCTAGAACACTAGCTAAAGACAGAAGTGTCCCTGGAGGGCCTCTCGCAATTTTATGAGCTGGAAAGAGCGCACAGGGTTCTGGTGTGACCCCCTAAGCCGGGTGCCCCTGCACGTCTTGGGATCGATTTCCTGCCCCATTTTTGGGATAGGGTCCACATCCTGTCACAAGCCCGACAAAACAAAACTCTACAAATTGGAAACAGCAATATAATGATATTCCCGGATTTTACGAGGGAGGTGCAGTGACAGCAAGCTTCTTTTCTGGCTGTAAAGAAGCTCTTCAGATAACTACAGTTTCCATACGCACTGATATTCCCAGCCCACTAAGAGTGGTCGCACCAACGGGAACTCCGTTTTTCCAGTCTCCCCAAGAAGCATGGAACTGGTTTGTAACGATCCAGATGAGGATATCGCGGGAGAACTCAACGGGATAAACAACCCAGAAGAAACAAAGAACTCCAGAACATGTCAGCACACCATCATCAGAGGAGGCTAGACAAGAAAGGCAGAGAATACTACGGGAGGTCACAGACCTGAGCCAGATGGACACCAGCCCTAAATCCGGGCGGAACAACATGGAGGGGAGAACACCAGATGGTTCCCGAAGTGCCAGCTCAGCTGAGGAATCCGACACAGACCTTCCCTAAGTCACCCCCAAATCAGTAGACGAGCTCATCTGAACAGTGGCCCATGTGGACGGCGTATACAAATGGACAACAATTCTGAATGTTGATATCCTTTTGACCCCGAGTAAGGGGTACATGAACATACTGGTGAGGGTTAATAACAAGAAAGTGAGGGAGATGCAGAATAATTTCCTTATAAGTATGGAGCGGGGAGAACCGGGAGGTGGGGAGCCTGAGGGTACTAAATCGAGACTTCACCCCCAATCACAACAGCGCAGGCATTCTGCGTAACGATACCAATTGGTATAGAATTTGGATGGGTATTGGACTATCACCTATCCTGGGGAGGGGATGTTGGGAGTTTATTCCTTAGGGGGTTCACAAGTTAGGGCTAGGCGTGCATGGAGTAAAGAAATTAGGAGATTAACACATGGCGACCTCCAGACCGTGAACTCTACAAATTGGCACGCTTATCAGGGTGGTGCCATCCTTCGATATTTTCTAATTCAATCATAGAAGCAGACTTATTACGTATACTTGGATAATTTATCTCTCAACCCGTAAACCGATCGAATCGGTGAGGTCACAGACAGATGGACTCCTTGCTCATACCTTCTTGAAACATGTATCTTATGAAAGACTTCAACTACATTATGGATATATTACTATATCTATAGCCTTGAAAAAGTCCAGGTGAATGAAACACGTGTCGGCTGCAGTTCTTTTGGATAATACTATGTGTAAACTGCTTTTGGAGTAAAAACGCTTTGGAAACGTCCTGATTCGTTTGGACTGGAATTGATATTGGACTATCAACATGAGACTTTGTTTGTGACTATCAGTGTGTGTTTGAGTGCTATTTGTGTTTCAGTTATTGGGCACACACCTTGTTCGCAAGGTGTGGCCAGATTTGCGCCAAATGTGGCTTGTTGTACAGTGCGACAGCACCACGAAGTTTTGACTATTGCCAATCATTTTGAATAGATGTGCATACACTGTGCCTAGCCACCAGAGAACTGTTTCTGACTAATTAGGATATTAATGCTGACACCGACCCAATAATTTCTGCCGTAGATGTGAAATACCTCTTGTGGAATGTGAGAGGAATGCACACCATGGCTAAGCGTCATAAAATTCATGCATTCTTGGCTAGAAGGGGCGTACATATAGCGCTATTACGAGAAACACATATTACTGTTAAGGAGGGTGAGGCCCTACAGAGAAGATGGTGAAGTCAGGTGTACTATACGAATTACTCAGCTTTTGTGAGAGGGGTCCTTATATGGGTGAGAGCAGGAGTCCCTTTTCAGTGTTACAAACACATAATAGACCCAGAAGGACGCTATGTAGTCCTAGTAGGCAAATTAGATGGCAGAGACATAACAATTGGGAACATACACCGGCCGAATACAGATCAGGCTTCATTCTTGGAGGTTCTTTCCAGGAAGCTGGCCCCGTAAATGACAGGTTCGGTGATAATGGGAGGGGACTTTAACTGCATCACAGATATAGACTTAGATTGCTCCAATCCACCCTTGTGAGATTCCCCCATTAACCGCACGGCCAAAGTGCGGTGAGCATGGGAACATCAATGGGGACTGGTAGACACTTGGAGGACATCACAACCACGAGACAGGGATTACTCGTTTTTCTCATATCTACATGACCTGCAAGTTAGACTAGACACCATACTTTGGTCCCCAGAAGAAAATGAACACGTGGAATCAAGCAAGTATTTAGTCCGGCAGATTGCCGACCATAATCCCCTATTAGTAGGGCTTCAGTGGACAAGAGAGTGACCGAGCATTCCCACCTGGTGACTAAGGCCAGAAGCCTTGGAAGACCAGGTCTTTCAGACAACGATAAGATTGGCGAGAGGGTAATACTTTGAGGAGAATGCAGGGACTTCCAATAACCCAATGATTGAATAGGATGGATTCAAAGTGGTGATCAGAGGGAAGTGCATCACAGAGGTGGTGGGGATCAGGGGAACGCTCCTGAGAAACACATTGAAAGCTGAACAACACCTTAGAGAACTTGAGAGAGAGAGGCCAAAACATAGGGAACTACAAGAAAAACCTCTAGCAGCCAAAGAGTCAGTAGCGGAGCATGTTGAAAGACTTTGCTGTTTTGATTATAAGAATTATATGGTCCAAGCTCATGCGGAGAGGGACAAATCTGGGGCGATGATAGTGTGGTTAGCTAACCCGGCTAAAAGAGGGTCGACTATCCTTGAAATTAGGGATGAATTAGAAGGGGAATCATATAAGCAACAAGACATAAATAAGGTGTTCTTTAAATACTATTCCGAACTGTATAGGAGCAGGACGAAGTGCTCAGAGGCTGATATTGACTAATTCATAGGGCTCCAGGCTTTACTAACTATAGACGAAGAAGCGGCAGCGACACTGGGCAGGGATGTAGAGTTGCAAGAGGTCAGGGCAGCTATTAAAGCAATGGCCAGTAATAAGACACCACGCACAGACGGCCGCCCAGTTGATTTTTACTTGGCGTCCATAGACATCTTGGGACCGAGACTGGTGGAAGTGTATAATCAAGCGAAACAGGGGGGGACGCTACAAGAGAAGCACTGATCGTCCCGCTGCTCAAACCTGGTAAACCAGCAATGGATAAGACAGCATATAGACCACTCTCCATGCTGAATCTAGATGATAAAATCTTACGTAAAATCCTGGCCAAGAGGCTGCTTCCGTATATGGCAGACTTAATACACATAGACCAAGCGGGGTTTATCCCAACACGCAACACGGCAATGAATATCATAAGATTAATATGTATCCTAGTGTCGGAATCCTATGATAAAGATGAGGAAGTCATATTCATGGTCGAAATTGAAAAGGCCTTCGATAGCTTGGAATGGCCTTGCCTATTTAGAATAATGGAGCGATTTGGCCTGGGACAAGAGTTCGTAAAATGGATGCCCCTATTATACGCAGACTTTAGCGGCCGAGTCAAGACTGGGGGCTGGATCTCCGAGGCCTATTAGGTGGGGAGGGGAACGCAGCAGGGATGTCCACACTCAACACTATTATTTGCTCTGGCCATGGAGCCCCTTGAAGCCAGGGCCAGGACAGGTGTCCATTACAGGAGGCTGGAGGCGATGGGCCGAATACGGCATATTGCGTTATACGCTGATTACTTATTACTATTCTTTGGGGACACGAGAGAAGAACTAGAGCAGAAGTCTTCAAACTTTAGTAAGTTGAGCCCCCCCAGCTGATTTTTTTAAAGGTCGGGCCCCCCCACCATCTGACTGTAATGTCTGGAATCTGGTACACTACATAATCGACCGCCACGTGCATATCCCGGGCCATATCCGGCAAATAATGTTCAACACAAAAAGAGTGTTTAGTTAACTGCAGGTTTGTGAGTGGGTGTGGTGAAATGCCAGAAGCTTATTACACAGCTTAAAACACAATTTTCTAAGATTACTCTTCTTACTCGGAACATTAAGGACAGGCATGGACATTCACATTAATGAGGAATGCGCTTCTGGTGATTTATCAAGGCAATGCCTCGTCAGGGGCAGTACACGCTATATAAACACAAGGCTTCTGGCCAATAATTTGTGAGCTATGCATCACGGAAAGGAGTCCCTGAACAAACAGCTGATAATGTTCACAAACATGTCCACGAGTGTCCTGCGCATGCACACCATGGGGCAGTGAGCATCTGTTGTAAAACATTGAAGGAATATGCAAAGGACAAACAACCCGCCTACCTCCACTAGCCCCGCCCTTTGCTTGTGCTTTTCCGTGAGTCGTGCCCTGCCGATTGCACAATTGTTTTTGACAAATGATAAAGGTTTCTAGAATCATACAAAACCTGTGCAACGTGGCGCTATATTCTCTGGAAAGTTGCTTTGTGTAAGTGATTATTAACTCAGTGTTAAAATACATTGAAAAGAGTCAGGAGCCTCACACCTAGATGCAAATGAAGCGGAGGGGAAACAAAGGTTAGCACTTCACATATACTTAAGAAAGGCAGCTTTTCATTTTGTTCAGTCCAGGTTTAAGAAATGTGCATGCACTGTAAGAATGTCAGATGTGTTTGTCTTTCCCAGTATTTACACACAGCAAATTGCATTTATATAGAGCTTACTACACCTGAGGAGGCGTTGAAATAATTTAAGTACCACTATTTTTTCCTGTATCGCCATACTCATCCTAATGCAGCATGTCAGAGTGCTTTACATAAACACACGCATATTACATGTGCAATACATCATATAAGTTTGTAAATTAATGCACAGGATGTGTTACATAAAACAGGGGGATTGCAGGGTGTAGAAGTCACATATCATCTTCCATAGCTCACTGTGCTATAATGTGCTCTAACATACACATGATAGACCTGCTAAACATATATGTTACGGCTTTAGATCTGATGTCACTTCTTGTGATGCACTTCCTGTAAAGTCGTGGCTTGTGATGCCACTTTCTATGATGCCAATTCCTGTGATGTCATGCGCCGTGACGTCGCTTGCATACTGCCTAACTAGGTTAGTCCCCCCACTTCTGTTTATTAGGACTTGTGCCCCAAGCAGGTGCATTCAAGACGTTACTTGGATACAAATGCACTCCGGTGTTTCTCAGATTCCACAAGTGTCCATTTTCCTCCTTACTTTAGGTTTCCCACACTGTTAGGTCACTGATCCTCTCCCAACAGAATAATCATGTCAGCTGGGCGTTGTGGGGGGTTGTCACACCTTGGTGGCTGAACATGCATTACATCAGTTTGCAAGCTCACTGTATGACACTTTTCAATCTCAGACCAGAACATGCTTAGATCATGAACGCAGAGTCCAGTATTCTCACTGTCACAGACCTCACTCTGTTAGACAAGTATTTTCTGAGGCACGCAACTCTTCCACTAAAATTCAAACTCTGCGAGACATAAGTTCCTGTTGCCCGCAGGCCATAGCTTTTGAGCCTTCCATGACTCTGGCACAGTCATTTGAAACACTTTTAAAGTTCCACCATGCCATTTTCAACACTTTCAAAGTCTTAAAAGTCATTGGTGCAAGTGGGAGTTGTGTTGCCTCCCATGTGAGAAATTCTTGCTATTGCAAATAACAATGGCGCTATTTGCACCAGCGCTATTCACACTGCTGCAGTGGTGTCCTTTTTTAAACAATAGTTTTGCTGTTTCTGTAATTTAATTGACAGACCATCGGTAAAATTCAAATAGCCTAAGTCGCAAGTAATATCTGCCTCATTCCTATTAAGCACAATTATTAAAACTCGGCCTGCCTAGGAGTATGATAATGGTATGAGTCAGTCATTATTCAGGAAAACAGTAGATGGCAGTATTCTGCAGTTTAATGTTAACTGAACTTGTACCACTTTTCATAGAAAGGAGACAAAAATTATCATTAAATTATAAAAGTATGCACGTCGTGCCCCATCGGTTTCTCCTTCCTTCCACTCCATTCGCCCCCCAACCCCCCCAGACTTCGAGAACTGGGCAACACTGAATGTGTGCTCGAAGACTGTAAATAACAAGGCAACATCCTAGTAAAAAAGCCCTTTTCATTTACCTGTTGATTATGTAAATGGCAAAATCCTTCCCAGTGAGGCTGTAAAACACAGAATAACCTCGACAGCAACCAAAGAAGAATAGGCAGCAAGCACAAGGCAAATGACAGGAGTGAAAAAGCGCCACTCTACCAAAAGGTAGTAGTATTCAGGAGCTTTATGCCCGCAAATTTCACGGCACTTCCTGCCATCAACGATGCTGTCCCCCTCATTGGTGGAACACCAGTGGTGACGTACCTATGTGTTCATTGGATGCTGTGCTCCAACGGAAAAGCCCCATTCGAAAATAAAGTAGAAATGCAGGAAGGAAACGTACCTGCGACGTAGGAGTGAACAATGAAGGTGAGGTTTTAGGGTGGAGTGCGCGCCCCCCTGAGATGGTGTCGTGCCCCCCCTGGGGGGGCGCACCCCACAGATTGAAGAACTCTGAACTAGAGGGAGCATGTGAACTGCTAGCATCATTGACAAGAGTATCAGGCCTTAGAGTCAACTAGAGGAAGTTGTGTCTTTTCCCCACTAAAGCAGAGCATGAGACACCACCAATGGAAGTGGAAGTGGCTTGAGAGGGCAAGTGTCTCCCTTATCTGGGAATCACTGTCTACCATGAAAGGGCAGACTTACTGGAGGGGAATGTGGGGAAAGCACTCAGCGGTGTGAAGGCATCCTTCGTCTTTTGGGGAACGTTACCATAATCGGTTATGGGGAGAAGATCTTTTTTGAAGATGGTGACATTGCCGAGATTGTTATATCTGTTTGGGGTCTTGCCTATTTGGATCCCAGCGGGAATGTTTCGCTACCTGAAATCCTAGATGATCTCCTTTATATGGGGTACTGGTGGGCATCGAGTGCTTGGGCTACATTAACAAGGCCAAAGAGTGCAGGAGGCCATGTACTACCGGATTTTGAATACTACTACCCAGCAGCGCGGATGCAGTGGTTCATGAAATGGGTAGCTGGGAGAGAGGAACGAACCAGCCAAATAATACAGTCCCTAGTCTGACAGTATTGTCTAACATAGTGCTCCGTTTGCCCACCCGCAGGGGAGATGAAAACAATGAGGTCAAAGTGTTATGCAAATGCTGGGTTAGGACTTACCAGAGATCTAAAACCAAAAAACCATATGCACCGGAGATTCCACTCACAATCTGCATGGCACTTCGCACGGAAGGAACTGGCGCGGGCTAGAAACCTGGGCAGAAGCAGGAGTGACCACCATAGGCATGTTGTATGAGGACGGAACACTACTCCCATTTCACGAATTTAGAGAGCGATATGACATTTCCAGAGGTCACTTTTTACTCTATACTGCCCTCACGAAAGCAATACAAAAACACTAGGGAGAGGGACTCTCGGAACCCCAGACATCAGGAGGGTGCCAGATTGTGGTGTCAACCTCCGGTACTTTTCAAGCGGTTACCTGTCTATACTGACACCTCAGAAATGAAACATTTCCTGCTCTCGCCCAATTACGTGAAAGCTGGGAAGGGGATTTGGGAACGACCTTTGAGGAGAAAACATGGGACACATTGGTAGAGAGGACAACAAAAGTCACCAGGAATGCCAGGTTCCAATTAATAAATTTCTATGTATTACATAGAGATTACCTCACACCAGCACGCATCAACAAACACTTTGGGATACGAATAGTCCAATGCCCAAGATGCGGGGACGCAGATTCAGCATTCCTGCATATGTTCTGGAAATGCCTGAGGATAGGGAACTTCTGGAAGGATGTAAATGTAAATCTGTATTTGTAAAGCGCAAACTACTCATCCTTATGGGTCTCAAGGCGCTGGGGGCTGTCGTGGAAATTAAGTGAGCTATTGCCCAGAGTCACATGGTGCTGAGCTGAGCTGCCGCCGGAGCCGGGGATCGCACCGTGAACCCTGTGGCCCAAAGTCAGCTGCGCTGGCCGCTGTGTTCCAGCGCGGAGTGCAAAATCCCTCCCAACTGCCACGGACCAACGGATCTCACACACGCACACTATCCATACATTCGCTGGTGGGGCCCATAACACCAACAGACACTTACCATTAGTCCGTGCGGGAGGCGATTTATCCTTCTAAGCGCTGGATAATGAGGGAGGAAGATACCACTTTACCCTAATGAGCAACAATCCTACAAACCCTTCTCATACTCATTAGGCCCTATGTTCCACATTTGGTATTATCCTCCTAACCAGGACGGATCTGTTAGTTGTAGTTTAGTGAAATCCTAATTCTCTAATTAACCTTTACATTAACACATTTCAATGAATAACACAACCCGACTCATTTCTGTAGATATTCAAATCCAAATTTATATTAATATTGCAGATTAAATCATTCATTTGATCAAGTTGCCATTCATATTTACCTATTCTGGCTAAAGTTGTCCTCTATGTCAAATCTGGTAGTCTCGCAATTCTATGCCCATCAATTTAGCAGGTCAAGTTCATCAGGATTTTGGGCATTAATTCAGTCTGTCAGAGATTTAGGCCAACAGCTGTCCTGCAGTGTCACCGTCCTCTCCGTCAGCATATCATCAGGAAATCGAAAAGCGCGATGACGTCGAATCTAATCACCTCTCTATTCTACCATAATTTATAGTAAAAATCACATTCCAAAAGTATCGAATATTATTTTAGAATGTCTCTGATTGGTCATTTAAATTTGTTCAACAGGGTTCCCATGCGCAAAAAGTCTCTTTAGATGTAGTTCATAATTTTCCCGGTCCAATGTATCGTTTTATTGTTTCTTTCAGGGCATCTGGCTGGCAGCCCAGAGCGTCCTTGAGGGGCACAGTCGAGTTAGGGTCACAGGAAGGCCACTGTGCATCTTGTCAGCGCAGGCGCACCTCACCCAAGCCTTGTTCAGCGTTGGCAGTCGGGTTAGGCACCAAAGTCAGCCATCTTTAGGCAGGCCAAAATGGACAACTTAAGCAAAGAAACACAAAAACGTAATTAATAGATAGAAATGACTAATTAAATGTTATTCCCTCGCTAAAACCCTTATGTGTGTGTATTTATCTAGCAAAAGCAACACTCATTGCGGGTTATACTTACAAATTAAAGCACAAATCACAATTACATCACTAAAGCAACAAATATCATGCAACATTCTATTCATCTATCATTAGTATGCGTATGGATTTTAATTCACATAATTAATTAGGCCATGCAGATGCAAATCCCACGTGTATTTCGGTCATTAATGAGGTTGGTTAGTTATTTCCACATCACTCCAAACCATTAGTACGATTATAATTAATTAATCTAATTAATAAAATGACATGCAAAATGGGGTGGGTAAATTTTGCATAACCCGCTCCAGCAATCCCCACTTTGGTGATTTTATCACCACACCACCCAAAATTTTGTTCTATCTTTACGGAATCTTTAAAATGTTTTTTTGCTCTTAATCATAACAGTTTCACCTACGTCTTCTCTTTTTACTGTTTCATACATACTCTCCTTCCACTCCTCCAATTCTATTTCTTCAATTTCTCTTTCTTGTTTCTTGTCTTTTCTTTTTGAATTTTCTCTTTTTATTCTTTTCTTATTTTTCTTGTTTCTGCAGCACATACAACATAATCTTATCATTAAAACTAGGCAGATTACACATGTTAATGGAAACAATATTTTACCTATAAGAGTACTACCTATTTTCACTAAGAAATTCTTAATAGCAGCTATTTTCTTTCCAATTCTATCCCAAACACTTTCAATCTCCAGTGGTGCAAGTTCATCATGCAATTCAGTAATATTCTTAATATAAGTTTTCAGATCTTTGCTTTCGTCAGGAATGTAAGTGCAACAATGTTGAACTTTCAGCATTCCACAGACTCCACCCTCTTTTGCCAATAAAATATCAAGGGCAAGTCGATTTTGCATTACCATAGCACGCATGGCAACCATTTCAGTATTAACCAATAAAAATCCTCCAGCGGTGCTTGTTGACAAGCGATCCACTACTGTTGACAATTTTCTAATTTTGTTTGCATTCAGAGTTATTCCCACTGCTGGTATCAATGCTTGAAAAATATCACCTACAATTTCTGCCCAAGATTCTCTCTTGGTCCTAGCTAAATGATTACTTAAGCTATGTGCACCATCTTTTCCTCTATCCATATGAAAGATTTTTGGAAAGACCAGGCCTACGTAACGTGCCATACCAATGGTCTGGCAAACGATAATTTGCCCTGTTTCCACAAATAAAAAATATTCCAGGAAAGACTGGATCTCTTCCACCTTTGAATCCCCATCCACCCATGATTCGATATGTATCATGGCACTCACTATTACCTAGAAAATAATTATCATACGCCGTTTGATTCCCTCGAATGCAAAATTTCCCTTTGAGGCCAATCTAAAGCTATAGTTGGACTAGCTTCTCCTTTCAAATGTTTTTCTTTCTCTATATCCCAGATTATTTTCTCCACTTTCCCTTCTGCTGCTTTCTTTTGCATTTTCAATCTTCTTTCCTCCACCATGTCTAGGAATGTATTTTCCTCCTTCTTCAAACTGCATGTTAAATTGTTTCTAAAAATATACTCTAATGTTAGCTCCTTAGTTTCTAAAAAGAATTCACCTAATACCTTAGCAGGCTTTACTTTGTTCAATTTATTATAAGAAGGCACTTGTGCAAATATGTTATCTACATCTGAAAAATAATATTCTAATTTCCCTGTCTCATAAAATAAACTAGCTATTACACTACATGTTATACCATACGTTGCTGGAAGGTGATGATATGTCACTCCCTCAGAAACAGATGCAGGTAACTGCATACATACGTAGCAGTCCCGTACGTCCATTGTCTTTACATATTCATACAATAATTTTGAAAACACATTATTAGAAAAATCTGTTATTGACCTGTCTTTATGCAAATAATTTTTATCTATTCTAGTTGTAACTACTTTTGGAATTTTCCCTATATTAGTTTTATTCTCACTATGTCCTTCTAATGTGTCTATAGTAGCCTTAAAGGAAATGACAAGAGCAAGGATGCTCCATAAAAGCATTAATAATCCTGTACAACAACAACACATTTTACACCATCTTTTCATGAATGTACATCTACCTTTACTACTTTCTATGTTAGCCATCTTGTTAAAATGGACTGTGTCTTTTGACTTAGCCTCTTTCACTTCACAACTAGTTTCTCTAACCTAAGGTTCTAACACCTATTTGGTTCTACCAGTCACTATTTTGAATTAAATATCTTGTTTTCTTCATCAATAGTTTTCTTAACTTATTCAGTTTGGCATCTCATCGTTCTTCACTCTCCTCTCGTCTTCCAAATATGGATTTTCCTGAACTTCCGTTTCTTCTTCTCCAATGTCGGACAAGAGAACTCTCAGGATTTCCGATTCTATTTCATCCTCAACCACTTTCAGTACAGTCTCCTCTGGATTTCCTTGACTATCTGCCTCTTCTCCCTGTTCAGGCAGTGCCACGTACGTCCTTTCTGGTGACTTATACTTCTGGTTAGGTTTCCTTGTTCTTCTACTCTCTTTGTCTTCAGTTAATTTGTCTTCTTTTGATTTTTCTTGACTTGTCACTTCATACACCTGTTCAGCTCTTGGTGAATTCACTCTTGTCAGTCTGTATCTCAGTTTCCTTATTTTATTGGGCCAAACATCATCTCTTGCAACTCTTTTTACTTTACTTCCTTTGTCATTCTTTTCATTCCTCCAAGCTCTCTTTCTCAGAACTCGACCTTCAGGTATTTCGTTTTCACTCTCTTCAGACTCTGTCTCAACTTGCTTTGTCTTTTCAGCAACTTCCTTTTCCACCACTTGTTTTGTTTTCCCTACTTCTGTCCCTCCTCGGGTCTCCGGCACGCAATCTTCCTGCTGACTACTTGTCCCTTCACCTAACTGGATGTTGCAGGTCCCTACACCTCCTCGGGGGTCTTCCGCAATCTGTCCCTCTCACTCTATACCTGTCCCTTGTTCACTTAGATTTGTTACTTCAGGTGGAATTTCTCTCAGTCTCTCATCTGGTACTTCCTTTTCACGTATTTCTTTTGTTGCATCTTCAGTACTCTTTCCTCTTTTCTTCCTGTGTTCCTTCTTGGAACCTTGCGCTTCTTGCTCGTTTCCAGAATCGCTGGATTCGGAAATATGCAATCTTCTTCTCAGAGCGACACTTCTGGGGACTGAAGCTGATCTTTGTTCTGTTTCCCCCCTTTCAGAGTTTCCGTGTGTCTTTGACCCGTCGTCATCTGATTCAGTGCTTGATTCTGATTCATCAAAGTATTCTTTTCCTGTGCTGTCCACTGGATTTGGAATTCTCAAGGTATGACTGGCATGGATCCAGTTTTTCAGTCCAGCACACTTCACAGCTGTGGTTGTAGTCAAAATGACTTGTTGTGGTTTTCCCCACCTTGGAACCAGACAATTTCTTCTTCTGTAGACTTTTATCCTTACCCAATCACCTGGGCTCAGATCATGGGCTTGCTTCTTTTCAAGTGTGGTGGCATCTGGTCCGACCTGATGAAACACAGAATGAACTGCGTCAGCCAGGCCTTTACAGTATTCCCACACCATGTCATCAGAAATCGTCATCAGTTTGTTGACTGGTATAAACACATGTCTCATTGCACGTCCCATAATTATTTCATGAGGACTCAATCCTGTGGTTCTGTCTGGAATGGCCCTAATTGTCATGAGTACAAGAGGCAAGACATCAGGCCATTTCATGCCTGTAGCCAAACACATTTTCCCTATTCTATTTTTGATAGTACCATTCATCTGTTCAACCACACCAGAAGCCTCTGGTCGGTAGGCACAATGTAGTTTTTGTTGTACATTCAATGCTTCACAAATTAATCCTACAATCTCATTCTGGAAGTGTCCTCCTCGGTCTGACTCAATTGTCACTGGTAACCCGAACCTGGGGGTGAATTCTCTCAAAAGTAGCTTGGCTACTGTCAACCCATCATTTCTTCTTGTTGGGAATGCTTCCACCCACCTGGAGAATAGGCAGACCACTACCAAAACATACCTCAATCTGTAACAGGGAGGCATCTCAATGAAATCTACTTGCATTCTGGTGAAAGGCCCTCCTTCTTGACCTATTGTTCCCAGACTCACTACTGTCTTTCTTCCAGGATTGTACTGCTGACATATTAAGCATCTCTGAAAAAGACTTTCTGCCACAAGTCTGAATTTTGCATTGTACCAGGTCTGTTTAAATGACCTGATCATAGCATCCCGTCCAATATGTCCCTGGCCATGATACATCCGTGCCATGGTAGACATCATGCTATCAGGCATAACTGGTCTTCCATCTCTATATACCCACACATGATCCTTTTCCCTTGGGGCACATCCTGCTTTTACCCACTGTCTCATTTCCTCATCTCCTGCCTCATCCTGCAATTGTTTTACCTCTTCCCAAGTTCCCACAATGTTAGTGAACATCAATGAGCAAGAAGACATTTCTCTTTCCTTAGCCCGATTGACCGAATTCTGATTTCGTGCACAATACTGTTCCCGGTGGCAATGTAATCACCACCTTGACTATGTGCAGCACATTTTACAACAGCCAATTGCTTAGGCAGCTGTATCGCCTCAAGCAACTTTCCAACCACTTCTGCATTCTTAATGGGAGTTCCACTCGAGGTCAGGAAACCTCTTTGTAGCCATAGTTGGCCAAAGTCGTGGATAACTCCAAAGCCATACTGGCTGTCAGTTATCACAGTCACTCTCACACTCTTTCCAATCTTGCATGCTCTAGTCAAAGCCACAAGTTCAGCTACCTGGGCTGATTTCACTCCTTTCAAATATGAGGCTTCAATTACTGCTGCAACTGTGCATACGGCATACGCTGCACTCAGCACTCCTTCATTTGTTCTCAAACATGACCCATCAACGAACATCACAAAATCACTTTCTGGCAAAGGTACATGTTTTATGTCTGGTCGTGGTTTGGTACAAAAATCAAGTACATCCAGACAATCATGATCAACTTCATCTCTTACCTCCACAATTTCATTATCTGGCAACAATGTTGCTGGATTCACATTCACACATCTTGCAAGACTCACATTAGTGGCACCCAATATGACCTTCTCATACTTAGTCAGCCGCCTGTGTGTCATATATTGAGTACGACTCCTTGTCAACAGAATTGCTACATCATGGGGTACAAACACTTTCAATGGATAACCCATCACAATTCCTTCACTCTGCTCCAAACTTCGACATGTTGCAGCCACTGCTTTCAGACATCCAGGTAAACCTACAGCTACTGGATCTAGCATTGATGAAAAATATGCAATTGGTCTTCTCAATTTTCCATGTTTCTGGGTCAACACAGAAAGTGCACATCCATTTCTCTCACTGCAATACAACTCAAATTCTTTTTCATAGTAAGGCATGCCTAATGCAGGTGCTTCACACAAACCATCTCTCAATTGTCTAAATGCTGCCAATTCTTCCCTACTTAATTCAAGGGGATCTTTTACATCACTTCTCGTTAATCGCACCAAAGGCTTTGCGATCAAGGAAAAATTCCCTATCCACTGACGGCAGTACCCTACCATTCCCAAAAACATTCTTACTTCTCTTTGAGTCATGGGAGCTCCTTTTACTATTCTGATTCTGTCTATGGTTATTTTCCTTAGTCCTTTCTCAATGTTGTGTCCCAGATACTGCACTTCCTTTTTACAAAACTGTAATTTTGCAGGTGACACTTTAAGTCCTCCATCTGCCAAATGATTCAGTAAGGCTATTTTATCTACCTCACAGGCTTCACGTGTCTTTGACGCCACCAAAAGGTCATCAATATATTGTACCAGTACAGAATTTTCTGGCATTTCTAGTCTCTCCAAAGATCTCTTTAACAACTGATTGAATATTGAGGGGCTCTCTGTATACCCCTGTGGGATTCGGCACCATGCCAAAATACGCTCACCAAACCGAAATGCAAAAATTTGCTGACTGTCATGGTGCAATGGGATGGAAAAGAAAGCATGACGTAGATCAATTACTGTGTACCATTCTGCATCATGGGGAATCTGATATAAAATCACTGATGGATTTGGTACAATGGGGCAACATGATACCACAATTTTGTTCACCTTTCTCAAATCTTGCACTATCCTGAATTTCCCATTAGGCTTTTTCAGTCCCATTATCAGTGAATTACATGGACTACTCATTATTTCTCTCAAGATTCCTTGTCTGATCATTTTCTCTATTATAGGAGTTACACCTTCGACTATTTCAGGTGTCAATCTGTACTGTGGAACATTTGGATACGTTACTCCTTCTTTTACAGTTATTTTAACTGGATCTACATTTCTCATTAGTCCTACATCCTCTCCAGTGAAATCCCAAACCTCTGCCTTTACAGAGTTTCTCAGTTCTTTTGGTAATTCATCAGGGTTGAATACAGCATATGTTTCAGTAACTTCACTTTCTCTGTTAGCTAAGGTCATCTTATACAATACATCATCATCTGGTTTTCAAAAGCTATTCCATCCGGAGTACAAACTATAGTGCAATTCATTTTGCACAACAGGTCCCTACCTAATAAATTCACAGGACTGGTGTCACACACCACAAATCGGTGCATTTCTGAAAATTTCCCTATGCTGACTTTCACTGGTTCTGTAAGATGGGTCTTAATTTGCCTGTTGGACACACCAACGACTTGGATCGTTTCATCCGAGAGAGGAAGATTCTTAACATCAGCTGATCTAACAGTTGATCGAGTAGCACCAGTATTTACTAGGAAAATAATATTTTCATCATTAACCCTCCCATCCACAAAAGGTCCTGTCTGGTCTACTTCTAGAGTTGCGCCAAGTACGCACTCTTCTTCTTCCCTCCGGCACCATCAATAGCTCTCTTCTGCGTCACTCTCATCACGTTGCAGCCAATACTGCGAGACAGCGCTAGCGCGCGGCAGTTTATTTACCTGTTCTTCATTGTAGAATCCCGATTTACTACTATACTTCTGTGTGTTTCTGCTCTGTGGGAAAGGCGGCTTTGGCACCTGATTCTGTGGGGGAACAACTTGCTGCTGTTGCTGCAGTTGACCACTCACCTCATGCTGCACCTGTGGGTTCAATGATGGATTTTCATTGTTAGTACTCGGGGAAATTTACACTCGGATTTCGAATGCCCTATCCTGCCGCAATTATGACACGGAAATTTCTTCTTAGCTTCTTCAATGTTCCCTTTGTACTTCTCATTATTAAATTTTGGTCCCTGCTTGTTCCACCAATTGTGCTTCCTGTCTCTCCGCTACCTTTACCTGTGCCCACATTGCCTTCTCCTTTAACTTTCGCTATTTTGCTTCAATTTCATCACTGAAGTATTTAGCATGTCTCAATACTAAATCTATTTTCTTGTTTTGCCAATCTACCGTATGCTGTTTAATCATATCACCAATTTCTGGACGTAGACCATATACAAATCTGTAAACAAAATGGCTCAAATCCTTTTCACTCAGATTCTCGTCTCCGCTAAACTGCTTAAAAAGCTTGTATTAGCCTCTCATAGTACGCATGTACTGACTCTTTACTTTCCTGATGTGTTCGATCAATTTTCACCCAGTCTGTTTCTTTAGGGGGCACTTGATTTTTCAGAAATACCATAACCTGCTCATACTTCTTGATTACCTCGGGGTCTGGTGCTCCTGTTTTAGGATCCCTTGGATATTCCTTGGTTGGCCAGTTTATCATTAATGTACACTCTGACTATAGGTCTGCTGATACTATCAAATAGACTATTCAAATGAATCCATAGTACTTTAGACAATTTCACAAATCTGTCTACCTGTCTGAACCACTCGACTGGCTTTTTGCGTAGTCGAGGGAAGTCATTTGTAAATGACAAAATATCCTGTCTCGTCCATGGGACATGTACATATCCTCCTCCTGGAATCTCTCTCATAGGGCACTCTGTCACTACCTTCTCCTTTTCTCTCACAGGAAAGGCTGAAAGTGTCTTATCTGAGGCATCATCGCGTTTTCTATACCACCTGCTTCTCCATTTATCCACGTCTCCCCATTTACTCAGCAAAATGATTATGTCCTTAATTTGACCTATTCGTCCTGTGGTGTTCATGTTCTCAATGTCCTTTTCAGTGAATTCTACTCGATAAGGTTTCTGTAAGGCTTTTACCTTTTCCATATCAATACCCATTTCATTTGCTACTTCTTCTAACCTTTCATGCAAGTTTTTTGCTCTCCAGGTTGCACTTTTGCACAAAAATAATAATTCTTCATCCTGATAGGTTTTCAATTTTTTTGTCGGGATAGTCCCTACGACTAACTCTTCCAATACCATTCGTAACTTGGCCACATCAATTGACTGGGATTCTTTATCTTTCCTTTGCAAGCTTCTTAACCATTCACTTAACTCGTCTGTTGATGACCCTACTGGTTTTTCTACATTTCCATGTCCAAAATCATTTTGTGTTTCTGACACTGTCTCTATCATTGTCATACGTCTTTCTGCACAATTCTGATCTACAAATGGGTCATTTGTAAAATTTGGTTCCATTACACTCATAGTTTGCCTCCATGGATTCTCATTCTGACTCACTCTTGGTTGTTCTACAGGGTTACTATTTCTGTAAGGGACTGTCAAACAATGCTCACTGTCCTTCTGTTTTTCAAAAATGGGCATTACTGGACCTATTGTTACTGGAACAGTTACTGCTTCTAGATTCTTGGTCAATTCTCTTATTTTCTCAGTTAATTCCAGGGTTGTTTTTGCTAATTCTATGGAATTTTCTCCATCTGTTCTTCCTTCTGATCTCTTTTCTACTTCCCCGGTACCACTATTTTTACTCAAGCTTAGGGATTCTGGTTCTGACCGCAGAGACGTCTTTTCTACTCTCACAGGAAGACTGTGTTGATTAATATTCACCGCCTTGAAAAAGCCCACGGCCAATGGGCCACTAGGGCGAAACACGTGTCGGCTTTTGTTTTTCTCTTCACAATTTGAAATTTTTGCGCTCCTTTGATAAAAAGATAAATAAAAACAACACAAATGATCTTCATTCGAGCAATGTCTCTGATATTGATTATCCACTGACGTGGACCAATTAAGAAGGCACTACCCTCCATCGTTTTCTTAACCTAAACTTTTCAATGGCTCTTGGGTGTAGCCATTTACAAGGACTGTGCCACATATAAAATTGGGCCCTAACAACTGCAGCGTCGCAAGTCCAGAACTTTCCACCCATACAGCAACCTATGGTTCTGATTTTATGATTCGCACTGTTTCTCTCATTGGGGCACTTGGAGTTAACATTTCTGGTTCTGATCTATACGGTGGTGGATTTTTATAAAACATATCATCAAGAACATCATCCTCAGACCCATTCGCTTCATACCCTCTCGACTCCAAATTATGCCTCTTTTCCGCACACTTTCGACCTTCATTCTCTCCTACAGTTCTTACAGGGAACACACCCTCAGTCATGCTCGCATCTCGCCATCTTTTCATTCGATCACTATGTGTTTCATGTCCGTATGGTCTTCCAAACCAATACCTATATCCTCTACCACTTCTGTTTCTTTCTCGTTCATGCATTTCGTCTTCCCATTCGGTCAAAGCCTCAAACTGTGTCGGTCTAGGTCTTGGCTCTAAATTCGTCATTCTTTCCCTTAATTTTCTTAAAACAGCCAAATTAAATGAACCATACTCTGGAAAAGCTAGTACTCCGTCGTCCTTGGTGTATCTCACCCAGTTATCCAACCAAATACAAGTATGATACCCATATTTCGCAATCATAAAGTATGCAGGGGTTTTCGGTGGAGGAAGTAACTGTCCTTCCCTAGTCTTAACTGGTTTGTCTTTCTTAAACCACTTCTTAATTCTTCCTAACCAGGTCTTTTTCTCCTTCTCTGGAGGGTCGTAATACATTTTCTTGTCTTTCGTGCAACGCTAGTCCCTCTTTACAACTGTACCGCTAATCTATCCAATCACAGCGCGACTTCACACTAACGCACCTATTCAGAGCATCCACGTCACTTGTCACAGTCCTCGAATCCTAGCGCGACTCACACTAACGCACCAATAAGGAGCGTCTACGTCACCCTGTTTCTTCTCCAATCCTAGCGCGGCGTACACTAACGCACCAATCCGGGGCGTTTCACAGTTCTGACCGACTGTCCAATCCCAGCGCGGTCGTTCTGACGTCAGCAGCCGCTGCGGCAGCTCCTGCTCCTGCTTCTGTCTACCCCTCCTTTACAAAAACCGCTCAGTAAGTTTTTGTTTCAATTTCTACACTTCTGTTAGTAACAACATAGAAACATCTCCATTGTCCGCTTCGCTAACCAAAGAACAGCAAAAGACCTTTCTCACAAGAATTCCGTCTTTCCCGAGAGCAGCGCTTATCTCTGCCCTACTACGGAATCATTACTTCCGTTGATAAAGTAGCACATCCCTCTACTTCACCCTTCTAACAAGCATTAGCTAATTGTTTCTCTAGTATTTAAGACACATAGTTGGAGACCCAATGCTCCTGAGAAATAAACCTAAAGTTTCGCAATCAACCCAAATGCCTTTGCATTCACACTCGTTCACACCAGAAAATGTAGTGCATTCACACAGAATCCTGTCTTTCCCGAGAACAGCGAACAGTCTGTCCTACTACAGAATTATGACATGCGTTAACAAAGCAGCACTTACCTCTCCTTTGTCCTTCTAACAAGCTCAGAGAGTTCCTATTACCTTTCCAGTGATAAGCGTTATCGGAATGCCAGTTGGATCCCTGGTACCTAAGACCAGAACTTCACAGGTAACCTTCGCTATCATTCACATTTCTCTCACACAGGAAATGTCTCTAATTGCAACACACGACGATGTCACCGAATCGAACCCAGACAATGCGCCGTGCAACTTCACTTGTCACACGTTTCCCCTGTGTACCTACAGGGCAACAACAATTCCGTCTTTCCCGAAAGCAGCGCTTACCTCTGCTCTACTACGGAACCGTTACAAACTTCCGACTTCCTACATCCCATAAGCCGTGCAAACAACATTAAACTCAACGTAACTCAACATAGAGTGTTAGTACATAAATTAATACCAATCAATAACCAAAATCAATAAGCAATGTACAAGCACTAATCACTAAACCAAACAATAACAAACCATCATTCTGCTACCAGAAAAACTGTTCCAGCGCGGAGTGCAAAATCCCTCCCAACTGCCACGGACCAACGGATCTCACACACGCACACTATCCATACATTCGCTGGTGGGGCCCATAACACCAACGGACACTTACCATTAGTCCGTGCGGGAGGCGGTTTATCCTTCTAAGCGCTGGATAATGAGGGAGGAAGATACCACTTTACCCTAATGAGCAACAAACCTACAAACCCTTCTCATACTCATTAGGCCCTATGTTCCACATTTGGTATTATCCTCCTAACCAGGACGGATCTGTTAGTTGTAGTTTAGTGAGATCCTAATTCTCTAATTAACCTTTACATTAACACATTTCAATGAATAAAACAACCCGACTCATTTCTGTAGATATTCAAATCCAAATTTATATTAATATTGCAGATTAAATCATTCATTTGATCAAGTTGCCATTCATATTTACCTATTCTGGCTAAAGTCGTCCTCTATGTCAAATCTGGTAGAATCGCAATTCTATGCCCATCAATTTAGCAGATCAAGTTCATCAGGATTTTGGGCATTAATTCAGTCTGTCAGAGATTTAGGCTAACAGCTGTCCTGCAGTGTCACCGTCCTCTCCGTCAGCATATCATCAGGAAATCGAAAAGCGCGACGACGTCGAATCTAATCACCTCTCTGTTCTACCATAATTTATAGTAAAAATCACATTCTAAAAGTATCGAATATTATTTTAGAATGTCTCTGATCGGTCATTTAAATTTGTTCAACAGGGTTCCCATGCGCAAAATGTCTCTTTAGATGTAGTTCATAATTTTCTCGGTCCAATGTATCTTTTTATTGTTTCTTTCAGGGCATCTGGCTGGCAGCCCAGAGCGTCCTTGAGGGGCACAGTCGAGTTAGGGTCACAGGAAGGCCACTGTGCATCTTGGTAGCGCAGGCGCACTTCACCCAAGCCTTGTTCAGCGTTGGCAGTCGGGTTAGGCACCAAAGTCAGCCATCTTTAGGCAGGCCAAAATGGACAACTTAAGCAAAGAAACACAAAAACGTAATTAATACATAGAAATGACTAATTAAATCTAAAACCCTTGTGTGTGTATTTATCTAGCAAAAGCAACTCTCATTGCGAGTTATACTTACAAATTAAAGCACGAATCACAATTACATCACGAAAGCAACAAATATCATGCAACATTCTATTCATCTATCATTAGTATGCGTATGGATTTTAATTCACGTAATTAATTAGGCCATGCAGATGCAAATCCCACATGTATTTCGGTCATTAATGAGGTTGGTTAGTTATTTCCACATCACTCCAAACCATTAGTACGATTATAATTAATTAATTCATCTAATTATTAAAATGACATGCAAAATGGGGTGGGTATACAAAATTTTGCATAACCCGCTCCAGCAGCTGCACCACACCTCTTAGGTGACAACAATAATAGCAGAAGTAACAGAGAAAGAGGTACAAGTACAACCAGGATACTGTCTCTTACATTGGTTACACACATATCCAAAGTCATGAGCAAGTTCCGGGACTTGGCGCTCCTGATGGCCAAGAGAGATAATTACTAGTACCTGGAAATCCCAGGGGGGACCTGGGGTGGAGCGATGGAAAAAGGAATTTACAAGATGGGCGACATATGAGGGGAAAGTAAGATTGGCCGAAGCCAGATGGGGCATGGGATCCCTGGAAACAGCCAGAGCTTGGGAAGCGTTAGTGAGAATATTAAAACACCCAGCTAACGAAGAGGACGAAGGTGCACAGGACAAGACCACCGAGGATGGAAGTCAAGGTAGATCAAGAGTATACTTTCTCACATTCCCTAACAGGAGACAAATGTCTTAAAAAACCAAGGTGCAAACCTCGATAGGGTAACATTAATAGAAACCTACTTGATTCAGGAACGCCTAGGGGAAGGGAGGGGGAGGAGAGGGAGTTGGGTAGTTAATTGTGTTTGTTAGAACAAGAAGACTTACCATAGAAAGAAGGAGCTAGCAAAATTAACGGTTATTATCAGAGACATAAATGGAACTTCTATAACAGAGGCCTCTATGAGCATAAGGATAAGGTAACATAGGAAGAACTTAATATGCCTCATCGTGAGACAGTACAATTGACTACAGTTATTAAATTCCTGCTTATATGGTAACTATGGTAAACTTGGAAAACTCCATTGTATAACCTGAAATGTAAAGTGATATGGAAGAAAAGCTTTATAAAATGTGTTTATTTAAAAAAAAAAAAAAAGATTCAACCTTTTTTAATAAATCCTCAAATAATGAGTTAAAAATGATTGCTATTTTGGCCAGGAAAGTTGTGGATGTCTGTGGATTTCAATATTCAAATTCAAACTTGGAATTTGACTGGAAGTTTAGTCTACAGGTTGATATTTGAATTTTGATGTCCATGAACTTCCGTGACATATCATTGCACACTCAGGGCTGCAAACCTGAATAAAGTTAGCAGAACTTGTGACAAAACTGAATCCCTAGGGGGGAATGCCATTTTCCACAAAATAAATACACTAATCTTCATTTATGGTGTTCACAGATTTACCGAAGATAGGCACATTTTTGGCCAACTTCCTCGTCCTAATGTGATCTCAAAATGTTCTCCTAAGTTAGCAACTCAAGCTCAAGCCCGTAAACTCAAAACAACAGTGAGCGGTGTGCCTACTGGGCACAGCCACAGGCTGCCCTGGAAAGTAGTGTGTTCCGTATACTGAGCACAGGGTGTGCCAAGCCCTTAGCGGGCTGCACATATCAGCTATTTTTCTAACAAGCAGGCTGTGGCAAAGGGGTACTCTTGTCAGATATAGCGCCGAACAATGCTAAAAAGCCGCATTCTGGGGCAGCCGGGTACAAACACCTAGTGGGGCTAGAACACAAAGTATACAGACCCCGCCCGGCACCTGCTGCATAGGTTGGGATACTGGACACAGGATGCCGCTAAAGGCCACACCCTGTGCCTGCTATGCCCAGTACGTACTGGGGCTGGTGCATTAGACACAGGGCATTGCCAAGGGACATGCTCTGTAGCTAGTGGGCCAGACTGGTTAGTGTCCCTGAAGGGGCATGACCTGGATATTGAGTCTGTAGCACCGGGCACCCTCAGGCCCTTATTATAAGTCAGGTGGAGCAGTGTGATGGGGGTATACTACCCAACCTGATTCAAATCCGCTTACAAAGTGTGGATCACATGTGCCCAGTTTTACTAAATGTGAATCGACACCCAGTAAAACCACTGGGACCAGGGGCCTGAGGCACGGAGTGCAGCCTCCGCTCAAAACCCACCATATCATTTCTGATGTCATGTGTGACGTCATGAGCAATGCATTAGAGTCTGTTATGGTCGCCGAGCTGTCCGTAAGTAGAGAATGACAGTGTTTTTCAGGCCTTGGATTGTACCTTTCAGCTGATGAGACTCTGCCTCTTTGGTGCACACTTGAAAAATACAAAACTAGAGTTAACATTTTAAAAAGATATGACACACAGGCCGCAGCATTCTATCATTCTCCGATATCCCTGGCCTACTTCCATGAACTGGGTCTGCGAGACGAAACCTGGACAAAAACTCAACATTTCTAACATTCTTGGGCAAATCACTACAGAGATGGTTATTTATATACTGGCTGGTTTCATGCTGTTAGGCAAATAATGGGTATTTACGACCAGGCTGCCTGAATACAATTATGGACGGCTCTTTTATCACAATGTATTTATCTGTGATGCAGTTTCATAGTTAGAAATATTAACAAAAGGGAGGGGGTGCTTCAGTCGTAAAATCTTAAGTACACATTCGAAGGCTGCACACAATGCTTGATTACAGCTCTCCCTCTGGCCATGAAGACAAATGTGTCTCATTTAAAATAATACCCTGGCGCTTCTGCTGAAACTGATGCAGGCATCTACCAAAGGCGAGGCGTGAGTGGCTAACTCTTCACGAGGAGCAGCTGACTTAAGACCTTTCAGGGCAGGCCACTAGTAGTTGCCACTGAGACTATTAAAGACATGAAAAACAGCAAAACACAGACGACAAAAAAACCCACAAATGTTATTGTGTTATAAAAAACATTAAATCTTTTTTTAGAAACGGGGCGAATCCGCTACTTTGTATCAATAACTGCCAAACACTATTGCACTGTAACACTTAAATTGGACTTACCTGTGTGGGACACTGAAGCTCTTGCCTACATGAGTGGCACGCTACACTGTGTGGTTGGAACAGTATTGTCTTTGTTGTGATCCTATGTTAGAAGTGATTCAATGTCGTGCTTGATGAGCGCCATGGTTCAGTTTTCGAGTTATGGGACACACGTGTGATGGCTGAAGACGTGTGAGAGATAGGCACTTGCAGATTACTGAGATACGATGGACTAACAAACACCAAATTTACTACAGAAAAGAGGTGCAGGCCTTCACTGAACCCAAGTAAAACATTTAGAACCAGTTTATCTTTATTTTCTGCCAGAGCCTCGCTACTGATCACCATTTTTATTAGATATGAATTAATAAAAAATGAACATTTATACTCCGATTAGACACTCAGCAGCATGTATGCTGTTTAGCCACCTCGTCTGAAACATACTCTTCTCAACACTACACCACAAAGCATTGGAACGATCGTGGGAGAAGCAAAGGCTGGAAAGATTAATTCATAGCTAGATAATACAAACACTGACAAAGTCATAGCTTTCTGGGTTTCAAATGCAAACACAAGCAAGTGCAAATTTCCATTTTTGTGTGCTTTGTCTGTATGCATTAGCAACCTTTTAGCAATAAGAAGCCAAAAAGCGAGAGAGATAGGGAGGTGTAAAATGGTTCTTGCAAAGCAATGCCTGCACTCCATTGTATGCGGAAGGACACAGGCAAATAACCAACAGCATTAGGTGAAAGAAGAATACTCCTCTGGGCTGAGCCAGGATGTGATTGATAATTATTGGCTTTGTCAATGCATTTTGGCGATGCTGTACTGAATCAA